>NC_138670.1:9448446-10053409 GCF_964273445.1 Streptopelia decaocto | reverse complement strand
CAGCAGATCTGAGCCCTCTCACGCTGCCCTGCACATTTCCTACAGCTGCAGCTGCAGGGAAGAAAAGCAGCAGAGCCGGCAGACGCGGCAGCGTGCCATGGTGGCTGGCTCCACGTGCTCTGGTACAACCTAATATTTAGAGAGTGACCATCTCAAGTTCTGTTGAGATGCTTTTAAGCCCTGTAAGACGTGCTCATCGACTGTCTTCCAAAGCTGTCCTGTGGCAGTCGGGGGGCTGTGATGGATCCTCCTGGCAGGAGACGCTTGACTCCCTTGCCCTGCTCCCTCTCTTTGGGAGGATGCGGGGGACAGGGACACTTCTCAATTGCAGGGCATTCCTGGCCTCCACGCTGCCTGTCAGGGGAGATTCATTAGCAGCAGGGAGGCGATTCTCTCTCCTCTCTGCTCTGGAATTGGAGTCGTTTTTCTCGGGAAGGAGCCCCGGCGCCTCGCTCGCTGTGTGGCAGCTTCTGCTCAAGGGAGACAAGCACTTTGTCAATAAACAAGGAGCCTGGGGAATGGCTCCAGCTGACAGGGGACATTATTAACGACCGGCACTTTGGCTGAGGGTAGATCAGCCTCCTGTTAGCTGCTTTAAGAGGGGAAAGAAATAAAGCTGAAGATGGCAGCTTTGAGAGGAGCTGGGATTTTCAGCATCTTCCCACGAAGTCCCCTGCTGCGAGGCCCAGGGCTGGCACAGCCCCAAGGAATGGCTGGCTCAGGGGTCTTCAAACTGTGACAGCAGGTGACTGGCCCAGCTCAGGAACAGTTTCATTTCCCAGCCCACCTTGGGTGGGCTCTGCTATAGAGATCTTCCAGACCAGAGCGTCCCCATCCCCTCTGTCCCTCTCTCAGGTCTGCCCTGGGTACAAGGGGTGTCTCCTGGTGTCTGCCACTGCACCTTCTTGCTTTGGAGGGCCTGTGGACCTTTGTGCAGCTCCTTCCCAGGCCATGCAGTGAAGGGCCTCTAAACTCTAAAGCAACTGTTGATTCACCTTGCAACCATACCTAATTAGTCACAGCACCATCATGGTGGAAGCAGAGAAATTCCTGCTTTGTTGTGATATTGATAGTTCACTCTTCTCTGTCCTGCAGCCCTAGAGCTGCCTTGGCTCCTGCACAAAAAGCAAGTGGTGCAAGTGCTCAGCCCAGGGGTTAGGTCCTTGTAGAGCATTTTGTGTGGAGCCACACTCACAAAGAAAGTTGTGAAGTCTTTCAGTCGAACACCTGAGTGTCCAACCAGACTGTGCATAGACACAGTGTAGGATCAGTGTCACCTTAGTTTTTGCAGCTCTTGAAGGAGGTAGCTCATCATGCCATGGCTTCTTATCACTGTGGAGCTGCAGCCATGGTGGCTTCGTAGCTAAGGGTGCATTCACTATCCTGTTCAGATCTGTTGCCTGGGTGTGATGGTGAGTTTCTTATGAGTTTAAATTCGAATTCATAAATCATAATGCATCTCTTTTCAGACTGAATGCTCTTATGCTTAGCCTGAGATCAGAAGACAGTGTACTGGGGACTCATCCCTTTTCTTTCAGAGATTATTCTGTTACACACTAGGCTCTAGGTGTAGGAGCCCCTTATTTATTCCAGGACTTGGCTTCTTCGCAATGGAATGGATGGATTCACTTTGGTGGTCCAAATTCTTTGCTTCACATTACACGGACTGGGGCCATTCAGATTTAGCATGCAGGTGTGAGCCCATCTTTGGCAGACCTGTGCAGGTAAACCACCAGTTGACTTCTTGCAGAAAGCTGGAAAAACCTGACCACAGGACTGGCTCAAGGTCTCTCCCTTGTGGTTAAAATTTCCTATCCTGGGGCTGAGAGTATTGTTTTGTCCCTGGACTGCTCTGTCCAGGCTTGCTTCCACCGTGGCAGGAAAAGAGTGAGGGACTTCTAGGTTTGCTGGTATTTATAGGCTGAAACAGGTCCCACACAGATAAATGGTCCATTTCTGCTCTGAAGCGAGCTCCGGACTCCACTCCAAGCCCCTAAGTGGATTGCCTTCTGCCCAGCCTCGCTCTCCGGTGATTGAAAAGCCGAAAGTGGAGAGAAGGGGGGTGGGCAGGGCTGCGATGTTCAGAGGCTGCGCGCACCCAAACTAGCTGGATTCACCGAACTCATCACTGAAATCACTTCTTGATACGGTGCCTCTCCGTTTTAATTCTCCCTGAATCAGCCCTCTCCCATGAGTGAAACAATCTTGCCTGCAGATTGAGGGGGGTGGGAGGGATTTGAACATTAATCTGATGTAGATTATACAGCCGCCTCCCTCTCTCTCCCCTTCTCACTCTCTCTCCCTCTCTCTCCCTCTCTTTCTGTCTGTTTCTCTCCCCTCCCTCTCCTTCCTGCTTCATCTCTTCAAGAAAGTGAACATAAAGTAAAAGCACGGAGAGAGAGAGGCAGAGAGAGAAAAAGCTCCCTGAAGAGGGAAGCCCCAGCAGCCAGTAGCTGTTTGGATTTGCCTGGCGCTGCCTTTCTTGCTTTGCTCCCAAGGAATACCTTTAATGGGATCAATTGCTTCGGTTCCTTTATAACCAAGTCCACCGGAAAGGCAGACTCAACATATTATGGGCAACTGTGTGAAGTCTCCACTGAGAAACCTCTCAAAAAAGGTATGTTCCCTGAATCAAAGTGCATTTCCAGCCCTGCTTCTTGGGATGGGTGACGTCGTGGGTAGATGGGAACGGGAGGTGGGAGAGACGCAGAGAGGTATACGGAGGGTTCAGCTCTCTTCGCCAGCCTTTTTTTGTAAGAGCTGCTCATGCAAGTGCAGCCGTTACAGCCCGGGACACTGGGTGCCACAGCATGTGTGTAAATAAACGTGTGTGCGTGCACACAGACGGATCGGCTTGTGTCCTGCAGTGTGTGTGTGTACAGCTGTGCTCTGGGTACGTGCAAGGCTGTGCTTGTCGATGTGCACAACATGCCGGCACACATTTTTTGTACGAGCATCTTACTGTACGTGTATGTGTGTGAGTTTGTGCATGTGTGTGAGTTTGTGTGTGCGCACACGTGCTTCAGTCGAGAAGTGTCTGCACGAGTCTAGTTGTGTGTTGTTTCTGTAGGGATGTATATTCATGTACATGTGAACGGGCGTGTGTCTGTACATATTCCTGTTGGTGTGTAAGAATATGCACACCTCATGAGCCCATCTGAAGTATGTGTGTGTCCTTGGCTGTTTACGTCCCTACATGCACATCCCGAGGTGCGTGAGCAGGCGTTCAATGCTTGTTGTGAGTGTACGGGGGGGAATTTGTGTGTGTCACACATATATCCCCGCTTGTATGGTGCTATGTGCATGTATACCTGCCAATGGACATCCTCACATCAGTCTGTATGTAGGCACGCGCGTGTTTTTATGTACATCCATACTTGCGTATGCACACATCTGGTTTTGTCCATCTGTGTTTGGGTACAGAAGCATGTTTTCTCTGTGAGCTGTTTACCATGCCTCTGTGTGTGAGCGGACACGCTGGGCCCTGGCTGTGTGTCCGTGCATCGTGTCGCACGTCAGCATGGCCCATGTGCTCACATGCTTGGGCCCAGCTGGACTTCGTCTGCGAGCTGCCACGTGCATCTGTTGGGCTTCAACCCGCAGCCTGCTCAGTGCTGAGGTTTTACAGTGATCCCAGGAGGAATTAGATTCAGGAACAATGCAGCTGTTAGGAACTAGATGGAAATGGGAATGATGTGCCCCAGAAATATTCCTTGTTTGGCGGAGGAAGGCCTTGCAGCACCGTGTACCTGCCAGCCGCACCGTTCTCACTTAGCATTGCTGCAAATCTAATAACTCAGCAAAAAGCCATGCAATTCACTCCTCATAGATGAAGAAGTTATGCTAAGCACCCAGTATTGCAATGAGGAACTACCTCTGTGGAGACCTTGCTGACAGTGAAATGCCATCAGGATGCTCCACGCAGGAAAGCTCCTCTGGAAAGGAGCTGTTGGGGTGAGGACCTCCTTAGCAGGCAGTTTCTTCTGGGCCAAGATTTGCCTCTTCTATGTAGAAACACAGTTTTCTTGTTATCTTGGCTGCTGTGAACAAAGCCAGTAATGGCACAGTGCTGCTGCGGGGGAGCTGGGCTACACGAGGAGGGAGCTCATCGCCAAGAGCTGGGCAGTGCTGGGAGCAGTCCCTAGGTCAGGGTGACCTTTACGGAGAGGCAGAAGCAGTTGTGGTTTACCCAAATGTTGCACACATGAAAAAACAACTTGGTTGCTTGTAGGTCGCCTCTAACTTGCAATAAAAGGAGTTGGCTGCAGCTGTGCTCAACGTCATCGAGGCGTTTGCAATTAAAGTCTGACGTGCGGCCAGGCTGCTTGAATCAAAATGGGTTCAAGAACTTAAAAGCTCTGTGTCACCAGTCTTTTAGGTAATTTATGCTTTCATTCCTAAAAGCTGCTTCAAATAATGCACTTTGTGCCTAGTTAGAAGGCCTGGGATGGCAGTACTAAAGAGAGAAAGTTGCAAAGCTGAATTAGAGAGTTTCTCAGATGTTGCTCCAGCTAGCTATGAGTTAAGGCCTCAGACCCTCATCCTGACAGATCCTGGGGCTCTGCCTTTCTTTTGATCATGACACACAAGATTATAGTGGAGACTTCGCAGATCAGTCTTAACATTGCACAGCTTCACTTGGCTGTTTTATGATCCCTGTCTTTTTTCTCAGAGTTTACCTTGGGCAAACTCATTTTGCTGAAACCATAAAGAGGAGGGACTGTAGACAACCTGTGTCAAAGCTGCTCTTGGGTGACAGACAGGTCTCTTGAATACATGATTTCAACCTAAAATTTGGGAGTCACTCCCAGGCAGTGGCTGGCTTGGTCTGGGACTGGCTGACAGGGGGTACCTTGCCTGTTTTGGTCGCAATGCTCAGGCTTTGTCTTCACGTCTGTTGTTGGCAGCTTCACTTCCCCACCGTCACAGTGTCCCCGTGGTGATCCCAGCGCCAGCCGGGCTGCCTGTCCCTCTGCGCTTGCTGCTCTGCAAAGTCCCTTTGACACGCAGGCAGGAAAATGAGCTGAATCCTGTTGTGCTTCTGCTGTGTAAAAAGGAGAAAGCTTCGGCATCCAGGTCCCTTGCTTTGCCACCCTTCACCATCCCTGCAGCCATCTCTACATCAGCCCGGTCTCTTCCTTCTCCGCACTCTGCTGGTCTGACCCAGCCACGGGCAGGATTGAGCCAGGAGGAGCAGTGGTCCTGTGCTCAGGGAAGGGAGAGGGAAAGCCTGAGCTCCCCAATCCTGGCCTGGCATCTTCCTTGTCGTGCACGTTGCTGTTTTGCCCTGTAATGGGTGGCTGATGGGGCTTTGCCCCATCCCCATGTCACAGCTCCCTTCCAGCTCTGCTGGGATGTAGGAGGAACATGGTGGATGGAACTTGTAGAGGTAGTTGTAGGAGAAACCTGGCGGGCTGCTGGCAGAGGGAACACCGACTGCCATAAATCCTTCCTGCAGCGGCAGAGCGGGGCAGGGATGCCCTGTCGGGTTCTTGCTAAGCCGTGCACCTTGTCCTGGCACTGCGTCAGGTCGTCTGGTCAGGATCTTTGGTGGCTCTTGGCAACTCTTTCATCAAACTGGCAATCTCTGGCCACACAGGAAAACGATGGGATGACCATTGTGTGGTGCTGCTCCGTGGGCTGGTAATAAACTCAGTTGACTGGAAGCGTCAGCAAACAAGGATTAGGAGTTGTGGAGACTTCGATCTTTCACGTGGCTTCACTGGAATTAAACACAGAAGTGATGTGGGCTATTTTAAGTGATTCATATTATTTGATGTATTAAACTGAAAAATGTGCCAGGAAACAAAGCTGGTAATTTTGAAAATACATTGCATTGATATCACGAAGCTGTGCAGTTCAACACAGATGTCTTGACATTTAGCTGAGCTAGTAATATGCCATTTGTGGACGGATGCTCATCTTTCAGGTTTTTAAGGACAAGTGTCCTATGTGTCAGATTTAATCAGAGGCAGATTTCTTCCTCATCCGTGACTGCAACGAAAGTGCTTTTCTGCTGCATCATTTTCTTTCTCCATGGCTTACTTTTTGAGTTGTTTTTGTTTTGATTCTTGATATTCGCATGACATTATACATGAGCAGATTGGTGTAAGACTGTGTACAAAAATGCGAACTACAAACCATGTGTGCAATATAATAGCATGTGGCAGACACAGCAAGTAGATGTAATAGACTCGGACAAGTGTGAATGAGGCATGTGTGTGTATCTAGTCTTTTAGCCTGAAAAAGCACCTCAGGCTTTAAGGAAAGGGTTAATAGAGACAATGACAATTGACAGAGCTGCTCTGATCACCCCTGGGAACACTGGCTGTAAAAGTAGAATCATTCCTGAAGAGGAATCTGATGTATGATTAATGTTTATTCTATAAAACCAAGGGTCCTGTGGGTTGTGCTGGCTTTTTATAGCTGCATGGGAATATCAGGATAAGAGGGTTTTTGCAGAGCCAGGGAAATGCATTTCTATAAAAGGAAAGCAGTGCCTCCTTATAAAATCCAGTGCTGGATTCTCTTCTGGAGCCCCAGCTTAGCAGGATGTGTGCACTTGGGAAAATGTGCAAATGCAAACAGACAAAAATGTTGTGCCCGTGCCTGATCTCCACTTTGGGACTGTCGGTGATTAGCAGAGGCCAGCGCAGTGACTGCCTGAGACCCTGAGGATGTCACTAATTAGGACTGGCACAGGGAGTGTGAGCCGGCAGTTGGCAGAGCCACGCGATGCTGCAAACGGCCTTCTAATAACATTACAAGGTGTGTGATGCTGCGTTGCTGGAATGTAACACGGAGCCTTACGCAAGGTCTGCGTGCGGGCGCTGCCGGTCCCCAGGGATGCCCCGGCCCGGACGGCTCTGCCAGCAGCGTGGCTCTGGCACTGGCTGCGGGGCTGGGCTGCCCTGGCCCTTTGCAGCTCATTCAAGGCATCGTTAACCCTGGGGCTGGCAGTGGCAGCGTGTTCCTTTGGGCTGTGTCTGGGTAGGTGTGAGCAGTGCTGAGAGTTTGATGTGGTTTCAAAGCAAAATTCTCTTGGTTGGTTGTACTTCTATCAGCTTTTGAAAGTGAACTCCTGGACTTACTGCTTCTGTACAAATCCTAATAGACTGGTGGGGGGGACACAGCGTGGACCAGATGAAGGAGATTTAGCAATAATGTGTCTGCGAGGCGGTTCAGTAAAACTTCAGAGGAACGGCTGGGCGAGACGGGGAGGTAACATCCTCTGTTGTGTTGTTTGCTTGCTGCTGGTTGGCTGGGAAGATCCGTCATGACGAGAAGACGTGCTATAAGGCTGTCCAGACGAGCGAAGAGGGGTCGTCGGCTTGCGAGTACCAGGGCCCGCTCATGGTGCTGGCCCAGAACTGCGCCGTCATGCACAACCTGCTGGGGCCAGCCTGCATCTTCCTGAGGAAGGGCTTCGCAGAAAACAGGCTGCCTGTACGTAAGTCACACCCAGCCGGGCAAGACGCGCACAAAGCCGCGTGGATGCGAGCCAGGGATGCAGGGCTGCCCGCACGCTCCGTCTGCGTGGAGCTCTGCAGCCCCAGCCCTGGGTCTCGAGCATCCCAGCTCCAGCTCCGAGTGCAAATACAATCACAGGCATATGTCTGACCCAAAGGATGTGCAGAGGTATCCCCATGCCTAAACACCGAGAAAGGAGGATTCTAAAAGTGCAGCTGTGGAAGGTAGAGCCAAGCCTACAGTCAAGTAGGCATAATCATATGGACTCAGGAGAAGGACTTATGACTTCAGGACTTAATATGATCATATGGACTCAGGAGTCCAAGTGTTCAAAGTTGTTACTCCAGCAACACATCCACATCTCAGTCCCAGAGGCTCAGATTAGCATTTAAGGCCTAAATAGCCACTTGAATGCAAATCAGGGCATCCGTATTGGGAACAAGCTGTCCCATAGAGATGCTCATATTTGATACTGTTCCTGTCAGCTCATAGTGAGCCCATGAGTACCAGCAGAGATAGGCATGTGTTTGCCTCCTCACAGACACCCAAATACAACCTCTTATACACTATCGTACACAGCCTGACACTGCAGCTATCCCAGCCAAATAAACCAAAGAACATCAGTCTATCTTCATATTTGCAAATAGTGCCAGACTACCAAATGCTGTTACACACACAGACAAGTAGGAAAACTACATCCATACATCCCCAGTCACACCTGTTTGTAGCTATGTGTTCATATGCATCTAATGTATGCATTTACATACAAAAAAATAAAATATGTGTTTGTCTGTAAATTGAAGTGTATACACCTGGACATGGTAAATATACAGAAATACGCACCCCAGAATTGTATTTTTACAAGAAGTAAAACATATTTTTGCACATAAACATCTGATTCCTACCATAACATTAATTTGAAGACATACACAAACATATTATTAACACACTTTTTATGGATACATATGGGTGACTATGTGCATTGTCAGATATTCACTCAGTGCGTTCCCTGTTCTTCTGGTGAAACAAAGCTCACCCCAATCACCTGAGTGTCAGAGCTTTGTTGCTTCTGTAAGAAATCTCTGTCTTACTCCTGTGTTAAGATGGTCATCTACACCTATAGGAGACACGTAGATCTTCATCTCTGAAACCTTTTCTTCAACCAACAACCCAATAAAAGAGTCATTATTTGTCATTATTGATCAAATAGCTTGTGTTTTTCCTAACCTTCAGCCACTAAGTGATCACAAATTCCTTGGGCCGGTTCACTGAAACACAAACCGTAATACTGTCGCACAAGCACACGTGCACAGAGCTGCCCAGCACAGGAGGTGGGTGCAGGTCCCCAGGGAAGGCTCACAGCTGGGCCCGTATCCATCCTGGTGAGGCCCTGGAAACTCACTGTACCGAATACCAAACCCAAAACAGGATTAGTGATGTCTCTAACTGCCCTGATGTAGAATAAAGTGCATCTGATAAACAGCTTTACTTACTCCCTCGACCAACAGGATTTATTGTGCATAGAACAGAAATAAATGAGGGTAAGACCATTATGTATAATGGACTCTCTGAGGGTCACCTCCGCTCGTATCTAGGATCTAAACACTGAACAGTTCTATTCCTCTTCCCATATGCTCTCCAAAAGCTTTAGAGTGATTCAGCCTTTTTCTTCCCAAGCAATTTTCCTTCTTTATCATTTTAGGGGATCTTCTTTCAAATTTAAAACAGAAAACCTCTTCATGACGTCAGTTATCCCTCGAGTCAGATTTTTGGAGGGACATAAACCCTCCCACTCCTTTTGCATTCGCAGTCTGTGGCTCTCTGATGGTAGAATCTGCATGTGCAAAGGTTTGCTCAGAGACCTGCAAACGCGAATGCCTTGGTGTGCAAAATCAGAGCCGGCGCTGAAGCCCCATTTCTGACATGTGTCAGTCATGTTGGTTCCAGCGAGGTCTTCAGTTGAGCGAGGGGGAGGAGGGTCTCGTCACGGCCGTGCTGGAGGAAGGCTCGGGTCCTACCCCAGCCCCTCTCGCAGGACGGCGGTTGCTGCGGGTGAGTCACCGCACCCTTTGCCCCGTGGCGGTGGTAATCAAACCTCTGATCTGCTGCCGTCGGCACATGGTGTATCTCCGGGGATTAATGTTTGCGAACTCTGGAATGGGGTACACAAGGTGTTGGTACCGATCACGGGTGGTTTTCATCTGCTGTTTTATCTAAGGCAGGAGGGCAATAACGCCTCCTGCATCCGGTTGAAGGAGTTTGAATTGTTTTATTACTTGGTGTTGATGAAAGCAGAACAAATGGGATGACATGTTTGAAAATACCAGGTCTGTGAAGGATGAAACGGCAGAGCCAGCGCGCTCCGACAGTTCCATCCAGCACAGAGATGCCTCTGGGAAGGTTACGAGTGGCAAGCTGATCATTGCTCTGGCACAGCCCACTTTTGCACAGACGTAGACCAGTGTGTGTCCTAGTTTGCTGTGTGCTCTGAGCAGCCGCCATTAGAGCTTCCAGAGGAGCCTGTGGTTAAATAGCAAAGGATCATCCTTCTCAAACTGCTCAAGGGCACCGTCTCCAGGGACACGTGGTGAGGCTGGAGGACACCTGGGAGGCAAGGAGAACTCCCCACAGTTGAGGGGAAAAGCCGAGAATGAGACGACAAAAGAGATCGTGTTTCTGTGTTTCCAAATTCTCATGTTTTGGATTTGCCTGGGAGCCATGAGAGGAATTAGAAAGGGCGTTGGGAGCAGAAAGCAGTGCATTTCCGTGCGCATCTCTTCTTCCTGGTGCAGTGTTGGAATTTTCCTATACTCTTGTGTATCCTTCCCCTTCTTCCAAGAAATTCAGATTGGATGTTTGAAGTTGCAGTGTTTCCCGAACATGGTGAATCCTTCTCCTGTTTTGTTTGTAGATGACCTTGATGATGTATATGTTGTCTATCTGCCTTCATGCCTGGTTTCAAAATGCTTGCACAGGGAGTTGAGGCTGGGGGGAAGGGGGAATTTCCTACCTTTTTGTGGGGGCTGACTATAGGAGAGGACGCTGGGGTGCTGGCTGTAGTAGAGCTCGTGGCTGTGGCTGTCCCTGTCCTGCCAGAAGGACAGGGATCAAGCAGCGATCCAAGCAGACGATGGTGCAGACCTGCTGGTTACAGGGGCTGCTTCCAGCTGGTTTGAGCTGTTTGTTTCAGCGGGATCTGCGGTAGGAAATACATTCAGAGCTCTAGAGGAGATGGGAACTGCCGCAGGGCCGCTCTCTGCCCCAGGGTTTGGTGATGGGGGATGATGTAGGAGCCTCATGAAGGTACCATCAGGTGGGGAGAACACCCATATGGCTGTGCTGGCCGAGGTCTCTTCTAACGAGAGCACCTGTCATCACCCTGTCCAGCAGATGAGATGGAGAGGGGCTTCCACAGGGGAGCGTGCAGGCTGCCGTGCCTCCCGCTGGGGAGGAGAGCTGGGAACCCTTGCTAGGTAGATGGTATTAAACATGTCATCGCCTTCTTGTTTCTTCTCTCACTTTCTGGCCTGTCCCAGAACTGTTTGCACCAACGAGTGCTATTCTGAAATTATGTTTGTGGCAAGCTTGAACGTATCATGTTCTCTTTTTGCAGGATAGAGAACTGCGTCCAGAAGAAATTGAAGGTAAAGTTTGTCACTCCTTCTGTGTCACCTTTCTCCCTGCCCAGTGAAAACCTGCTGGCCGGCCCTTCCAGGTTGGGCCCCATGGGGCAAAATAATTTGGGGTAAATCAGGGGAGACGATTGCTGGAATAATTCCTGTCAACCTCAGCAAAAATAAATGATATGTAAAACTGCAGTAGTGCTGGCTGTGAAGGAATTTGCACCCATTCCAACTTCTTCAGGGTGGGAGGGTAAGTAACGAGACATTAGCTGTCAGGGAACTGCTGTTCACCCCAGCATGGTACAACACTATGGCTCCAGGGAAGCTGTTAGACCTGCTAATCTTTACAGTGAGTCCTATATAATATAGTGTAGGGGTAAAACTGGGAAAACTTACCACTTCCAGTTCCTGCAGGGAGTGCAGTTTCATATCACTTGCAGTCCAAGCAAGCTTTCCTGTAAGGAATGGGTCAGCAGTGCTGCTGCTAGAAGAGCTTAACGTTGCTCCAGTCATTGCAGGGAGATCTGCTGGGAGAATCTAAGGGAGTGTGGCCTCATAAAGTGCTGCTGATTCTGGGGAGGTTTCTTGGAAAAGGTATTTCAGGCTGTCACTGACAATATTGTTCTTTTTTGGATCCACTCCTACAGAATTAAGAGAAGCCTTTAAGGAGTTTGATAAAGACAAGGATGGGTTTATTAACTGCAGGGACCTGGGGAACTGCATGCGAACCATGGGCTACATGCCCACTGAGATGGAGCTAATAGAGCTCTCCCAGCAGATCAACATGAACCGTGAGTAACGACCACTGAGCTGTGCCTCCCTGCTGCTGCTGTGCCCTGCTCCGTTACCTTGGCTCTCTCCATCTCCTCTGTCTCTTTTCCTTTGGATTTTTCCTCCCTCTATTTTTTGTTCTCATTTTTGCTCATCTCTCCTGTTTGTTTGTGGTCCCTAACCGTCTGATACCTTTGTTTCTTGCTTATCAGAGGGGCTGCATGGACTGTGCTGCATGGGGACAGCGTGTGGAAGGGCTGTCCTTCGTGCTTGTGCTGTCAGGTATAAAACTGCCCTTGATGCGGGCAGTTAGACATTGGTGCACAGGTTGTGGGTGTTGTCATATTGAAGCTGATACTGGATGGTGTCAGACTGAAGAAAGAGCCTGGGGAGATGGAGATGCTTTGGTCAGAACGGTGATGGATGGTTCACCCCGCAGCGAGTGTTCGTGGATGTGCTGTGTGCCTGGGGACGGGCTGCCAGTGAGCTGTGCTGTCAGACAGGGCATCTGCTGGAGTCACGGGAAATGTGACAAATGTGTCCCGTTCACTGTAACTGTGTCTGTGCCACTTGTCTTTCACCATCATATCATTCTTTGTCTCTTGTCTCTGGCAGTGCTGGGTGTTACCCACAGCCAGGTGGGAAAAAGGATAATTAGTGCATGTTATTTCTGACACATCATGATGTAAAAGGGACAAATTACTTGGTCAAGGGAAGGAAAGCAGTCATGACATGCACAACTAGTCACACACAAAATCAGCTGCTAAACATGGCACACGAGTGCTTAGGAATTTGAGAGCGTTATTGCCAGCTTCCAGGTAGGGGATAAAAAAGGAAAAAGAGCTAACACGATGAACAAACAGTCGGACATACGTTAGCTGCTGCTAATGGAGCAGGACTCCGCCACTGCTGCAGGGCACTGCCCAGGCCACGCAGGAACATCGTGCTGTGCCCTTGCCTTACCCTTTGGCACAGGCGCAGCACAGGGTTGCTGTAAGCTCTGGAGTCATCAAGCCTCTAATACCTGGTACGTGATGCCATAAGGATGTGACAGTCCATAGCAGCCTAGGATGGAATAGCTTGGGCTCTTTATGCCTAGCCCACAGCCCAGAAAGCACAAAGACAGTGTAAAACTGCTTCTGTTTTCCCTTCCACTGCTCTGTACCTTCTGTGCTTTGCTTCCTGGAGAACCAAGCCCTCTGTGGGGCACACAGAAGTGCAAAGTGAGTGCTGGGCCTGGCTAACATATGGAATTCTTACACATTATCTTTCATCTTGTCCCAAGTGGGTGGCCATGTGGATTTTGAAGATTTTGTTGAGCTGATGGGACCAAAGCTGTTGGCAGAAACCGCAGACATGATTGGTGTAAAAGAGCTCCGCGATGCTTTCCGAGAGGTGAGTGCTCCCTGCCGTGTGCCCCCAGAGAGGTGAGCAGGGGACAGGGGAGAGAGGAGACCCACTGGGGAACAGAGAGGAGGAGGAGGAGAGAGCAGCACAGTGGAAGGCAGAGAAAGAGCCAAGCCAGGCATGAAGCAAGGGAGCAGCAGAGAAAGTCACTAAGATAAGGGAACCCTCAAGGCTAGAAAGAGGGAGGCTGGTGCAGACACAGCAGTTACGTGGGGTTTCTGAGTAGAAAAGCCAGACTGAATCCAAAAGGCACACAAAGGAGGAAGAGGAGGGACACAAAAGGAATGCAGGAAAAACATGGCACTCAGGAGCAGGACGACACAAAATTCAACCCAGAGCAAGATCCATTTCCATTCACCATATTTCCCCTGCTGGTGTTTTTAATGTGCTTGCAGTTTGACACCAATGGTGATGGGGAGATCAGCACCAGTGAGCTGCGGGAAGCCATGAAGAAGCTTCTGGGGCAGCAGGTGGGCCATCGGGACATCGAAGAGATCATCCGGGACGTGGATCTGAATGGAGACGGGCGTGTTGACTTTGAAGGTGAGAAGGAATGAACGCTCCCTGTCCATCTGCTCTGGTGAGAGCAGAGTTTCAGCTCAGAGGTGAAGTGAAAGGGAAGATTTGCATGCTCGGGGCCCAGGTATTGGAAGTACAGAGAAAAAAGCACACAAGACGTGGGTTTTTTTCCTAGTCAGCTGAGGAAAAAGGAGAACGTTGGCCCACTCAGGAAATTCCCCAGCTGAAGTGTTCAATTGTGTATCATTTCTTGCTGCATCTCCATTTCATTTGGGTCTCCATAGCTCTAGCATAGTCAGAGACGTGCCCTGTCACAGGGAAGCAGGTTCTGGTGCACACATGCTGTGCCAACCTTTTTTTCATGGGGCATTTTGCTTTCTATTAAATCTATTGCAAGAACTGTGAGGAGGCTGGACTGGTTTGGAGATTGCACTGCACCTTCCATTTCCTCTGAGTCACCTCGTTATCTCGGTTTATAGAGAACTTGTTTCTGTGCCTTTATGCCAGAAGACGGTCACGTGCCAGATGCGCTCACCAGGACTGCAGATATCTGATCTAGAGGTGTCACGTTAAGTGAGATAATTCATTTCTTCTCCCACTTGTCATGCTAGAAGGACTTGGAAAAATAAGAGTGATTATGCTGCTAACCTGACCATTAGCCATGGCAGGAGCAGTATTAATAGAGCCCAGGGTTTCTGGCAAGGGAGGCAGTTGATATCAGACAGCTAGGCAGATATAAGAGCTGGACGGTGTGAGAGCATGGCAGACTGCATGTGTATCTAGTGATAATCCAGATGTCCCTATTCAGCAAGGGTGACACATAGGAACTACAGAATTAAAATTAAATTGACATAATTTTTTTGGCATGGAGGCATTCCTGGGTCCCCTAAATGATAAGGAGTCTCAGTCCCCAGGGTTACTGAAGCTTCTGAGGGCTTTGAAAATGTTGGAAAGCTAGAAGTGTCTCCCTAGAAAGTATCTGGTAGCTGCAGTTGTTGTAATGCACTGGCTGATTATATGACAGTAGCTCTCCTTGTTTCCCACAGCTAAATTATGTTAGACAGCTAAAATACATGAAATGCTATTCCAGTATCATTTTCTCTGTGAGTTACTGCTCTAGTTGTCAAATGACAATGGAAAGGGAGAAGTCAACGGGGTAATTTCCACTGCCCTCCTCTTTGCAGAGTTATTAGTTCCTGGGCAATTCAAGTGCAGAATGAAAACACATTTATATTTGGTGGCATTTACACTCAATTTGAACAATTGTAATTGACTTCACGAGCTGCAGGGTGGTGACGAAATAGATCCAGGGTATCCTTACAGTTAACCTGTATCTTTAAAAACAAGAAGTCCATCAAAATAAACTTCTCTCTGCAAAAATGCTGGTACCTACCAAAACACTAGTACTTTTCCACACTGGTGTCTCTGTGAAGTGGCAAACCTACTAAGAAATCAGGGTGTGTTCCCAACACTGTAAATCAAGTTTCCCTGAAGTTACAGTAGAGAGACAACACTTGCCATAGTGTCCCACAGGACTTGCTTGTGCAAACCGGACTGTGCCCTGGCTGGGAAGGAGTCCGAGGCAATGAGCTGAGCCGCTAGCAGGGTCATTTCCCTGTCTAACACAAGGGTGAAAGCCCATTTTGTGTGAGCTCTGCAGGGCCAGGCACAGTGCGCGGGGACTCGGGGTTTGCCCCTGGCTGCGTGCTGTCCCCAGGGTGAGAGCTGGGCTGGGGACCACAGGTGCCTTCTGCTTCAGGGCTGTTTTTTCTTGTTCGTTGCAGAGTTTGTTCGCATGATGTCCCGTTGAAGACAATTCTCAGCTAAAAAAGAATCAGCACCTTAGAGAGGGCAGAGGAGGACCTAGATGGAGCATCTTAGCCCCGATGTTCCCACGTGAAGGTTTATCGGCTGGCTGCAATTGGGACATTCCGAGATGACCTGCTGCTCCTCCCTCATGGTGGTCCCCATGCCCCTCCACCCTTTCACACTGTGAAAGACTTGCAACTTCCTACAACTGGAACCATTCCTTGGAGATGATTGCAGGAAACTGCAGAGCCAGGACTTGCCATGATGCTTTCATGGGATATTTGCAACTTTAGACTCCTCCTCCCCAGCTTTATTCTCCCACCATCTGCTGCAAAGCACAAGCAAGAGAAATCCTCTTGGCCTGGTGGATGAGAGCAAAGCCATTGGGACTGGTGGCAGCCTCAGGGCGTGCTCTGCACTTCTTGGTTTCCCTTGGTGAACCGTGTCTGTGTTTGCTGTCTGTGTGTGTGTGTCTATCCGTGTGGAGTTATTTATGCTTCCCCGGCACATATTTGCATCTCCTGTGGTTATGTTTACCAAGAGTAAATTCAAATACATGTCTTGCGGGGGGAAAGCGATAAATATGCACGCTGAACTGATGTGGAGCCTGGGTGTCCCTGTGAGAGGTGGTGGCTGGGCGGGGGGAGAAGGGCTGTGGCAGATGCGCACAGCGATGTCTGCGCTGGGGTGCAGAGGCAAGTCCTGCTGCAGGAAGGGGGGGCACCGCCAGCCCCGGAGCCTGTGGCAGGCTCTGTCCTCCCTCCTGCCGTCCTCATGGCAAAGGGACCTAGGGGTGCCTCTCGGTGAGGGCAATGTGGAGGGTCCCCACATCTGCACCCCCCTGGCTTGCAAGGTGAGAGCCCCTGTGGCAGCGGGGCAAGGAGCAACGGGAGAAAGGGCAGAGAGGGGAGCTGGGTGGGAGGGGGACAGGCAGCAATAGCCCACCCCCCCTTTTCAGACCGTTTCAAACACAACTTTGTGTGCACAGCACGGGCTGTGCTGCGGGAGCTGAGCTGTGACACTTGGTGCTGGCGGTTGGCCAGGAGCCTCCTTGTGCAGCACTGCCCCACTGTCCAGCTTGTTCACTCCCAAAAGTGCTGCACGTGGCTGCAGCGGTGACAACAGCGGCCTCCGGGCCCTGCCAGCTGCTCACAGACACCTCAGATGCTCGTCCTCCTTCCCTTTCCCCAAGATGCTCCCAGCCTCCTGCTCCCTTCGCGACTCTGCCAGACCTACAGTTGTCCCGCTTCTCCATGCAGAAGCTCAGTCACAACTTGTCAGGATGAATTTCTGCTTGGCTTCAAAGGGCATCATCATTGCTGTGTGTTCCTTACGTGACTGGGAGCTGTTTTCCTTTCAGTTGCCCTCGTACTCCAACTGGAAGTTTAGGGACCAATATCTTCCTGCTTCCTCCATCTCAAATCTTTCACTTCCCAGGTTTCCTTTCAAATTCTCAGGTTCCGCAAGTCCGTGTCCCAGCGGAGGATTTTCTCTTCTGCTTTCCTGTTGCTGTGCCAACCAGCATAGCTGCAGTGATGGCCGATACCCCAGCAATGGAAGAACCGTGTTTATATTTGTGTGTGTGTACTTGTGTTTGCACAGACGTGCACTGGGAAAGGTTTGCGTGTGTGCGCATGAAGCAGGGAGTGCAGATAGGTACCCAGGAGGGCAGCAGTAGAAGAGTTTGTTTGCAAGTGGGTGTATGCAAACTATGTGTGTGTATCTATGGAGCTGGTCCTGTCTTAGAAATGTGGGTGTGAGCCAAGAAATTGGAAAATGGATATTTACAGATCTCCATGTTTACTGGTACAGCAGCTGAGCTGTATTGTGCTAAGGAGAGGAGGGTGATAAACTGAACAGGGTCCAGAGTCCTGCTAAATTATATATAATATGTATTTGGGATAATACTGGGAAGGGAGAGACCTGTGCAGGCTTGTGTCTGCCATAGGAGTGTTGGCACACAAACGTGCTTCACTTACAGGGGAACCTGCTGAGGAAGACGTGTGTGTGTGCACGCAGAGCAGGACAGCTGCGCTGCTTGCCTCTATGCGAGTGACTGTGCCAGCCCGTGGGGACCAGTGACGACCCAGGGCACAAGCCAGCGTGCACAAGCCCGACGGACAGTCAGTGGTGACAAGCACTGTGGCTGCTTCTGCCCGCTTGTCCCTGCGTCCTGCACCCAGCAGCCGCATCCTTTGCCCGCAGCGGCAGATGGCAGGACACACTCTTAATTTATTTAAAATTGTAAACCCATTTCTAGAGGCTGCACTGCTCCACAGCGCAGAGTCACAGTGGCTGGTGATGTTCTGTGAGAGCTACTGCCGTTTTCACTTAGTCCTGGTGTTTATGCCACGGCAGAGCTTTGTTTCTCTTCCCAAGAAACGCAGGGACACCGGTGCTCGAGGAAGGGTGGCAATAGGACACCTTTGTGTCATTGCAGAGGCAGTCCTGGAGCCACAGCTACTTCTGAGGAAATCTGAGTCTCTGCCAAATTATCCGTAGCTCTTTTCTGCCAGGTCTTTACATGAAACAGTGAACAGGTCAGACAGGGCAGGTCTCCAAAGCACTAATTTCTTTTTCCTTCCAGCAGAAGCTCTTGCTGCAAGCCTGGTTTTCCTTGCACAACAAACCCCAAATAATCACAGGGAGTTTTACTATTTTCTTGTGCAGACAGGGTCAGAGATTAAAGTTCCAATCTAAATAATCTAATTCCAGAGATAATCCTTTTGCTTTCATCTCCAATCGGGTACCAAGGAGGCTTCCAAATAGCTCCACACAGCAGGGCAGAGCCAGTCCCCTCTGGGCACCCAAGCCCCACAGCCCTGGGAGAGGGCCCAGGCAGTGGGGCTGCTCACGTTGACTTTAGATGTCTTGTTGATTCTGACCCACACATCTCCACTGCTCTTTTTGGACATCCCAAATCCCAATCCCTTTTTTCCTGCAGGAAATGGCTGATACCCAAAACATGTGCCCCTCACTGCTTGTGGTTGATCAAGGCTGTAGATCAGGCTGGACCAATGCAATACTGAGAGTCATTTTGGCACAGCTGCCAGGGCACAGGGAGAGATCAAAGGATTGAGAAGAAAGCCCTGAGCCTTTCACTTGTAGGTTACTGGTGTAAATTCAGGTGCATCAAGGGACTGGTGGCTCAGTGGATTAGTAACAGGATACAGAGCCTTTGACATCTGGGGCACAAGCTGGCACAAGTCACAATTCAGGGGCGGCAGCGTAGGACACAGCAGACACAGCTGTGAGCGCTCCTCCTGCACCCGACAGGCACGGCCACTGTCCCTCCTCACTTGCTGCAGCTCAGTTAATCCGTCTTGCTTCATGATGTGCTTCTGACTGTTGGGAAATAATCACCCAGGCTGGTTATGAGAGGATGCTGTGACTGGGGAGGCAGAGGAGCTATTGCAATGCTCGGTGCCTTGCCCTCTAAAAAGGCTGAGTCCTCGGATGGAGGGGAAAGAGGGGGGGGGGTTTACTCTCTGCTCAGTGAGTGGAACTCCGCCAAGGAAACTCCTCTCTTTTCAAGTTGATGGTATTTCCCTGTGAGATGTGCAGGAACCCTGGGAGCACTTAACAGGGACCTCAGGGTTGGCACAAGCCCGAGAGCCCCTGCTGACACTCCCAGGGCAGGGGATGAGCTGGGTTAGTTTCCAGCTGCCTTTGTACACATCTGGGACCAAAGAGGTCCCTTCAGCTGAGCGATCTGTCTGGGTCATATCTAAAAGTTGGTTACTAAAACCCTTCATGTCTGAATTCCTGCTCGTGGGCACATTTGGTGTGGGTTGAACAGTTTGGTGCTGGGTTTGTGATGGAGCCCCCATCACCAGCTGCACGGCCCCTGTGCCCACCGAGGCAGCGAATGCCCCACCACGAAATATGAAGATTCGCACCCCTGGACATCGCTGGTCGTAACCTCAGCCCCACTGGCGACTCACACCGTCCCTCTTCTCACTTCACTTTTGCAGCTCGTGGCAGTAACCTGCTGACACATGGAGCGTTTATGTGCTTTGAAATTGTGCTCCTGACCCAAGCTCATCACAGTTTAAGCTGAGAAATCTTCAGTGATTAGGGTGGATCATCTGTAATCAGTACAAATGAGCTCTAAAGAGGCCTCCCTCCGCCTCACCAACTGGACAGCATTGTTCTGGCCATGGCTGCTTGCACTCCTTTGCTAACGGAACTTGGGGGGCACCCAACAGGTCACAAACACAGCAGGGATACGGGAGATTAGTCTGGATTTGATCAGAGGCTGCCAGGGCTGGGGTCTGTAATGCTGAGATGATTTGCCAGGAGCCAGCATGAGGTGGCTTAACCTGGAGAGGTGCTAAGTGTGTTTTACAGTACTTTTCTGCATGTGGTTTCCTGAGCCACCTTGCAGTTTCAGGAGCTGCTCTTCCCAGCAGCAGTGACTTCACTGCTCCAAGGCTGTGTCCTGTTAAGAGGCCTCTGAGGTACGTTACAAAAGCAACAAGCCCACTTAATTCACAATCTGCAGCTCTCAGCCTTTATTTATAAAGATAAATGCATTATGGAAGCCCTAAATTAATAAAATGTCATTGGGACTTAGGAGCAGTTGCTGCTAATGCAGCTGGTGACCAAAGTGCAGACACGAGGCTTGGCTGGCGTCTGGAGCTTTGAGGAACACCAAGACCAGACAGAGAGGCAAACATTACTTTATTTGCACCCGCACGCTGTGTAGTGAGTGAGTTTTGTCCGATCTCTATCTGTGATGTCTCACTCCAGCCCTCCCCAAGGCCCTCCAGAAATAAATCCAGGATCTTACATTCTGTAAAATGCAACACAGGGAGAAAAGTCGCTGGCCATGTAACAGTTAGCTGGTCAGCCCCCCCACCTTACTCTTGTATTGCCGGTTGTACTTTCCAAGCGGATTGTTGCGAGCCGAAGGGGTCGCACGCCACCCAGCTGTCCCGCTCCTCACCGGCCGCCCGGCAGCTGCCTTTCCCTGTGCGCCATGGCTCCCAGTCCCCCAGCTCCGCTCCCAGCCGCTTCCCCGAGCGCCGAGGCCGTGCCTGGCCCGCACCGAGCCCTCACGGCCCGCACCGAGCCCTGGGCCGCTCCCGCTCCGGTGCCGCCGCAGCGCCGCCCGTTGCCTCGGTAACCCAACGGCCCGCGCTTCCCGCCGCCGTCCCACAGTGCCTTGCGTTCCGGCCGCGCTGGAGCTCCCTGATTGGAGGGACGGAGGGGGCGGGGCTGTTCCCTCAGGCGTCCAGCGCTGAGGGGAGCTCGCCGGCCTGCGGCCCCGCTCCAGAGATGTCGCTGGGAAGCCTGGTTCCTCCCTGCCGTTCCTCCCCGGGGGAGCCGGTTCTGCCCTCGCTCCCCTTCCCGAGCGGGCGGTACCGGCCCTGGGCACTCCCGGCTCGCAGGGACCGACTCCCCGTTCCGCTTCGGGCCGGCCCGCTCCGCTCCCGCCGGACACGCCTCCCGCCGCAGCGCGCCGCCGTCCCCTCGCCTCTCAACCAAACCTGCTCGCCCGCTCCCGTCGCCCATTGGTCCGGCATGTTATGAATATGCAGATACAGGCCAGCGGTCGCCTAATGGCAAGCGGGCAGAAAATTAATATTCGCGTTGCGGGGCACGGATTGGCCTGCGCGCGTCCCGCCCCAGCAGCGGGGTAGGCTGCCCCCTGGCGGCGGCAGGAAGGGGCGGGCGGCGGGAGCGGCGCCGGGAGCCCGAGATGGTGGGCGCCGGGGCGCGCGGGGCGCCGCTGCTGCCGCCCTTGGTGCTGCTGCTGCTGCCGCTGCTGCGCGGCGCGGCGGGCGGACTCGCCGACAGCGTCGTCTGGGCCGTCAACGCGGGCGGCGATGCCCATGTGGACGTGAACGGCATCCACTTCCGCAAGGACCCGCTCGAGGGCCGCGTGGGCCGAGGTGAGGGCGGGGGGGACGCGGTGCCGCGCGGGCAGCCGGCGGCGGCGGGGCCGCTCTCAGCCTCGCTCCGCTCCGCCGGGGGCGGCCGGGCCCGGCCGTGTCAGCGGGAGCCCGGGACCCGCGTCCCGCCGCTGCCGTCCCGCCGCCGAGGGTCAGTGGGTCTCCCCGCAGAGCCGCGGTGGCCCGGGCAGGCCCCCGGGCGGGGGCTGCTCTTCCTCAGCCGCCCGGGCCCGGTCTGGCGGAGGGAGCGGCCGGGGGGCAGCGGGGGCCCGCAGGGAGCTCCGGCCCGGCCCCCCAGCGGCACTTGTCACCCGCCGAGCCCGCGGCCAGCCGGTGCTCCCGCCAGGCCCGGCCCGGGGCTGCACCCCCACCGGCGGGATGAGCCCTGCGGGTTGTGTAATGCCGGAGGGGACGCCGCTCCTCGCGGGCCGGAGTGGAATTTCGGCTGGAAAGGCGAGGGGAGCGCTCCGGCTGCCAAACCGGCCGCATGCAGCCGCCTGGCTCCTCTTGTCCCATTTTCCACTGGAACACCCCAGTTTCCACGGCGAGATCTGCCAGTTTGAAGCCCGGTCTGCAGCGCTCCGAGTGAGAACGCGCTCTGCCCGCTCTGCGCAGCTGGGCCCTCGCGGTGCGGGGTGATGCCCGCTCCCCGCGGGGAGCATCGCTGGCTGGGATGGAGCTGGCTGGTCTGTGCCACTGAGCAGCTGAGCTCTGGTCCTGGCAGGGTGTTCCAGAGCAGGGCTGGGACAGAAGCAGAAGTAGAGGCAGATGGGATATGATCAGCTGCTCTAACTACTGAATCAGTAAAAGCTTCTGTTTACCGGGAAGGTGGGATGGAGAACTGCTATATTGGGTTACCTTTTCCTGCTTCCCCTGAAACTGCACGGGCTGCATGAATTTTGCCTTTTTCTGATGACTGGTGCACCAAAGCTTAGTTGATTCACAAATATGTTGAAAAGTTAGCTGTGCTGAGCTGCTTCTGCTGTTAGGTGAGTAGCGGAGCGCTGGTAAGATAAGCTGTCTGCTGACTTTCAGGTCTAACCTTCCCCGTTTCCATGTCGGATGGTGAGAACTGCCCTGTGCCATACAGCTGGGACTGCTGTTGCTCACACGATGCAAACACCATCCCAAGCAGTGAGCCTTTTGGGTACAATGCATACAGGGGAGGTCACGTTTAGATATTTGTACAGCTTGTCAGGTGTTTGTCACCCTGTGGAAGCTGGCGACCCAGTCACAGAACGTGCCCCGATCGCTGTGGGTCAGCTTCCCTTCGCACACCTCTCACTTGTGTGCCTTGAAGGAGAATGTCCTTGTGGACTTGAGCAGTTTATTTTTGAGTTGAGGCGAAAAAAAGGGTCTTTTTCAAGCACACTGTGACATGTTCTTCTTTTGGGGAAAGCCTGTGGTGTCTCCTCTGAACAGCAGGCTGTTACAGCCATCCTGCTTCAGCCAGCAGTGCCAGGCACAGCAGAGGAGACTTTACCCCTTTGAGCTCTCAGCTGCTGTTCCCTCAATGGCTTTTTATTGCACCATTGTTGGGTTTACTCTGGGCTCCTCTCTGTGTTGATAGGCGTGTAATGGCTACAGCAGAAATATGTGGCTGACCGGGAGGAAACGACCTGGGGATAGTGTTGCTGGGCTGTACTGCCTCTGGGCAAATTAAGATCTTTTCTTCTTTTAAAGGCTCAGTTCAGACGCTGTGCCCTAAAGGACAAAATGTGCTGATGGCAATTACAGAATAGCCAGGTGCTGAACAGAGTTGAGTTGCATCTTAATGTGTACTGTTCCTCTTGCTGAGCTGCCTCAGCGCTGTGAAATCAAGCTCACTTCCAGAGCTCTGTCAACAGACCTCAGATACGCAGGTGATGGGTCTTCCTCTCCAGTTACCTTCCTGGCTATTAAAGGACTTTCTTCCTGTGCAGGCTTTCCTCCAAAGGGAGCTGACTTCTCTGGAGTCCTTGGTTTGCTGTCACTGTAATCTGTAGCTGGCCAGAAATACCCATGTGGGAGGACAGGTTAAACTTTTCACCCTCTGTTTCTGGTGATTCAGAGTCTTCAGCCTTTCTGCCGGGTTTGAGTGGTAAAGAGAAGCAGAAGATGGTCTGTGTGTGAAACAGGAGACTAAGAACTGGCATTAATTTCCTCTTGCTCGTTTGCATTGGCTCCACCTTTGGCAGCATGCGCCGGGTTAGTAGTTCTTGCTTTGTCTTGGCCAGCGTAGTGTCTGTTCCCATGGAAATGGGGGTGGAAGTGGCAAGTGCCAGCAGAGAACTTGGTCTGGATCAGCTTCTCCTGACCCACGTGCCAGTGGGCAGGGGGTATCCACAGTTTTCCCTCCTGCCCCTGCTTTGCTGGGTTATTACTTTGACCTGAGCTCCCGAGGCATGCATCAGTTTGCATTTGTACAGTAACCCTGACACAATAAAATGTCAACTTGGTTAAGATCTGTGCTCTAGGGGTGCTGAAATAATGACAGAGAAGAGGCAAACTTTAGGACTTCTGTTATTTTCTCAGGTATTGTCCAGTTTGGGAATGTTTGGGCCCTTCTCAAGGGCCTGTTCAGATGCCTGCAGGCAGCACTTGTTTCAGCTGGGTGCCTGTGTGAACAGCAGCTGATGGAGCTGCTGGTGCTCTTGAAACCCTCATGTATCTTTCTTGCTTCCTTCTTCCTGTCTTCAAGCCAGCAGGTATTGTGTGGCTGTGGTGAGAAGAAAGGGTTTTGTAAGATGTCTAATGCTTTTCACCCATCTGCCATTCCCCAGGTTTTCACTTGAGGAGGATGAGTCTCTATAACCTGGTGCCATTGACTGCTAAATTCAAATATGTTGAATAAATGAGTTGAGTCAGGCCTACCTGACTGCTTTGTTTTCGTACTCAGAGTTTGTAATTTGAAAATGTTGTAAAAATATTCTAGGTGTTTTCCTCTTTGAAGCAGGAGTCAATGGCCAAGTCCTTTACCACTGTTTGCGAAACAGACTCTTCTTTCTGAAATGGTGCGAGTGAGTTCACTGTATTTTAGACTGCAGCAAGCCCAGGCTTGTTTTTCCCCAGGTTCTGGGGCTTTGGCTACTTCTGCTTCAGCTCCAGTGGTGCCTCTTCCTGGTTGGAGCAAGGAGGGGAGACAGGTCTGACAAGAGGGCTTAAGTGCCACTTAGAGAGTTAAATGCTTCAGGAGTAAATAAAGTGTCTCTTCCATGTGCCTCAGAAATTAACCCTTCCTCTCACTGTTTTGTGCTTGCATCCCAGCTTCTGACTATGGGATGAAGCTGCCAATCTTGCGGTCCAACGCAGAAGATCAGATTCTGTACCAGACAGAGCGTTACAACGAGGAAACCTTTGGCTACGAAGTTCCCATCAAAGAGGAGGGTGACTACGTGCTGGTGTTGAAGTTTGCAGAGGTCTATTTTGCACAGTCTCAACAGAAGGTAAACAACAGCTCCTTGCCTGTGTCTGTGATGCAAGCTCCTGGCTGAGACTGTGCATGTCCAGGCTGCCTCTGCTGTTCTGTGTGCTGGAGAAAGGAGTGAAGTAAGGCACTAATTGGGTAACTTCATTCCTGGAGCTCTCATGGGCTCTGAAACTTCGAGCTCTCTTCCACATTCCAGACACACAGTTGGCCTGGAAAATTGCATTACAAAGTATTCAAACAAACATGCGCAACTAAACATAACTAGCGCTGGAGTTTTATGATCTGCTTAGGCTGTGCTGGCTTTGAGAAGAAGTGGTTTTGCCTTTTTCCTGAACGCTTGTTCCTGACCTGACGGCATGCCTGTGCTAAAGGAAGTATCAGAGAAGTGATCTGGGTTAAATAACCTACTCAAAACAATTTTTACAAATGTAATAAGACTTGATACTGGTTCAAACTGATCCCAAAAGCCAGAGTTCATTTCTGTCCTCTTTATTGCTCTTTAGAGAAGAATAATCCTTGCTCACTTTTGAAATCCCTCATGTATAGATGTGGAAGCAGGAGCACAAAGAACTCAAGGCCCTGTGATGAACTGGGGGAGAAATGGTGTGTGTTTTAGTCTGGCTTTCCCTTGGCTCCATCAACCCTGCTCCTTAAGCACTGTGCTGCCTTCCTACCAGAGCAGTATTTCAGGGAACAGAACTGGTGGGGCTGCCTTACAGACTGGATGCAAAAAGCAGCCTCAGATTAAACCAAAGGGCTGAGGCACTTTGCTTCCTCTTCCTTCATGTGGTTCCGCTGGGATTCCCCAGGTGCTGAGTGAAGTTTGAGTCATTACGGCCCTGAGGAGAACTTTCACTGTAAATTCACAGATGCGGTTAGCAGTTCAACATTTTATCTCCTTCAAACCCTGTGTGCTTCACCAGCATGTTTCCTCTTCTCTGCTCTGCTGCAGGCCGTCAGTTAGACATGGCTTAACTCCCTGGGGTGTGGTGTGCCGCAGCCACCCCGAGGTAGCAGGAGCAGGTCCTCAGTAGCTGGAAAGAAAAGTATGAACAAACCAGAATAAAATTGTGCTGTCCTCGGTTCTGAACGGCAGACATAGGGGTTATTTAAAAGTTGAAGACAGGTTTTGAGGTATTTGAAAGCAATGTTAACTATTCAGTGTCTTTACCTGGCTGCTTTTGGGCTCTGAGTCCTTCCCAAGGGGGTGCAGCATGTGTGGTGGAACAGCGCTTGCTGCAATGCTTTCTGGTCCTGGGTGCATGACAAGCAGAGACTTTCCTGTTCTGTTCCCCTTTCAACCTTCATGTGCCTGAATCCGTCCTGACACACTGTCATTTCTTCCGCCCTGAAGGTATTTGATGTTCGCTTGAATGGCCACGTGGTGGTGAAGGACTTGGACATTTTTGACAGAGTTGGCCACAGCACAGCTCACGATGAGATCATTCCCATGAGTATCAAAAAGGGGAAACTGAGTGTCCAGGGAGAGGTTTCCACGTTCACAGGAAAGCTCCACATTGAGTTTGTAAAGGTAATAAGCTTTGCTGGGCAGAGCCCTGATCTTCCTTTTCCTCTTTTTACCCAGCTGCGTGCTGGGGCGGGAGAGGTGATGGTAGGCGAGGGAGGATATTTCTTACCTCAAAGCTGCAGCACTGACTCCTAATTTGCTTTCTCTAGGGCTACTATGACAATCCAAAAATCTGTGCCCTGTACATCCTGCAAGGAACAGTGGAAGGTAAGCACAGTTTTTGAGCCAGAAGGCTCTTCCCCCTTGGAGAGCAGCCTGTTGCTTCTCAGACCGTGAGATCATAGATAGCTCTTGCTGACCCACCTCTGCCAAAATTCCTTCTCTCTCAGCACTTTCCCACAGAGTGCAGTTGCAGAAAGAAATAGGTGTGTAGTGTCCTCCTACTCATCAGAGTGCACAAAGCTGCGTCATTTTTTGACTAAGAAGCAGCAATCTGTGAGGGAGGATGCTCATGTTTCCTGGGATGTTCTGGCTGTGGGGTTGATGTGGTGTCAGGTGCCCTGTTGCTGTTGTGCACGCTGGATCGGGGAGCGGGGATTGGAGTGACTTGGGTGATTTCCCTGGTTACATCCTGCCTTTTGTCTTGTCTAACAGATGTTCCAAAGCTGCAGCCGCACCCGGGTCTGGAGAAAAAAGATGATGATGATGATGAAGATGAATATGACGATGGCTCCAGTGTTAAAAAACAGGCAAATAAGAACCGGGTTCAGTCAGGCCCGCGCACACCAAACCCCTATGCCTCGGACAACAGCAGCCTCATGTTTCCTATATTGGTGGCCTTTGGTGTCTTCATTCCTACCCTCTTCTGCCTCTGCCGATTGTGAGAGCAAGCCCCACAGAGCATCAGACAAGGGGCTGGGAGGGAAGGAGTTGGACCAAACACGGTTGCTTTCAATTTCTCCATATTGTTCATAATTTAAGGAAAAAAAAAAAAAGATTAAAAAAAAGAAAAGATGATTCATTTGGAATGAATAGAAGGTCCAGGTAAAAGGGAGCTTACCGTCCCCCTGCCAGCAAGCAGCGAGGCCCTCGCCTTCCCCTCGCACCATGTGCAGCCTCCGATCCTCCCTGGGGCATCCAAGAGTAAGCTGAGTCCTGGCTGTCTGTGTGCTGGGCTGTTGGAAGCTGATGCCAGCAGTCCCGGGCCATGTCCCACATTGAGAGAAAGCCCTGTGCTGCAAGATCGCTGCCTTTGCTGGGTGGAATATGGTTCCTTAAGCAGGGAAGCAGCTCCCAAAACCAGGCCTGGGTACACTTTTTGTCCAGGAGCGTGGAAGTGTTGTGTGCCACTGGGTGACTAACGACTGGAGGATGGAGCCTGGCTCAGCGTCTCTGTGAATGCGTGCGACACAATGTATGGTACTTGCCTGCATAAAGATACCAAGACTCCAGCTAGCTGCTCAGCCTCTGCGGAGACGTTTCCCTCCTCAGAGTGCAAGCTGCGCCAGGAGCAGAGGGATTTACCTGGCCTGATTTGCTGCACCGGTTGGGAGAGACTTTCCTAGTTTGACAATTGTAATGTTAGATCCATTGCAGAGGGATTCTGCCGTAGCCCGTGAGAGGCTGACATTGTTAGTGTCAGATCCGATGCACTTGTTTTCTGTATTGATTATGGCTCTTGTTTCCTTTAATATCCTTTTCTTTTTGAAGGTTTAATTTTAAGCCCAGTTCTTTGCTTTGCCTTTTCTAGCAAGTGACCTCTCCTTTGGAAGAGGCTGAGAATCAGATGATCTAGAAAGGAAGTTCTGGACTTGTTCCTTGGCCTTTGTAACAGTTCGCTCCCCTCCTATGCTGTAGGACAGAGCGGAGCAACCTCGCAGATGCTCCCAGTGAGCTCTTGTTCCCTGTCGCGGGGACCACGCTTGCCTGCCAGCAGTGAGAGTGCAGTGCAGCTGGTTGGTGTCTTCAGTTAGCATGGCTGTTTGCATATCCAGGCACTGTGGTGAAGGCGCAAGTGTCCAGCATTTCAGTACTGTAGAGCAAGGTGGTTTACTGGCCTCCAGAGATCTGGAAGTGAGCAGAACACTGGAGACAAGCTCACTTGCTTCCCCCAGGGATATTTCTGCAAGAGGCTTCTGTTTCCACATGCAGAGGCTGTGCTTGTCTGACAGAGGCTGAGCAGAGCAAACGTCCGCACTGTACCTGCTGACCCAGAGCTGTGGGCCCCAAGGAGTTACCTTCCCCTGGTCCTGGCCTCTGACATATTGAGTGTTTCTGGCTGGTGGGAGATGTTTCGTGTGCCAGAGCAGGATCTGGCCCAGGCATGGATGGGCCCTTGCAGGTCAGCTTTGGTCCTTGTGAGCTCTGGGCTTAGAGAACACTTTACCTCATGCTGTCGCTGTTGCTCTCAGAAGTGCCCTCTCTTTACCCAGAGCAGCTGCACTGAGCCATGTCCTCCTTGCTGGTGCTCCTCCCTGACCCTGAGTTTTCCTACGATTGTTATTGGATTTGTTCCCCTGCAGTGGCTCAGACTTTCTTTGAGCTGAGAAGGGCCAGCAGAATTCCCTACTTTCTGGAAAGGAAAGCAGAGGAGCAGCCTTTCTGCTCTTGCAGGGCTCAAGCAGCTGAAGCCTTTGCTTCCTCCTAACCTTCAAGCAGTGATAGGAGCTGCCAGCTCACAAGCTCCAGAACAGGAGCTGGACGAGGTGTCAAAGCACCGCTCTGCGCAGCAGTGGCGCTCGACCTTGCCTTTCTGATCGCGTGCATCGCTGCTATAGGCCTGACCCTAATTCTGTGTCTGTGAGCTAAAAAGCAAGCACTAGGGCCTTAATTACTTTTTCTCCAATTGCACAAGTGGTAACAGCCAGTTTGGGAGAAGCAAGAAGGTCCTTGCCACACTCGAAGGGGAAGATAGGCTTTAGAGAGAGCTGATCTTAAGAACAAAACTTAGGATGAAAAGACAGTAAGCTTTAAGTTGTCTGCTTCGTCTTCTAGCTGCTGTTCAAATCCTAGTACTTACAAAGTTCTTATAAAATATGAGCTCTGTTTTGTTTGGTTCCTGCAGAGATTCTCCAGTGTTTGGGGGATTGCTTTAACTGGAGCACAGAGACATTTAGATCTTTATCAGTTTTGAGAAGCATGAACTGTGCTGATTTGTTAAGCAAAGAACCTGGGATTGCAAGCAAGCTTCTCTGTAAGGAGCTGTTCTCCCTCTGTAAGGAGCTGTTCTCCTCCAGGCCTTTTAGGTTGCATTTTATTTGAGCATCCTTGGAGCAAAGAATCACTCAGCTTCTAGTGGCTCACCCAGTAATCTCTGCACCTTGCCTAGCATGAGCAAAGGGGTGTGCGTTTAGGTGTGCAAGAGTTGGAGACGAGGCTTCTAGGATAGTTTATCCCTGCCTCTCCTGGCAGCCAGGCCGCCCTTGTGGTGCCACCAGCTGCCCCTAAGGCCACGCTGTGCAAGGTGCGAGCTGTTGTGTTCCGGTTGCTCAGTTCAAATGAATTTGTCTTATTTGAATAAGAATAATGAGGAGGAATAGTTCATCCTTCATGGCTTGAATTTAGTTGTTTTGGCTCAGTTTTCATCCACTTTTTTCACTACAGACTTGATGGCTGACAGGTTCCTGACCCTGTTATGGTGCCATGAGCAGTTTTCCTTGTTGGTCCATCCCCTCCTGCCAGGTTACAGACAAGCCTGTTTGTGCTTTGTTGCCTCCAGCCAGCAGCAGGCAGATGACATGCGTGTCCCTGTGCAGCAGCCTGGGGAGCTGGGTCAGAACAGACCCTGGCTTGATTGGTGAAGCAGTTGTGTAGAGAAGGGCGGATAAGGCAATTTTAATAAAGCTTCTACTTAATAAAGGGGAGATGACACCATCAATCATGTTTTGGGCCTGGATCCAGCCTCAGGGTAGTGGTTCCAAAGCCTGTTTTAACTACCCCTCATCAGCCCCTCCTTTCCTACCTTTAAGCCAGGCCACCTTCCCCTTCTCTGTGTGTGTGATTAAGTCAACAGCTCTGACTCTTTTGACTATCCCAGGTGGCAGTGAGCAGAGAGCCAAATGAATTCCCTTCTCTTTTTGGTGCCTTTGTCTCAGGCTTTGAATAAAAGTCTATTTGAAGAAGCTTTTTTAAAATTTTTTGTTTTCTTTTTAAGAAGCTTCTGAGTTGTTTTTTCTTTTTCCCTAAGGAACAGGCATTCCCTGCCCTTGTGACCAGCTGGGGGCTGTCTCACTGTCCCTGGATGCTAGCTCCAGAGATCACAGCTGAAACAGAGAAGTGTGAGGGAGTATCTTTGGTACCAGCCCTTGAGGTCAATGGAAAAAAAAGCCTAGCAGGGGATAGAAGAACTGGAAGAGCTCCTTCAGGTCTGGTCTCTCCCAGAAATCTCCCGAAGGCAGGATGGAGAACTTCCAGACAGTCTGGTGCCTGCGTGTCTGTGTGGTTCAGAGCTGAGTGAGTCATGGCTGGGTCCTGGTAGTTGTATGGTGCTTGGAGCTTCTGGGTGCAGAGTGTGGCTTGGGGAGACCTGCCCCCCGAACTCACTCACCAATGGCTTGCTCTGCACTGTTTGCATCTGAACAGGGGGCAGAGACCCTTAGTCTTTCTTTAAGCTGAAATGGGATTGCAACCGCCAGGGAAATGTCTTGGTATGGGAAGCCTGGGCTGAACAGACCTGTCTTTGATGGAAAACAGCAGGAGGAGGGAGAGGACCAGCAAAGCAGCTTAAGCCCTTGATGTGAGAGAGATTCTGAGCAGCTGCGAAGTACCAAGTGTGTCAGGCTCTGTTTGGTGCTCCAGTGTGGGAGACATCTGTTTGCTTCTTGCACTTACGTGGCGGGAGGGAAATATCCTTGCTGAGGATCCAAGGGAAATGGGAGCTGGGCCAGCACTGAGCTAATTTACCTACTGGCGCTTCTGCATCTCCACAACAAATGCCAAAGTCTAATACAATTCAAGGATGCTTTTTTTAACGTCAGCCTGGTTTCACCAGTCTGTCTTCACTGGCTCGTCCCAAATAGGCTCAGACAAGTATTCTCAGCGGCACAAACGCAGCACCAGGCTGGAGCTGTGAAGGTTCAGAGACGTGATTACACGAACAGGCCTCCTGTGCTTGCACCCCTGCGTCGTGCGCTGCCCAGCGGGGCTGCAGCACGTGCCTTTCGCCTGCATCCAAATGGTTTTGTCCCAGGAGTACAGTAGCAACCGCATTGAAGTGGTGCTGGGCTGGACAGGAGAGCTGAAAGCAGGTCCATGTCTTCCGGGACTCTGGCTTGCTCAGAGTTTATTGCTGTATATTAAATACTATTTTTGGAGAATGGGGGGGAAGATGTGGGAGGGGGAGGGATGTGGCAGCACTGTCCCCAGGCTGATCAGCGGGACGCTACTGCAGGTTATTGATAGGTTTTGATTTTTTTTTTCCCAAAAAGTGCTTTATTAAAAAAAATAAAATAATAATAATCAACAAAACGGAAGTGCTTCCCTCTCTCCTAGAAACAGTGCTGGATGATTAGAAAATGTGAATAATCTTTTGCAAACATCAAAGGTCTCTGGTAAAGAGTTTGTGTGGTGATGGAGGTTTCAAGGCAAGGGGCAAAGTACAGCTTGAACCAGTTTAACTGGGGAGAGTGTGAATCGAGGAAGCGTGGAATCTCTGCCCTGGAGTTGTTCCCAATCCTGTGTGGTGCTTGCCTGTGCTGCCACGGCTGTTCTGTCACAGTGTGACAGTTCCTGAGAGGGTGCTGGAGCGAAGTGATGTCTGGAAACTTGCTGGCAAGTAGAGGCTTGAATTTTTCATGGTTTCTACGGGGGCTCCGTGTGTTCAGGGCTGTCCCGCTTCAGAAGCGGCCAGGTTGGCGAAGCAGCCCTGCAGACCATGAGAGCAGAGGCGGGGTTTGTGCTTTGTGCCAGGAAGCAGTAACCAGGACTGCGAGATGCTGGCCAGGTGACACGATGTTTGCATCCTGTTGTCATTGCAGCTTTCGGCGTTGGCAGATGGTCCTGGCGCTCCATAGCGCCCAGCTGTGTAGGTTGGGATGCGTGGAAGTGACCTGTGCTGTTGGTGTTAAGGACACATCACAAACTACTTGAAGCTGCAGGTCTAAGTTGTCTGTAAAGGCTGAACAGCGTGGGGAGAGATCTCCAGCTGTGCTTGTCACCAGTACAAAAGGTTTTTAAGGAGGATTTTTTTATTTTACTGTCCATTGCTTTGTGTTATAACAACTTGCAGTGATGTTTTTTTTAGTTTGCTTTGCAGCACGCTCAGGCCCTGGGTGAAAAGCACAGATGACTATTTCTGATTGCACTGGCTTTGCAGGGTCTAGTTTGAGGGAAAAGATGGGTGTAGGGGTGGGTTATTTTATTTTTGGTACATGGTAGCAGTTTTATTTTTTAATTTCCCCAGAACGTTTGGTTGAGGGAATGTTCTGAAATCTACTGTCTGGCAGTTTTAACCAGCAGTGTGTTAAAGGAAAATAAACAGAATTATATTGTCACTTGGATGAGGTGGTCCCTCTTTTCTAGTGGTGGGGGCGGAGGAGCCCCCTGTGCTTTACGGCTGGTGATGCGGGAAGCCGAGGCTGCAGCGCGGAGGGGACTGCGGGCTGCTGCCGACATGCACTTTAACATCCCACCGCCGCTGCAGCCCAGAGCCCCTGCCTGCCTCTCGTCTTCTCTTGCCAGTTGTTTTGGGCGATTAAGTGCAAGTTGAACAGTGCAACATCCTCTTAAAAGTGCTGATATGGACCCTGTTGCTTCCTGCTCAGATGGGGAACACCAGAGATGTAATCTACCTTCTGGGGTTTTGCAAGCTGCCCCGCTTTCAGCTTGAAACTGCGTCAGAGGTGGTCAGAAGGGGCTGCAGCTGGAGCGGAAAGCAGCACCTTCCTCCTCGGGGTGTTTGCTCTTGAGGGACAAGGGACATTGGCCCTGTGCAGAGCAGCCACTGTTCCAGACAGCCTGGGTCTTTGGTCTGTCCTTCCTGGGGCACAGGATGGAGGGACCAAACCCGATGCAGCAAGGGGGATTTGGGGAGCGCTGGCGTGGGCAGGATTGTTTGAAATAGCGTTCGGTTGGCAGCAGCAGGCGTGTGCTGCTTAGAAGCAGCAGCGAACGTCACTAACCACTGCTCTAAATCTGTTCCCGGACGTTGAGCATGTTGGGTGTTGGCTGGAGGCTGAACAGAGGGTGCAGATGTTTCTTGCCCTGGTTCCCTGAGGGGCTGGAGGTGACTCTCATCAGCCAAGTGCCTACTGCAGGCTGCCTCATTTTTGGGAAGAAATGCATCTTTTCCTCTGTGTGATGCTCCTGTGAGTCACTCCAGGTGGGACGTCCCTGATCCTCCCACCAGGCTCAGGACACTGGTCTGACATCTGCCACTGTCCCTTTGTTGGCAGGGGTGACAGCGGCCAGGCTGGCTGTCCCGGGGGAGCCCTCGGGGCGCGCCGTCCTGCCCCGCTCCCCGGGGACCGGGGTGTCCCCAGGCCAGGGCAGCAGCGGGGTGTGCGCTCCATGTCCCCCCCGTGCTGACAGCGCTTCCCGAGCAGCTCTTGCCACCGCTCCCTGGGCAGACCCGGGCTCTCCGGGGACACCCGCTCTGTAATTACCCGCTGCGCTGCGGGATTCAGACCGAGATTTAATTAACCGCAGCCCCAGGTGTCCCCTGGGCAGCGAGGGGGCTCCCCGGGGGTGCAGCAGGAGCGGGGCTGCTCGGGCGGGGGTGGTTTTGTTTCTTTTTTTTGTTTCTTTCCTCAGATAACTCTCTGCTCTCCCCCCGCTGCTGTCCGGCCGCTCTCCGGCGAGGAGGCGCTGCCGCCGCGGGCCCAGGACGCCCCTGACGTGGGTGCTCGGCGCTGGGTGCCGGTCCCGGGGCTCTGCGAGCGGCGGGTGGCGACGCGGCCCCGCTTCCCCCTCGGGCTCCGCCGGCTCGGGGAGCCGCCCCCGTTGCCAGGCAGCGCCCGCGGCCCCTGACCCGCCGCGGCCCCGCCCCGCGCTCCCATAGCTACGGCGGGCGGCGGCGGCCATCTTGGCGGCGGCGGGGCGATGAGCGGCTCGAAGGCGCGGGCGGCGGCAGCGGCGGGGCCGGAGAAGAAGCCGCCGCCGGGGAGCGGGGGAGCGCTCAGCCGCCTGCGGGGGCGGCGCGGATCGGCCGATGCGGCGCCGCGGCCGCCGTGGACAGAGTCCGACCTGCTGGCGCTGGAGACCGTCCGGCCCGAGCACGTCCTGGGGCTGTGCCGGGTGACGGAGAGTGAGTGCGGGCCGGGGAGCGGCCCCCGGGGCCGGCAGCGCTCGGCGGGGCTCCGGCTGGACCCGCCGTCCCGGGCGGACACCGCCCGCGCGGCTCCGTTCATCCCCCGTGGCCGCGGCCGGGGCGCGGGGCCGGGCCGGGGAGGGGGCGGTGGGGCTGGAGCGGCCCGGCCCGTGGGGCTGGAGCGGCCCGGCCCGGCGCTGCCGCCCGCTGCGCTGTCCCTGGAAGCGGCCGGGGAGCGAGCGGCCGGGGCGGCAGCAGCGCCGTGCGGTTCTGCCCGCAGCTTTGTTACAACTTCCAGAAAAGTTTGGGGGTGTTGGGGTGGGGTTTGTTTTTTGTCGGTTTTCCTCTGGGCCGCTGATCGCTGCTTTTCTGTCCCGATCCCATCCCTTTCCTGCTCTGCCACTTGGCACCTAGTGTGCCTTTGTTTCTTCAAGCCTCAATTTCGTCCCTGAAGCTTCTGCAAAACAGCTTGTAGTAGTATGTATCTTAATGGAATGGAGCTAGCAAAAAAAGAACTTCCTTTGGTAATTGCTCAGAGATGTTTTAGAATGCTGCTATATGTTTCCTTTCTGTTCTAGATTATTTATGCAAACCTGAGGACAACATATACAATATTGACTTCACCAGGTTTAAGATCCGGGATCTTGAAACTGGAACAGTGCTGTTTGAAATTGCAAAGCCCTCTGCTTCAGGTATCTCATCTTACATGGCAGGGAGGCTGGGGAGGCTCGGGGAGCTGAGAAGTTGCAATGCAAGACCCATTCAGACCAAGCAGAGAGGTCCTTCGTTATGTCCCGGTGACTCAATTCCTCTCCTTTAAGCACAGGACTGAATTTCTCTCTGCTGAGAAACTTGTTGTCATAGAAATGTGAAATTATTTTTGTGAGATGGGGGAGTATTATCAACTGCAGGTCTTCCCTTGTTGACTGATTGTGGTTCAGAGTTTCTTTCATGTGCTGTGGCAGTTGTGAGGGGCCATATCCTGTGGGCTTGAGGGTGGTTTCAGTTCCAGAGCCACCAAAGCTGCACCAGCTGTCATAGCAGATCTCTTCTTTATTACTTAGTGCCTGTACAACTCTCAAACCAGTTATTAAACACCTAACTAATAGCCAGCTTCTGATAACACTCGCCAGGCAGTATTACCTTAATGTGGTTGCTATTAGCAGAATAACTCTGAGCTGGTGCATTTTCTAGAGCAAGATGAAGAGGACGAAGATGACAGCAGTGAACTGGACGCTAGTGCAGGCCGCTTTGTTCGTTACCAGTTCACCCCAGCATTCCTCCGCCTTCGAACTGTTGGTGCAACGTGAGTATGAGCTCTTGGAAGGGATGTTTACCAAGTGTCACAAAGAAAGATGTTTACAAAGTGTCACTTCACAGTTTATAACGAAGCTGTGTCAAAGACTAGAGAGAACCCATCTTACACTAAAAATATCAGAGTCTCTCTTTCTGGAATGGTCTGTTGGATTCTTGTGTAGCCTCAGATCCAAGGCTCCGTTCTTCCCAATAGGAGGAGAAGTTTGTCGTCTTAGCTGTTTTTTCCTACTTTTTGCATACAGAGTGGAATTCACAGTGGGAGAAAAGCCAGTATCAAACTTTCGAATGATTGAGAGACATTACTTCCGAGATCGCTTGCTGAAGAACTTTGACTTTGATTTTGGCTTCTGCATCCCGAGTAGCAGGAACACGTGTGAACACATTTACGAATTCCCTCAGCTGTCAGAGGACCTTAGTAAGTATCTCCTTTCCCGCACTGGGTTGTGCTTTGTGTGTGTACGTACACTCATTTTCTCCCTCTCTCTGCTTGTGGAAGAAGCTGTAATTGGGATGGGCAGGACAGGAAGAAATAGATGCAGGTTCCTGGTTTAAGCGGTGTGTAATCTTGACTGAATTACAGATTTGTGCTGCAAATTTTCCTTCTTTGAAAATGAAAGCCTAAGACAACCCATGTTGTCAAGCCACGGGCTGCAAGACCTGATCAGAGTCTCAGGGCTGACAAGCCTGGGGCCTAACAGCGTAGCCCAGAAGATAACAAAACCCTTAAAAAGGGTTCTTCTTGGTAGCCACACATCTGGTTTCAGCACTTGCTTGTTAGGGCTCTTTGAGAGGTGTGTGTTTGAGCTACCAACATCTCTGCAAATATACATTGCGCGGGGTGTGTTTGGCGTCAGGGGGTGGATAGGACTGGAGCACCTGGGCCCTTATGTGGCCGCCTGGCTGTGGGAGGAGGTGCAGAGATTGCACCCCAACACTGCTTTGCCATTTGCGGGTTGCAGCCTCTCTGGTTAGAGGTGATTGCTGCTCTGCCCTAGTGGTGGCTCTGACGGTTTCCAAGGAGGTCTTGTGTGCAATTACTCCATCCCCCTTTGTTTGCTTTTGACAGCACTTGTGCTGTGAACAAGAAGAATAGGAAGGGGCAGGCCAGAGCTTTAGAAGTGTGCTCAGCAGAGCAGTTTGCTTCTCTTACGTGGGCAGGGCAGAGCATCAGGCTGGTAAATCCAGCGGAATCCTTTTTACTCGGACTTGGTGCTGCCCGGTGGAGTGTGGCAGGCTTTTGAGTGTAATTGAGCTTTCTCTTTCACAGTCCGTCTGATGGTTGAAAATCCATACGAGACCCGCTCCGACAGCTTTTACTTTGTGGACAACAAGTTGATTATGCACAACAAGGCCGACTATGCTTACAACGGAGGACAGTAATTATTCTGTGTCCGCTGGATGCTGTGCTGCCGTTAACCGTTCCAGATGTACAGAAGAGAACTGGAGTTGCTGTCTCGTGCAACAAGACTTCTTGCCAAACCTTTTCTCCTTGCGTGAGGCTGAAAACATTGAAGCAAAGACGACAGCTCATGAAAGTAAAGGGAGTCTCCCTGCGACACTTTTTTTATCTGACACTCAGCATATCCTGCCTCTCAGTCACTATTTCTGGTTACTTTCTGGTGCCTGGGTTAGATCATGGATCAGAGATACTGTAAGAAAGTTCTTGCTGTTACAGCCTTTATAGTTGGGCTGCACCGTTAGTGTTTCTGATGTTTCACCTATTGGGTGACTGCCCTTTTTAAAGAGGTCGGGTTGTTTGGGTGAGCTATTTCTTAGGAAATTTCCCCCTTCAAGTAGCCAGTGACACCTGTAGAGCAGGTCTCTTCTTAGTTGCATAGATCATTACTGTAGTGCACAGTGGTTTAGTTTGTAGCATGACTGACATGGCTTTTTAGGGTACATCCCAATATTCTCCAGTGGGAAGTATAAAATAAGAGACTAATTCAGCTTCTAACCAGTGCAGGAATCTTCCTTCTGGCTCCAGGGCCTGAGCTGCCCCTGAGAACAGCTTCATCTGAGTTTTGCCAGAGATTTCACTAGAGATACGAGATTGGGGGAAAAAGGGGCCTTATCTAGGTTGGTCATTGAGTCAGTCTAACAGCATTTCTATTTGAGCTTTTGTGAACAAACTGTTGAATTTTGGAGCTCAGGGTTCAACTTTAGAGCTGAAGTTAATCTTACTGTGCTTACCGTTTCTCCTGCTTCCCTTTGTGTAGGAACTTTGGCTCGTGCTGCAGAATTGTTGCCTTTTAGAACGACAGTACACTGTCAGTCCGGCTGGGGTGGAGGGGAGTCATCACTATAGTGGGGCTTAGAGTAAAAGGGGAGAATGTGGAAAATCACTTGAAAAATGCGTAGGAAGCAGAGTTTCCTGGGCTTCAATCTGTCCTTTTAAACCCAAATGATCTGTCAGAGGTGCTGGAAGGAGAGACAGTGTTGTTACCAGCTCCTTTGCTTTGTTTCAGGTGAGGTATTAGTAGCTAAAAGCTTCCCAGGTCAGATCACTCAGTGTTATGGAGTGGGATTCTCACAGAGGGAGTTTTGGCGTGGTTCTCTTGTTAAGTGAGCTGCCATCCCTGCTTGGCCTACTTAGCTGTTTATTTATGATTTAGGAAGTTCTTCTGCCGAGTTAGTCACTGCCAGAGCAGCAGGTGTGTTTCCTGGTTGCGTTTGGGATCTGGCGATAGGAAGCAGCATCGCGCAGTGGGAAAAGCAGACCCGTGTCTTCCCGGCAGCCGCGCTGGGCCCCAGCTCCTCACCATGCAATAGCTCAGCTAACAAAACTGTTTTCTACCTGTTTTGCTGGCTCTCAAGACTGGTGGGTTTTTTGTCCCCTCACTTGGCTGGTCAGTCGAGTCTCTTGTACATGGGAGTTGGGTTGTGTCCAGAAGAGAGATGTTTGCTAGTATTATTTCCATGTGTTCCTTGAGACAGTTGAAACCCAAGTCCTTGGCGCATACTTGTGTTAAGTAAGATTCGGTGTAGTTTATATTTTAGCAGGATTCAGTGCAGTGGGCATCGCAGCCTGGAGCCTGTTAATGCAGACAGCGATAGGAAACCACGGTCCTCACCTCGCAGATTAACGATGTTAACTTTGGTGTGGAAGATCAGCTGGCATCAGAGTGAACAGTGAGAGTGAGTGGCGTGGCAGCCACCAAAGAATCTCCGGCTCTTGGGAAGATGTTTAATTATGATTAACCACAACAAATGACCTGTTCTGGGTGGAGCATTAATCATGAGCAACCACAACAAATGTCTTGGGAATGCGGAGGAGCAAGGTCTGCATGGTTGAAAGATGAAGAAGGATTCTGCTACCACCAGTCCCCTCCAGCGTCTCCAAAGGCGCGTAGCAATGTTGTTTAGTTATTTGAGAATTAGTTAAAGCTGCTTGTAAGGTGGAGCTTGCGGTGCCCCTTGCAGTGATTGTCTCGGAAGGCCTCATGCTGTGCGGTGAGGTGGGGAACATTTGTTTTCATGGAAGAACAGGTAGTTACGTGTGACGAGGCAGAACTGTCTGGAATCATGTTTCATCCTCAAGTGTTCTGAGATGCTCAGGATAGTGTCTGAAGAGCCTTCTCGTTATTCCCTGCGAAAGTTTAGCATATCGAGCTGAATTTCTATGTAGTATAAATCCAGGTGCCTTTGAATGTTAGTTTTATCCTTTTTTTTTGTATGAAGCAACCTCTTGCTTTGCTTATGAGTGTGATGATTCCCATGTGTTTTCTATGTCACTGCGTAATGGTTCTTGAAAGGAAGACTGACTGTTGCCAGAGTGAGCAGCAGAAATTACTGTACGGCCAAATACCAACTTGTATGAGCCGTTGGCAGCAGCCAGCGTGCTGCTCTGCTCCGTCCCAGTGTGATTTGTAGGGGTGTGGGTGCCATCTAGCCACTGCTTTGTGGAATGCCACTGACAGGAGAGCTCTGCTAAATGTAAATGAGGCATTTGATGCTTATAGGAAAGTGGATTCCTGTCTTTAGTCATTACCCCTGCCAGTAGGGATGAGAAAAAAGCATTGAAGCGGTTGCTTTCCCATTGGTGGATGAATCTGCTATTCAGCAATAACAAAGAACTGGAGGAAAATGGGAAGACGTGCAGGCAGCAGTACATGCCTCAGTTTCTAGATGAATTTATTTGCTTTGTCAAATTAGGTGGTCTTTGCCCGAAAAGCATGCTGCAGAAGTCCCTACAAGAGGGCAACCCAGCACTGAAAAAGCTGATCATAATCTAAAAAGTCAGGGATTTCCAAACTCCTCTCCCCACTTTGACTGCTTCCCTAAGGTTCCTTTTCTCTTAGGTGCTTTCTGTGAAGTGTCTTCTCCTTGGGGCAGGGATGATGTCTTTGGTCAACACAGTTTAACAGATCGTGTGCTCTGATGCTTTAATGAGGGGTCAAAGCTACTCATGCCGGTGAGCTAGGAAGAAATTCCAGTGGGGTCTCACCCTTGTCAGGTGGATGGTGCTGAATGCAAGGGAGGTACTTTCAGTGTCAGTTAATGTGTGAGCGAGGGAAAAGGTTTCTGTGGAGACAGCTTCTCTCAGGTCGTGTGCTGAGGTGGAAAGAGAGTTGGGATCATACTGTGTTCTGCAATAACAAAACAAGGGACCAAATCCGCAAACTCATGCTAAATTTTTTCAGTATTTGTCCTCTTAGCACCAGGACCTCTTTTTCACATTTTCGAGGTAACTGCTTTGGATCCATGGCAGAAAGCTTCCTGGACAGCTGTTTTAATGATTGAGGAATATGTATTGCACCGTGTTGAAGGAAGGACATCTTATCGTATGGACTGGGTACCGCTGTCCCTGTCCTCTGGTTTTGGTAGGAAGTGTCTTCCTTTGTGTGTTTTCCTCAGGATTTTCAATGCCTCTTGCTGCAGAGAAGCAGCAGCTTGAGGTTGCTTGAGGAGGTTTATTCTGCTTGTCTGAGAGTCCAGGAAGAATAAATAAAACAAGTGTTTAGAAGGGAGAAATGACCAAGGAAGGTGGTGGTGAAGCAGTAAGGTCCAAACGTAGTAACTCCTCAGCTCTGTGTTTCATGATGTCCCGTTTGCTTTCTGCCCTGCTGTCCTGTCACATCAAGCCACCGAGCCTTGTGCTACCCCAGAGCATGGCCCAGTATCGGGTGTAATCCTGGGGTGCGAACATGGCCGTGTCCCCAGCTTTGTGATGGGGCCGGGGCTGCGGGACAGCTGCCTGGCAGAGCCATCGCCTCTTCTCTGCAGCACAGGGAAAAACGAACACCAGCAACCGCCACCCCTGCCTGCGTGGATCTCGGTGCTGTTACAGGACATGTATTTGTATCTCTCACAGTGTGGCCTTGGGGCTGCTGTCCCCTCTGGCCGCTCCTCCCGTGGCCCTTCCTGGCAGCAGCCGCGCTGCCCGCGCCCCTTCAGTCCCGGGGCGGACTCCCTGTGTGTGTCCCAGCACGCTGCCGGCGGCGCCCCCTCCCTCGGCGGCTCGGGGTCCGGCTGCCCGCGTGTTTGTATGAACGTGATTGTGTCACCAGCAATAGAATAAACACTCCCGTTTTCGCACAGGCGCTGTCCGGCCTCGGGGGCGTGGCCAGAGGGCTGCCGGGGGCGGGACCCGGACAGGGGGCGTGGCCAGAGGGCTACCGGGGGCGGGACCCGGGCAGGGGGCGTGGCCAGAGGGTTGCGGGGGCGGGATCGGAGCGGGGGGCGCGGGCAGCGCGGCTGCGCCGCGAGGGGGAGCTGCTCGCGCGTGCGCGGTGCTCGCGCTCCCTGAGGCGGCGGGATGGCGGCGGCTGCGTTCCTGGCCCGCGGCGGCGGGACCCCCCGGGGTGAGGGCGCGGGACTCGGCTTCGCTCCTCCGCGGCTGCTCGGGGGGCGGCGGGGCACACGAGACGGGTGGGAAGAGACCGCGGCCTGCGCGGGAGGCGGCGCCCCGGTGCCCTTCAGGGCCTGAGGCGGGTTCCCTCAGCCGCGGCGCGGCCGCCCTTCAGCCGAGCCCCGGCTGCGCTCCCGCACCCAGCGGTCCCGGTGCTGAGGGAAGAGTGTCCCTGTGGGAGGGCACGAGCCCTGCCTCAGCCCCCTGCCCCGGCCGTGAAGGGAGCCAGCGGCGCTTCGTTCCTTCCCTTCGCAGCGCTGGCCTTGGGGCGGCTCCGCCGGCTGCACACCGTGTACCAGAGCGCGGAGCTGCCAGAGACGCACCAGATGCTGCGACAGACGTGCCGGGACTTCGCGGAGAAGGAGCTGATGCCCCTGGCGGCGCAGCTGGACAGGGAGCACCGCTTCCCGGCCGAGCAGGTGCGAGCGGCTCCCCCGGGAGGGCCGGGCCGGCTCTGCGCTGCGCCGGCGGCCCAACGCGCAGGAAGCTCCGGCTTAGCAGCGAATGGAAGCTTAGACCAGCTTGTGGGAGCGCTCTTGGAGTGTGGAGGTTGTAATGTACCCAGGACATTCTGAGCTCTTTACCTCATGTTTATCTGGCTTTAGTACTACTCAGTTTTCAGTTCTGACTTTCCTGTGGGCTATAATACAACTGACTTATAAAATCAATTAAATACTTTTATAGGCTGCACATAACCATAAAAATGGTTGATAGTGAGGCAGCATAGATGACCTGAGTGCATTTCAGATGGTGATCAGGAGATAGGAGGTGCATGTTGGTCATCATCTAGGGCTGTGAAGAGATTGCAGTTCCAGTCGTACCTGCGACTCGTTTTGTGGAAAGCAGTACAGATTCAGCAGTACAGATTCAGCAGTACAGATTCAGCAGTACAGATTCAGCAGTACGTTCCGTGCCATGTTGAGCAGACTGATTCAGGTGTTTCATTGCAATGAATATTAAGCTCCAGAAAAATACATACTGTTAGGTTAGCCACAAGGCTGCGAGCAAGCACAGTCAGAGGCACGTGGGTTTTGTCAAACACCCCTCTTTGATTAAAGAGTAAGGAAAGTCATACACGGTCTAAGGAAAAAATACTTTCCTCTTTATTTCACTGTTCTTATCTGAGAATTTTACATTTGATTTTGAGTCTTTTCACTTGAATGTGTAGAAGCATATTCAAAATGTAAACTGTGTTTATTGAGATAAAGCAACATACATAAAACTAGTTGCTGTCTTTTGCTCATCCTCTGGATTTGATGTGAAGGACTAGGGGTTTGGGTGCCCATACAAGAGGGAAAATATTTGTTTAAAAATTCCTCTTGGTTCCCCTTAAAGCAAGCAGAGGCTGGTAATACACTTATTTCTGCAACACCAAAAGCTTGACAAATATAAAAGCAGAGGAAAGCTTTTTTTTTCTCATGTATGTTGCCAAACATTAACAAAAAAACTAGAGCGAGGCAGTCGGTGTTCTGAAGAGCTTATGGTTAAGAAGCCAGGGGTACAGCTGAGGAGCTTGGGGTGGAATAATTTGGAATGTAACCAACAATTAAGTTTTCTGTGAAGCAAGACCTGGCTTTAATGGGAATGAAAAACCACCTTCTTGCAAGCTGTTCTGTAGGTCATTCATTCTGTAAAATTCTTTCCTTGTGCAGTCCTAGGCTGAAGCTCAGCAGGCTCACAGGTAAAGTTCTAATGATTTTTATCAGATAGATTTCCCATTGAGAGCTTTCAACTGAAAGGAGACATGTGAGGGGAAAAGCTTTGTTGGGAGGCTGGTGGGGTTGTATGTCCCTATTTCACCTTCTGAAGGCTCCCTCCTTCCCAGTACTGAAGAGAGCTATTTAAATAAGCATGAGCCTCGTCTTATGCAGCAGTGACTATGTACAGCTCTTGCTGAAGTCATCGGGACCTGGGGACACTTACCGGTTTGTACAGTCAGATTCCCATTTCACCAGTTGTGCACATCTTTTCCTGTGTCTGTAGCCCTGCTATGACCTGTCTTTGTCTCCATGTGTCTGCATGTATTTGCTGGGACACTGGTGGTGCAGAGGATCTTATGTCTCTGCTCCCTCCGTGCAGGTGAAGAAGATGGGTGGCTTAGGGCTGCTGGCCATGGATGTGCCAGAGGCCTACAAAGGATCAGGCCTCGACTACCTGGCCTATTCCATTGCCGTGGAGGAGATCAGCAGGGGCTGCGCGTCCACAGGTGTCATTGTCAGTGTCAATAATGTAAGTGTCTCAGGTTGTGTGTGAGGGTCGGGCGTGGAACCAGGGCTGGTGTCAGGGTGTTATTGGAGAGGGATGTGTGGGAGAAATGGGACCCGTTCCTGTGGTGGGTTCTGGTGTGCTGGAGAGCATTTAGACTTTAGGGAGTTACTGGAATCCTTGTACCTTCAAGAAGCACTAACTCAATTCTTAATTGTTAAAGTCTCTGTATTTAGGGCCAATACTCAAGTTCGGCTCTGAAGAACAGAAGCACCAGTGGATTGCTCCCTTCACCAGTGGCGATAAAATCGGCTGTTTTGCACTTAGTGAACCAGGTGATGTGACTGTTACCCTTCATGTTGCAAAGAATGTCGGGTGGCTTTTTTCATTGGTCAGGTTTAGGATGGGCTCGGGGTCTGTTAAATTGTAGCAGTTTGCAGAAAAGTGGTTTGTAGCAATTCTCTCTAAGTGAAGTCTCAGAGCCCAAGGTTTTACCGGCTGTGCCCGTGGTCAATGCTGAGAATTTTCATCCCCTCGGGGAGCAGAGCTCTGGAGATGGGCACATGTCAGGCACATTGACCTTTCCCCTTCCTGTTTGGGCCCTCTAGGAGGGACAGTGCTGACACCCCCGCAGTTACAAGAAGTGCCGTGAGCTGACGGGGGGGCCGCAGGCCGGGGGTGGGTTTGTACCCCAGGCTGCCGCTGCTTTGCCTGAGTGTCATTTGCTGGTGCCTCGCTCAGGAAATGGCAGTGACGCGGGTGCAGCATCCACGGTGGCACGCCTGGATGGTGACGAGTGGGTTCTGAATGGCACCAAGGCCTGGATCACCAATGCCTGGGACGCCTCGGCCACTGTGGTGTTTGCTACCACAGATAAATCCTTGAAACACAAGGTATGTTCAGTGGGGCAGGTCAGGAAAAAGGGCGGGAATAAAGGAGTTGTACAGGAAAAGCACTTTGGAAAAGCTCAGCTATTTAGAGCCATGCAGGCATTGAGCAGAGGGGCTCATGTGCACTGGCTTTGTTCTATCTCAGCTCTCCCCGCCCTTCTCCTGGTTACCTACACATGTGGCTTCTATGAAAGCTGTTTGGAGGAAGCGTGTTGACAGCCATGTAAGCGGGAAGCTGACACCATTCCTAAGAGTTTGGGTCTTGTTGCAGGGCATTAGCGCGTTCCTGGTTCCCATGCCAACCCCTGGGCTGTCACTGGGGAAGAAAGAAGACAAGCTGGGAATCCGAGCCTCTTCCACCGCCAACCTGATATTTGAGGACTGTCGGATACCCAAGGCCAACCTCCTGGGGCAGCTGGGAATGGGCTTCAAAATCGCCATGGTAAGAGGTGGATCGGGCTGCAGCTGTGTTTCCATAAACCTGTAGTTCCCAAGTTTGCCATCTTCAAAACCATTTTCAGACTTGCAATGACTTTGGTGAGAACTGCTAGCATAAGCTGTTCAGTGTAACGTTAAGCAGTTGACCCCTTTTGCCAAGGTGGGAGAAATCATTCATAGAGCTTGATGAATCACTGATTTAACAGAGATCTTTGACAGAGCTTTTTTTGTAGACTCTGTAGAGGTTCTCAGATGAAAGAATGCTGAAGTTGCTGAGGTGCTGTGTCAGCAGGGCTGGCGTATTTTAATTTTTCTCTTTTCCCAACCACCAGCTGTAATCGCATGTTCCCATGCCTCCAGTTTGTGGCTTTTTCCCTAAATACTCTGGCAGAGGAAAGCTGTCCTGGTGGCACAGGGCAGCCGCTGGATAATGTCTAAAGGCGAATGGAATCTGAGTTACAGCACATGTGTGACTTCTGAGGAGGAGCCGGGCAGCCGCGGAACAACACGTTCCCTGCAGGGACGCGCTCCCCTGGCAGTGGTCATTGCTCTCTCGGTAGGGGATAAACACCATTTTTTGGCCTGAATTTCTGAAAAAGGCTGAGCTCCCTGGAGACCAGCCCCTTCCATTATGTGCACAACTAAAAGAACACATCAGTCACCATCACTTTTTTTTTAAGGCACTCAGCCCAGGACTGAGTTTGCTGTAAATTCTTCCTGTACATAGTGAGACAGGGAAGCAGTTAAAAGACAAAATGGGCATGTGTTTGAGGTAAGTTGAATTACTGACTTGATTTGCTTGTCATTTTGAAAAATACTTGGTTCAGTGCTTGTGCTAATGATGAGGGCAAAGGGGAAAACTGACCAGATTGCTTTTTTTTTTAACCAGTTAAAGTAAAATCAGCTGCACCATGAGAGGGTCTAGGTGAACTGTACTATTGTGTCCCTTCCAGAGCTCATTGCGCTGTTTCCCTGATTTTTGCACCTGCCCGTTTCTCTCCAGCTCTAAGAAGCAATACCCCCCGTTTCTGCTTTCCCTCTTGTACCCTTGGCTTCTCTCTGCAGCGACCCAGTACATTTTATAGCTCTCTAGTCCTTCATGACTGGGAATCTTTTTAATCAAGGAGGCCTGAGCAGAGGGTGGTAAGGCTAGAGGAGCTTCCCCAGCAAGAGCAGAAATGCAAGTGTACTATTTTTTGTCAAGTATGACTTAGCATGTATTTTGTGTCTCTGGCAGCAAACTTTGGATGCAGGAAGGATTGGTATCGCCTCACAGGCTCTTGGCATAGCCCAGGCAGCTATGGACTGTGCTGTGGATTATGCTGAGAAGAGAATGGCCTTTGGGTCGCCCATCACGAAGCTGCAGGCGGTGCAGGTAGGAGCCAGGTGGCCAGGGCAGCTGCAGACAGTGCTGGTGGGAAGTTCATGCACTTTGCACAGTCTGGAATAAACACGGTAAATCTTGTTTTCAGACACTGTTAAACTGTTGGCATGGAGCCGCCCCTTTTCTAGCAATACTGGCCTTGGGGTGGGAGACTTGTGCTCCAGGGGCCACCACCCGGCACAAAGGCAGTGCTTGTCGTTGCAGTTTAAGCTGGCCGATATGGCTGTGGCCTTGGAGGGCGCGCGCTTGCTGACCTGGAGAGCTGCTATGCTGAAAGACAATGGGAAACCTTTCACAAAGGTATTTACAACACGATATTTATCTAGTAGTGACAGTGCTGGGCACAGGCCCAAGGCCAGAAAACCACGCTGTGTACAGCATTGTTGTGTTCAGCATCGCTGCGTTCAGTGCACGCCCAACCAGAGCTGAGGTGTTTAACCTCAGCCTGCTGGGCCGGGGCCTGGTTTTAGCCAAGGGGAGAGGGGTGGCCACTGTCAGCTGGCACCAGTGATCAGGCTCACCTCTCCACAGCTGGTCTGTGGGCATTCCAGCTCCTTGTAAAAGTGAGATGTTCTTTACTGTGAGAGCTGCACCCTCAGTGATGTTTTTCCTTCCCCAAAGGAAGCAGCGATGGCCAAGCTGGCTGCATCAGAAGCTGCAACAGCCATTGCTCATCAGGTAACTCCTTCACTTGACATCTCTGCTGCACAGCATGCAGAAAGGGAGTTTGTGTTGTTGCAGAACAGGTGCTTGGGGAAGGTGGGATGGAATTTACTAGATTAAAACAAAAAAATATGGCTGAAGCTGGTTAGCACAGCCGTCTTGGTGCGCTAGGATTTGTGCTGGCCTGTAGCAGTTGTATTACTGAAGTCATCTTCGACCTGCTGCTGTCCAGGGCAGTGTTAAAGTTTTGAGCGGGATAAGCGATGTGGGAGGGAGCGTGATGCACCAGTCAGCGCCCGTGGTAAGTTTGTAACATAGCAAATAGCACAGGACCTCTGGTGTCTGCATTTATTTTCCATTTATTTATTTATTATTCCAGAGTGTCTTAGCTGAACATGGATCACTAACAAATAGCTCTGAAGTGATTCATTGTCTGGGACATCAGTATTGCTCTTCCACAGTTCAAATCCGGTTTGTTCTCTGCAGAAGGGCTGCAGTCATCCCCATGTGTCCCCCCACCAGTTATACTTGCAGCAGGCTTAGCTCCTTTTTAAGTGGCTCTGGGACATGGAAAACTAATTCGTTGCCCCTGCTTCCTTTCTAACGTGCTACCTTTGTTTCAGGCCATCCAGATCTTGGGTGGGATGGGCTATGTGACAGAGATGCCAGCAGAACGCCATTACCGTGACGCTCGTATCACCGAGATCTATGAGGGGACCAGTGAGATCCAAAGACTGGTGATAGCAGGTCAGGTGTTGAAGGCCTACCGGAGCTGAAGAAGCCAACGAGAGCAAGACGCTGCCCTGAAGTGCCTCGCAAAGGTGCACAACAGCATTGAGTCTTGGCCCTCGTGAACGAGGCTAATGATGGAAGTTTTCCTCAGGACTGAGTAACTGACCGTCTTGTTAAAGTGTGCTGATTCTTCTTTGGACAAACTCTGGTGCTCGGAAGGCTGTATCTAGGCTTACAAGTGATGGCTGTGAGTGCAGGAAGGAGGAGGCACCCTGTCCATGTAGGAGAGTGTAGATATTTTCCTAAACTGGAGCACTGTTTTTGTTTAGTTGCAGCAAAATGATTTTGCTGGTCAGTGCAGTCAGCAGCTCTCCTGTTTTGCAGGGATTTGTCACTATGTGGTACTCGATAACCAAGGGACAGTGAGGGACAGCACCCCTGTGCCCAGCTCCAGGCTGCAGGTTACACTGCCGTAGCTGATCTAAGTGGCAATAGTAGCCTTTTAATTGCTACAAGCTTTGGGCAACAATGAGGAAAGGAACAGATGACACAGAAAACCTTACCAGGAAGCTATAGCAGTAGCACATATCCTCCATCAGTTATCTTTGACAAGAAATTAACTTCTAGATGATTCAGCAGTCAAAAGGAAAGGTCTAAGCTCAGGAAGAGAGGATTAAGACTAGGGCCTGTATGGTCTGCCCCTTGTCCAAATTATGAGTACACTAGAGGTAAATGGTTATTTCCCTGTGATATGTTATTTAATTTGTGTGGACAGAAAACCATCAGGATTCTATTATGCATCAGAGAGCAGAGAAGACAAATAAAACCTGATTTTAAAGGACCACGGGTCCCCACTTACTTTTAATGCAAATGTGAGTTCATTTATAATATTTTCTTCCTGCCACAAGACACAGGAGCACAAACCTGTGCAGTGAGTGTTTGCTAGTGCAGTCGTCCCAGGAATAGAAATAATTCCTTTGCAGGGCACTAGAGGGCAACGGCCTGTTGGGGCGAAGAAACGAAAGGATTAACAGAACTAGCCAGGCAGAGCATTCAGCAGTATTCCTACTGGAGAGCCATTCTAGTGCCTGTGAACATGTTGTAAATTACGGAGGGCTTCTAGGAGTGAGACGCTTTTCTCACTTGATTTCGGCCCATATCACTGCTTCAAGGAGTTCTGGCTGCTGCTTTCGGATCCGCTTTCAGGCTGCTCCTCTTCATCATCAGGCCTCCTTCCCTTACCAATGCAAAATGTTTGCAGCTTCTCTTCTCCTGAGTGAAATTGCCCCGTACGCACACTGTGCCTGACCTAAGGGGAGGAATAGTGACGAACACCTCAGCTGACAGAGAACACATCTGAAGAACCTACAAACTGGATGTACCCCATCCACAGAATAGAGGGGGCACTAATGAACTGGTTTTGGGGGAAGCCTGTGATTAGAACCTGCTTTTGGGAACACCTGGATAACACGCAGCCTCAGTACAACAGCTGCATCCTTGACTACCTTGCTGAGTGCTGTGCCTCTGCTGCAGGCCGTGTCAAATCACACATCATCAAGTTACAAAGAGGGTGGAGCTGGACAAAAATCCCTTGTCTAGAAACGGCCTACCAGTCAGGTTCCTGGGCCTAGGAACATCTTCGGATACTCTATCAGAGTTCCTTTTTGTTATTACCAAAAAAACCCCCATGCTTTAAGGTGCAAAGGCTCTCAAGTCCCTTGTCGTGCCATGGGTCTAGGGAGGGCTCCATGACCTTTAACACACCACTACTCACAGCACTGTTTTGAGGTAAACAGACCAGTTACGCACAAAGCCTGACCCAGAGCAAGATACCAAGAGCTTAATCCTCACTGCTGCTGAGAGAATTCTGGCTATAATGCACGTGCATCTGCTCCTCAGGGCTGCTGCAGAAGTAAACTGCTGAAAGTGCAAAACCCAAACAAGTTTTGCAGGGAAGTGTTACCAAAAGCCACCTCAGGCAGCCTTCACCTGGCTTGGTGTGGGCAGGGCTGAGCCTTCCTTGGAGAAAAGGGTCAAGTTACAGGTGAAGCCAGAAGATTTTATCAGTTTACAAGCTCAGCCAACACTGCAAAGTTGGAGCACCGAGCTGGGAAAATCAGGTCATAGATAAACTAGAGGCAGCTGGGGAAGGAGATAAGCCACAGCCACGCTTTTCAAGGGCACCGTGGGCTTTGCCCCAGCAATGCTGTGCATGAAACTGGTTACGTGGCAGCTGCTGGGGATGAAGCAGGGAGCCCTAACTCAAATCCTTTCTTAGGAAACACAGTTACAGTAACAAGGAGTTACCTTCCTCCCTCACCGCCTTAGATTTGATATATTTTATTTCATATATAAAGCTCAGTATCTTCATTGAGTTCTCAACAGACTAAAGGAAGAGATGAGCTGTTCTGGGCTGTCACAAACACACACGGGTAAAAAATACTCAACTCTTTCTGGGGCGCGCAAACCTGAGCCACGTCCTCCTCGGCTCGTCCCCCACCACGAATGAGGCCTGGAGCCTGGGTCCCCCTCTGGAGCATCTGCCGTGCTCACAGCACAGCAGGACGGGGCTCACCCCTCAGTTTCACACCATTGTGAAGAAACAGAAGCAGCATCTCAGTCTTCCAAGGTTACGCAGTGCATAAAATGTGTTATAGGCCTCAGCTGAAATTGCTGTAAGCATTGTCTTCACATCAGAATAGGCACCTCTGCTAGTCTTTTCTAACAGTGTTATCGATAAGAAAAATAAGACAGATTTTGATTTTGAATGGAAATTTTGACCGAGACCTCATTATACACACAGATCTGTGACAGTCACACATACTGTTTATGTTGGAGATCTTGGAAAGCATCAAAAATACCCAAATTGCAAGACATTTAGAAATACAAAAGCAAAGTGCCTATAAGAATAACAAGAAGAAATGGAATAGAGACAAGAAAACGTGACAGTGTTGTAACTCGAATGAAAAATGCAGTTTACTACTGTTTAGCTAAAAATGAATTTCAAATGCCACTTACTGCTTTTATAGAAGACAAATCCTTGGGAGCCTTCACTTCCCCCTCCAAGAAGGTCAGTGCTGAGCGGGAGGTGCCACCCAGCTGTCAGTCTGGATTTCCTAACTGCCTCAATGACTTCTTCCCCTTCTCAGAACACAACTTACTTCTTCACTCAAGAAAGGAAACGTTCATCTCCACAAACGGCTTCTGAACGTCACACGATTGAAGCGGCAGGGTCGGCTGGGCACGGGTTGCTCCCAACAGGCCCCTGCAGAGGACGAGCAGCGTGTTTCTGACACTCTTCACCCACACTGGCTGGCCAGACACCACCAGGTCATTTCTGAACTCGTAATGTTTGCAACATTAAGTGTGATTTCACGGAAATTTCAAAACAAACAGTAAAACTTCTAAGCTGACTATTGCCAAAGACACAGCAGAAAACCAACTCCAGTTACCAGGTTTGTACATGACAGTTCTGGTTCATGTCCTGACAGCTTTGCTATAAACATGCTATAGTCTATCACTTTTTTGTCAGTATCCTTTTACCCTCCTACCAGAAAGCTTATGTTAGTGAAACAATTATTAACATATTTTTTCAGACAACTTTTCAGAAGGGCGGGCAGGTGGTTTGGTGGTCTCGCTGCAGGACTTTGTGTCACGTAGCTTATTTAGTTCAACAAAATGTTACACTGAGAAAGCATCAACCACCGTACCAGACCCAACAGGGACAGGGCACCCAGGGCCCTCGATGGCCTCCAGGAATCCAAAGGACCCAAATCAGCTGGCGCAGTTTCAACCCCAGGCTGAGAAGACACGTGATCAGCCAGACTGAAGAAACTGCGCAGAGAGGGCCCAGCAGCTCAGGAGAGAGGCAGGAATTTGTTTTTAATTGCCCTGAATGCTGAGGGTGCTCTAGACAGGAGAGCTGCACGACAAAGCTTTACAGCTTTAACTTGCTCCAAAAACCCAGGAGGATGCTCCTCCCTCTGAAAATGCAATAGCTTTGTATTTAGAACAGTCACGCTCAACCTCTGCACACACCCAAATCCTGTTCCTGGCAGCGGCGGCTGCTGTTTCACCCCCGAGGGGCAGCAAACACGGGGTTTTGCTCACCTGGGGGGTGGGAGCCCCTGCGGGGGCAGCGGGCGGGCAGCTCAGCGCGGGGGCACGGAACAGGCGCTGGGAGTTACAGCTCAGGCTCTTCTCTGGTGCAAGTCAGCAGGTCGCAGCGTTCAGGAGGTAAATACAGCTTGAAAAGGGAGGCAAACATCTTTCTGAAAAGCTAAATTAATTCTCATTAAGCATTTGTCCGTTAGCACTTCTAAAGCTTTTTCCAGAACGCTCTTTAAGTGTAGCAAATCATTCATAGGCGTGCTTTCCCGGCACGGACTAAAAGATGCCACTGCAAAACAGAAAAGACCATTCCAAAGGCAGGAGGGAATGGAAGATAAAGCAGCAAACTGGAGCTAGAAATGCTACTCCAGTGCTTGGAAGCTCCGGGGAAAACAAAAGTGTCGTCTTTCTCTCTCTGAATATTCTCATCAGTGTTTTATTCACCTTCAGTCTGAGTTATGTAGTTGTAGTTAAAAACTGATGCTTTGCTTTTGTCCCAAGCTGACTGGGAGTCTGGGACCCAACACCTGCTGTGAACAGTAAAAGCAGATTTCTCATTAAAAACTATTTACTTCATTAAAAAGTGACAGTTACCTGATGATGAGCATTGCAGGCACACGACAGAGGAAACGCTTTCCATCAAATGAGAGATATAAACTGGGGAAATAAAAAAATACTTGCCTGAGAAGAGAGGAGGAGGTTAATTAACATCAGTACGTGCCCCTGGCCGCACACAATTTTCTGCTGTGCTCAATCGGCTTTTCTTGTAACACCAGACAGAGCAGAAAGGACCAGAGGTTTCACCAGAGCTTCCTTACCTGTTAAATAACCTCACTGGTCAGTCGGACTCACTCCCAAACGTTCCCGTTTTCCTTCCAGTCAACTGGCAGTTATCGGCATTAGCAAACGAACGGCAGCCGCGAGCCCTCAGAGAGCTCCCCAAAGCCAGCTTGGCAAAGTATTTTAAAGGTAAAAAGTTCTAGTTACCTCGGGGAAGCCTTTTGGTCAATAAAATAACAGAACTGAAGCTGCTGGTTTAAAAAAAATAAATAAATAAAATGCAGATTTTACCAGGCTACAAGTCCAAAGCAGTCAACACACAAACTGCAACCAGGCCAACAGTAAAGGACAGTTTTCTTTTTCTTTTTTTTCTTTAAGGGGCAGGGGCATGGAAAAAATACAGCACACTAATGAAACGAAATGCAAAACATACAAAAAAATAGAAAATAGAAAAAATGTATTTACAAGTGATACATTACTATGATCAGAAAGCACAAAGACAATCGCTGCTATAATACATGCACTGGGTCGAGAAGGAACGACTAAAAACCTGCAAGGGAGCTGGTTGTAAAAAACAAAATTAATTAAAAAAAATAAAGAAAGAAAACCAATAGACACCCCCTCCCCCCAAACAAACAGGGTTGGGATTGAACTTTTTTCTTCCCTAGTTTGCTACATTGATCAAAATCAAATATCCCCTAATGTCCATGAGTACAATCAGTACAAACACTACACGTGGTTTTAAACTGCAGGTTCAGTTGTAGGAGGGGGGAAAACAGCAGCTCATTGTAGATCCATATACAAGAAAGCCATAGTAAACTGCTCTACATGCTAAAAATTACAGCAAGCCCCCGTCTGCTACATAGCATGATCTTAGCAGGTTTTCCTTGGTATTTATTCATATATATATCTATATGTGTGTATATATATATGTATAAAAATCGTGCCCTTTTTCACTGCAACATGACATCTGGGTGGAAATGTAACTTGTTACAACAAATTTTTCTATGGATACTGCAAGAAGTCACTCAATGTCTGTGGATTTAATAAGTAACCTCACACCACAGGAAATATTTAATAAATCAAAAAACCCCAGTATTGTGACAGAAGACCTTCTGTCTCAGTTCTTTTCAAAACCCAAGTCCAGCAGGAAACTGGTCCCAATGTACCCGAGGGTTCTCTGAAGGAGCTTCAGTTTGCTTAACCGGTTTTTCTTTTAGTGTTCACAAGTTTTTGAACGACTTCAAGCCGTTTTCAGTTTCAAGTCTGTCTCTTCCTCTCTCACAAAGGTAATAGTCTGGTACTAATCTGTCTGAGCGAGGAAAAGAGGAAAGTGGCTGCAGCTGCACAAAGGGTCCCCAATTCCACATCTGCAGGGAGACACGGAGTCACATGGAGCTCCAGGATCTTTGCCTTTCTCTTCTTTTCCTCCTTTAATACAAAGTCCTTCTGTATGAGTCCCATGTTGGTACCTTCCCAAGCACCAGCCAGTCCAGCTTTAGGAGACGACAAAGCCACAAGTTAAAGTGAAAAGGACCAAGGCAGAAGTTCAGGTCACTTTCTCTCGGTTCCATCATACTTCCAGGAAGCGGGAGCTGCTGGACTTGGAGTGGAAAGGCTCAGACCACATGCGACGTAGATCGCCCTGGGCAGGGAAACAGCAGAAGGACCAGGTCCATTTAGAATTCAGATTTTAAAATGCGTGTATAATTGCAAGCATGTTTTAAAGCAAATCTATTCTTCACCTGTTTTGCAAGTTATAATAAAGACAGTAAAAAAAAAAATCCTTTCCCTGTCCAGCTAGAACATCTTATTTGGGCAGCAGATCCACCTAAAACGGGTTTCTGATGGGAAGGAAATATTTATGCAGGTGGAAAATTCTGCCCTTTCTTATGCTCTGCACAGTGTTTCAACAACAGCCCCGTAACAGGAGAGGTTATGTTTTAAAATTTCAGTTCGGAACAGGTGACTGGAAAGAGGTAACAAGGATCTGCCTCTCCAGTCTCCGCTGGACCTTTGCACACATGTCCTTTCATGAGCAGTTGGGCAAGGACGAATTCATTTATTTAATTTAAACAGCATTTCACACTTCAGGATTTGGTTTGTTTATAATTACTGGTACTTCATGTACATAAATTATCGTCTGTTTCAGGAACTCTCAGTGCTCCAAAATGAACCTTCACCCCAGGAGACCCCAGGGCTGCTGAGGAGCAGTGAGGACACGCGGCATCCTCAGGAGAACTGGTGCTCCGAGCAAGAACACCAAACCCGCCTTCCAGACGAGAATGGATCAGCCCGGCTTACCTTTAAATAGGCCATGGTGAGGAGCGGCAATAAAGTAAATGGTACCAAATAGAGCAGGGCAGGCTGGGCCGCCCGGTGAATACGAGAAGCTACTGTTGCAGTTAATAGACCTGTAAAAGAAAAAGGTGACTATAGTTATCTTTAGGTTACATATGGGTGTTCTAGTCCTTTCATCCACACATGGTTCCCTTCCCCACCATATTAAGAGAAAGGCTGTGGAAAAGTTACTTATCTGCGCTTCACTTTTCCTGAATAGATTTAAACCAAACAAAGGAGTGAAAAAATAGCAGAATACCAAAAGTACATTAATTCTCTAGATGAATCACGAGCTGTGCTCCTGCACAGCATAATCGATCCAGAATCTCCCGTATTTTTCCCACAACCCAGGTATGAGCTACGACGCCTTCTGTGCTAATAAAACAAAGTATAAAAAGCTGCTAACAAAAATACACTGATAATCTTTCATCCTCAAAATACAGCAAAAAAAGTCTTAAAAAGAAGACTCTGGAAGGGTTTTTCTCCCTAGACTGTGCCAATGAAACCCAAGGAGAGGAGGATTTTAAAAAGAGTATCACCAAAGCATTCTCTCAAAGCCTCTTTACACTTACTTTCATCATCTTTTAAACCTAATACAATAATCTCCCTTCTGCTCACTAAGCAGCTATCCATATTAAACTAATTACTCACCTACAAAATATCCAATAAGTGTGCAGTGAAAGTAAGAAACCTTCTGCATACGTCCAGAGATGTTCCCTGGTCCTGGGGCACCACAGGAATCACTGTTGGCTTGTTTTTTATAGTTATCGTAACGCAGGACGAAGCAGAGCAGAAGACCTGGCATCACAATATCTCCGATCCCCAGCATGGAGAAGTGGCTGCCTGTGGAACTGGAGAGCAACTGAAATTGGGTTCATGCCCAGGAGGGAAGGTGACCAGCTCTAGACTCCTCCACTTTGGTTCTGAGCTTCATTCTGCACATCCCTTCTTTAGTAGCAAACCTTTATACGGTAGAAGCTAAATGCTGGAGACTGAAGATTTTCTCCTCGGTGATTTCACCACCACCTCAGCTCAGTTTTAAACATACCCATTTTGACAGTAGTGCCATCTTGCTCCAAACCAGTTTATTTCTACCAGTACTGTTTACGCCGCTTTTGCTCTTAACTCACTCAATGAAACAGATCCATCAACGCACTATGTCAGTCTTCTCTCTTCTAAGCGTTGATGGGAGGTACAAGCTGACCATTTTATCAAACTGTTGGACATGTATAGACACTGCACCTTCATTCCCATGTACACAGATCACCTCTAATACAAGGCAACAACTCAATTTGTGGACTTCTAAGATCTTTGGTCTCATGCAGACAAAACACATTGAAAACTACAGTCTCACCAGACTCCCAGAAAAGAGCAAATTGCTAAGTAGATTAAGAAATAAAATTGCCTGTTATCTTAAATCCAAGATCTTTCTCATGAAAACAAAGCCAAATTAAGTTCTCACAAAGTTGACTAAATAAATTATTTTGCTTTGATCATCGCAGCCAATCAACTCCTAATGTCTGCAATTTCAGCATCCCAACATCTAAAGAAACAAGAACAAACACGCCAACATAATCTACAGCCTAACTGCTCACACCCCTCTGGTTCTGACCCCGAGACACCCAGGACTGCTGCACTGGGAGCTGTGGAATCACCTCCCTCCAGCACAGCACTGCCCGCTAAGCACCCTGCTTACAGCCATTTCTAACTCCCTTCCCTTCGCTTGTGATCATGCAGCAATCAAGACTATTCTGAGGTTACAATAAACCTCAGGTTTTCTGCTTTTAAGCATTAGGTCCTAAATCCCACAACAGCAGTCACTAAACTGCAGAACTCACACAGATGGCAAAAAGCGTATCCTGTTCTGAACAAGCCACCTTTTAACCTAATTAGGATCATTTCTGCATGCTGTGAGTCAGCAAATGCAAAGTGTCCCATCCTCACTACTCATTATAAGCCTTTTTATCATGAAGAGGCTGTGACTAAACAGGGAACTAAGCTGATATTTTCCAACAGAATTAGTGCTACTAAAAAGTACAGGGAGGGAAAATTTTCTTATATATACTACAGTAAAAGGACTGCTGATTTTACCTTGGAAATACAAGTTTACCAGGCAGCGACAGACGGGGAACGTCTCTACCCACATTTGGTCCCAGGTGGAGTTTCCGGGATAAAACGTCAAGGGGATTATCAGCTGGTTGTGTGGCCACTTTCACCATAACGTTGCTGTTAAAGATGTAGGCAGAAAAAAAGACCTACGGAGCAAGGAAATCATCAGAAATTATGAACTGCGATAATATAGAAACTAGAAGCTGCAAGTATTTTTGCTTAAGAAAGAATATTGTCCCAATTTTCCATATTGTATATATGATAAAAGGCAAAATGTATTTCAAAAATTCAGGTAAAGTTTTCAACACTGTTTATCCTCAAAAATAGCTGGAGTATACTTTCTGATATAAACATATTGATCAATAGATAGAGAATGTTTGGCAAAGGATCTGTCTGGCCTACAAAGGCGGATAACGGGATTCTGAAAACAAGAGAAGGCTGGAAAGCGTTGAAGAGGTGGGTACGGTGCTCACTCCCGAACGGAACGATAACGTGTTTCAAACACGCCCTTGTGCCGCAGCTCATCGTACAGGGAATCAGCTGCCAGAGCCGTCAGCTCGGCGTTATGCAAGGTAAACCGAACTCCCTGCGCTGTTACAACATACATTCTGTCAGGTTTCTAGTAAAAGCGTGGTACGATTTAATGCCAGCTGTACTGGCTGCGAATCACTTTGCATTCCTGTTCCGTGGCTTTCACTGTTAATAAGAGGTTGGCATGTGCGGACTCTGCTTTGTGTTTACTCAGAAATGCTTGTTCTCATCTTCAGCCAGCCTTTCAAAATTTGAGGTCCAATTCCTTTTTTAAATAATATGCCAAAGTTGAAATATTCTAATCGTGTTTCCGCTTTTGCCAACTAATTAGCGAGGAAATCATTCTGCATCCGGCTGCAGACTTTAACATCTCAGAATAGAGCAATGAAGCTGATCTTCTGGGTTTGCCAGATTTCATCAACTTCATACTAATACATTTCATGTAAAAATGGCCCAAGGCCAATTACAAAGCCAAAGGATAAAAACAGTTTTAGCAAAACCAAACAGAACACTTACCCAAAAGACATCATAAATTAGTAACCCAGAGAGGAGCAAGCAGGAAACCTTCAGGCTGGGCAGCCGAACAAAGGCTATCATTGCAACACACAGGCCCATAGCCAGAGCTGCAAAATGCAAACACATAATTAGTTCATTAAAAATAGCAAAACAAAAAAAAACCCAAGCCATTACCTGCCCCCAAAATCAACCCAAAGAAGCCTCTGTTTCCACCTGTGCACTAGATGACTGCCTGCTGTTCCTAGACAGTGATATTCCTCTCACCAGAGTTCAGAAAAGGCAAAATACATTCAGCAGCCAACCGTGAACGTGTCCCCAAGGAAGCAGAAACAGCTCTGCAGGCACAACTGCCCGTCCGCTCAGCTTCCACTGCCCACCACAAAGAAATGTTTTCATGTCTTGTGTCCCAGAGACTCCCCACCGTAGAACACTGACGTCCCAGCTAAAAACAGAAGCAACAAGACAACTTCAAACTCCTTGTGCCCCAAACATAAACCTCTACCTTCACACTATTCATATTTGTGTTTTCCTGCTTCTTTAAGCCTGGCCTTAGCTACCGGAGATACGCAGCTGACAATCAAGTGTATTTCAACCGGTTTCAGGCAAACCTCTAAAGAGGCAATTAAAAAACTTCAAAAGTAAATCAACTTTCATCTATGGTATCAGTATATCTACAAGGAATAATGGAGCGCTGTTGGGACCAGATTTCACTTAGGTATGCAGACATTCCTAAAGAAAATGGAGTTGTCTAACAGGAGGCAGAATTTGTCAAAAGCTATAATCCTGTTTTGACCAACTGAAACTGCAAGAAGAATGGATTCGTTAGATACACACCCAGCAGCGCAACAACCTGACCAGGCCAAAATTTACAAGTTAACCTTTGAATTCTCACGCTGTAATTCTGCAGTTGTAAAACTACCCTACGCTTACCCTTCACCTGAAAGAGGTGGAGTTCTTCCATCAAATCACCAAGGAAACGCTGCCGTACAGATTCAAAAGTGCCACCAAGCAGCTGCCAGCGCAGCTGCCCCCCAGCAATGACTTTGTCAAACCCAGCTTATCTTTTGAGAACTGACAAGCTTAGCACAACACTGGGCTGCCAGTTTTAAGGAGGTAATGGGACAAGGTGAGTCACCAACCCTGGAGGGGTTTGACAGATGCAGAGAGGAGGTCCTCAGGGACATGGGTTAGCGCTTCAGTCAGGTTATGGTCACACTCGATCCTGAGGGTCTCTTCCGACCTAAATGATTCTATGATTCTACTCAGATAAAAATGTACCGTAAATCATGCTGCATAACTGTAACTAGCTATAAAATGTAAGTAAATTATTGAGGCTTAAAGAATTTGACAGAGCAAAGCAGTGAGAAAAAGAGGTGCAATCAGTAATTCAATACAGCCTTCAGTTACAGACTTCCTCTGGCAAATAGCAAGGAATAGGCTGTCTGAAATCAAAGAGGTTTCTCTAAAGCCAATGTTAATAATAGCTCAAGCAAGCCTATCTTTAGGAGAGGATTTCCAGGTTATAATTAACTAAAAGTGGAAATATTTTAACCAGTGTGAAGTTTTATCTGTTTTTCCACACTGTGTTTATCAGTGAAACGAAGCCAGGCACACGTGCAAGGCGCTTCCATCAACCTACGCAAATACTGCGTAGGAAAGAAGATGGAAAAAAGTCTTTAGACAACAATGAAATACACATGCTAATAATTATGCAGTTTTGCAACTGCTTTAAGAAATATTGGTAAATTTAGAAAACAGAAGGGAATCAAGAATGCCTGAGAGCAAGTCCGAGTAATGCGGGCAAAAGTGGCAGCAAAGCACCGACAGGCTGCCCTGAATGGAGACCCAATGGTAATGGACAGAGATCACACCAGAAACAAACTCATCTGTATCCAGGCTCACGGGTGGTGTTAACAAACCATATAAGGCAGATCTTCATTAAAATATACTCCAAATCATTAAAAAAAAAAGGAGAAAGAGAGAAAAAAAAATTAAAGAAAAAAGGTTAAATACCCACACAAAGTGTAGCTCTGCATTAGAAGTGCTGGGCAGAGGGTTCATGGAGTTCATAAGAAAAAACTAACTGACAGAGTTAACCTTCAATTAACAGAACAAATTAACTTCACAGTCCCTGCAAGCGCACTGCTCAAGGAATAAGGACATTCTGGGGATTAAGAATATTCTTGCATATGTGATTAGTCTCTGGATACAGCATATTTTCCAGCTTCACTGCGCTGCTGTCTCTAGAACAGATGAAACCATCGAGATGCTGTGGCTGCTTTACAACACATTATATAGGTTTCAACTTTCCCCACAGGCAACCGGCTGACCTTTCAAAGAAACAGGTACTGAAGTTCTCATCTAATCACGTTCCTATCAAGCTCTCAAAGTGTATTTTAAAGAGTGGGGAACAGGAACACATGTCACCAATTAGCCTCTGCCTCTGGCCTGCTGCAGCAGGGCCTGTGGTACCCAAGCCTGTTCAGTTCACTCTGTGGCTACAGACACTCTGGACATCTCCAGCATTCCCACTGCACATCTCCAGCTGTGCCCAGTGTTTAGGAAAGCTTTAAACCAGGCTCTACCAGGGGACAGGGACCATCCTTGATGATTCTGTCATCAGACAATGTGCACTGAGAAATACACATTTCGAGACCTCTAAACATCGATCATCCCATGCCAGAACAACCCTGGGAGACAGTATGTGCTCATTCTATCCTGTAAAATGCCCCTGGCTTTAGAAACAGTTCAACCAACTACTGTGCAGACAGGGGAACTGTAGTATTTGAGCAATGAAGACTGTCCCGGCAGCATCGGCCACACCTTGATTGTGTAAGCACTGGAAATTAGCATGAAGTATTTCCCTTCCTTTTTACTCAGCTCTAAACCAGAAATACTCTCATAAAGAAAGTATCAACTGCACAGCAACAAACCATACACACAAAAATCCAGGTGTACAGTTAAGAATGAACACCTGCCCCAGTTCTGCCCCCAGCTGCCAGCCCAGGCAATGTGAAGCACATCACATCTGCTTTACTTTCTGCAGACAGCGAAACAGAAGATCATCCCTGGCCGAGCGCGATGGCCGCACGCCCGGAGCTGGCAGCGCTGGCTTAAAGCAAGTGCTCCAGTTGCACATGTCACTGAGCAGTTCTTACTGCCCCCATTTCCCTCCAAACAAGATTAATTGGAGTCTCAAGTACTCAGCTACAGAGGTGCAAAGGGTAAAGGTGGAGATGATGTGATTCTGCTTGTAGCAGTGTAAGGACTAGAACTGCAGAGCCTGTTGCCCTGACAAGGACCAATAAATGCTGCTTCCTGTCCGACGTCACTGACAAACATTGATTTAATTAGATTTGAACAAAGGACAGGAAGCTTACCTGTATAGTACAAACTCTCTTAATAGAAATGATGTAAAATACTCCAAAGCTGGACAGTATCAATACAATTCAGTAAATCATAAACAACCACCAAGAGAAATAAAACCCAGAAACCGCTCTGTGCCCATAGTTCAGTACTCTGCAGATTAATTACCTCAAAGTCCACTATTTCAGGCTGAAGTGCTCACAAAAAATAGTTATTTTTAAATAAATGCATCTGTGGATATCTCAGTGTAGACAAGTCTTTTTGGATTTTGCCAAAATTCGCACTTGGCACTCGACTGAGCTTTGTAGCTACTGCAGATCAAAAATCACCTGATTTCATAGTGAGCTACTCTGCTTAACACAGAACAAACATCTGCTTCTTTTTCATTTATTGCCTGGGTACTTCCAAAGGTATTCCCTAACATGCAACAGGTGCAACTTTTACAGCAGCAAAAAGCATAAATGAATCCCAGTGCCTATAGACAACAGAAAGAATTGAGGTGCCATGAGAGGTTCCAGTGCTAAGGACTTTCTGCTGCTGCTATCTCATTTAGGAGGAGCTGGAAAGCTGATGTGATGTGTGTTTTCTATTGCAACAAACAATTTAAACGGCAGGTAACATTGTCCCAGCTATTTTTCCTCAAGCGATCACCACCTCAGGGTGCCATTTCATGAGATGTCCTAAGCCAATTTAGCTGCCTGACACTGCTGAGAAGCAGAGGTCCTGCCCCTGGCTCCCTCTTCATCCCTGTGCTATCATATCCACTCCATCCTCTCACGTCCCATCATGCTGCCACTTACCTTTTGCCAAATTTAGCACATACCTGACTGCACAATAATCCAATTCATCTCACTGCAGCAGCAGAAAAATAGCCTGGCAAAAAAATAGCATGCTGCCATTCTAGTGAGCTGAATCAGTTACCATGTGATTAAATGAGCGCCAGAGCTAGCATAAGAGATTTGGAAGGCTGAGGGGAGGAGGAAAGCTGCTTTCGGAACAGTAAGCTGTGAATTCAGTAAAAAAAACATCACACCTTCAAGCCAAATGGATGCCTGCCAGCTTCACCCATCGCACCATCCTGACTGGCAAGCATCAAAGAGATCAAAGACAACCAGCTACTGTGAACTGTCTCACAACAAATTATTTGACCAGCTGAACCAAAAACCAGTAAGATGTGCAGCAAAAATTAACCAGATTGTTAAGATCAAGCTATGATCATAAACAACCACAAGCTATGATCATAAACAACCACTATCTCTACACATCTTAAACTACAACTGGCGATTCACCCTCTACCACACGGGTGCAGAATGTCTTCCATGAGTGCTCTGGGACTTCCTCGGAAACTTTTACAAACCAGAAAAACAGGTGTCCCAAACACCACCCTGAAAAGTGCCTGCTCAGGGAGTCGACCACGCAATGTTACAACTCAGCAAGCCATGAATATTAGCAAATTTCACCACTCATCACCAGGTGACTGATGTGACAGAACAGGCGCAAAGCAGCAGTAAAATCCCTTTATTCACATACTCACCATCCATGAGGAGCCAGTGGCCAGTTAGGACCCAGATAAGGACAAGCATCACAGACAGGGAAAACGAGAGCAACTCGGCAGCAGTGAAACGCCCGCAGCAGCCAAAGGAAATCCTGGGAACAACATGGAAACGTGAGCTAGAAGATTTGTTTCCATTTAAAGGATGGATGCTGTTGGAACAAGGCTCGACTGCTGATGAAAGATGCCAAGAACAACTGAAGGGAAGTTCCTCTGCCACAAATAGGTACCAAAACAGCAACAAAATAAAAGCTTTCCTCACATTTAAATAATGTGTGTAAAGCCTCAACTAGAGAGATGGGAAAAGCCCTGTAACTCCTGGCACCTCTCTTGAAATCGGTACCATGAATGCTATTTTCTAGTACCATCCAAGATAGTGCTTTTTGCAACATGAACCCCAGTCACAAGGTTAAAAAAACATCATTTCAAAACATGACATTAACAACTGTGATTTTCATTAGCGTAACTACAGCCTTTGGAACAGCCAGCATTAAAATCCACAGTCCAGCGTTAACAAACATCGGAATCCAATACCAAATCCCAAACTCTGAAACTTCAGCCAAAATAAGCCAAACTTCTCAAAAATCACTGCTGGGAAATCCAGTCCCCTGCAATGGCACCACAGTTCCCGGGCTGACAGGCCTGCGTGACTTGCAGAAATCGTGTTTCCTGGTTTCAAAGTGGAAACATGGTGTTGGAACAAAAAATATGCACCAACATCAGCCCTGAAGCTCTGAGGGTAACGCTTGTAACCAAAGACTCCATTCAAGAATTCTCATTAAAATAAATAAATACAACATATAAGAAGAGAGGCAAAAGATTTCTCAAGTCCTTACTTGTTTTGAGGTGAACAAGGCCGCGTTAAGTACTGGCACATCGGGAGCAGGAGGAAAGCGAAAGCTATTGTTGCAAGGACTAGAAAAAGAAGAAAAGGTAATATTAGTACATTCAGACCTAATTTCTACAGTACACAAACAAGCTTCTCCAATTTGAAAAAGCTCTTGCAACAATGTCCTATTATAATATACTGCAGTATTTCATTAAAGCAAGAGCAGCTAAGGACTCCAAGGCTTTCTGCAGAGCTGCTATTGTTAGTAAGCTTTCAAACTTCAGTCAAAATAAAAGCTCTCAAAGGAACGCAACGCCCTATCCCCAAACCTTAAAAAAGTCTTGAAGCTATTCATGGGCATGTCAGCAAGAAAAACAGTTTTAAAATATTCCGGGAGTCAAAAAAACTGAAAGAACTTACTACAAACTGGTTGTGAGATCCTTTTAAAATTCTTCAATATATGACACAGACTAAGTCAGCATAACAAAGGGGTTTTTCCACTTAACTCAGTCACTTTCCCCCCATCTCACTCAAACCCCTTTATTCATTAGTGAAACACAGCACAATTTCCGATAAGTTATATCCAGTAGTTGACAACTTAAACTGTTAAAATACAAAATGCTTTAAGTTTTTGAAAACAGGACAATAAAAATACATGAATATCTAAAATAGACTAGTTCCATAAACATTTTCTTTTTTAAGAAGCATAGTTAGCCCACCCACGCATTTGTAAAAGCATTTACTAACTGCAGCTATTTATAATATTTTTTCCTTCCACTTTAAAAAAACAATAATAGCCCTGAATTTGTCCTAAGGACTGTTTGAAAGGCTGAACAGTGAGGACGTGGAGACACATCCAAAACTGCTGCAGCAAGAACAGGCTGAAACGAAGAGTCACTCGACATTTTCTGCATGCTGCAAATCAAATCTTTGTGCTGTCCTCTATTCAGTCCTTAAAAAATTGGGGTGGTGGTTGATCATTTTTAAAAGAGAGTTTTTTCTTTCTTGTCTCAAATGAAGACGATGGGGAAGTATCAAATGTTCCCTTTAGTACACAGCTTAAGCCAACTGGAGAGGAGAAAATGGTTTGGTCAAACCGCATCTTTGCAGCCCTCGATTCTGCCCCTTCGTGCGGGAGGAAGATTAAAAAAAGTAGTTCAATTCATTTGAAAAGTTTTTAAAGTGTCTGTATGCAAACAGAAACTCACAGTTTATCAGTATTTCAGAGAGGGGGACGAAAAGCAGAATGTGGAGGGAAAGAATGAAGAGTGTGGCAGCCCTGCACGCTCTAGGAACATTTCCAGAGGTGCTGGGCAGCCAGCGCTGCACAGCAAACCCGCGTCCCTGCTGCTGCAGGTCCCCCCGCCGCTGCCCCTCCTGCTGCGCCTCCCACCGCCGGACAGACCCTCCTCACCCGGACCTTCCTCACCCACACCTTCCCCCCAGCGCTGCTCGGCCTGTCCTGCATCCCCAGCGCCAACGCCCCAAAGCTGGGCTCATCAGAGCGTGTAAGGATGTGATGTAATGTAATCACACCAACACACGGCGCCCACGAGCGCCCACTCTCAGTCTCATTCCTGACTGTCAGGGTTCCAGCGACAGGTTCTCTCTTCCCTCAACACCTATGATTAGATCGGCAATCCCTTGGCTTAGCTCCCGTCTGCAGGCAACGCGCCAGGTCTTGCGCTCTGCCCTCTGCTCGGCAGCTGTCCTGGCCCTGGGCTGTTTGCAGGACCTGCCCTTGCTCCTGACTCTGCGCTGAAAGGCAAATCTTTGTGGGAGGAAGATTTAAGGGGGTTTAAGAAACCAAACATCAGCTAAAATTTAGAAGTTCCCCTACATCAGCCTCTAAAATTGGCCAAATGAGGATGTGAAATAGCACCACTTGAGCTCCAGGGGACAGACGGACCAAAGTTCCCTGTGCTTAATGACACCCCCTGATGCAAGATTAAGGAAAAGCACAAAAGCATCATAAAAACAGGTTCCAGAATAAAGACACCCAAGTGCACTAATGCAAATGGACTCAATCCGCTTAAACCGCAACAACCCCAACTGACGATATTGTCTAAATACAAACTGCAAATGTGACAAAGTTACAAATGTCAAGGTCATTCTGGAAATAAATGGACCAATAAGCCTGACAAATTAAAACTTGTCTTCTGTCACAAAACTTCTCTCATCATATCTTATGTCTGTATATATATATTTCCATAAAATCTAGCATATGGTAGAATTTATCTGAAGTAATAATTAATCGTTAAGAAGAAAGAACATCTGTGTCCTAGGTCGGAGTTCTAAAAGCAGCATTCAACAGACCTCTACAGGACTGTGCCTTCAGAACTGGAGGAGTCTCAAGACCCATGTCAAGAGCAGAGATTTAGATTTCACCCATCAACATCAGTCCTGGTGAAGAGGCTGGAGACGACACACAGCTCAGCATTTCGTTCAGGAGGGAAAAGCCTGCGCGGCATATACATGAAGCAGGAGAGGATGAGAGGTACTTAGGGGTTTAAAAATCATCGCAGGCTCAGTATGTGGACTGAGTATGATTTTTAAAAGCCGCTGCAGATTTGGAGCAGTAGGAAGAAACTTGCTGCCCTGAACAGTAGTTGGTCTCTTGAAGAACTGCAAAAAGACCTAAAGGCCAAAACTTTCCAAAAAATCAAAGTGCTGGTATTTACTTAAATGACAAAACATAAATAATACTAAACTGGATCAGAGGAACTGCAATTTATTTGCTGGCAATCATTTCATTTTTGTTCTAAATTCAAGCAGTGCAGAAGAATAATACTCAATATACGAGTGAGACAAGAAATAGCCCTGGAACAAAGAAAAACTGCACCAAAGCAAAACCAAAACTAAACTAGGAAAAGAAACCTCTGGATAGGATCTGCAGAGTTATGCTATGGTCCTGTAATGACCTCAATTATGAAATACCATGTACAGTTCTGAGCACAGATTTATAAACAAGTGAACTTTATGTAAAATAATACATCCAGTGTCTTTCAGAACTCTGGCAATTTATAGTTCAGTAGGTTTAGCAAATCTCTAAGTGGAAAATACTTCTCAAATAATACTTGTCACTATATTAATAGCTACAGAGACATGAAAATACAACTGTGAAACCTGATGAGTTTTTTTTTGAAATGTACTATGACATGTTTTTTAATTCTTATCAGCAATATTTAACGGTATCAATGCTTTCAGTTCTATTCCAATTCTTATAAAGAGAAGAAAACTTAAGTCACCTGCTGTGCATATTGTGAAGACAACTTGAACTGAATCAAAGAAGAAGAACATAACTAGGAGAGAGACAGATGCTCCGATTGGCAGGAACAACGCCTGGGTAGAATCAATGGTTTGAATACCTGCAGAAGAAAGTGACATTGAACATGGGCTGTTTCTTACCACAGGCACACCTGTCCTCACCCACACGGCTGAGCACTGACAGTGCATTCCGTTCCAGAGCCGCTGCAACAGGTGGTTACTCTGGGACCCCCAGGCACTACTGTAACCCGGCACAGCAGCCCGTGCAAACCGCTGCAGCTGAACTGTGCAGCCACAGCCCTGCTTTGCAGCACCCAAGAACTGAAAGCTGAAAGAAAACATAAGTTTTTTTCTTGTGCCATAGATAGGATGAATAACAAGTTTAAAAAAATAACATTATTTATGGATCAGGAATCATACAGTGATTATATATTTGCTTCATTTTACACTGAGCAACATAAATGTGTTGAAGAGAGCATACAGAAGGTTGGTTTAATCTCTTAGCAGGAGGCGAAGAGCCCGAGCAACAGCAGAGCTGCAGGCAGTGTTAGTTCGACTCAGCTCGTGCAAACGGTGCCGCAGCTTCAAATTCCACTTGGGTGACGGCCACCATGGACTTAAACCCGAGTGCTGATTGCAATCACCAGATAACATCCAGCCTAACAACAAAGGGCAGTTTTCAAGAAACACTCAAGTCATTTACTGGTTTATGAAACTACCAACTCAGTTCAGCTGTACTATAATCACCGTTTATGCTAAAACCCAACCAAAATTCATGCCCACATTGTATAGCTGGAAGCAGCAATACTGAAGTATTTTATACGATTTCCCCTACCTCAACCACGCAGTGCGGCTACTGGGGATATTAATAACGGGCAGGGCATTTTTTACTGTATTTTAACGTGAGTTTTTAGAATTACTAAGAAAATTGAGAAGATCAAGCTTTGAAGAGCCCACCTATCCCCATGTGCTATGTAAGCATTTTAAAACAAAAGGATTAAGAACTCAGTCACTTGGGATTCCTGTGCTACAGAGGTCTGGTACAAAGGGGTAAAGTAAAATATCGATAGTTTGCTGAGGACAGTGCAAAGACACAGAAATTCCTGCGTTCTAATCTGTGACTCAGATCTAATTCTTTCTGCTTTAAGAGAATTTATCCACATGCCCTTCAAGGTCCCAAGGGAAAAAACAAAACAAAAAGGCAGCAATGACATACTACAAACCACCTTGGCATATGGGAATCAGTGCCTGCAGTATTAAATGTCAAAGTTCTTCATTTCATTTCTGATCATTTTGACAGCTAATCCCCTTAATGTCCTCATTCCCAGCCCCAGACTTTCTCTTACTTCCCAGATGCCAAAAGCCTCGACGGTTGAATCACCAAGCACAGCAACCTCTTTGCTCTGTGCTGTCAACACAAGCAATGCTCTGACAACCATGTAAATTCCAAGAGTCTATATTTTTAAAAAGGCAAAAAAAGTGCAAAAGACACACACACATAATGTATGTTACTCATTTTATAATTTTTAAGCTATATTTCTTACTTTAAACAAAGCGACTCTAGCAGTCATGGTTCTGTGCACAGGGCTGCTCACATATCTTACTCCTGCCTTCTAAACTTGCCGAAATGATTCATTCTAGAGCCTGTTCTCAGAATATACCAAATAAACTGCTATAAGTTAAGCTCCAGTGTGAATTCACAGCACATTGTGTACAAGACATTCTATTCTAACTGTTCACATACATGTTTTTACCTGCAAAACAGGGCATCTCAAATGGCCAAGCTGCCTGGAATCTATTTATAGATTACAGAGGGGACAGTCACCACGTAGGAGCTGACATGTTAATCCCCACTCTGAATAGATTGTGTGCAGACACGTATTTTGCTGTCCATTATAAATGAGTTGCCCAAAGCCATGTGAACTCTATACTTTAATTTGTCTGTTGATAAAGCTGAATCATCCTTATGGCCCTGTTAGCATGAGCTCTCCCTTGCTTACAGATGGGCTAATACATCACAGTGATAAACACCAGACAGGAAGAAATTATATCCCTTTCTTGTAACTGTGTGTTGTTTTTTTAGAAAGTAAAGCAGTTTCATTCTCCAGTAAAATCTAACAAATGGTGCAGCATGCAACTTCTATGCGTTATTGGAATGTTGATGTTTTAAATCTAGCTCCCATGGGCATGAACTAGATAGCACCACAGAGCACGGTGAGGTGGAACGTGCTGAGAAGACACCCACATTGTACCCCATGAACCTACAACCCACGCAGCTGAAACACAAGGATGAAACAAAGACACAGTGCACAGAAGAGATGAAGGCGAGATAAGGAGCGAAGCCAACCCTTACTGTTATTGGTGCTGTTGCCGTTGAAGGACCCGGCTGTGCTGCTGTTGTCTTTCTCTTTGTCCTGATTCTCAAAGTCCATGTTAAGAGACCTGCAGGAAACAAAGCCAACGTAGCAGGTGAGTTTAAACTCCTATTTGGGCTCCTCAGCCACGGCCTCATTGTCGTTCTACCACAGCACCCTCTCCCTGAAAAAGCCCTGTAATGCTGGTTGTTGAAAAAACACCATAAACACTGGAAAAGTTAACAAAAAACCCAAAAACTTATAGTTACGGATGAGGCACCATATCACACAGGTTCTAACAGTGAGACTGGTTACCTTAGTGTTTGAACTAGTGTTAACAGCAAACTGCAACTAAGGCACTTATTTGCATAAGGTCTTAATTAATATGGTCGCAGCAAAGCCTAGAAAGTAACCATATACATATTTTAGATACACGCAGAAGAGGCGACCAGAGGAGTCTCTGAGTAAATAGTACAAGTTGGTACAACATAATTCATCGGTAGGAGCTGAAAACATTCCCCTATGTGCCCAGCTCAGCTCTAATTGATCAGCTTCATTTTGATATATGCACTTTTAAAAAAATCCAGAATAACACTGTATTTTACCCCTTTTGCCAGAGACTTTGATACAACTTCTAAATTATATTCTAACAAATTTTGGCATAACTTTCTGCAACAGAGGAATTTCATTTAATGTCTGTTTAGGCCAGCAATCATTTCTATTGGTAAATTCTAGGTTGTCTTATATAAAAATATTAGCAATCAAATTTACCAGCATAGTTTCTCATTCTGATACGCGCATGTTATCATGACTTAGCTATAGATTTATTTATTCCAATATACTATAGACATAGCTGCAGACTTATTGATTCCAGTACACAACAGAGGACCAGCAGAAGCACCGTACAGCTCCTGTCTTAAGTCATCAGCAGCATCAGACACCAAGTATTTCAATAAAACTGCCAGGTCAAGAGGCATTAAACTCCTTTGCCAGTTGAGCTGTGAGTAATTATACTATGCAAAGTAAATAAATTTCATTAATTTGTCAGACAAGTTAAAAATACACCATAATCTTCTATACAGTACTATAGGTATCAAAGTTATTTTGTTTTAATGTACAGGTACCTACTGTAATGCACAAGTCAGCAGTTTTGTGCTGCAGTCACACAACTGCAATCACGCACGTACAGGTCTATGGTATCACAATCACAGCGTGTTCAAGCAGTTTCACTCTGTAAAACTAAAAAAGGCCCTTCCAGTCTAAAACTGGTTTGTTTCTTCTGCTTCTGCTCTGCAAGTGCTCCCAGCAGTGCTGGGAAATTAAAGCAGCTTTTGGGCTCAGGCAACATATGAAGAAGTTTTAACGTCAGATACACAGCACTTGTACACAGATTATGGACCATCAAATAAAAAGTTACCAAAAATACAAAGAGGCAATGGAGAACACTAACGTTCTAACAAATTAATCTGTTCTTAGCTTGTTCTTCCGAAGATCTCTCTGCTCTGCATCTTGTTTGAGGTGCCTTTATCCTTCATTCACACTTGCTTTTTCCCCATTAATGCACTGTAGCCTCGTAATTTTCCTCTCAAGCTATAAAAACCCAGGAGGAGGCTGACAGCCCTCCAGGACCTGATCCAAGGTTCAGCTAAACAAGACGATTCTTTTCTCAGAGCAGCGTTTCGTTCCCCTTCGAATTAGCGCAGTTCAGCGAGAACTTCACACCACCATTCTCCCAGTGGCATCAGGCAACTCACAATTTAAGGGATTTGCTGAACTATCAGCAGAGAAAACTGGAAATAAACTATTAGATCTACTGCTCAGAAACAACTTCAGCCCTTTTTCTTTCATTGCAACAGTGTCTGCAATCGTTATATTATCTATAAACATCCCTACATCAAAAGTAAGAATAAATTATGAAATTACTTAGCAACACAACTGCTGATCCAAGGCAACTTCTGAATAATCTCCAACTGTTTTATGATTTGGCCCTTCCCTCTGCTACAAGTTAATCACTGACATAATAAAAAAATTGAGAAGTGATCATGAAAACACCCTCCAAAAAAGTTTAAAATTACGCTGTAAACCAAGATGTACTCAAAACTATCGGACTATAAAGAAATCACAAGATGAGAAACATTCGCTTTTCTTGTTCCAGTTTCTGCTGGGGTTCCAAAGGCAACACTCAGCCAGCACCTCCCGCCAGACAGCAGACAACACAGCTGGTTCTCCTTGGGTCCTCCCGCGTCAGGTTGGTCGGATTCCCAGCACCGCGTTTCAACCGGCTCAGCCTCCCCCGGGAGCTGCTCCACAGGGTTACACCGAGGCCAACGGGATGAGTAAACTGCTGGCACGGTGCTATTGTGAACGTTCACATCCAGCTATGGATCACGTCCACTGCTGTAATGCAGGGAAACCCTGCAGGAGAATATTCTGATGAGGCAATGGAGGAAATACGAAAGCAAGTGTGTGTCCATGGGGTCGCTTGCAGATGCAAGAGATTGAGAAATTCCTTCTTGCTCTACTTAGTGAGGACAGTCACGCATCTTACCAGCTCTGGGGCTATGAGAAGTGTGGGTTGCCACAGAATTGCCAGATTTCAATTGCAAAAAATTACAATCTGAATCAACTACTGACCTGAGACAGTTTAATTCAATCAAATATCAATGTGTATTACAGAGAAAGAGCCTAAAATACATTGTGTGCTCTAACATTGCTACAGTCACTTCTAAAATGTTCCTATGAGATTGAAGGACAAGTTCCAATGCAAGATCTGGAGTAGGAATAAGAATGGAGGAAGCAACAGCACAAAGTGCATGTAAAAACATTTTCATTGCTTATATGGTATCAGAACGCCCGAATCTCACATCTCTGACAGGAACATCTCGCCTTCAGCAGGTATTTTACACACACCCGCTCATCATGCACATGTGCAGACACCCCTTGTAGCATCCAGGGAGGTCTGTCCAGCCCCTGATCCCTGCCAGTGCCGTGGCTATAGGTGCTCGTGAACTCCACGGCCCCTACGTTTTATTCTGAAATACGTATCCTGATTTCTGTAAATGTCAAGTCATAAAGCCAACCATAAGGACACTGAACTATTTCCCATTTACACACGTATTTTAGGTACCCAGAGCCTAGAGGCAGAAGACACCAGTGTCATCCCCTGCTTCTTGGTTTGGTTTAAAAGCAGATACTTGAACAGGTAGATTCTGGGTTAAATCGGGCTTTACATAAGCTGAGAGAGCATGTCTGGGTATGTGATAGGATAGAAAAAGATTTAGCTGCTACCTGCCTGCCAAGTAACCCCAATATTTAAATCACAGAGAAGCACTTGGACAAGAATAGGTGGCTGTCTTGCAAGAACCCATCGGAAACACCTGTTTCAAGCCAAGCTCACCTCTAAAAACCCAGAACTAACACATATACTTGCACACTCCAGTGTACAGCTTGTAACGGTTTAAAAGATTACACTTGCCCCTCTGGCAGTCAACAATATAGTATATAAAGTTCCAGGACTGAGAGACAGCCAGAATGTATATGGGAGAGATGTTCAGAGGGCTTGAAGCCAGAAGTCCTGACCCAAACGCCCACTCATCCACAGTATGAGAAGCAGGAGCGCAGCTCTATAAACTACATGTTGTTCTGGATGCCGAGTTTACCCATGATCTATTAGACATTCTTCTGAATATCTTGGAGGTTTGGGTTTGTGGGGCTTTTTTTGTTGTTTGGTTTTGCACAAATGCTGCTTGTATAAATAAGGACAGTGGAGTAGGGCTTTCCTTTGTTCCCCTGAAACCTTTTGCATTAGCTTATGCCCATCGTGCACGTGGATTTGATCCTAATGACTCAAACACCCAATTCTTTCTGATCCTATTACTAAACTTCTGTTTAAGTCATTTGCCAGCAATGCCACAATAAATCTATTCGCCTCTTTTCAGCCTGAAAATCAGAAACCAAACCACTTTCTGCAGCACGAAGGTTCACTAAGAAGTGCCGTTTTCTTTTTGTCTTAGGGCAGCTCCATTTGAGACAAAGCACTCCAATCTAGGTGAAGACATCATTGAGAACGAGCACCCTAAGCCATAACTTTCACCTTTCCGGCAAGTCACTTTTCTAAGAAAATCCACCCACTTTGCCAGAAGTTTTTATTTTACTACTTTAGGAATTCCAGATTAGTATCATTTTGCAACTGACTACCTTGCTTGAATGTCGTACATAACTTAATAGGATCTTAGACCTATTTGTTAACACCACGTCACGATTTTCTGTAAAAAAATTGCTTTTGACCTCACTTGCTGACCAAACAGAATGGGAATTAGTTCAAGTCACCACTGTAACTGTGGGTTTCAGCCCAGACATCGGCTGAAGATCTACATATAGGAAATTAATTTTAAAACTATAGGACCCTATCTTGGGCTGTAATAGCTTGTGTCTTGGGGTCTTCAGGCTGCACGTAACAGCAGTAGACTAGAACAGGACAGTTCCTCAGTTGGTTTGTATCCATCACCATCCCACTACCTCATCCAATAGCTGGATCATTCTGAAGTTCGCGGTCTTTGTTCCATGAGCAGCTTTGCGTGTAAATCACAGGACAAGATGGAAACAGAGCGTGTCTACACAGGAATGGGACGGCAAACAGCAGGGGAACATTTTTAAGAGCAAGGAGCTCTGAGAAGGGCGGGCAATCGAAGCTCAAGCACTTCTGCTGGTTTATGTTGCATATGTTTTCACAATTGAGTTTTAATAAATGCTATGGCTTATTGCAGCCAGACGCATAGTTCCTTTTTACGCAACCGCATAAATTTGAATGGTTTATTGAATTAGCCCCTCAACTATATGCTAGACTGACTCAAAACTTAAAGAAAAAATTAAACATTTCTCAATTGCTACTCAAATACAACCTTTTATTTTCAGTATCTCTACATTTTGTCTTCCTAAAGCCTTCTATTTTAATTCCACCAGCAGTGCTGTTACCTAATACTCTCTAGCAACAAAAGACAGCTCTTATAAAAAATTGGCTCTTTCATCATATGATTTTATTAACTTATGCTGGCAATTTAAAACCTCTTATCCTAATAGCTGTGACTTACATCATGGGTATGACCATGGCTAACAACTGTTTCAGGAATGCTACAGCAGTTCAGAGAGTTCATAGCGTGTGTACGGCCCTTATCACGGGCCTGTTAAATGAAAGCAATGTTCTTTGAGAAACAGGAAGAAAAACAGGCTGCACTTAAGTCTCAAAGAAATAATACTTTCCTGCTGTGATTTTTTTTTTAGTATGTCAGTATGAACCTCATTCCATTGGTGCCACTACATTAAAGCAAACTGTACAATACACAACGCAAGTCCAAAGGGACAACAAGGCTCTCTCTAAACCGCACTCAAGTCTCCTGAAATGGGGCAAATTTGATTTTTGAAGATTCAAACTGACTCTGCAGCAGTTCTCAGACACTTTGCTGGAATCCAACACTGACTCTGTTTCCCACTTCTCTAGTAAGCTGTTACACTCAAGTAAACAGCACTGGGACTCAGGAATCTCTGCTTTACAAGACTTATTTGCAATCAGAAAAACAAGATGCTGAATTAACCAACAATGAAACTTTATATTTAAAACCCTACTATCGCTAACATTACATCCCTGTCTCTCTTGACAATACTTTTAGACCCTCCAAAATACAATTTTACAGAACTGTCTTCAAGGACTACCTCCAGAACTATATGTGCATGTATCTTGACATACAATTACATCTTTCAGTAACCCCAACTAGCTACTTTTTCTTCCTTTTTCATTTCCTTTCCAGAAGCAAAAAATATTTCATTTACATTAGCCTGACAAACATATGATGAAACTAAAAGCATAAACTGTATTCAGTCACTTGTCATATTTTTACCTGAAAAAGAAAAATTCTGTAGATCTTTAAAGAAAAATCTTACCTGAAACTGCCGTAGACTATGAGGAGAATAGAAATCAGGAAAGTAGACACTTGACTGGAATCCACAAGGGAATATGCCCTGGAATTGAGGGAAACAAAGGCAGATGAGTCATCATGAGTGTCCATTTTTCCACCGCCATTTGCTAATTCTTTTTCTTATTATAACATGAATAGATATTTGGATGAGAAATCTTTATGGTAGCTACTTCTAAAGTTCTTCTGTTATCTAGGAATATAAAACCTGTAGCTTGTAAATTAACTTTGCATATTCAATACACCACCATGCAAAATCTGTACAATAATCAAAGACCTATTCAAAATCCCTGTGGTAATTTGTTCTGAACTAACCACATTCAGATTTTGTTCCTCAAACACAGGAAAATTGCTTCAATTGCAACTAATGCAACTTTGCATGTTAAGTAACACTAATGTGTTTGCTGTGAGACTTCTAATGTCTTGACTGATAATAGTTATGTTGCAATATGGCAGTCAAGGTTTTCCAGGGGAAAACAACGAACAAACAAAAAAACCCCACCAAAGCTCCCAACAAGCTGCAGCATGCACCTATTAAACCACACGCAATTACTCCCTGTTACATCTTGCAGGATTCCCAATAGAAATTTCAGCAGGACACTTAAAACCCAGCCTTACTTAGAGCCATTTACTGACACAACATACCTTTGTGTTTAAAGCACAGAAACATATATATTAATATTTCTGATTTTTTTCCTATCCTCGACAGACCAAACCCTGTCCTGCAGCTTACACTGAAACTTCTTTGGTCTGGTCAGCAGGACAGAGGCATGTGGACTAGAGGCCAGAAAAACCTTTACGAGGGACTTTGAGGATGAAGCAACGAGAAGAACAAGAACAAGAGGAACAGCTCGCAAGTCAAGAGGAACAAGAATTCCCTTTACTAGGCACTTGTGAAGCTGTATCTCCGCTTGCCTGCAGTTGTGGGGGCCCCGAAAGAGAAAAGCACCAGCACATGGGGGTTCTCCAAGCAGGGGCCACTGGCTGGGGGGACAACAGCGCCCAGCGGGTCTGCAACAGCTCCTGCTGGAGCTGCAGTACCTCATCCGACAAAAAAGATAACTGAACTCTTCTGAAAACCAATGAAAAAGTCTAATTTCAGCAAGACTATGGAGACGGAACAAAGATAATTGAATTACATGATAGTTCCAAATTAAATATCACTACGTAAATATAAACTAAGGATACAAGACAGTGAAAGAATCACTCATCCCATTGCCAATTTAAAAGCAATTTAGAGAAAATTACCAAACCACCAGACACACGCTTTAAAATACTTTTTTTTGGTAATATATAAACACAAATGTGAATCTTCTTCTATAGAAATTCAATATTAAACATCATTGAAAAACAGACTGCTTCTTTTCAATGACATTATATACTTGTGGAATAAGCTTTTAAGAAATCGGAAACTACTCTGTAAATTACCATAAAGAACTTCACCCTTACCCCACAGGAAAAGTGAAGAACAGATGTCTCATTTGCTCATGAAGCTGACCAACACAAAAACAATCCTAAGCTGCTTTGCTGCCTTATTTTTTCTATTTTTTTAAATTTCAGTCATGTAGTTCCCAGGCTGTGGAACAGAGGTCTTAATAGCACCCACAAAGATCAATATACTGAATTGCAAATACAAGCAATATGTAAGGAAGCACTTCCAATCAGTGTATATACAAATGTTGTTCAGGTTATATACAGTCTAGTTCACAGCATTTTTAGCCAATGACTACAGCTAAGCACACACCAAGAAGAAACTACTTAAGGATGAGCATGTTAGTTTTACCTCCTGTTACTCACTTAAATTTCAGGGAGAAGCATTTCCTCACCCAGCCCTGAGCGAAGGGAAACTTCATATGGTGGAATTCATCTACTACAAGAACCTTCAGGAACTCCAAATTTAGAAGAAAAGCAAAAAGATCGAATGGAATTTAAACCCGCCCAGGGTTATGCACTGAACTTCATTAACTGATGTTCATAAAATTGTATCTTCATGAATTGGCAAATACTTTTGAGATGAATGTTTTCTATATAATTCATCGTTCAATAACAGCTTTGGAAGCTATGATAATTAAAGAGCCATTTCATCATAAATACTAAACATTAGTCAAAACAAGGCTGTAAATGTTAGGAAGATTTATAAAACAGATAAAATAAGGATAATGCACAGATGATGGATCCGCCCTGTGTACAGTCCATTAAGTTTTGTATTAAAAACTGAAGGCGCTTTGTTACAATGAAAAAAATGGAATACAGGCAAAACCTTTCCAAAAAAGGATCTATTAGAGCACAGCCCTGCTGACGGGCTGCAGGGGTGATGAGAACAGCCTTCTGCTGACTCTGTGCAGGGACAAACAGCAACTGAAGTCCTTCCATCCTGCACAAGAAAGTGCAAAAATGTAATTATAAACCAACCACCGACCAGCGATGTTTCCTGAGTTCTCTGCATCAGGACCGTATAGCAGGATATCCTAAAATCTCACTGTTGGTATCACCACGATGGTCTGGGACAACTCACATTCACTGAGACCCCAGCAAACAGGGCCAGGCCGTTGCAGTCACACTTTCCTTCTCCCTGCGGCAGCTGGAACAAGAGCGGCACAAAACACACAGCGCGACGAGTCCACAAGGACCTGCACGGCAGGAGCTGAGCGAGCAGCGTCCCGAGTCCATCCGAAGTTTCCAACACAAGTAGCCCAAAAGCAAACGTCAAGAATAAGTTTAAAAGGCTGAAGTGAATCTCATCGTAATGAACTCCTGCGCCTTTCAAACATCTAATTTCCCTGCATTATATAAGTTATTGCACAAAAACTGAAAACAGAACTGCTTCCTAAAACACTAACCACCAGACACTTCACTGAGAGACTAAAGCCCCTTGATCCCAAAGAAACACTTTCTAATGCATTAATCTAGACTAGAGATAACAAGCAAATGACAGCAGCACATGAAAGAATCGATAAGTAAGATTACTTCCAAGTTTTTAATATTCTTCAAAATGCCAGACAATGATCTGCATACCCATTTATATTTTTAACTGAAATTTAAATGACCTTCTCCAAGTCCAACAGAGTCCATATGCATATAACTGGATTATTAGTCCTTTATAAAGCCAGAGACGTTGATGGCTTACTGTTCTCTGTAAGCTCCTTTTCTCAGCCAGCTAGTGAGAGGGAACTTCCCAAACACCTTCTCCACAACTCGGGATCTCACTCTGAACCTGCCTCTTGACATGGCTGAGATCAATTTTAGCAAATTCTCAGCCATGAGTCATCTATTTCTGACAGCTTCATGGGCAAGTGCTCACAAGACAGAGCCTGCTAAGGCACGCCAAGGAGAGACACAGCAAGCACTGTTCCATAACATACCCTGTGTGTCAGCCCCACAGATATACAGTGAAATCTTTGTCCAGACAACAATCCCGGCAGCGAGCTCCCCGGCCTGGCACAGGCTGCTCCAGGACCCACGGAGCGGTGCCGGGGACGCGCGGCCCGGCGACACTGCACCACCTCCACGGGTCCCCGCCAGCGAGCGCGCACAGCACGGCACACCAGCCCCAGCTGGCGCTCCACGCAGCTCGCTCCCTCCTCTGGGAAAAATGAATAACTTCTGTATTCCCAAGGGAACAGAGACCCGCTTCACTCCCAGCTAGAGAAGACAGTAACCAGCTAATAGAAGCTGCGACAACAACAGTAATGGCGTTACATGGGAGACACTTGCAAGTTCTTTTTCTCTGTACCAGCAGCTGCAGGTCAAGCTCTTTTTCCCACCAACGCAGGTCCAATCTCACCTGTCTTTGTGAATCTTCACCTTACAGGGTCTCTGCCATCTGACTGATCAGGAATTTCTTATAAAATCCCCTTTTTTAGCCCTACTGCTCTCCTATTACATATTTACTTCTTAATTCACCTGGTTTTGTTATTTCTTTTGCACTTCCAACTCAAGAAAAACACCCAGTCAATACAAGCACTCTTTTTTATGGTTTGGATCTTCCTTATCATCACAAGATAAGGAGTTTCTTGATAAGAGTCTCAACAGTACTTCCAAACCAGGAGGAGTCCCCTAAGCAGAGCCTGGTATTTCTTTTTGCCCTCTGTGTTGAGTAATAATATCTGCAACTCACGTAGTCCAACAAAGACCCAGAGAAAGACAGCACTAGGAACCAAATGTGGAGGAAAAGACTTTTCAGTAGCAGCATTGGCTTAAGTACCCCAAAACTATCACCTCAGAGATCACAGAAGTTTTATGTAATTAAAATAAAAACCTCTTTCTGTTTGCACAAGCAGCCTAGTGAATGGATGATCAGAGAAATTCAGCCCCCCAGTGTCTCCATAGCAAATACCCCGCCCCAACCTGCAGGTACAAGAGAAATTATTGTGAAAAACTCTGGCAGGGGAGGAAGGAGAAGCCTGCGCACCCAAGTTTCCATAGCAATGCACGCTAAAGGCCTCAGACATGAATCATTCTCATACAAAACCTGTTCCAACAGCAGCGAGATAAACTTTCCCTGCATTTACTGTACATATACAAGAGTGCAAACAATAGAGTAACAAATAAATCATCAACTTGAAAAGTGCAGTAGACGAATTAACTTCACTAAAGTCCACATGAAGAGAGAAGACTGCATTTCATCAGGTATTTTTCTTTATCAGTGATCAGAATATCCAAGTGCTTTCAAGATTAAGGAAAATAAAACTATGAAAGGTAGGCTAGTGTAAGGATGGATTAAAATAGAAGAGCTTTTACATTGTTTAATGGGACCCAATCTACAATTTGCAGACATTTATCATGGAATCACAAGACTTCACACTGACAGGAATGTGAGGAGATCATTTAGTTTGCTGAGTTGTAATTTAGTCTTACTTTGGGAAAAGACCATCAGTCATGACAGATGTTTACCCATCTGGTGTTCATAACACTCACTGGTGAAATTAGAAGACTTTTCTTGACATCCAATGTAAGTCTTTCTGACTACAGTTTTAGTCCATACTTTTTCTCCTATACAAAAAGTCCTTCAAAACTCACGGGGAGGTTTCATACCAGACACAACCGGGGTTAACTGGATCCATACGTGAATTCACTTGCATATTTCAGTTTCTGAAAGATGTGGTTGCTTGAAAAGTGACCACACAAAACTTCAAATACTCTTCTGCCCACATTAAAAGCCGTGGCTATTAATTCAATCAATACCATATTCTTCACCTACGCTTAAAATATCACTTTTATTATCAAATGTCCACTCTCTCCTCGCAAGGCAAGTGACCCATGCCCACCAAAACATCTCAGTGTCCCAGTTTCCATTCTCTTCCAAAGAAAACTCCTGGCAGGGAGGTATGAGCACTGGGAGGGTGACGAGGAGCAGCTCCTTCCCTGCCCCAGCACCCATCATCCATTTTCAGAGCTTGCCAAACACACACGTTCAGTCTGAGGGTCCCATCTCAGCAGACAGTCCATTCTGTCAAAGGGAACCAGAAGGAAAACAAACAAAACAAACACAAAACTAACAAAAAAAACCCCTACAACTAACTTTCGCTGGAAAGCTGGTTTTAAGTGACAAAATCAAGGATGAAGACAGTTCCTGCCTCCTCCTCCTCGAAGGGTTTCATATATTTAAAAAGCTATTTAATGAGTTTATTACATCAGTGTTTGTTATAGAAAGTCAAGAAATACTAGTTGGTAAATTCAAGACAAGTTGAAGAATATTTTGCAGCGCACTTCCCCTGCCCCACCCCGGGGTTTGGAGCTAACAGGCATAGGCAAAAACCAGTGTTCACCTGCACACCGCTGCAATGACCCCACACCTCCATTTTCTTTTGATTGTGTTTTCTTGAATCTACTTGTCTCTGATATTTTCCAAACATTATACTGACTATTTTATTCCTTAAAAGAAGAATGAGAGAATACAGCGATCAGGACAATTTATGGCTAAGAGCAATTTATTTGACGCTACGTTGCAAGGCACTTGTGAGCTACCACTGGAGCATCATTTATTAAGACGAGCAAACGGAACTGGAGGAGTCCCGAGCGCAGCCCCGGGGCACGGGAACGAGGAGCAGTGCATGTACGTGAACATCAATCACAGCTTGTTGCGCAAAGCTTCATTTTGGCTGGCGAGGGACTGATTCCATAGGTAAAACCAATACTACTTTTTTCCTTCACTGGATTCCAGGTCAAGGGTATAACTAAAAAAGCCTCTTTCAACTGCCTTACATGCGCAAGATATATACACATTTAAGAGCCTCCATTAGGCTCGCTGCCAAACCAAAGTTAAATCTGAGTGTAACAGTTAAAGGTATAATTTTAAGCAATGAAGTCATGGCACCCACAGCTGTAAACAGATCTCAACACTATTCCATTCTTTACTGTGATTCATAGGAAAAACAAGCAAATTGCTACGGCTTCACTTACGTTAAAGGAATAGCTCATTTTTCTAGAGTAAGGTTACAATTTCATCTCATTGTCACGAGCAGATAAGGTCTGCTAAGCCTGAGTAATTTATGGAAACATGGAACATATCAGAAAATAAACTTAAGTCTAAAATGAAAGAAAGAGTAATTTGAGATGTCCCACTAAAACCAGATTTTCCTATACAGACTTGGTTAGGGCTCAGGCAGGAATTTCAAAGTTGTAACCACAGAATAATTCTGTTGTTTATCAGACACAGGGCTCAGAACAACACTTTCACACTATTAGATAGGAAATATATATATAAATATGTATTTTTTTTTTAACACATCCAACTAAAAAGCCCAATTCCCTCTTCTATCCCTTCCAGAAGCTGCTTTCCTAAAACTCTCCCCCTAAAACTACACGCCAAGCTCCCAGCTAAACTGCTAAACAAAACCAGCCCTCTGAGCTCCCTGTGAGAGGAAAGTGAAGAACACAGCCAGTGAGGCATCTGCAGAGACAATCTTGCAAGAAAACATCTTCTGTTAACAACATTATCTGTGCTGCCCTTTTGGTTCAAGCGCCTGTTAGCCAACCGAACAAATAATTACATGTTTCATGGTGTTTAAGAATTACAGTAACTTGAATAGTTCCAGGTCTCCCATTCAGCCGGGAGCACTCGCCTCCCCAGTCCCTGCCTGAACCCCAACAACTCGTCCCATCCAAAGGAACGGTATTTCCAGCCAAGGCACAACAGCGGCCCTTTTACCTCCAAAGCGTCCTCAGCTCCTGACCTCCCGCTGCTCTGCTGGAACCACATTAAGCAGGACACTTGGGAGAAAAATTTGCAATCAGTGGTTAATGGACAAAAATTAAATCTTCAAATAAGCTGTGCTGGACACACATACCTGTTTGAGTATTAAGTAGCCAGAACCAAAATAAATATCCAAACCCATGTGGAATGTCTTTGACATTGCTGCAACAGAAAATACAGGCTTTGTTTATTTTGTACTAACCATTTGTAGACTGAATGGGAGCTTGGATGTATAATTTTCACCTTTTACCTGCACACAAAAATAATGGTTGGTTGAGCTGGTTTTGGCTGGGTTTTTGCTCTAAAACAGACAAAAAAAAAAAATACCCAGGAACCTCCCCCTCTTGCTTTCTTTCTCAAAGAAAGAAAAAACCAAGATGTCATGAAAAGCAGGGCACTCTTTTACTGCCAAATATATGTCAGCACCAGCCAAGGAGTCCTCTCCAGAAGTAGATTTTGTAACAGTACCACAAGTATACACCACCACAAACATTTTTTGAAAATGTGAACAAAACATCCGTGCAATGATGTCTGCAATAATGGAACCCCGTGAAACACAAGTTAGTAGGTATCGTTTCAATGAGTTAAACTGAACAAGAATATATGCAAAAACACACTTGATATTCAAACACAGAGATTGCCAGTATGAATATTTTACTCACTTTTATATTTTGTGTTATGTTTATTTTGACTGAGCAGTTTCAGACCAGCTAATTTGTCCCAGAACTCTGGCATCCTGCTACAGACCAGCCCCAGCAAACTGCTCGGCCAAGGCACAGCCCTGGGGTTCCTTTTTCAAACAATTATTACTTTTACCCCTTCTTGACACTAAATCTAAAGACTCCAGGATTTGCCTGTCTGAGGCAAGAGGGACTACGCCAGCCCTATACTGTAAATTTTAGCCACCTTTAGTTAGCTCATCTTCAAACTTGGTGGCATTAACAGAACTCTGCCAACAAAACCTCCTTTTTCAAACATGTGCCATTACAATTAGCTTGGGTTTTGCTACTAAAACTTATTTTATTCACAGGCAGAAAAAGAAAGAGGTGCAAAAATCACCCCAGCAAACCAGCAAGCTGACCTGGCCAATCATCATCTCTGTGAAGTTCTATCCATGCCGGCAGTTGCACAATTACCAGGCGTGACGCAAAGACCAAAGGAGTCAACACGTGGCCAAGGACAAGGTGGGACTAAAGCCCTCTCAGGAGCAGCTTATAGTTAGGTCCGATTGGGCACATTGCAATACATACCCCTGTAATCCAAGCTTTACTGGAGCTAAATTAAATAAAACTAACCTTCTATGCAGAAGTTAGCACTGGTTTAATTAAATTGGTTTGCAAAACAGACCACAGGTACCGTAGTCGCTGCAATCTATGACAACATTTTATAATATTTGGTCCTATTTCAGTCCTTCCAGATTTGTTTTCACCAGTAAACTCTATGGTTGCAGCATGCAGCAGTAGCTGTCTCTCCAAAACTATAATCAAGTTACCTGTCCCCACGAGCCCTTTGAGCACCCGGACACTTTTACAACCCCAGTGTGTCACCTGGGGACACGGGCCATCCAATAACGAGACTGTCCAGCAAATGAACCTCAGCAGCACTGACACATATGGGTGTCCAGGGAGGTACAAGGAGCCACACAGCATTTGCAAGGGCCAAACAATGAGCACGTTAAAAAACGTTTTGTGGGAATGAGAAAAAGAGGTAAAACTCATTTGCTGAACTCTACAGCAATCATCTTGCCTGTAATTGTCTTCTGGTTAATCAATTTATAGAAAACTCCAGAGTACTGCAGAGGATAGATTCAAGTTTTGCTGTAGTACCACGTAAATTGCCAAACAAAAATTATTAATATAATGCTTTTGTGGCAGGATTCAGACCAGTGAACATCAGAACAAGATGTAAACTGTGAAAATATATATAAATATATGTATGAGACATCTGACAAAGCAAGAAGGTTGCAGCTCAGCTGCAAGCACGAAAACTGGCCACATAGGAAGATTTTCCTCATGTGGAAAACTGTTTCCACCTTCCACAAATAATCAAAAGGAGGACTGAAGGAGGCAGAGGAGGTCAAATCAAGATCTGTTACGCACAATCCTTTCTTGCCAGAGCCACAAACGTATTTCTTTATGTAAATTTTCATATTTCAACAGACCAGTGAACTCTGCAAAGGTCAGTCCGATATTTAGCCTACACCAAAGCTTTGCTGAAACAGCTCTTCTATCTAAATTACCACTTTCAACTGTATGAATTTTCCAAAAATAGCCCTTTTTACGTCAGAAAAAAAGGCAAATCAAGGGTGGGGTTACTGTAATTCAAGTCTACAGAGTACCATGCTGTCCACAGTTTTATGCTGACAGACTCATCATGATCCAGACAACATTGAGCTTTCAGGAAGGGCCATGTGGAAACGTCTGTGGTTATCCCTTGCGCAGGAAAGTCTTCTGCAATTTTGACAGCTCAAAGCTTTTTGGGTTACCAAGGTATCAATTTATACCCCAGTCATATATGCAACCCAGAGTTTTCCATCACTGGGTAGCACAGTTGTGCATCAGACAGAAGACTGCTTGGTGCTGGGTTTCATTATATGGCACTTACTCTAGTTACAGGGAGAAGATAAAAACTTCCTCAAAGTCTTCACCTCAGGCTCCCATCTATGTTTTGACCTCCATAAGCCTTTTTCTACTTAACAGAAAAGCTCACCAACAACTACTACTAACATCTAAAAGACAAGGATGCTCCAATTTCCAGTTTACAATAAAATGCATTTACCACTTGAAGAACAGGTCCAAGTCTGCTTGACTCCAGCATCCCCCGCTCAGCAGCAAAGCCACGTCCAGGCTGTGCAGTGAGGTGGTCACAGCCCCACGGGACACTCAGGGCAGACGCCACGTGGGCTCAATGTGGGTATTTTGCTCTTAGGAAGAGCAGTTTGAGCAGGGTTTGAAGCCACAGCAGCGAAAACGCTGACGAGTAACTTGTACCATGACTCAACACTGTCAACACAGCTCCTGCAGCACAAATCATTACTTTCAGCCAACAGCATGTCAAGGGACCCCAAGCCATAACTAAGAGTTGTCCGAGCTGATAAAACGTGGGAGTGCTCATTATTTGGAATTAAACATTTGTTTTGATCTTCACTGCTGCTCATTCTGGACCAGACAGACAGTGGTGAGCAAATAGCTCTGCCTCACAATTCAGAGATTCATATTGACTTCGCAAGCTATCGCCAAACAATGAACAGCCTTTGTAAACAATGTCCTGTAAAAGTGTCTTACACAAAAAAACCTGTTTTCACTAAAACAAAACAGAAAAACGAGAAAACAAACACCAAAACAAACCACAACCAAAAACCCCAACCCTCCAAACCCAACCTTCTCTCCCACATATTCCAGAGCACCAAAACAAGCTTATATAACTGGTCATACTAGACTAGCAGCGCTTTTGAGTGCTGCAAAACTGTGCCACTCCGACTTCAGGTTCTTCTAAATTTAGAGAAGTGGGTGACTTAGCAAGACTGCAGCTCAAGAACAGCAAAAAGCTGCTCAGGTCCATAGCAGACTGAGAGCCCTGGAACACTATCAGATTACTCTGGCAGACAAAACACACACACAAGTCAAACACCTGAGGTGACTCAATCTATTCTCCAATCATACAAACATGATTGAAAGGCATAACACAAGAAAAAAGTGCTAGTGGGGGAAAAATGAGCTTCAAGTCAGTCAAGGAAGTACCAGTAGTTGAATCCAGAATGTTTAATTTCTTCATTGAAGTAAAAACACTGACTAAAAATAATATTTGTTCTACTTCCAAGCAGAGTTTAAAACACTGAAAGAAAAAAAAAAAGGCGTAATTAAAATTAAAAGCTTTAAGTAAAATCTCACACCAGATTTTCTGTAATATTGTAACGATAATATTTCATGGTTCCAGTACTTCATTTGTAGAGGAATAATGCACCGCTGTTCACAAAACCAGAAGGATAATTCTAAGAAAAAAAATCAAACAGCAACATATTTTGCTTTTTAAAAGGCAATTGCAAGGCAACTTCTTTACAAAGGATAAACTTTCAACAGGCAAAAAAAATCACCCAGGGAGGTGTTGGACTCACCGTCCCTGGAGGATTTTAAACTGAGACTGGACATGGCACTTAGTGCCATGATCTAGTCAGTGGGCTGGAGTTGGACCAAGGGTTGGACTTGATGATCTCTGAGGTCTTTTCCAACCCAGTCAATTCTGTGATTCCTGTTAACTCAGGTTAAAATTCTCACACCCACAAGCGCCTGACACACTTCTCAAAGTCTCTTAATCAAAGGGAAAGAATGGCAATTTTACTTAGTACAGAAATAAAACAGAAAAAAGTGAATCAGAAGGCTACATGTGTTCAATACAGCAAGAAAATTTCTGAGTATAAAGCACCAGAACAACACTCTACAATCAATGCCGCATGTTTCCAGGGTACCTATGCCGAAGGCTCAGTGACTCAAGGCAGCACAGAGCGAGGAAACACAGCTTCAGCTTCAATTGTTATTATGGCACTAAATGCATCATAAACAGACTCTAATGCAATTAACTTGTTAAAACTGCATATGGTTTAGTACAGAAGTCAATTAAGGTTTCACATTATGAGCATTATGATTTTCCCATACTACTGAGCCTACTAATACTAGTGTTTTGGATAGACACTTCTGCAGTCACATTTTTCCTGAGGTGTTCTCTCCACTTCTCTTCTTTTTAATTCTATTTTGTAAAAGCATATGATAAATACAGCACAGGAAAGGGAGAGGACTATTTGGGGGAAGGCAGGCACTGGTATTTAAGTGTGAATTGAGCTTTACTGTGAGCAGAATGATCTGTATAGAGTGCAGAAAAGCCTAGGAGAGATAAGAACTGAGTTTATTTAGCCTAGAAAAGTACACAGTGAGGGAAGAAGGGGGCACAAAGGCAAAAGGAAACACCGAATGGGGGAAGCACGAGATCAAAATGACCTGAAATTGTGTTACCAGCAATAGGGGAGTTCACATTCTTTCCCGACACCAAATGGTAAACTGATCCAGTTGAACAATTTTGCCCCCCGTCAAATCCAAGTTCCTTTTCAGATTAGCATCTCCACAGCCACGTGAACACCAGTGGCAACACAAAAGATGGCAGTTCTTCCACTTCCACGCATTGTGCTTTCAGGGAGGAAAAACCAAAACCCAAACAACACAAAAAACAAATGGACTCGTTCCAAACGTATTACCCAGTATGTTCTTTTCAGACCTGAGAAACAAGAAAAAGGAGGAGAACTTGTCCTAGTGCTCCTTTGTACTCATTCTAAACAGTAGAGGCTTAATGAAACAATAATGTTGACACAGATTATTAGAGACATGTCACATGGAGCCTCTGAAGGCTGCCATGCTTATTAACAGCAAACTTTCCTAACAGCAGTTGTCACGTCTGCAATATTGCACCACACAAACCTTTTGGACAAATTGAAGTATATGAGGCATCATGTACAGGACCGAGTGAAATTTATATTTGACCAGTATCAAATTACACCCACTTGCAAATTTAACTACTTTTATCAGACAGATATTGCCATTTCAATACATACCATTCTTCTTCTACAAACACAGAATCAAAACGTACACACCAAACCCCATGTCAGAAAACACACAGGGCGAGTCTGTAACACTTCTGCAAGCCCGGGGTAACTAGGTTCAAAAGCTGCTAGAAATCCTAAATGAAACCAAAAAGATCATTTTTACCAGACAAAATGTGTGCGTTTTAAAAAGCAAACTTCTATGTAAAGGCATGAAGATAATATTACACAGGAAAGTAAGTTCTCTCCTCTCACAGGTCACCCATTAATTTGCAGTGGTCACCCTAAAGACACGACTGACGCCACAGTGAAAGGACCCGAGACGGTAACTTCTGTTCACATCTCCCTCTTACTGGGACATTCATCTCATGTCATTAATTCAAGTTGTACTCGTTTAATGGGTATTGTACGCTAGACAAACTGGAATACATCAGAGCAGTGACCCACTTCTAAAAAAATGCTTTTACTTAAGTATTCATTAAGTGTTGCAACAGAGTCAGATTGTATCTTCAACAACAGAACTCTAACCCAGACAGAACTCCAAGGAGCAGCCACATCAGATTTTTCAGGTGTTATTAAAAGTCATGACACTTCCAACCACATGGACAGAAAGGCAAACTCGTAAACACAGGTCAGGTTACTTTTTCTTTTCCCCATCTTCAGCAGAATTGCTTTGAAAAATGCAAACGGACACTTCTGTATGAATCCTGAAGGCCACTGAAACAATAGTCTCTAATTTTTACATTAACTTAAAATAATTTCCCAAGTAGCTCAACACTTGCAGGATAAAGAGAGAACCCCTGGGCTTGACATCCATGTGGCAGCAGGCTCAGAGTTAACAGCCGCCTGGCACCCGGGAGCCACTGCCAAACGAAGCCGCGCGCTTTGCAGAGCTGCTGCCGGGGCTGCGGCAGAGAACCCGGCATTCCAGGAACCTTCACATGCTGGAAGCCTGAATGCTGATCCTTCCACACCTGTTTCAATTCACATTTTCATGCAATATATGCAGTAAATGACAAAATACAAATTGAAGCGAGTGACCGGACCTAAGCATTTCAAATAAACTAAACAGTCTTTTGAACTCAGCAAGAGTCTCACGGTGTCATCATGTAAACAAATAAAATCCAACAGTGTTTCTGGAGAGGAGCAATCCCTTACTACAGCAACTCACATAGAGCTGGAGACACATCAGCTCTTCAATACCTAAACACAAGAGGTTTTGAAATCCTCAAGGGGTTCATGAACCACCTACGTTATCAGTTAGTTGAAAAAATTGCCTCTCAGCACAAATATATTTACAATCATATCAATAATGTCAGAAAACTGGTATAATAACTAAATAAACCTGGAAAATCTCAAGTTTTTCTGCTTGAGAAAAACAAACACCGAGGTAAAGATACTCAAAATGTATTTAGAAAATGAAAAGGGAAGGTCACAGTTCTCAAAGCAGCACCTGGAAACTGCTCAGGGGGAAAAATACCCTTCAGGTGAAAAGGCCATTTTTTAGCCAGCAATATTGCTGAAATTTGGAATTTCAAAACACATCAGCATATTTGAGTAAGACACTTATTCTAGCCATTCATGTTTCAAGCTAGGCAGCCAGGGCACATTTTTAAAGCAGTGTTCCGTACAATTGAAGGTGTAAGATGGCTCATACAGAACACAAGTCCAACTTTCTACAAAGTTATTTCAGTTAACATATTTAATTTGTTTCACTTTCAGAACCTAATTGAGGTTCTTCCCCATACACATACAATGTATATAGAATGCCTTAAAACCATTAGGTACAACCTAAGTTTTGTTCCCCAAATCCTACATTGTACCTGTAACATTTTTATACCTATCTCAATCAAACATCTACTTTTTCCAGCCAGAATACAAACACCTGGAGTCTTAGACACATTACAAATTTATTTCTTGTGTCCCCCAGAACCATTCTGTCCTTTCTGATTTGGCACTTCTCGGTTTCATCCCTGCTCTGGATTCCCATGTCTCAAAGCCAACTACAAAAATACTACAGAGGTAAATCCTCCCAATACCTCTGTAATCCCAGAGTTACTTTAAGCAGCAGACCAGTCTGAAAATACCCGAGTCCCCTGGGCAGCCAGAGAACACACGCTGTTGCACTGCTTTTATATTTCTGCTGATATTTCTTGCTCAGGAACAAAATGCATTCCTAGAAAAGGTTTTGTAGTGAACATCCAGATGTTGAACGTCTCTAAAAATAACAGCGCTGACCCTTGGAAGGCTCTTTTAATCCCAGAGCGTCTCCAGGCAAAAGCACCCGCATCAGAACTAGAGGAACATAAAACTCAACCCCAACGAAAGTTAAACTCTGAAAAATGTAGCAAGATGACAAAGGTGACTCAAATAGCATTTTCTGTTGATTGTTAGTTTAAGTATTATACATAAGCCACCTGCTAAATTTAGACATAATTCACATTCAGTTTCTCACTGTTTTGATTCCTGTAACTAAAAACTATATGCTATTTTGAGGTCATAATAATATTTAAATGCTATTTCACTTTCACAGCATTATACAGATTTTAACGTACAGAGTGATAAAGTAAAATTGGTAATTTAAAAATACTGCTTAATCATCCTTAATATTTTATTTGAAAACTACTTTTGCATACAAAGTAAAGCACAGTAAAGATGTATAATAGCTACCATAAATTTGAAGTTGTTTTTAAAACACTTTTACTGCTTGGTGTTTGGGGGACTTTTTAAGTTAAGATTGTATGCATGAGCAACTGTATCTTTTCTTTTTGAAATATAAAGAGATAAAATTATCTTAAGCAATGCATAAGTGATTAGCCTTCATCACCCATGCATAAAGCTGCAAACTGAATACTACAGAGACAGAGAAGTAAATTAAATACATGCCATTCACAGGCACGAATTCCAAAAGTTTATAAAAACAAAGGCACAGAATACAGAAGAAGAAATGTGCTACTGCTTCTGGACGTTCAAAATGTCATTTTAATACTTGACATTTATAAGTAACATCTACCTGGGACAAACTCATGCACTATGCGTTATATTAGTAAGATAAAAACATAATAAAAATCATCTCTGCTCAAATTCATCCCAAGCTACATGACACTCTGGCAAGCATGATTTCAGTCTGCACACAAGTACCAGTATACAGCCATTTAACTGTCACTTTTGCAGAGCTGCTGGTGTGTGAAAATGTCCAAAGTCTCTGGATGAGAAACAGGAAGAAGCTCTGGAATTTATCACTATTGAATATTCTTCTTCACAGATTCCAGCAGTGAAGACCCAAGTGACTCCTTGAGATTTACACCAGAGATCCCAGATCAGCCAGACCAGACTTCTGCAAGCCCAGCAAACGAGGGCTGGAACGATGCTGCTGCAGGACCAGAGCCTGGCTGGGGGAGCTGCCCCATGCAGCGCAAACCAGAGCCGGGTCCCGTGTCACCACGTCTGGAAAGCAGCAGGGACACACAGACACACGCTAAAGACCTTCCCTTTAGGCTCCTCTGGAAACGAGCAGCGGCTGGTGACAAGGCATAAGCTTTTCTAACACTTCACAGGAAGCAAAGCGTAGGATTAAGCGGTTTAAAATCAAACCAGCACAAAGTTTAAGACATTTTTCCTGTCTGTTTCATCTCCTGTATTTTAAGAGAGTTGTAATCAAGGTATCTGAAGTGCAAGAAAAAGCAAATAATTATGTAAAAGGAACAATTTTGGGCAACATCTTAATGTGAGAAAGTGACAAAAAGTGACAGATATGATTTCTGGATGAAATAATGAAGAGAACTTTCCTTATTCAGGATTTAACACTGGCCTGTCCAAGTATTTTCCTCTAATCTCTCCAGAAATTACTGTAACAGCACAACTCTTGGAAAGCACATTTTCAACAATGAACTAGTTCTAAAAATACTAAGCACACACAGAGCACATGTCTTACAGCAAGGGCTCACATGTATGTGTGATACACAGGAGATTGCATCTGTGCAAGTTAGAGCAAAGTTTTCAGGCAGCAATTAGGACTCGCTGACACCTCAGTAGATGAATGGGAACGTTTCCTTTTCTTTTTACACTGTTGTGCTCTCTACAAATTTGTTTGAGCTGTTTGGTCAAAGCTGTTGTAGCAAATGGATACAGAGGTTATTCGAGTCTTCCTACCTCGGGCATCTGAAGCGCCTCATTTACAAGCCAAAGGGTTTGCATTGTCCCCTGGTCTCTCCATTCAGTTCAGGTATTTATGCAGTCCTAAATTCAGAGTTTAAAATTAAGACAATGTGAATAATCACCCCATCATTTCTGAAGTGTATATGAGTAAGAATTCAATCTATATACATTTTGTTTTGTAGTTTGTATTTTCTTTCTCTGATGAATAGCTTACTGTGAAAGTACAAAACACGTGGTTTGACACTAGTACTACATACAAAACACATACACAACCCAAAATAGTTTTCACCCAATTTAGCTTATGGTGTAGCCAGTCTTCATTCTTTTCTCTTTCAACAGCTCCCACTTATTATGTCCACCTAAGAAAACCCGTGGGAAACCACAGACATTACTAAATATTAGGAACTCGTTGGAAGGCAAATGCTGGATTTGAGCAGGAATGTGATGACAAAGACTTTGCTCTAGGCTTCTCTCATGTTTTTGAAAGATAATTTGCTTATCAGTTCCTTTTAGGGGGAGAATGACATAGATTCCAGAGACATAATCATCTATATGAAATCTTGTTTCACAAAACAGAAACTATGAACCACAATGTCCGCTCCCTGGGAATGGAGGAAGATAAGTATCTAATCACACAGGTCCTTGGCAAAGGAAAACAGTATCTTTTATTACTAAGAAAGACTAGAAAAGCACTTTCTTTTAACACTAGGCAGCTCATGTTGTCCTGCAGTAGCGCTGTGGGCAGCACTACCAGGTGCAGACACGGTGCAGCATGAACTACCACAATGGAGATATCTTTCACCCTAATGTCATCAGCGATATTGATAATTTTCATCTTTTTTTGTATTAAACAAGAATTAGTAATAAATTTTTCTCAAGACAGGAAAGAGTATACAAATTATCCACCACAATTCAGACAAGATGGAATTGAATTCCTGTTACTTCCAACAGGAGGAAGAGGCTGAAGTAGCAATCTGGCTTGCGATATGCACTCACAGCGTACCCCGGAATTATCATTAGTTTTGGAGCCTCCACAATTAGACGTGGACAATGAAGATCATACCACCAGTGTTCTTCAGTGTTGATACTTCCCAGATGTCGAACGCCTCCTAATTCCTGTTTGAACTCCAACCAACACTAAAATAGCCTTCTGGACTTATTACCTACCTCCCAGACTCTGCAATGGCTGCGCGTTCATTTCACAATTACAAAGGCGGTTCCTTTTGCTTTCCAAGACCCAGGTGAGAAACTCTAAGCACGAAACTGCCAGTCATCAGTTATTCAGGGAACCCACAGCCTTCCCAGGTTCACAGCTTCCGTACTAAACAGAGGGGTCTCTTGGAATGTGTTTCTCTCTAGTGGAACAAAATCTCATTCAGGGCACAATGTATCTCTTAACCCCATCCCTCCATATACACCAGACAAAGCAAAGCTCTTCCAAGTATGTGGCTCTTCCCTTCTCCCTTATGTAGATACACCAGAAGGTTACGTGTTTTCATTTGTAAATTCTGAGCTACCTTAGCAATAGCTGCTCAATACATTTACAAGACAGATAGATTGAGAGCACAAGTAGGCAGTATGCTCTCCCTGCCCATCTTTGTGTGCTATTCTAACAGTGTTTTAATTAGCAGCATTAATTATTTGCCATGGTAATATGGAAATAATCAAAGCACAGAATGATTATCTCCCTGAAAGTTCAAACACAAAGCACTGGCTACAGACACGCCACCTGAGACATAATTAGCAGAAGTCAAACAAAAATACAAGCATCTCTACTGTGTCCAAGCTCAGACTACTGCGCAAGTAAAAAATTCCTTTACAAAACACAGCCAGCTGTATGAATGCTGCGATCCTCCTCACGGGGAGCTAGGAGAAACACACGAAACCAACAGACCCCCAAAAAACACACTCCAAGCGAATGCCCCAAAGTACAGAAGCTCTTCCTAAAGTTTGCATATATAGGTTATTTAATTTAAACTTAAAATTAGTGCTTCCAGAGTCAATCATTTGGAATAGTCGAGTGACACTACAAAACACAGCTCAAGTTTCTGGCATCTTAGAACAGAGGATGTTCTGAAACAGCAGAAATATTTCTAATTAGCAAACAAAACAAGCAATCTGAAGTGTCAGAATAAACAAATAAGCCAGCAAAAGCATCACAGAATTGCCCAGAGCTAACTGTCCATACAGACAAGTGTAATGACTAGTTACACAGAATTTCTTTTTGAGGACAGTCCTTTAGCAGCCAACACTGTATTTTTTTTTTTTTTGCTAATACTAATGATCTGTAACACCCCTTGTGTTTTCTAAGAGACAAGTACTTCACAGTAACGAGTCCAAGAAGTGATATAACCGAAATATTTTCAACTTGAGCACATGCAATGCAAAGCTGCTATTTAGACAAAATGTCAGACTAATGGCCACATCCCAGCCTGAACCAAGGACCCAGGCTCAGGAGCACCCACCAGCTCAGAACTGCCATTTACACTAGAGAGATGCAACATGTGTTAGTGTGAAAATTACGCTTACAGAACATAACTGCTTCTTCATAAGCAAAGCAGGTAACTGATTATCTTGCCATCAAATTCTGCTGAGATCACAGACTTCCAATTCTCTCTTAACGTCACAAAAACAACAACACGGATCCTACATCCGACCAACACAGTTATGTAGACGATTTCTCAGCTGCTCTCTTCACATCTTCCACTGAAGAGAGTTGTTTTACCATTCCAGCAGGGAAAGCACAGCTGGGCTGGGCAGCAAGGAGGTTTTGTAGCTGATCGAAACCAGAGCAACACCTTCCAAGGAACTGGGGAACCGCAGCACTCACCACACGGCCACGGGAATCCAACTGGGTTTGAACCCCACACACCCCACCTCACATCGATGGGATCTTGCTTCTTGGGAAGAAAGAGACCCGACTCCAGAATGGTTGGTCACCTGCCTAACGGCACAAAGAAAAGCAGGTTCTGGTACCTCTCTGGTGCATCTAAACCGTAACAAAAGGATTTAGAAAAATGAGTTTTGTTATGAAAATTGCAAATGGTTTTAGAGAGTTGTGCAGGATTTTTATTACCATTCAGCCACGTAACAGAAACAGGGGGGTTTCTTTAGTAACACGAGAATTAATTTTTTTTTTTTTTAAAAAGCTTAGTTACAAACATGCTAAAAATTTAACTGAGGACCCCCCATCATCAAGAAATGTCAACTTAGCATTGATCTCTAAAAACATCTTGACATAACCAAGACACTGGTAGTTACAAAGCAAATTTTGTTTCCAAAATAAAAGTGCTATGAAGTTCTATTAATTGGGCATTTAGCGGAGGTGTCCACAACCTTAAAAAATCTAAATACTTGCTTAATTTTCCAGTGTTGAATAGCTTGCACAGAAAAAATATGGAACATCGCTCCCCTGACAACACACAGTACTTTCTAAAAACCATGAAGTCACATCATTCCTACAACTACTTTTAAATTATTTCCTTTGTTCCTCTCTCTTGCACAAATTGCCAGCAAAAGAATTAATAAGCCAGTGAAACGGAGGATAAGCTGAAACTCCTCCGATGATTGAGACCATTATTCAGTGTCCAGAGGGGTCAGGAGATTCTGTTATCTTACTTCAACAAACAGGTCTAAATTTTGAAAGACTGTGGCACTGCAGCCTTTCCAAATTAGTCATATAGATCCTATTAATAAATTACGGTGGAGATCTGGAACTCTATTCATCCAAAGCTATCCATTTCCTATGCAGTACCAAGATACAGGATGTTCAACAGCAAGCTTCCTAATAGCATGGAAAAATTCCATTACAAAAAACTTCCAACAGTTAAACTATAAACAGTAAATTCAAGGCTACTATTAGTCACAAGGGATAACAAATTTTCACACTTCACCATAATGAAAGGAAACTATATAAGTGTTTTCCAGAACTGAAGCAATAATTTGTTTGAACAAGGTTCCAGACAATTGAGTCTCTAACATAAGAAAACACAGCCTGTCTTTTAGTATCACAATTCAGCCTCGTCCCAGACACTGTCAGCCATCCAAGCCCAGACACGGCTTTCTTCCCAATAGGTTGTTCAAGATAAATACTCTATAAAACTAACAACTCCATCTTCCTCCTCTTAGAGTGCTACTACTCCAGTATTCAACATCTTCTGAAGATCCAGGGCTAAGTTCATCTAACATGCAACTGAGCCAGTCGTACACCATCCCTGCCATTTTTATCATCATTCAACCATATGCATAATATTATGGTTGTCATGGTGCCAGCAAGCAGTTAAAAAACGGCACTGACAGAAGAAAGCAGATTAATTATGTGGCAGAAAGAAAGGGCTCTCAGGATATGCAGGGAAATGTCTGTCCATCCGTTAGCTTCCAGTATTCTGCAAGAGAAAAGGCAGCGCCAAGGGCAGAGCCCCACACACGCTGCTGTGCCCAGACCGTCCTGCGGGCCCAGCCAGCGCGGGTTCTGCGCCCCCCGTTCGCTGCACCAAGAGCGAACCAGGCAGCCCCAGAGACCAGAGCTGTCTGGCCTTGGAAACCTCATGACAGATTTCACCTGGTAAAGTGCTGTAAGATACATATGTAATTGTTTTGGCGGCTTTGCTTGGACAGGAAATAACACACTGAGCAAAGAGAATACGTAAATATTTAAGACAATAAATCTTACCAAATCTGTAATTTGACTCCTGGGAGGCACAGTCAGGTAACTAAAATTAAAAAGTTCAGATTAAGAGCAGTATTTCCATCTGCAGCAACACAGACAAGAATACGCAGGTTTCCTAACAAGCACGCAAAGCAATACTACTATTCAATGCTATATTTGATCTCATTCAGAAGCCAAAAACAGAAGACGAAGTTGGTTCTCTGCTACGTGTACAGCTTCACTCAACACGTACATTATACTGGAGAGTCCACCTCGAGCGGTCTAACTTGCTCTCTAAGTATTACCTAAAAGCATTCTGTGCACACACCTGTTTAACTTATTTTCCTCGTGACCAGCTCCATCCTTCAGCATCGGGCTCTCACTCTAGCCCTCCTCCTCGCTTTGCACAGGCATCCCAAGGCTGTCATCAAAGTTTCACCCCAGGACAGTAAAGGGTCCCAGATCACTATAAATCTGTGCCCAGCTCTGGACTTTGTCAACACATTAAGATCCAGCAGCGCAGATATTCTGCTGCTAACCCTGTTCCAACTATCTGGAGTAGTAAAAGAGGTGTTTATTCACATTCACAAGGTTTCCTTCTGTAAATGGTAGAGCTGATCCAGCAGAGCAGAACCGTGATGGCAGAACAGGCTGCAAACCGCCTCTCTTTGGTAAGTCACTGCCTCCTCATAAAGAAAATGCACCAGTTGAAGCTTTACAGTGGTTCAGAGACTGAGAAAGTGCAAGAAGCCTTGCACCAGAACCATCCAACTGGTTTATCTGTGAGATACAGGCGTTTTGGTAACAGGCACTACAGAAAAGCTTAACGTTCATATGCGGGCACTACTGGGAAGAATTAAATTAAATCCTAGAACAGGTCTCGGGAACATACCCTATTAGAGATCTCAGGATCTCTGTCTTTTCCAACAACTAAGTATCATCACTTTGTAGTTTACATAGATTCAAAAATGCAGCTGGACAAACCCATGGAAGAACACTCAAACACCTAATGTACAAACACACTGAGTCCTCTCAGATTTGGAGGATACTGATCCGAATGCTGCATTGCATCCCAAACAAAACACATCCACCCCAGTGCAAAACATATTTTTTCTCATTTCTAGATTTAACTTCCACACCAATTCCCATACTTAAATTCCAAATATGCAGAGTATCTTGATTCTCTCTCTGTTTTAAGATATCAAAATGTAGTAGACTCTCCAATCAGAAAAAGGTTGTTTGTTTTTATCACTAAAATGAGGAAAGAGGACGTTATCTCATCTTTATTGACTCTACCGTTGACTTAAAAAACAAAACCAAACCACACCTCATACCTTTGACATTTAGGCCAGTATGTTATTGATTATGTGCTTGGAAATCCAAAGTCTTTTTTGCAATGTATTCATAAGTCAGATAAAAAAATAAAACTAATGACTAACAGTTTAATCAAAGCATTTAACAATCAGGCCTTACCAACAACAAGCCAAAAGCCAAACCCAAATTCATCCATATGACCTTGTCAAACAGAAAGAGCAGCTCTGAGTGCTACTGATGAGTTGACTTACCCACACAGTACAGGATTATGATATTTACTTCATCAGAACATGCCTGGACAGAATTAAACACTATTTTCATAAAAATTGCATAGAAGAATGAGTTAACAGCTTTAGCACCAACCAAACCATGAATCTTGAGTGACAATGCTGAAAGCACATTCCTGTATGAATCAAATCCAGCGAGTAGCCAGTCTGTCTCACCAGAGTTAAGCAGCTTGCATCATCTGAGCCTCTAGCAAGACAAAATAATGTTGTCAGATGATGGCTGGTGAGATTCTGAAGCAAATGCACAAAGTGAATAGAAGGGATATGGCTGGCATGAAAATGCAAAAACACAGCCTATCAAAGCAGACATCCTGTTTTTGCTGTCTCCACTTAAGAAAGAAACTAACTCAAAACCAAGAAAAAAGGTCTTGACAGCAACAAATGTGGCCACTGTAGAGGCAAGCACACCACATACATGGGAGAAGTTGTGCTGTGACAGAGGGACAGGGCCTGACCCCTGAGTGCAAGAGGCCAGGGGACACTGATACGCTGAGTGTCAGGCTTAAGGCAGCAGCTTCAGTTCCAGGTGCAAAAAACATGCAGCAGAAGAACAGACTGAGACTTTTTTTCAACAAATTCCAGCCCAAATATCTAAAAATCTTCATTTGTGACAACAACAAAAAGTAGGAACATTCTTTAGAGAGGGTGCTTCAGGAATCTTATGAAACTTCTTCCAGTACAGCACCCTGCAGAGAAATACTTCTGTTTTATGGCAGATTTCTTTCATCTTTTGATTTACCTTTAAGGTAGTTCTTTTTTATTTTCCATCTGCAAAAACATAAAATAATAAAGAGAAAGACAACTAACTGGAAAACTAACATTGGGGTTCTTGTAAGGCACTTAAATATGATAAAGAGGTTCTTTCTGTTCTGTACCATCTGTAACTGCTTACAGCTGCATCTGCTTTAGAAGTAGTCAAGTTAGCAGGAAAAAAAAAGTCCAGCTCTTCACTATTTAGCTTTAAAGTTTCCTTTTCTGAGAGAAAAAAAAAAAGCTCTTGAAACTATTTTCAACATAAAGCTTAATTAGATTCTATTCTTCATCTTCAAAACCCTGCAGAGATCATAACACTCCCCACGAGAGCTTTTAGCCCTTTTGTGATAACTTCTCAGAGCCGCTATTCAAGTGGAGGTTTAGGATGAGGCACCTCAAGAAGAGTTCACAGAGCACATCATCTTTCCTCCAGCAAACAGACCAATCTGGACTTCTAAGAGGGACCAGCATGACCTTGCGTCATCAAACCTAGAAAGCAAGACACAGCCGTACCTCGCTAGTCTGCACCACACGCTATAGAAATCCATATAATCCAGCTCTGTTTGCCTCCTGCTGTTTCCCCAACCTCACCTTTAGCTAACAGTCACCTGGGAAATGGGGTTCCCATTGACTAAATAAGTCAAAGTCATGCTACACCTATTTTATCTTGGCAAATGGGTCTGACACCAATGATAGTGAGATAAATCACAACTGTAGCCTTGAATGTGGTAAATTTATACTCGTAAAAATAGTCCTTTGTATAACAATATACCATTCAGCTCTGGTCTCATACATCCAATGTATCTGTACCAACAGCTGGTTGATCCTAATTATAATGATTATTCAGAATGCATTGTTGCATTTCTACCCACCTCAAAAGTTTCCACATAAATTTAGATCAAGTTTTACACTGGAGCTAGCTAGAAGGAGGGATGGCAGACTGCTAAGTGGTGTCTGCACACCAGAACTAACAGCGCAGCAGAGCAGTCGTGACCCAGCCGCCGTGTTCACCTCTGTCCCGCTAACCGCGCTGCCGCAGAGCTCAGCATTTTGTAACGCTCGCTCTTGCCCAAGCTACGCTAGCTCAAGTAAACTGAATTTATTAATCCAAGTAACTACTGAAAGCAAAATAAATCCTGAGGATGTACATGTGCTACAGGCTTAACCCGTGTAGAGAACCCCCCTGCGCATCACTGCTGCGGACAAGTGCACCCAATCTACCACTTGATTTTTTTGTACCACCTGAAACGGGGCTGCCCCATGCACCCCCTCACACAGCACTTTTGTTTTTCTAGCATGAAGTTGCTATTTGCGGTACTACTGACATAAGAAAATAGTGTAAGCAAAGAATTCCCAAACTTCCGTGATTCGGTGGAACACCAGCAACTCCTAACATTTCTATTGTTCTCTCTAAACTTCTGACGAACTTTTAAAGTTATTAAAAATTATGTATCATGGCAAATTTAGCAGAAGTTCTCTTCTGGCTAGTTGATAGATGAACAAAAGAACTTTTTAAAGATATGTCTGTCCAAAAACAGAGTCCACGGGAACGAAGAAGTAAATTTGGGCCTTTGAGACAGAAAGCAGAGAGCAGAAAAGCAGTGACCGAGTAGAACTGATTGGTAACACCAGATGACTGGAGGGGGCTCGGCATTAAAACTTCACACTGCACAGCACATTCTTCTCCTTTTAGCAGCTGGACTGAAGAATAATCTAGATTTGAGCCTATTCCTGCAGGTAAGCTTGCCAACTCATGCTTAAAGTTGGAGATTGTGTGAACAGAGGGTGGAACCCCCAGGTCTCCCCACAGCACCTCTGCTGCGGAGCCGCCCGCACAAACGCAGCCGAGGCCTAAAAATGGAAGAGAATCATTTCCCAATCTCCAGCGACATACCCAAGCTGCACGGGAAAACACCTTCTTGGGTCAAAAGCCTATGAGCCAGCTACAGGAACTAAAGGAAGAATATCCCAACCCAACAACAGCAGAAAATACTGCTTTCAGAAGGAAGAAGGAACGCAGAAATGAGAGTCAAACGGCATCATTTTCCTTTCAGATGCCACTGGTTAGGGAAAATGCCACCACATAGAAACTGTAAGGTGTAATTATATCGCTCCAAATCCTATGTGGGCAACTTCAGTAATAAGGGAGGCACCTTAAGCCCAAGATTGTGAAATAGAGAATGATAGTGCACTCTCTTCTACTTCAGGACACCAGCTGTGATGATTTTTAAGAATTTATGTTCTAACATCCTGAAAAAAAGTCACTCCACCCTTTAACCCTGTCTGCACATAAGCAAAGCATAAGGATTGTCACATTTAATATATTTATTGGTCTGAATAGTTATCATAGGATGTTTAAAAAATGTTCTGGTTTAATAGATTAGTTATCAGTTATCTTTTCAGAAGGTCAGCAGAACCTTCCAACTGTCTGACACCCCATCTATACCATGTCACCTAATGTGACAGGCAGATAGGGGGACTATTCAAGGGAATTTGGGACCTGAGGCTTAGACCTGGCCCTAAAAAGAAATACTCATCCGAATCTAATAATGAAGACGACAGCGCAACAGCTACACAATTCATCAGTTCCAGGATAATGTCATCATGATGGTTCTAGGGGACAAAGCCACAGCTGACGTACGGTGAGAGCTGAGTCTGCATTTCAAGCACAGACACCACTTGGAAAACACGTAGGAGAAAGGATCATCAACATCCTTGCAAGAATTAAAGAGGGAGAAAGGGGATCGGGAAGTGTTGCAATGCCGCATATGCTCCATTAATCTTACTAAATCATCACCTTTCAAAGTCAGTTTGGTTGCCTGGATCCAGTTCAGCCAGCACAGTAGCTGGTGCTTCACCTCAACCCACGTAACTGGCTAAACGGTTTCAAATTTTAATCTTCATCAGGTACACTAAAGCAATGTGGCACCAAAAAGGAAATGTGTACGATGATTTTTTTCTACCAGTTTCACCCTTGGTTTTTCCTGGAAACTTACTCAGACGTCACCAGAATTAAATTAGACTGACTAAATGGCTTGTGTCAATTATTTGCTTTTAGAGTATATTATGACGCTTTGAGTCATCATAAAATATCAAAGGACAACAAAGATGGTGGTGCTTATGACTGAGATGTTCATACATCACATAACCCAACTAATGAAATAACATACCTGAGATACTAAAAAAAAACCAAACAACAACCGCCGCACACAACAGAATCCATTCTGCTTTTCCTCCAAATTTTAGGAAATCAGAATTGCTGTATTTTAAAAAGCACGACACATATTTCAAAGTACTTATTGTAGGAATATCTCCTAAGTACACACTTTTTTGGCATCGTTTCAGTGACAATAGATTTCAGCACCTGAATCCAGTATTTAAAACTGTGGCATGCACCAAAACACATCTCATTTCAGAGGATTTTACGATCCCCAATTCATTTGGCCTGTCTGATGGTCTCGACACAATTCCTCAAATTCCACCCGCATCAGGTTGCTTAATTCATACCAGAATCCCAAAGTGCACAAAATAAGCAATGACTTTATTAGATCACACCCTTCAATAGAAGAAAGATGCTCTCAGGCCCATCAAACCTGACACAAAACACAAGAAAAAGCAGTGATAATGGCAGATCCACATACCTGACAGCTCGCTCACCTACGACCCCCGTCTTCTGTTAGCAGGAATCTGAACTTTCATCTCTAGAAAAGCAGGCTGAGCTGCTCCCAGAGACTACGGCCCCTTTGGGCTTCCAAACAACGTTTTTATCACAGCAGGAAGTGGAACCCGGGTCCACGCCAATCCCAAATTAGTATTTTAATCATTAGCACAAAAAGGCATGCCTGCTCCCTGGCCCAGCGAATATTTACAGTATTCCATAGGAAACCACACAGATTAAAAGGACACACAAAGCTCAGCCTCTGAACAGCACATGGTTTGGCGATGAGAGCGCTGCCCTGGAAGGTGAGAGATGCAAGGTCAGAAATTCTGGGGGATGGAACCGATCTCCTGTATCCTGAGTTCTCTGATCACTGGGTACAAAGCAAGGAATCGGCAGCTGCTGCCGCCACAATATCCTAAAAGGCTGAAGGCAGAACGGACAGAAACCTTAATGAAAACAGGTTGTGCACACCAGCACGAAGAAAACACTGGTTTATGTTCTTCACTTCAAATTTTTCTTAATGAATTATTAAGATATTAACGAATACAGCCTTTGCATTCAAGCAGGATTTTTTTTTTCCCCTTTCCTAATCAGTCATTAAATATACGTACATTCAAGCAACCGTAAACTTCAACTAACCCCATGCTCTTTGCCTTATTTGTCTTTCAGGCCAGTGCTGCAGCCAGTCCCTGCCTACATGACATACAGTCTGATAGCAAAAGCTACAGGGAGGATAACAAAGGGGAGTGAGACTGGTACTGAAAGACAAACATATTTACTATAAACTGATATTCTCAAATTTACTGAAGCGTAAGTCACTTTTCCGATGACAGATACACATGCACACTCATACAATGACATTCTTGTCCTCAGGAGGCTTCTAACAAGTGTTAAAATGGAATGTGGCTGGTAATTTCAGTTCCTCAAAAATGTTAAGATTAAAGGCCAAACTCCGTGTTTGTATGCCAGGATTTCACAAAAGATTTTAGACAGTACAGACAACAGGATTTCACCTACACACTTTGCAATCTTTCACTGAAAAAGTGCAATACTTTGAAAATTCGTGAGAATTACTTGGGTTTTTTTTTTCTGTTGTAAACTGCCTCCCGTCCTCGAAACACCTAAATTAGTCAGTTAAGGTCTCTCAATCTAAACTGAGCAAAGCAAGTAAAAGAACTTGAAGGCAAAAAAATTATTTTACTAGTACTTGACAAGTTCTGTCAACAAGCTGCAGCTTCTCTCACCCACTGCCCTCCCACAAACACATCCAATCCAGCCAACCAAGGCTTCAGAGCACGACCTCTGTCTGCTGGGAAAGACTGTCTTTTGATTCACGGCAGGAGCACGTTACATGCTTAAACACTCTGAATCTAGAAAGACTCCTAACACCAACCACTTTGAATGCTCCCAGGACCAGGGGCTTTATTGATCGCTCTGACACATTGTTAGACTTGATTTCCACACACCCTTTGCATTACGTAGAGAAGTTTCTAAATATATCACCGTTTCACTCATCAAACATTTGATGGCTAATACAAGAATCATTCCACTGATTAAAACATTTTAGAGGGAGTTCAGTTGTTTGTAGGATTAGTGACTCAATATAGCAGCTTCTTTTCTTATTCTTAGTTCACCCTCCCAGTCTGTCTACTAATCATCACCCTGACAGGACACGCATGCATTGCAATCCATGTTACTCTCATACAATGCTCTGGGAAAGGAATAATTAAAAATATATTTGGTTTTGGTGTAGAAGTCTCCTTCTCCTTCTCTCTTCTCTTCGAAGGAAGCTGTGAAAATCTTTTGTGCATTCAAAGGGAAAAAATAAAGAACAAAGCAATCTCTATTGCCAGACTGGGCAACAGTAAAAAGGGAGGGGGTGTTACATCAGGCCTTGAAAAACACTAGACACCTACTAACTGAAGATAAACAACATATGCACGCTGCTGTGCCCTCTAAATAGGATTCGGCGCAAAAATCTCACCACAAGGTGCTAGAAATTAAGGAAAGACCAAGTATTTCACGGTCATGATGTAGGTCCTGCTGCTCCCATATTCATCTGCTGTAATACTCCCAAGATCTTGGTGTCTAAAGATAAAACACTTGGTATTTACTAACCTCTTACTCACACACATATACACTGGTGATGGGCAAACAGTTCTTCCCATATTTATTCCCTGCTCTGTTGTAGCAGGAGCTCTTGTCACTCCCCAGTCCCATTTCCTTGCTGCAGCACCAACAGGAAAGGGAAAATGGGTATCCCACCACCTCTTTCCTCTCCCAATCCATTCCACTCGCACAAAATTCATTTCAGCTCTCATTTAATTTAGAAAATCACGAGCAACGCTGCGATGCAGTCGTCACTTTCTTCCGTGGCTTGCAGATTTGAGTAACAGCAGAATACTACATACTTCTCATAACTTCCTTCTGTTATGGCAGGTACTTGACAAAGAAAATTTATTTACTACTGACAAGCATTGTATTCAAAAACTTTAAAAAGCAGCATATCCTTTGAAAGAGCATTTCCATCTGGCACTTATCCCACATTTCACATTAAAATTAGTTTTTCCAGGATAACAGTATCCAGTTTTACCAGCAAAATTCTCAGTAGATCTTCCTTTCAGGGATAACACACCTGTATCTGAAATAATGGGTCAGCAAGACTATTTAAGACATTAAAAAAGAGCTAAATAAAAGTACAGATGGTTATAGGTGTGGGCATTACTGAAGGAAAAGAGGAGAGGTTGTCACAAGATATAACTCACAAGAATAGTGACAAAAAGACAACTGATGTATCTATGAAAGGGAGGGAGAAAAAGCATAAGTACCTTCTCATAGTGTCTTGATGAAAGAAAGTAATTGCAATCAATTTCATTTGGTAATTAAAAGGAAAACATAAACCCATCTTAAAATCTCAGAGTTACAGTTACAAAACAATAAATATAGCAAAATGAGTATTAGTTCTCATCTCTTCAAAACATCATTTAGAGAGACATCAATCACTGAAAAAAGCCCCATTTTGAGCAAGTGTTCGACAATGCTGATGTCCAGGAATCACAGCTTGCAGGTGTATTTTTTCATGGTATTTCTAGCACATCTGAGACAATTAAGAAAAATCAAATGCAAAAGAAACCTTTATCATATCTTATGAAGCTACATTCTACAATACATGTTGATAGTTATGCACAAAAATACACATAATCAAGCCTTACACTCCTGGACAAAAGGGACACGCTCCTGTGGCCAGGAACCAATTTACATCTATAGAAAGGTAAGTACGTGAAAGGATTTTTCTTAATGTCAAATACTGTATTTTCAGACGTCAAACAAGGTGTCCGCACAGCAGCTGGACACACACGGAGGAGCACGGAGAGCGCTCTGTCGTTTGTCCGTCTCAACCGCGACAGCGCTCGTTTTGAGAACGCAGCCTCTGCAACACGGTACCAGGACCATGTCCAGCAAGCGGACAGGACGCGACCTGCCAGCTCCCAAATGTGCAGCTGCACCCAGTGCTGGACACGGCTCTGTACAGCTCTTCCGTACACAAGCACAGGTTTCCTCAGCTGACAACATGCGCATTTTTCCTAAAAGTACTAAAGCACTAGCCAATTTCATGTTGAGCTGCATTACCATAATTAAAAATAAACAAACACAAGATTGTTGCTAGAAGTGTAAGTAATTAAACATGCACTCACGGAGAAGAGTGCACAAGTTCTAGAACAGAGCTTCTTAGTCTGAAACTGGATATTGCTCTTTCTGGAGCTTCCAGACAACGCTGACCACGGGTCAAAATGCGAGGTGACAGAAACCTCAACAACATGAGGACACATTAGTGAATACAGACACAAAATTACAGTGTTGTGAGATGTCTCAAATCTTTGTTCTGTTACAACCTCAATATTGCACAAAAGAACTACCATTCTTGGGATCCATCAAGGAAGTAACAAGGAACAACTTAAATCTCAATTTCATTCCCCTAAAATACGCAACCTAAAGCAGCTTTAATCCTCCTCCCGGCCTCTTTAGAACACTGTGGTAAAGACAGGCATTCAAAAAAGCAAGGGAGGTAAAGATCAAAATAATGTACAGTTCACATTTTTTCCATTTAGTATTTTTTAAAAAGCTGACAAATCCTGGAGTAGTTTATGAATTTATAATTTCATCCTGTAATTAAAACACACTGAGACAACAGGTCACCAGACACATTTAACTGAACTACTTTTAACTGTCTAAATCTGTACCAACATTCACTTACTGCAATAACTTTAAATCAAAGAAGTTGTCTTTTCGCTGTTGTTTTAAAGCAGAGCAAATCACTGCCTGAACTGAGGTCGTGAAACAAAATAAGAACATCTAAAAAGCAAACGACCGTTAGGTGTATTGGTTCTTGACAGAGAAGTGACAGAAGCTGGGAGAAGGGGCTGCCAGAGCCTCAACCTGTGGCAGAACAGAAATCCCCACTGGGTTCCAAGTTCTGAAAAAACAATGGGAAAGATTTCCAGAACCATTCAGAATAGGATCATTCTTTGTATATTCAATCTCTTCTTCACATTCAGCACACGCCAAGGTCAAAAGCTGAGATTTAACTCATTTTTAACATGGATATCGTGACTTTCTTCAAAAAATGTAAGGAACAACTGTGGTTAGTAACACTGGAACGGATTTTAAAATGCACTAAGAGTATCACAAATTGCTGCAGCAGCCAGGTCAATAGAGCTGATGCACAGGTAAATTATCTGTGATATTTTCATTGTGATCCACGATAACACACAAAAAACACAGAATTATATGAAGAAACCAAGCCCTGTCCCTGTAATCCACTGCCAGCTAGGCCCGAGACAGTGTCAGGACACAGAAACAAATGCCCTCTACTTTCATTTGCCACACTTCATGTCTTCCCACAGGAACTGGTCTCTTCCTCCTCATTCTATTTCCTGCACACAGAACAAGCCCATTGTCACCAGGTGAAAACACACACACATGCCACTGACCGAGCAGCCTACCCTGACACCAGCCTGCTCCGGGCAGAGGGATCCCCGCAGCCCCACGAAGGCGGGCGCAGGTGCTGTCCCCGCTCCGGACCAGCCCCGCCGAGCGCCGGCCGTGGCCGGGCAGAGCCCCCTCCCCGAGGAGCCACCGGGCGGAGGATGAGCAGCCACAGCGCTGCCCACAGAGATGCCCTCCGCCCGGCTGCCAGCGGGGGGATCCTCACCGCCCGGCCACCGCGTCCCCTCGCTACACGACGTCCCTCTCTCCCAATCCCTCCCCCCCAGCCGCGCTCACACCTCCGGCCGCGGCCCCTCGGCCGCCGGCTCCTTTCTGCCCCAGCCCCCACGGCGGCCAGGGCCGCGGCGCCGCCCGCCCGCACACCCCCGGCACCCGCGCCCCCCTCCCGCTCGGGACCCGCTGGCCCCCGGGCCGGCCGGAAAGAGGCCGGGCCGGAACACCCCCCGCGGCCGGCCCGGCCCGGCCCTCACCGGAGCCGCCCCCCGGCGCGGCCCGCAGCGCCGGCCCCTGCCCGCGGCTCACCAGGAGTAGGTCTGCTCCGCCATGGCTGCGGCTGGGCGGCCGGCCGGCTGGGCTGTGCGGGGCGGCCAGGCCCCGGGCTCCTCCTCCGCCTCCTTCTCCGCCTCCTCCTCCGCCTCGCGGGCTCCGGGGCTCAGTGGCGGCCCCGCTGCGGCTCCCGGCCCAACATGGCGGCGGCTGTGAGGAGGGAGGGGAGCGCAGGGGGGGTCCCCGCCCGGGCGGGGATGGCGGAGAAGGCGATGGTGGTAGCGGGGAGGGCGGAGGCTCAGCAGCCGCGACGCGGGGCCGCGCTGGGGCGCCGGCTGGGCCTCATGGCCGGCGAGGCGGCGGCGAGGGGCGGGGCGGCGGGGAGGCGGCGGCACCGGCGGGCAGCCCGGCCCAGCCCAGCACAGGCCGCGCCGCGTCCCGCGCTCGCGCACGGCGGGGGGGCGGGGCCGCGCCGGGGGGAGGCGGGGCCGGGCCGTGCGGCGAGGTCACGTGCCCACAACACGCTCACGTGCCGCCGTCGCCGGCCGCGCGCAGGCGCCGTGGGCGAGGAAAGAAGTTGGTGGGTGCTGGTTGTCGGGCCCGGCCGCGCCTCGCGGCGCTGCTCAGGCTCAGCCGCGCGGGCGGGCGGGTTCGCTGCGGCCGTCCCGTGCCCGGCGGCTGCGGGAGAGCCCGGAGCCGCGGGCTTCTCCGAGCTGCAGGCGGGGAAGTGCGGCCCCCGACCGGCGCTCCCCGCTCCGCAGCGAGCAGCCGGAGCAGCAGCAGCGCCGGGCTCTCCGCGCCGTGTGAGGTGTCCGCTCCGGCCGGGCCGGAGCGCTGCGGCACCGGCTGCCCCGGGCCTGCGAGGTGCGAGCGGGCGTCCCGCGGTTCCGCTCTCCGCTGCGCGCTCGGACACCGGCTGCTCTGCCCCGCTCGCCACCTCCGGCCGTTTCCTGCCGCTCGCAGGAGCGGGTGCCTCCCCAGGAGCGGGTCCGAATTGCCGTGGGGCCGGTTTTCCTCCTGGAGGGGTGGGTTGTAAAAGCGAAGTTCAGGTAGGATAAGTCACAAATTCGAGTGCTTAATTTAAATTCGCAGTGTGTTTCTGGAGATGGCTGTATCTTTGAATTTGTTATCTTTTGAACAAACAAACAAACAAGATCAAATGCTCAACGCATTTTTTTAAAGAAGGAAAATAACATTACAGATATTTTGACCAAATAAAAACCATACACTTCATGTTACCACCGTCCCTGTAAGTCCCAAGCAGAGGAACTGGCTGATCCCACTCATCTCTCCCCTTGGTTTCTTTGGTGCCATCGCCGAATCTTCAGTCCCTGATTGTGTTTCTGCCAATTGCAGAACTAGCGTCTTATCTTGGGTTTGCTCCCTTGAATTAACTCCCACCTCCTGTTCCTGCACTGGAGCCATTTGTGCGTGTGGGGCTTCGCAGAGCTCAGAGCAATTGTTCCAGTCCAGCTGTGCAGCCTCCTTCTTTGTTCCTTTTCGTGTGGGAGGGAGAAGAGCCAGTTTTAACTTAAGAGTTGGAGGTGACGTAACTGCATTAAATATGAATAGAAGAACAATGCCTGGGTCTGGTAAAAATAGGTATTTGGGTTTATTAAAGCAAATGTATGGAGGAATTCTATACCTTAATATAATTTTGCTAAAATCTTCAGAAAATTAATGGAACGTTCTCCTTGCATCTACAGAAATGCCAGATGCCTCTAAAGTGGCATTTGGAGCCCACTCCCATTTATTTCTATTAGTGGATTGAATAAATTATTTCAATTTATCCGTCTCCTTTATTCTTTTAAGTGGAAAAAAAGTTGGGCTGGCGTGTAGTCGTAGCACAGGATTAAAAGTAAGGAATGGCTTGTTTCTTCTCAGTTCCGTGACTGGTTCTCTGTGTAATTGTGGGGGCTCACTTCATCCTTCATCAGTGAAGAGGAAACAGCAGCACGTTCCAGGCAGCTGAAGCTGGGGGCACCACAGGAGGATGCTCCGTATACAACACGGACTTTCTTGGTCTCAGCAGAGGGAACACCTGGGATTCCCGTGCTTCAGCTAACCAGTGCTTGCAGTAAGATGGTGCTGGACCTCCCTCCTCTGTCACCTATCCCTTTATGCACTGCAAACACGGTTACAAGCTGCACCTGAGGTGAAGTCATCTTTTCTCCCTTCTGCCTTCTTCTGAGGTCTTACAAGCAATTTGGGTTGTCACACCTCAGCATCCAAATCATCTGTGCTTTTCACAGCCCTTTGGCCTTGGGGACAGGAATGACCTTAGAACTCCCGACGTGATCAGTACCCACTCACTAAAATCTGCTTGAGAATCAGCTTTATCAGTTATGAGGTGGAAATACTCAAAGTACCGTGACCGACTAGCTTACTGGGGTCTGTCATGGCAGCTGGGGGTACTGGAAGGATTAGATGGTAACACTAATGTTTCTTCTCATCCAGCTCAAGCTGGTCTACTTCAAAAAACGTTCTCCCCTATTTGACCATGTAACTCTTTTGCCCTCTAACTTACTTGTACTTGTGCCCGTCTCAGGAGGTACAGAAAGCTTTGGTGGGTATGACACGAGGAGAGGAGTGAGTCGTGCTCAGCATGTTGAGCACTGGGGTACGTACCCTAGTCAGTCAGTTTGGGTGGAAATTCTAGTATTCCCACATACGCACATCCCATTGAAAAAATACTCAGGCTCTGGGTAGGACTTGAACAACAGAGAAGTTCCCTGCCTTTATTCTCCCTCAGCACAGCAGAAAAATCTACAGTAACCATTAGAAAACAGATAATTTGGAGTCCTCACTCTGCCGTGGTACAACCCCAGTGTCTCTGGGATGCCTGTTGACGCCGCCCTTTGCAGTGATCATGATAAAGGCAAGAGCAAAAAAGAACCTCTCCATCTGTTGAATGAATGCTGGGAAAGATAAATCAGTGCTTCAGCCTTGTCGTGGTACTAAAGAGACCTTCTTAATTTTTTTTCCCCTGAGAACAGAATGTAAAACTGATATTGGTATCTACGAAACAGCAGCCCTGCTTTGTGTTCTTATTGAAATAGCTTCCAGTTTCTCAGTCTTGCAAAATTTCCAGCACATTAATTTGGCACAAATGATTTATAGTTGATGAGCAATTGAAGTATAATTTTTGTCAGCATCTCAGGCTTTGTGACTAGACTACTAAATGACTTCACAGGCTCGCTCTGTCATTACAGGGTAGCAGTGAGATGAATTCACAGGAGAAATTTATTCCTCCTTGCAGACCCAGCAAATTGGAGCACTGCTTGCATTCCCCAGATAATTTTCTCATCATATCTTCTGTACAGTCTTTCTTTGGACCTACAAGAGAGCTTTACTCTACATTTCAGTGGCAGTTTACTCTGACATTACAAAGTCCTTCCAAAATACCTGTTCTGTCTGGAACCTTTGATGTAGACTGATGCATCACTTTGACCTGTCAAAGTATTTATAAACTAGCAACAAACAAAAACAAGGTGTGTGTTTTTTCCTTTTAATGTTTGGAAGGGTAGGTCCCAGAGGCAAGTGTGGTGGAGAAAAATCAGATGGAAGTACTGGCTACAAAGAGTTCTCACCTCCAAATTGCTTAAATGTCATTAGATGACATTTAGCTAACCGGTCTTCATTCTACTATAATGGAGGTGGAAAGAGAACCAGAGTAGCTTCTTGTAGACACTTCTCCTTTCAGGAAAGGACATGACAGGTATAGCTGCCAACCTGCTTGGTTTGGGGAGGAACAAATAGCACAGAAATGAGTAGAAAGAGAAGGGGAAAGAAAAGAACCAAAAAAAAAAAAAAGAAAGAAAGAAAATCAAGAGATCCAGGTTTGACAGTATAGCTCAGAGCTACATTAAGTTATTCTGCTTGTAAGATCCTTGTGGGATTCCCCTGGATAAAAATAATTGAAATGTTCGCTGACCGGTACCTGTGACGCGATTCTCTTCACTACCACCTAGTGGGAAACTCCATTAACTGAACTCCAGGGCTGCTCCTGCTCTCCAACCTCATCCTCACCCTGACGGCAGAAACAGCAAGTAAGTGAAGGAACAGATGGAAGCCGGGGAAGGACACAGTCCTGTGTCCCCATATAGGAAGAGGAAAGTCGAGAGCGCCTATAATTTAAACCCATGATGCCCTGTGGCATTATCACACCGTGCTGTTGGCTCTGCATGGTTGTGTGTCTGTTCTGAATGGTTGTTAAAACTTCGGCTTCACTGAGACTCCCAAAGCTCAACAAATGTTGTCTTTGGAGATAAAGAGTAAATGTTTGTTCTGATTCCAACTGAATCCTGCAAACAGTGGTAAGAAGAAACCTGAAGTCACCACCGTGTCTCAGTCAAAAGGCAGCCGTGCCCCCTTCCTGGCGCTGAAAGAGTTTGGGTTGTTCTGCATCTGATTATACTACTGAAAGCAGAGAAAAAGAATGTTTTAATTTATTAGTCTTTGTTGTAAATGTGTGATTATAATAAAAAAACCCATCTTAATTCTCTGTAAATCATATTTTTATTACAATCACGTATTTACAAAGACTACTGAATTAAAACATAAATAGGTATATATTTGGAACATTATGCATTCAGGTGAGTGCTTTCCCACTGAGATACTCGGGGTTTGCACAAATAACTAAAATCTAATCCTTTGAAAACAACATATACATGCCAATTATCTCAGATTTTTCACACTGCTGTGTGCCATTTGGGACTAAGCTCCCAAAGCACAAATAATAATCAGGTTTGGTACTTGCACTATTCCCCAGCCACAGAAATAAGGGTGAACATTATAACACAGCTCTCACATTTCAAGGAGGGGATGATGTTAATGTCAGTCAAGCCAATAAAGCATTTAGCAGTCTCAGCAGGAAGAACAGTAAAGTGGTAAAGAATTATCAAAGAGCCATTTCCCTGTGTTTCTTTTGCCAATAGAAATTTTACCATTGTATTAGTTAAAACATACAGGCTCCTTCCGTTAGCACTTTTATCATATTTAGGTTTTTTCCTTCTCTGTATGCTCCTTGAAGCCACATTAGACTGGCTTTATCCCAGCAAATTACTGTATTTTTCATCATGTGCACTTAATAATGGATATAATTCAGTAAACAAAAACAAAGGTAAAAATGGTGTTGATACAAGAAGTCAGGCTTTGGGAGTCTATTCTGCTGTCTGTTCTGTTCACAGGACTCTGCTGTCCATTACCTTGGTTTTGCCCTGGTGTAATAAGCAGAATACAGACCAATAAGCCTAAAATAAGAATAATGTTCCTATTGTATATTCATTTACACTTCCATGGAGTTGTTCTCAGTGTTAACGTAATCCACAGTTCAACTACTTTATTACACATGGGCGTGAAGGGATTACATTGGAACAGTTCATCAAGATAGACTATTATTTACCAATAAAATAGAATTCCATTAGAGGAACCTGAGACATCCTTGTCTGGAAAGATATTGCCAGGGAGAATGCCAGGAAGAGAGTTTTAGAAGATACTTGTCATGCAGTGTTACCAGACCATCTGCTGCTTCAGGAGAAAAGAAGAAAATAAGAGAAAATGCACAGATGTTGTATTTAAGGGTACATGGGACAATGCAAAGTAGTTGAACATGTTTAAATAATCTTTATTAAACTTGCCATTAAAATGAAGTAAAAGTCAGGCTTCTTGTGATTCTGATTCATATATTTCTCTAATCTGCATCCAAACCGATTTGTAAATGTAACATTGTTCATAAGTCTGCTATTAAGCTGCCCAGTTTAGTGTTCTAAAGTTGCTTACATCTTGTCAATGAAGCATTGCACACAACTACAGGTGTGTGCATATATATATATACACACACACACAGAGAATAGATTGGACAATCTTTTAGACAAAAACAATGGTAATATTTTCTATCTTGTTTAGATAAATCACCAAACAACCACAGCAAGACAGAAATAAGTAACACAGTATGACAGAAGCTTCTCTGTCAAATATTGCAGGAGGCCCACAATCTGTTGCCTCTGTTTGCAAAATCTTTTAATTACAGGGATGTATCATGCAGAAACTATATGTCATGGCTGGATATGGTAATTATACTTAACAATTATTGTATGTCAACGGGGGAATTGTGAAAATTGTCATAAAAAAGAAAATGCATGGAAATTGTATCAAAACATTGATAGGACAATGCTAAAAAAAAGCTCACGTTCTTTAAATACTCTTTCTTAAGAACATGACCAAAAAAATCCTTTAGAAACTAAGTATGTCTTTTTATGTTAATAGTCACACAAAAATTTCTTACATTAAATGTTTTTACATGGACTTCAAATTATCACTTCCTTTTAGGCACGCAAAGAGAGTCTTCTGTATCCATCTGAGATTTCTCAGCTCATGGCAGCGAGGGCACGTGGTGCTCTGGGTGCAGATGCCACCTGAAACAAAAGCTGAGAGTTAACAACAGCGCGGGGTGGAGGAGCCAGCCCAGCAGCCCCCGCGCAGCTCGGGTGCCTGCGGGGAGGAGGAGTCCAAGCCGCAGAAGCTCTGGCCCCAGCTGCTGACCTGGCAGGCTGTCCATGGGCCTGCAGAGCACGGCTGACCGTGCCCACAAAGGGAAACCAGGGGCCAAAGTCCCTCTGCAGATTGTCTTGGGACATGACTCAGCTTGGGGATAGTCCTACCAGGCTCCTCTTAGCTTGGGCTTGATGAGAGCATATAAAGAGACATGAGCAGCTGCTACTAGGAAACCTCCGTTGAGACAATAGTTTTAAATCCTTCTCCAGTTGATCACACAAGGAGTCATTTGCATGAGACACTTGAGCATCCAGTCCGCATGTGCACAGGAAGTTATTCCCTAATTTAGCCACTCAAACAGATTCAATCGTATATCTTCAGACCAGAAAAGGCAATTTAGTCATAAGGACTCCCTGAGAACTGCACTAAGTGACTCCAGCTGAGCTAGCGAGTGTGTTTGAGGCATCACCCAACAAGTGGGAGCAGAACCTCAGAGCAGGGCTGGTGGCAGATGATAACAGGTAACCACAAGCCTGCCCAGGGGACTTCTCAGAAGCAGCAGGACAGCTGATGATAGGACAGGCACTTCCAGCATGAACCGACACCCAGGGACAGGCTTTATCATGTGCTTCAATCACAAACCAAGTTGGGCAAGCCCTGTAATCCCCCAAATTATATGGGTACACTGTTCCTGCTCATCAGTTATGCAAAAAACAGCAAATTATAATGCCCGCCCAAGGATGTGCCAATCAAGATACCCAGCAAGACAAAGCCAGAAGTGAAAAAGTCCTTTAACACTCGATGCTCTGTCACAGGACTCAGCTGCAGCTCCAGGACATCCTGTGAGTCTCAGCAATGTTCACATAAACACAGCGGTCACACTTCTGTGCTGGGGGGCTGCACGAAAGCTGCTGAAGCTGCCACTGTGTCTTTCTCGCAGCCCAAAGCCTTTGGCTGGGGCTGAGATTGGCCGAACCTCACCCTGCCAGAGCTGAGCAGGCTCTGCGGTCTCCCAGCAGCAGCACTGTCTCCTGAACCACGCACAGCCAAGTGCTCCTCTTCTGCATCCTCCACCTCCTTCCTTCTCCAAAACTAACGGGGCCAGAAATAACCTGTATTTCTCCATCCTCATTTTCCTAGTTTTCTTTCCATAGCGTACTTTTCTTTGCCATGCTACAGACCTTCTATCCCTTCATTTTACTCTCCTCTCTTCTGCTTCCCTCCCTTTTTCCCTCCCCCTGCTTTCTCTCCCTCTGCACTTTGTGAACTGCTGCTGCGGTGCTGAAGTCCAAAGTTCAGTAACTTGCTAAGCACACAGATAAATATGAACCTTGGAGAATTTACATTGCTCCAATGTAAACAGATAGCCAAGGGTCCCTTTATCAGCACTGGCTCAGGACAGCTGTGGGGGGTCTGAAGTGGCTCAATTTTGTATTTTGTTTTTGGTTTTGTCTTTGAGGAGGGGGGGACGTAAAGGCGGGAGGCTGCGCTGTGCCCACTCTCCTGACAGTCGGGCGCGTTACCTCGGGAACATGGTGTAGGGAAGCTGGAAGCAGGACAACCCGAAATTCCAACCCAAGAGACACCAGCCTGAAGACCATGGTCTCGAAGCTGAGTCATCTTCAAGTGGAGCTGCTGGGAGCGCTGCTGGAGTCGGGACTGACCAAGGAGACCCTGATTAAGGCACTGAGCGAAGCGGAACCCTACGTGCTCCAGAGCGAAAGTCAGCGTGCTATCAATGCGCTCCAGACGGAGAAAGGGGAACCCTGTCCCGACATCCCCAACGGAATCGGGGAGTCCAGGCTATCAGAAGATGAAACCTCTGATGACGGGGAGGAATTTACCCCTCCAATAATGAAGGAGCTGGAAAACTTGAGCCCTGAGGAGGCTGCTCACCAGAAGGCTGTGGTGGAAAGACTATTACAGTAAGGACAGATTTGCTGCTCCTCTTTGCTGCTTTCTTGTGCTCTTCCCTCTAAATCTCTTCTCTCCCCTTCCACTCGGTGTCCCTGGTATTCCCCGTTGATCCGGCTGCACAGAGACACTCTCCATCCATGTCAGGACTCGCAGCCCCAAATCACTCCCCAAATTCTTCATAAATGCTCAAACTTTCTTTTCATCTCACTTAAAATGCATGAAGGGAGCCATGGAGCCTGATTACACATTTGAAGTGCTTATATCATCAGAACAATCCAAGGCCCGTAAAACTTGCATCTCTCTGACTGAATGTCAGATTTAAATTTTTAATAGAATTCACAATTTCAGTCATCAGGGGAGGAAAAAAAAACCTGATGCTGTATTTGCCTGACAATGTACGGTAAAGAGAAGTTGAAAATGTTTCCCTGCTATATTTAAGGAGAGAAATATTGTTAATTTTACTGGGTTTTTCTATAGATTGTTAGTAAATGACAAACCAAGAGAACTTGTTCTTGTCATTCTTGTGTGTGCAAAATTCTCCCAACTTCAGCAGGGATTTTTCTTGTCGAAAGAGCACACACCAAATGCAAGTAGAGGTTAGAACCCGGGCAGAACACACTATTCTACCATCCACTGCCTGTCACAACTACAAAGCACATATGCAGCAACAGTTACAGGTTTTACTGTCACAGAAATTTGCATTAAAGCATTTTTGAGATCCAAAGATGGGAAAAGTTCTGTGAACCAATAAGCCTCATGATAGAGAAACATTCACCAGGATTCCCATTTGGGATTCTTGCTGTGATACAATTCCTGTGGGCAGCCTAAGAGGTTTGTCCAAGAAAGGATCAGGCCCATCCAACCTATTTATCAAACCAGAATCAGATTCTTGCCCACCTGCTTTAGGGATATTTTGAAATGACAAGCTGACAAAAGACAAAAAGATGCAGCAACATCCTGCACTTAAAATCTTCACTAAAACTAATATCCATCTGGAGAATTTCTCAGGCTTTCTGGCCACTCCCCTTCATGTGCAAAATTATCATAGCATGTAACAAAAAAAAGCAAACATCAAATCCCACCACAAAAGGCCACAGCTAGAAAAACAGCCTGACAAGAGTTAGCACTGAGTGTAAATACTTGGGAGAAGAAAGCTCGCTGGCACAACAAAGCTGATGACTCTGCAGTGCCCAATAGAGGAAAATCCACTGGATCAGCTCTTACCTGAGTGGGGAAAACATTCCCAATAATTCAGTCTTCTTTCTGGCTCGGAATTGATGACCACGTCATCCATCAATTTCCCACTTCCAGCTCTGTCACATCTTTTAGTCCCCTCTGTTCCCTTCACCTCTTTCCCATTCTTTTTACCTATTTCCCTTCCCTCCACACTTTTGTCTCTGCTGCTATTCCTCCCATTTTGTTGTCTTCTTGGCTAATTCTCTCTTCCCCTTCCGCTTTTCCTTCCCCTTATCCTTGTCTCCTTCTCATCTTCCTGAGTCTGCGTACAGGTCTTGGGGTAGTCTGAGCCCAGTGGCACCGGGCGGGCCCTGGCTAGTTACTAATTATCCAATGGCTTTATTATTTCTCTTTTGTCTTATAAATTTATAGATGAAAAGACCCTGATAAGCTTTTTGATCATTAACTTCTGATGGTTTATCAGGAGTCTTTCCAGAAAGGCAGCCATGGAAGCTGAAGAAGAGCACCTGGCTCTGTCCCATTTTCTGTGATGAATGGGCGAAGCAGCACTTGAGGTGCCATCCGTTGTGATCTCAGGACAGACACACGGATGGAGGAAATTCCTCCCTGCCACCCCCACTTCAGCACGAATTCTGTTTTCTGCCCCTCCCTGCCTTCCTAGGAACTTGCTGCCAGCCTTGCTGCGCTTCATACCAACCTCAGCACAACCACCTTCCCGCTCCTGCAAACTAACTCCTTCCCATGGACAGTCTCGTCTCTCTAGACACTGAGCAGCATTCCCGTTTTACAAATGGGAACTCGGGTGCAGAGATTCTGCAGCCTACCTAAAACCCTAAGATAGTGCAGCCAGGACTGGGCAAGAACCAGGATCTGCTAAGCCTTGTACTGGGTCTTCATTGCAAAGCTTTATTCTGAAACAGTTTTCTTTCATCAGTCCCCCATATCACAGGATAGAGCAATTCAGTTCTGCTGTGTAGGACAGTGTAGGGGGGCCTGAAGCCTCAGTTTCAGCAAGAAATGACAAGTATACTTACGGAGAAATAAAAGAGATCAAAATTGGTCAAGGTAAAATGAAAATAGTAGAAAGTCTCTATTGACATGTTTCATAATTCTGGTCAAAGATTTTTAAAAAGCAACTGTATGTCTGAGGATCTACTGAAGCATCTGAACCAGTATCGAGGTTTGATAATATCTAAGTAGTTGTTACCTACTAACAAACTTTTTGTTTTTAAGAACAAACCCTTCCATTAATAGATACCTAAAGGTAAAGTCCTTAAAACAGTATTATAAGTATTGTAAGACAGGGTAGAATAGTCTATAATAGAAATTACTCCCAGCAACAGATAAAAGGGAAGCAAGCAAGAATCTCCATGCCCAGGTATTCCCAGTAAAACTTCAATGCTTGCAAAGCTATTTCAGCACCTACACAAGGTTTTCAAATCCAGAAACCAGATGGAGGCAGTTCTGCCTTTAGGCAGAAGCCTCTTTGGGCATTATTAACAACTCCCGGTCTAAGACTGTAGACCACATTTTAACAGAGAGATTGAATTGCGGGCAGCTATTAGTGATACAAGAAAAGTCTTTGTGGTAACTGCAGCCATTGCTTATAAAGTACAATCAGGAAAGTGTCTGTTGCTGAGCTTTCCAGCAGCTGGAAAGGAAACAAATGACAGCACCAAGAGACCAAGTATGTCCTTGCAGGACCACTAAAGTTGAAACCTCAGTTTGGAAAGCACTAGTCAAAGCTGAGTGAAACAGGATGTAGATGAGATACACCCACACAACTGGGTGTACCTGTGGGCATTGGTTAGATTTTGTCTCTATAGAAAAAAAGAACACCTGATAAAGACAGTTCAAAGGTTTCTCTAGTGAGGAATGAACATGGTTTAATTTTGTCCCTCAATCTGTCTCACTGATCTTCCATAGGTTTACAATTGGAATAACAACATTGTCCCCAGATCACTCCACATAGCAAATGAATTGCATCTACAATAAAGAATAAATAATGCGCTAAGGAGATGGAGCTGCGGGGAATAATTCCCAGATATTCCCCAGAACAGAAAGCAAGAGAGAGGCTCCCCTGGGGGAAGGGACAGATCACGCTGGTGCAGGTACAGCAAATGGAGAGAGGCAAAGCAACAACTCACCTGTAGGGCAAGGGGTGAAATTCCATTAGGAAAGAGAGAAATTGAGATAAGCAGATTCCCCCTGGAGTTAGGGATAAAAGCATGTTTCCCACGAGGAAAAGAAGAAAGCAAGGACATAATGATAAAGGTTCAGTCTTTTCCCTGTGTAAACGGTGTCTCAGAAGGGTTCTAGCTGGGGAATCTGGAGATGAAGCTGCCACACCCCTTTCATTTCCACATATAAACCAAGATGAGGCAAACCAGGCCAAGTTCAACAGAAAGGGACCCTGCGGGGATGGTCTTACCTTCCCTCGCCCTGCCCAGCCCGGCTCCAGGCACTGACAGCAGGGAGGGTTGTCGAGCAGGCTCCAGAGGATGGTCCTGAGCACTTCACAGCTTTGAACCTCGGTTTAAGCGAGGCCTGGTCCAAAGCAGCAGTTCAGAAGCCATCTCAGGGAAATGAAGGCTTCTCCTGCCTGAGAATCTGAGAACAGGAAAGAAGGAGAGACAGAGAGAATGAGGAAAAGGAGGGGAAAGAAAGGAACAAAGGAAAAAGAAAGAAAAGTGAGGAAGAGTGAAGGAGAGAGAAGGTCCCTCGAATGTTACATCTCCAGCTCTCTGAAATGGGTTTTCTTTAATGCTAACAACTTGATATTTACTTTCCATTTAAATTTGAGATGTTGCTATAAATTATCAACCAGCCTCTTGTTCCCTTTGAGTTTATAACTAACTACCTGGGTTACTTATTGTTCAGGTAACAAAAGGGAGGTGAAAACGCCCTTAAAAAGGGACCTCAGAAGTAAGAAAATGGGGAGCTGGCGTGGAGAGAGGACCCAGGCCCCTGTGGTTGGGACGAGCCAGGGAGAGGGGCTGTGCTCAGATGGCAAAGAGCAGCTGACAGCAGGAGAGCAAGAGTTAGGAACAAGGAAGTAAAAACTGTGTGAGAAGAATTTAGAGATAGAGATTAGACCTTGGAGACCAAGAAATGAATGGGGAAACAGCTTGTACCTGGGGAGAAATGGAACTAAAATCCACAAGACAGGCTTGGAGATGGAGAAGGGAGCTTGAGCAAGGCAGATGCATTTCCGCAGTTCTGACTCACTGAAGCAACTGAGATTTTAGTGCAACTACAAACAGGAGATCTAACTTTAGGGTAAAATCCTACTGAATGACAGTCTATGACAGCCTCACTGGCAGTGAAAGAGCAAAGGTTTCAACTTACTATGTCTTAGTCAATGGTGAAGGCTCTGAGGTGGAACTGTGTGTTTGGGCAATGGTTCATCTGACCAGCTGCCATCACTGGTCTGTGATACAGCCTTGGGCCTAAAGGAATTGCTGCATTGATATTGCAGCCTGTGCTTTGACAATGTGCAGAGTAACGAGGGTTTCATACAACTGCCCTATGAAATCACACTGCACTAAGATTCCCCTGCACTGTTTTGCTTCACACAGCTCCTGGCTTTGTCTCAAAGAAGACATAAAAACCGCAGGGCTTTAACCACTGCGAGAAGAGATTCACAGATATTCCTGTTTTATTCCTACCACAAAGAAAAGAGGATCTCAACAGTGGAGACATGACGTGGGATAGGAAGGAAATCAACACATAACAGAGATTTCCACCAGTGGTAACACAGTCCTTCCTCTTCCCATCTGAGCCAGAACGCAAATCTAAGAGACCAGAGGTTCCAAGTCAGAGCCTTTTCTCCTTTGCACAGGGACTTGTATAATGAATTCAGGGTGCAGGTGCTGGCTAGACTGCCATAAATACAAAGGCAGGAGACTGGTCCTCGGTTTGGACAGCAGAAGAAAAAAAAACAGTGAGGAAAGAAAAGCTGGTTTAAGTTCAGCCCAATTTGAGACTTCTGAAAGACAAAGATGGTTAAGGGAAGAAGCTAGAAAATAGAAGCCTCTATAGCAAGCATCCCATCACAAAAGAGAAACAAATGTTCCTGTTTTCAGAGAGCAGGTTCTTCAGAAGCTGTAACTGACAGTGCTTCTGTCACACTTTAACTGCAGCAGAGCTTGCTCCTTGGACTGCCCAGCCACTGGGAGAGGGGCTGCAGGGGAACAGAGATAAGGGTGTTTGTACTGAGAGAACAGGTGTGGACTTTGTCCTGCTTATCACTTTGCAGCCTCTGGCAACCTCCTGAGTCAACAAAGCAATGAACAGTCTGGTGGTTGCCTGTTGCTCAGACCTGTGGGCTCCTGTGACAGTTTTTCCACAACCCCAGGTACCTTCCCCCCCTGGCCCGATGCTCCTTTGATGCTGGTGTTGGATGTGACACCAGTGTATTTCTACAGCCTGCAAACCATTTCCACCAGACATTTCACACAGAGAACACAGAAGGATGCTCTCTGTTAAAACCGAACCAAAGGTTTTTCTGTAGAGAGGCTCCTGCCCTGTTTAGATCTAGACTGCCTGGTTTCATGGCTTTCTATTTCTACTGTGATTTTTAGCTCTGGTGAAATCAATACACACAAAGAAGTCAGAGTCATGTTTTCTCTAGGAACCTTTGAAGATATTCTAATCAGAGATCCTAAAAATCAGATATTCACATTCATTAGGAAATCCTGAACCAGATTCTCAAGTTTTGTGAGTGGGTCTCAAACAGGTCTATTCCCTCAGCTGTTATCCCAAAGGAGGGTGGATATAGGAGGAATTAATGGTTTGCCTGTTGTTCTTTATTGCATTTAGAAACTTGAGCGGATCTAGATGTCAATCGGTGTGTTTGAATAACATGTAGCAGATGTGCAAGAACATAATCCCGTATGGCTCGGTGTGCATATGCATACACGGCTGTCATGTGACTGCATGATTAAAGGCTGTTTTCATTTCTTGAATCACTGCAAGGCAACCCAACCTGGGCATGAGCTAGGTTCGGCCTAACGTCATAACAAATCTGTCTTGGAAAAATAAAGCATATCTCCTCCAAGCAGCTATGCCTTAAAGAAAAGGGGATAGAGAAGAAAAACTATGTAGGGAAAGGGAAGAGAAATGTCAACTCTGAAAAAGAGATCTGTAGTCATAAAACATCCACCTGAATACTGAAATGCATCATCACTTCCCTCCTCATACCATTTCCCACTAGCAGCAAAAATGCTTGACATTCACATTACTTTCCAGCAGAAAGGTCCATTCCTTGCTCACATCACCGGTCAGCAGTTTGTCACTTACAGATGACAATTGCCTAGGCAAAACAGGCCAAAACCTTGTATCCAAATAAGCACTAACAGCAAAGACTATGGCCATGTACTGGGAAATTCTCTTGATAACCAGAGTCCCCTTCTAAGAGGAGATCAAAGTATCTGCAGAGAACAGTTTAAAGGAAGCTAGTGCTACATCTTTTGTACTTCATCTGTAATACCATGCAGTTTTTACCCTGAATGCAGGGTCAAAATAAGCAAGGAACCAGACTGAGGAACAGCTTTCTCTGCCTCACCAGACGCAAGGGTGACGGCTGCCTGGCAAGTGACCTCGGGAGGTTCTGCTGCACTTCCTTGGAATCCAGGGCTGCTGAGCACAGGTGTTAGATCTCTCTCTCTCTCTCCTGATAAGCGTTTTCCTCCTTCCAGAGAGGATCCCTGGCGAGTAGCAAAGATGGTGAAATCCTACCTCCAGCAGCACAACATCCCCCAGCGTGAGGTGGTGGACACTACTGGTCTGAACCAATCGCACCTCTCGCAACACCTCAACAAGGGCACTCCCATGAAGACCCAAAAGAGGGCAGCCCTCTACACCTGGTATGTCCGCAAGCAGCGAGAGGTGGCGCAGCGTAAGTATGGCAACAACTGTTCTATCTCAGTTTCATAAAGGCCTCTGCTCTCCCTTGCTAATCCTTACTCCCCATTTTATCAAGGAAAAATGGAAGGAAAAGCCACTTTTAGCAGGAAGCTTAGAGAAGTCCAGGTCAGTATTCAGTGGTGAGGTGAACCAAACTGTACATTAAAAAAATACTCCCTCACAAAGCAGCCTGCAGTCACCCTAACCCCATTTGGCTAAAGAGAAGCCAACTAATGCTTTCCATTTGCAATTACAGTTCTACACTCATCCTCAGACTAAAGCAGTGTAGTGGACAGATGAGAGACAGAATTTCTACCCGAGAACTGGGCTTTTGCCATTTCAGCTAAAGCAAAAGCTTCTCTAGCTGGCAAAAAAGCAGTAGGCTGCTGTACTGACTGTGAAAAACCACTATGGGCCATCACCTCGTGAAAAACCCCTGGGAGCCACCACTTCATGTTCCCCAAGCCCTTTCATTACAGGCACCCACTGGGAACACATCCCTGCAGCGTGCACTTCAGCATTCCTGGGCCTGCCTGGAATCCATCTTATTTAATTTTGTATTGGTGGATTGCAAGGAAAATGAGACATTTGGCCTTGGGATGGTTCTGGGGAGCAGGACTGCAGGCTTGCTTGCTCTAAACTCAGCTGCTTCTGCTTTCATTACTCCAAGGTGGGAGCAGAAATGCAATGTAAGAGTCAGGACAGGTAAACATGGTCCTGCTAGGAACATCTTATCCTTTTAGCAAATTACAGAACTTCATTTCCACCTCATCTAGATTCAACCTCCCTCCTTGTACAAGATATTCTGTAAGGGTGAGCTGCATTGGGCCTGCTAAGCACCAAGAGACAAAACTGTTGGTAATGCTTCCAGAAAGCAAATCCCCTTTCCCCTTTGTGCCTGCAGAATTCACACACGCTGGCCAGGGCATTCTGACAGAGGAGCCCATGGGAGATGACCTGCCCACCAAGAAGGGAAGAAGAAACCGCTTTAAGTGGGGTCCTGCCTCCCAACAGATCCTGTTCCAAGCCTATGAGAGACAGAAAAACCCCAGCAAAGAAGAGAGGGAGGCACTGGTGGAAGAGTGCAACAGGTAAGGATGGGTGTCTGGCTCTGAGGAAGAGGGGCAGAGCGAGGTCAGTGTGCTTGGCACTTGCTAGAGCCTGTGCGAGGCTGACTAACGGCACAGCAGTGGGTATCACCACTGACACCAGCTACATTGGAATGAAATGGCAGTGCAGCATTTGCTGTTCACAAAGGGTCAGTAATGGCCCATGTCCTGCTGTTCCTGGCAGGATCCTTCCACAGTGTGCCAGACCACGGCTGCTTTGGGGCTCTGCACTCACTCCGTCTCTCTAAGTCCAGCTCAGCGAGGCTCTTCTTGTGCTTTCCCCCAACAGAGCAGAGTGTATTCAGAGAGGTGTTTCCCCATCTCAGGCCCAGGGCCTGGGCTCGAACCTGGTGACAGAGGTCAGAGTTTACAACTGGTTTGCCAATCGCAGGAAGGAGGAGGCTTTCCGGCACAAGCTGGCCATGGACACCTTCAGCGGACCACAGCCCAGCTCTGCTCCCCCACTAACTCCTCACAACTCTTCCTCCCTCCAGCCAACATCTGCTCTCTCACCCAGCAAAGTTCACGGTAAGAAACAACCAGGGGGAGATCTGAAAGAGACATAAGTGAACCTACCCAAACTCGGTCACTAACAGAAGGTGAAGCTACACACAGGAAAAACAGGCTTGATACAAGGGAAGAGCACCAGTGACAAACAGACCATGTCTCTGAGGGAGGAGAGTGGCTAGAAAAGCAAGGGTGACATGTAGTTCAGTAACAAAATTCCTCGCTCACTCTTTGACACCCACATGCCCTCAGGGCTGGCAGGTAGAATACCCTTCCAGGGAGCCATCCACCAGTACCATCACAAGTCACTTCTGTGTCCTTCCACTTACGCGTGTGCCTCCTCTTTCCAAAACATACCGGTACTATCAGGCTCCAACCGAGTTTCCAGGCATCTGGAAAGGTCGTTCTCCATGCAAAAAGAGCAGAGCTTTCTCAGCTTCATAGCCAGAGCTGGTAACTGCTCTCACCATGGGAAGGGATGACCTTGCTGAGACACTCTCCTCTCTACACCCACATCCAGAGGGGTGGTTTCTAGTGAATCCTGCTTGTTCCCAGCAGCACACACAGCCACACCTTCAAGTCAGTATTTGAGGAAGCAGTTGCACAGAGTTACAGGAGGAGCAGGGCGGCGAGAATGCCTGTTCTCCTGGCTCACCTACTACCCACCTTGTCTCTGCCTCGAGCATCTAAAGACCTGCAAAGGAAACTGAATTTAGCATTGCCAAAGTTTCTCGGTTTGTCACTTTTGACAGCAGTTTCCCTCCTGTTGTGCTGCAGGAGTGAGGTACAACCAGCAGCCAGCCAGCGAGGCAGAGTCCTCCAGCAGCAACCACCATGGGAACAGCTCCATGGTGACCACCCAGACCATCCTGCACCAGGTTTCTCCCCCTGGACTGGAGCCCAGCCAGAACCTCCTGAGCACAGACACTAAGCTGGTAAGTGATGTTTACTTAAGTTCTGGTAACTGGAGGATGTCAGGTCCTCCGCCTGTGGTCACAATATGGACACTTCAGAAGCAGTTTTTCCTAGAATACTCTTAAAACCACCTTCTTATGGAGATATTGCAGGGCCACTTTGCACTGACTGTGCAACACGAACAGTCCTGAGATACGTGTGCCCTGTAGACTGCTGGTGAGGGTACGTATTAGAGCATGAAAGCAAGAAGTATAGCCATTTCTTTATCTTCAGTCAAAAGTCTATTCTGAAAAAACAGAGCTCAAGGTATGACACGATTGCCTTGTTCCCAGGAAACCCTGTTCTCTCCTCCTTTCCCCAGTGAGATTCTTGTCGTCTCCAACTCTCATTTGAACCCCACACATCTCAAGATAGTTGATGAGACACCAATGGAATTAACAGAACAGAGATCTGTACTTACACCTATTTTACCTGTAAGAATTAAGCTCAACGGCCTATATGCAACACATACCATTGAGACGTACTGGATGTACCCTTGTAGCAAACTGCCTTCTCAAAGCAAATTTCCTTTTGAGATTTGACTACACATTTTCCCACAAAATTAGCAATGATGTGCTAGAACTACACTACTGATCACTTTCAGTTTGCCCATGTTCCCTTGCTTACAGGGAAACAGTTGGCATTAGTGCATACTGGCCTGAGGCAAAGTTAAGGTCACTAAAATGAGTATGGTTTAAATCTCGTCAGTCACTCACTTTGCTGGCTTTCTGGTGTCATCCTGAAGAAAACAAGTGTCTTTCAGCAGGTGCTGAAAATCTTCTACAGCTGTCTTCTAAAACTGGTATCAAGGTGATTTGTCCCACCTGTTGGTGCTTACTCTTACTAAAGATTCCTCACAGCTTTTTGTCTGAGGAGAAAAAAAGTATAATATAAAACACTGAACTTTTGCCATCAGCCAAATTATTTGAAGGCTATTTTGCTAGTCCACGGTACTTCAACTACAGGTCTCCAAAGGGCCTTGCAAACTCAAAACCCCATTAGAGCACAGACACAGGTTACGTGGTTCATTTCAGAGGCTGAGAAACCACTTGAGTTATAAAATTTCTCAGTGACTAAAGGACAGACCGTATCAGCAAGACACTCGAGCACAGAACAGTCCTGTTCTATGTAACAGGTACGTTTCCTCTTTAGCAGCCAGGAACTGCCAGGTAATGCAGCCTGAAGAAGGTATTGTACAAAAAAAAAAGGTCTAAGGAAACTTTTCAGCAATGCCTTTAAAATCTCAGTCTGAAAACGCACTGCCAATAAAAGATATTGCTGGGAGAAAGGAAAATTACAGGCATTTCTCACAGGAAAAGTTGAACAAGAGGAACACTGATTCTGTGCTCAACTCTGCAGCTCTAATTACTATGTAAAATTACCTGAGCCTCTTAATTTCTCCAAGCATTGTCTTCTACCCTTAGCTGTAAAACAGAAGGTAAACTTTCCCTATAGAGAATGCAGTGGGACTAATCTCATTCTTGTTTGTAAAAACCCTTATGGTTTCTTAAATGTGAAAGAACTAAACCACCAAGGATTTTTTATTAGTATTTCAACAGTTTTGACCTTTGCTAGTTAACTGAGGAGCACAGGGAAACTACCAACAAGCAAATGCAAAGTCTTTCTAGTTAGCAAGTGTTCAGAGCAGGCAGGAAGAAGGAGAAGGACATTTATCACGGCTTTGGGACTCACCACGCTCAACCTTCTGCAGAGAGCACTGTCACAGTCCCCCTGTCCCACAGGTCTCGGCTCCCGGAGGAACGCTCCCTCCTGTCAGCACCCTGACCGCCCTGCACAGCCTCGAGCAAAACCCACACACGTTGAGCCAGCAAACTCAGAACCTCATCATGGCATCCCTGCCAGGGGTCATGGCCATCGGAGCGGGCGAGACCTCGTCCCTAGCGCCAGCGTTCACCAACACCGGTGCCTCCACCCTGGTGATTGGTGAGTAGTGCTCTGTAATGACTCTGCTTAGTACGGTTCAGCTAAAGAGCTACTTGTAGTTGTTAGAATTACCTGCCCCATTTTCAGAGACAAAAGTACTAAGTTGGCAGCGATACGAACCTGGGGAGATTGTCACAAACAGCAAGGATCTTCAGCAGTGCTACTTACAAGTATCAATGGAATTAAGGGACAGATGCTCCTTATTCCTGTTAAAATTAAGTTATACACAAGCTCACATCCTAAGAGCAATGTACTTTTGCAATCTACTCCTATGCCAACGTTTTGTTTTGCTGCTCTGTATCTTCCCAAACATAAATGTAATACTTCTTCAAAACTACAAAAACTGAAGCATGTTCACAGTGCTTGAAAGACAAAACATGCTGTTGTACTTCCCGCAAGGAGCAGCATATGTCTTTGGAACCCACAGCAGTAATTACTGGGTTTTCATATTTTTCACTTTGACAGCTTTTCTGGAATTGTACAGGATTTCTTTTCATTCCAAGATTAGCCTACTGCCAAAGTGCATCTCGTTAGATAAAGGAAAAGAAAATATATACTCTCCTCTTATACTTTCTTTCCAGGAAGAGGTCTTATTTTGTTCCATGGTGACAGCTGTGAACTAATTTCCATTTCCCCATTTACACTCAAGATTATGATATGGATTCTAATTTTGTGCAAACAAAAAAAGAAAACCTATCTCTCAGTGCTAGAAAGACTGGCTGATTTACAGAACGGGGTCTGGACAGTCATGGCAAATAGGTAGTAATGTGTGAAACCACCTACTTCTTTGTTATTGGTCCAAATTCCATAACTTGACAGCACAAGTAAAATGAGCTTAAACTCCATTCCATGTGACTGGAAAGATCCAGTGTGGTTCTGTTTGTTGTCAACAACTTCATTTAAAAAAAATTATATATATATATATATATATATAAAATAAATAAAATAAAATGGATATGAAATGATGCTCTGAGTTTACTTCTGAGCAAGGCCTCCTCAGCGGAACCCTGTATCAGATGATCACTAAACTGGAAAGTGACCTGTACTGGTACGAAATCTATTCATAATCACAGATAACGAATGCAACATGACGACTACTTTGGATGCCCCTGCTGCAGAGCAGCCGCACTACTCCCATAGTGTGTGACACTACTGCCATCAGTCCTTGTTTTTCAGGCCTGGCCTCAACCCAGCCCCAGAGCGTCCCTGTAATAAACAGCATGGGGAGCAGCCTCACCACCCTGCAGCCCGTCCAGTTCTCCCAGCAACTGCACCCGTCTTACCAGCAGCCCCTCATGCAGCAGGTCCAGAGCCACATCAACCAGAGCCCTTTCATGGCTACCATGGCTCAAATACAGAACCCTCACGGTAAGAATGTGAACTTACTTGCTTAAGCAAACCAAAAAAAACAAGGCTCTGTTCTGGAGCATTTGCTGGGTCCTTGGGGTTGCAGCACTCTATTTCCCTCTTCTATTATTGTTGCTTTAATTATTACATTATTTTTCTCTTGCATTCATCTCCCTCCACTTCCACTGTTTCAGAGACAGACAGCAGGTCCACGGCCATGACGAGAACTCAGCCAAACTAGTCACAGGCAAAGCTCCAGCATCCACCTGATCTTGTTTTCTTTCGTGTGCAGCTCTCTACGGCCCCAAGTCTGAAGTGGCCCAATATACACATACAGGCCTCTTGCCACAAACCATGGTGATAACAGACACAGCCAATCTCAGCACCCTGACTAACCTGACACCAACTAAACAGGTAACAGCCTTTAGCACGTGCCTTTGCTCCCCACCTTAGAACTACACTGGTTTGCAGGCAGCTCCTCGCTTGACAGAGTTTTTGGGTGTGTGGTCTACACCATCCCAGCAGGATGACCATACTTATCTCCTTACCTTGCTGGTACCAGCTGCAATACTAGAGGCATTAGAGCAACCTCTTCACTGCATCATCAAGGAGGATTTAATCTCCTTGGAAACAGCACCTGCTCACTCTCACACCTGTTAGAGGGGATGTATGAACCTGGTACTGTTACCTTTCTTTTCTCTAGGCATTCACATCTGACTCAGAGACTCACACAGAGTCTGGGATGCATACACCAGTGTCACAGGCACCAACAATACATTTACAGAACCAAGACACAACCATCCAGCACCTCCAGCCAGGCCCTCGCCTCACCCCAAGCCCTGCTGGTAAGAAGCAGCACACACTCTTATCTTGAACCACATATTGCAGTTTCTCATGCCAGTACTGTAAAACCCAGACAGAAAATGGTAACTAGGGCTCACCATTCTCTGAAAGGGCTCTACTGGTGTCTTGAGAGGGGTTAAGAAACTGGTACAAATAAAAGATTCAGAGTATAGTGTGTGTAAGGCCAGACTGTGGAAATGGGACCCTTCTTCAGCATCTAGAGAGGAAAATAACCTTAAAAATGTTGACAAAAATCAGTGTCTATACATACGCAATCCCACAGGCAGTTCTCAGGACTGAAAAGCCCAAGACTCCCTGACGAAGAGACTCCAGTTGGATCTTGCCAGTTCTAAGGACTAGGATATTAACAACCAACTAGAATCCTCAGAGCTGAACTCCCTGATGCCATTGATGCCTTAAGCCTAGCTTTGTATTTGAGCTAGGTATATAATGGCACAAAAATTAGAAAGAAACGCAAGTTATGCCCTTTTGCCAGGATGTTTTAGTCACGCTGGGAATGCAAGTGTGTGCACACATGATAAGGGACTGCGGTGAAAATCTGTACTTAACTTCTGCCTGTGCCTTTGACAGTGTCCTCCAGCAGCCTGGTGCTGTACCAAAGCTCTGACTCCACCAACAGCCACAGCCAGCTGCTGCCATCCACTCACAACGCCATGGAGACCTTCATCTCCACGCAGATGGCATCCTCCACCCAGTAATCCTGACAGCTAGCCCAAGGGTGACTGCCACAACCAACCCACCAGGTGCGACTCCAGCTGTGTCTGCTGCTCAGCCGCCCTCCAGCCCCGTACAAACCCTCGCCCATCTGCCTCCAGGAGAGAAGGTATCTGACTCAAGCCAGGAGCCATGGAAAGATGATGCTGGCACTGCTAAAATCCACTGCCCCCCAATAAAACAAGCAAACCCAAACCCCACGAGCCAGGCTAAAACGACCACATGTCCTTTGGAATCCCATCAAGACGGACCTGAATGCAATACAGCAAAAAAGTCAGGGCGTGAATGCGACATTCATTCTGCTCAGCCTTCAGCAAGCTGGGCCTGTACAAACCTGCCAACACCAGGCTAGGCCTCGCACGAAGGAGCAAAGCTGAGCTGCTGAAGAAGAGACACCATCTTTAATACACCTCTTTGGCTGTAAAGACACACCAGTGGGAACTCTGAGAAATAATAGTATCTTGGAGGCAAGACTGAGAGAACCTGGATCTTGACTGCAATGAGAATCACCAAGGAACAGATTCAGGAATGGCTTGGCACAAAACCATCAGTATGGGATCACTGACTACAAGCTACAAATCCTTTAATTAACTACAAAAATACCAAACATCCTCTGTTAAAAATGACCTGCTCTAAAATCATGCTATACTAGTGGAAATGGCTTGGTTATTTTTGATATAGCTCTGCTTTGTTTTAAATGCAGAAATAAAAGTTTAACAGCAGCAAGGAGACTCCAGTTCTCTGCATTAACCATGTGGGTTCTCATCTCGTGTATCCTGCTGTGTGAGCCAGGCGATGGCATCCTCCACATGTCCCTGACACTGCACAACACCTGGGATGTCCCCATGCTCCATAAAGAGCAGCAGTTCCTGCCGTTTTTCTCAATAAAAACGAAAAAAGCCCTAATTAACATGGTTTTCATCACTGTGACCAAAAGAGCACTAATATTTCAACTGTGAAACGGATTAAAATCCTTGAGACTAGAAAGTTCTCAAGGCTCTTAAAAGGTTGAGATATAAGGGAGAATTTAAAAAGAAAAAGCCCAACAGCAAAGTCTTCAGTTATCACATCTAGAAATTTCAAAATTGCAGATGTCCATTACAGTTTGTATTGATATGATCTTTCTCTAGATTATATCAACCATCAGAGACTAACTTCAGTAACTAATTTTATCCTAGAATTCTTTCCTAATCTCAGATGTGCATCATTTGCAAATACCTGTAACTTCCAGTTAGCATAATCATCATAAAACAAGTCAAAAGGTAACTTTTAGACCACTATGCCTTTGAAACCCCAGGTCCTTGCTTCACTACACTGAAGCTTTAACTGGCCGTAAGACAAGTAACTTCTGCTGGCACATTCAGTTAGATTACGAGCCAATTTTCTACTTAGTTGGCATCCGAAAATGGGAAGGCTGTGTTTTCTTGATTAAAAACCAGCAAGAATCTTAGATAAGAAAGAAAATGTCTTGGGTTTTCCCACACTCAGAGAGCAACAGTTCACTACTTAGGTTCCTCTATTTAGGCTTTCTGGTCTTCTGAATGGGGCAAATGGGTTAAGAGCTACTGAAACCAAACAATCTTAAAAACAGAAGATGATTATTTCTCCAATAACAGGTCATTTCCTGAAATACTGGAGCTGAAGTATAAATGGACTAAGACCCACACTGACAACTCACAAAACCTGCTGTATTTCAGAGAGACAAAAATCAGAATCAACCAAACCAAGGACTGAAACGCAGTGGTTTTTCGAGTTAGGCTTAAGTCCTTCCTGTAGCGATCTCAAAGCATTGATCACCAATCACCTACAGAGTCACCTTCACCCATCTTTATCTCTGCATACAGCAAGAAAGCCACTGTTTTACGAAGCCTGCCAAATTAAATAAGACTAACAGTGTAGTAGAGTTTAATAACAACAAATGCCATAAAAAATATACATGGAAAAAATGTCAAAAGACACAACTCGAACAGAACTACCTATTTGTAACAACCCTGAGATGAGCTCACTGCACACCCTGTTTACCTGCAGGGGCCCTGGAGAGATGCAATTACAGATGGATTAGTAGCATGTCAGGTTTCAACAACAGATTGTCAGGATGATCACAGGAAAAAAATAAGGGGGCCCAGATATCTGACAGGATGCTTTTGATAAATGAGTCTCCCACAGGCTGGAGTTATTCTTAGTAGGCATCTAGAAGGAGTCAAAGGGAAAAAGCAGTTGATCACCTGTTGCCATGTAAACCAAACTCAATTCATCATATACTTTCTCCAGGTCACAAGATTTGGTTTCCTGACAGGAAGGAACAGATCAGGAGGGATGCAACTACAATTAAGCCCCTCTGTCATGAGTCTGGGCTCAGTATTTAATCCTTTTACGTTAGGTCTGCATAAGCAGCAGCAGCCTAGATAACTGCTGTGCTAGGAGGACAATGTTCCCTTCCCAGGGGATGCCAACAACATAGGAAGTCACTTAATTAGCCTGTCAGGCCACTGAGCTTTTAGAACAGAAGCTTTGCCAATTAATTTTCCCTTCTCTGCATCAACTCTTTTTGTCAGGTTTTTTCTTTTCTGCATCCTTCATCCACCATAATCACCTGCCGTTTAGTGCAAAATCTTCATTCTCTTTTTTTCTTCTTCTTTTTCTTCTTCACAGCTCCCGGCAACACAGAGTTCTGTGTGTGATTGCTGCCCTGTCCCTCATGCCGTCCATTTGCAGACACCAACCGTGGCAAATCTTTGCTGATCTGGTCACGCTCTGCTGGATCTATTATTTTCTCTTGAATATTGTTCTCTTTCCTAATTTTCTTTTTTTTCTTTTTTCTCTGGCTGTGTTCTACACAACCCCGACTCTGATCCTCGCTGGAATCCTGGGGCAGTGCAGGGAAAGCACTTTGTTTCAGAATGTCTGTGGCTGACACTGCAGCCTCCTGGTACCTTTGCCACTCTTGGTCACTGTCCGTGTCACTGGAAAGGTAACAAAAACTTACGTTACACTTCAGCCTTGAATTCAACCAAAGCACAAACAGCAGCGCAATCTAAGATGAGAACACCTGATAAACACACAGTGGCTCCAAGACTCCAACACCTACAGTTACCATTTAACCAGTCTGAAGGCCAAGGTGTTCTTTACGCCTGAGAACATATCCCACAAACATTTCTATTTTCCTGGCACTAAAAAAATAAGAAAAAAAAAAAAAAAAGAAAAAACCATCTGCTCTAGTTAGTTATAGGAGTCATAAATACACACTTCTCAAGCTCTTATGCTTCCTATTCCCTTGTGAGAGTCCCAGTTGCCCCCAAAACGTGGGATGCAGTAGCACTCCAGGAGCAAAGCAGTGACAGCCCCTCACCTGGAGCTGGATGGCCGCCTCCTCCTCACTGCAGGGCACGGCTCCAATTCCCCACAATCTCCCAGAACAGAGGAAGAGAAGAGGCGAAAACCTGAAATACGGAAAAGGGAATTTTAGCCACGATATAAAACAGAGGTGAAAGCAATCAACAGCAATCTCCCTGGGAAGCCTCATTGCTGTTACTGTATTGTTACAGTGCTTGACAGCAATTTGTGACTGAGAGGAGCCAGGGCACAGAGATCACAGCTACAAAACAACAGCCTTCACAGACACTAACAGAAATTCTTCTAGTGAAGTGCTTATTAGTCAGTTGGGTGTACAACTGGCAACAGACAGGATCCATCCCACTTGTCATCATTCAACTATTAATAATATATAATAACAATGTCACAAAACAGCCACAACGGATGCGACTAGAACTCACCATCGTCTGCAGAGTCAGACTGTTGCACAGAGGCTTGTGAAGGTCCTGATGGGTCCTTCAAGACAGTGATGAAACTAAACAGAAACCCCCAGTCAGATCTGAAGAAATGTTTATTCAAACTGAGCTAAAGTTGGGTATTTCTAGGAAACAAGCCTACAGGGAAATGTTATACAGCTTCTTACTTTTCTCTTAGTGAAGCTGTCTCACCTCCCTGCTTTCAGAGCAGACCACACCTTCCCTCCTGAGCAGCACAAGGATGACTTAAAAGCAGCATTTCTAAAGCCAGCTCTAAACACCAGGAATTCTAGTTCTCCAGGACCACATTTATGCAATTTACACAGTAGCAGCCCCATCAGAGGCACACTGCCAGCACAAACAGCTATTGGGTTAGGTTGTAGGAATAAATCAAACATTCTCACGGTAGCCTTTAAATTATAAAATTGCTAAGGCACCCAAATTCTACATTTTCCCCAAAACCCATTCACCAGAGGCAAACACACAGGGAGTCTTTACCAGAAACACACAGCACATGGGCTGGGTTAGTTCAGAGAACAGTGGAAGTTTGCGTTAAATGCAGGAAGGGAGGAGACAAGAACAGAAACAACTTCTTCACAGTCAGGCTGCACTCAGATCTTGAATTTCCTGATTTTACCACACAAAAGCATCAGTGTACTTAACCCACAGGACAAACTTTTTTAGGATTGCTTGCTAATACCCATCTAGCATTGCTCCCAGTTTCTTCGCAACATGTGCTCTGAACTCTGGTGTCGTCTGTAGCTCGTTTCCATCTTCACCATGACCATTCACCTCACGCCTGTTTGAAATATGAACAATTATTATCTCTTTCACGGTCAATAACATCTGGAGCTCTTGCCCAAACAGAAGATAAAGGACTGCAAAATCCCTGCCTGTTAGTAATCAATTCATACTTGATAGGGAAGATGGCCAAGAAAGATGGAAAATAGCTTAGCAGTAACAGTTCTGTTCCCAAGAGGAAGCTACATATTATTTAGCCATCTCCATCATAGTTAGTAACTGGATTACTTTTTTCACTGAAATAGCCTACAAAAGCAAATAAATTATGCAAGGACATCCCTACCCTGCATGCAGTTCCTGTGTATGTTGCCACAATTTGTGCAAAACCTGTCCCAGGAGAGAGGATTTTATTAGGCTGCCTGGCTGGCAGCATTTGAAACTGAGCCTAGAGGAACACTGCAAACTTATCAACAGGACAGCACATGCTTTCCAGCTGATGAGCGCTTGCCTTTGCAATAGTAATTTTTTTGAATATGTTTTTGTTATATGTAACTGTACTAATTCCTCCATGGGACACTTGCAGGGTTGGAAGATTTCTGACACTTGGAACTAATGCTGTGACAGCAATAGTAGGTTTTCAGCTTCTATACTTCCTGACTGCTAGAGGGATGACAAATGCATTTTTAAAAACCTACTAGGTTTTCCAGATTTAAGCATAACTTCAGATTATTATGGTTGGACTAATTCTTAAAACTGAATAGGCTCTTCCAGTAGGAAGTATCACAAGGCATTAACCGTAAGAAGCACAAATATAACATACACTAATATTTTATCAGTGAAACACAAGTCTGCAACCAGAAGCAAAAATACCTTAAGCTTGGCTGAGCGGGCTGTAACCGATCCTTGGTAAAAGCACCTGACGAAGGAAGAAGTAAAATCAAGTTTAAAAGACCTGCGACCCGGACTTCCTCAACCCCCCCTCTGGCACACGGATTTTATAGCATAAAGATTTTATAGCACAAAGAATGGCGCCTGAAGGGATAACCCAGGCCCACCTTTGGGGGAAAGTTATGCGGGGGAAAGGGGCATTCCCCAAGGGCCGGGCTGCAGCACAAACCCTGCCCGGGAAGGGGCTCCGGGCCCGGCTGCAGGCGGCGCATCCCGCTCCCTGGGCCCCCCTCGGCTCCCCCGGCTCTGACGCCGACACCGCTCCCGGGGCAGCCCCGGAGGCGCCCGGCCCAGGCAGGTAGGCCACGCCGCCGCTGCGGCGGGAAAGCAGAGCCTGGCTGCCCGCCGCCCCTCACCGCCGGCCGGCTCCGCCCGCCCCGCCGCCGCGCAGTCCCAGGCCGCCTCTCGGAACCGCGCGGCCGCCTCGCCGCTGCTGTCTGAGTCCGAGTCCGTGTCCGGGCCCCAGCCGGCCCTGGGCGCCGCCATAGTGAAGGCGCGGCGGCCGCGGTGCATGCTGGGGGCTGTAGTCGGGCGGCCGCGGAGCATGCTGGGAGCTGTAGTCCCGTGCGGAACGTTCGGCGTTAGAGAATAAACATAAAGAATAAACATAAAGAATAAAGAATAGACACGGACTCGGACTCAGGAGTGGCTGTCTGGTCACCCACCTTTTGTAATTAAGGATTTTAGGAGGGGGTTTGTGTGTACCATAGATACCAACATTATGTGGCTTAGATCATGAAAAAGTGAATAAATGGAAGTGATTTATTCACACGCACACGAGGATGAACAACCAGGGCACGAGGTTTTGCTGACCCCAAGCAATTACTGGCTACATTGCCGAGTGATCTACATATCACCATTAGAATAGACATACGTGTCAATAATATTTCAATTTCCATTATGCATGTTATATACAGCGCTTTGAAAGATGCTTTCTTAGCTTCGTTAAGGAAAGTATTTCCTTGCATCACTTATTGTTGCCATTCAATATAATTATTGTTGCCGATGGCAGTAAATCTGAATGTCCCATGAATATTCTCCAGCTGTTTTACTGTTTTAAATAAGTCTGTTCTCTTCCCACTAACTTTAGCTGTAAACAAGATTAACATTTTCATTCTCTTCTTGTACACCACCTTCTCCATTCATTCAATCTTATTCATTGCCTGTCTCTGTATCTTTTCCTTTTTGAAAAGAAAACGCTTGCTATAAGTGAATAGGGGTACTGTAAATAAGTCACTATAGAAATGCAGAATAATATAATTCCATTCTTCTGAGACTTAAAACATAAATGTTAAAATCATCACCGGGCAGTGAAAATATTCCTTGGCTGTGTTGTCTATGTATTTTTTTTCAGATTGCTTTAGTTATCATATGATACCCAAACAACAAAGACTGTTCTGAGCATAACATCAAAAATCAACCTTTTTTACTTTTTATACTGAAATTCTTTTGACTCCTAGTCATACATGGTGATTTGCACCTAAGCCGGTGCAAATTTCAGCAGCTCATCCTTGTTTTAATCAGCATCTGGAGGATATAATTTATACCTTTGGGGCCTTGTTAACTTATTAATCTGATACTCCATTGAGATGCCAAATTTTTGCCTGAGCAGTGAAGCTGTGCCAAACTGTGCTGCTTCACCGTCTTGTTGAAAGTGAGACAGCCTTTGTTACAGCAGTTTTCACAGACAGCAAGCACACCGCTCGTGTGGGCAGGACAGCTTCGCAACACGTGCCCCAACGCCATAAGCACCATCATTTACAGATACAATCTTCATCTTCACCTCAGCTACAAACTTCCCGGTGCCACACATCAACGTGTAAGGCAATTCCAGCAGGGCTGCTGGGTGACCGCTTTGACGCGGGCTCTGCCAAGCCCACGTGCTGCGGAAAGCAGCCCAAGGGCTCCGGACAGCTGTGGTTTTACATCCCTGAACACTTCCTGGCTGGCGCATTCCAACCTCCACACCAGAGCTGTGTGGTCTCAGGCCACCTCAGTCAGCAGGGGCCTCGGACAATATCCTTGGGCTCTTTCTGGTGGGCTTCCATGGCACTAACCTGCCTCTGCTTCTTACCTCAACTATTCCTTTCTAAGGCTCACTTTTAGTGGCAGATCTTGGTTTTGAATTCACCCATTCTCCACTGTGTCAAACAAGGAATTTTGCACAGTGTTCTGCCTCAGTGCCCTCAGAGCAGGGACAAAACCCTTCAGAGGTGCTTTCTTGGTCACCTCTCTCAGCTCTGACCCGCTTCTTCAGGCACCAGGTCCCCTCCTCTCTCTACTTTTTGGCCACCTCTGTCTCCATAGTTTCTCACAGCTGTATAAATACCTCTGTTCCCATCTGGAGACACTCCTCAGGTCAGATCCTAGTGCTCTGAATGCACATTTGAACAATTTATTTCCCTCAAAGCTGCCGCCTTCCTTCCCTGCTTGGGCCGAGCATTTGCTGCTGTTGACGATACGTAGTTTTTGCTTTTTCCAGAGGCAGGCGTTGGGATACGGCCCCCAGCACCTCACCATGAGCAGGCAGCAAAACCGCAACAGAAACAGCGCTACAAACCCCAGGGAGCGCGCAGTCGGGGTTGCGGTGCTGGTGACCGAGCCGGGGCCGAACGCGCCGCCAGCCCGGGCGGGTCGCACCGAACCGCTTCCGTCGCTGCGGTAACAAGCGGCCGGGGGTTCTGGTTCGGGGGCGCGGCGGCAGGACGCGCAGCGCCCGGGGAGGCTCCCGTTTCCAAGGAGCCGCCCCCGGGGCAGCCCCGGGCGCGGGGAGCGCCGAGCGGGCGGAACGCGGCCCCGCGGCCCGGCGCGGCGGCGGGAGGCCGGTCCCTTCCGCCAGCACCGCGCTTCCGGGCGGTCAGGTGACGGCGGCCGCCGCCAGGGGAGCGGCTCGGGGCGGCTGCGGGGGAGCGGCGAGACCCGCCGGGGACACCCGCCGGTGAGCCCAGCGCGGCGGATCCCGGTTGGTGCCGGAGGGTGGGGGAGCCGAAGGCGGAGGGTTTGGGGAGCGCAGGGAGCGGCCGGGGCCGCGGGAAGGCCGGAGCCGCCCGCGCCCGTGTGAAGCCGGAGAGGCGGGGGCGGGCGGGGCGGGGGAGCCGCGGGAGCACCGGCCTCGGCCCCAGGGCCCCGGTGGGCCCGGCGGGTGCCCCCTCGCTGCCGGAGCTCCGGGCCGGGATCTCCGCGGCGCGCAGGGCCCGGTGCCCCGCCGGGGTTCTCCCCGAACCCCCGTGTTCAGCGGGGCCCGGGGCCCGCCCCGGGGCAGGTCGGGCTCTGGGTCCGGTCGCAGAGCGTGGGCACAGCGTTAGCTGCTGCTACGGGCCTTTTTCTTTGCCTTTTTTCCTCTTGGGAATTGCTTGTTACTTCTTAAACCACATCGTAGCTATTTCATTTTATTTTTACACTTCAGTGCTCCCCCGGTTAGCCCTCTGAAAGGGCATTTCCAAACCAGGAAAACGCTCAGGCACTATTACAGTATTACCGTATTACCCAACTGGTTCTATCAGTTTTCTTTTTTTTTTTTTTTTTTTTCCCCTTTGGACTTTATGAGGTAAGAGGATAAAATCTTTGTCTAAAGATTTGTGCAACATTTTCTTAGAGCCTATATTATACTTTTATGGAATCGTTTAAAATAATAATTACTTTAATCACTGAGTATTTGATAGCTTGTAACAACGTCTTGCATTTGTGAGTATCTGGAATCCTCAGAGTTGCCGAAACAGCCTTTCAGCAGAGCTCTTACCCTGGAAGCAGCCACTGTGACACAGGCAGACTTGCAGAATCCCAATTAATGAAATTAGGCCAAGCGAGGGCACGTTGGGCTGTGCAATCAGCAGCGGATTTTGCAAGGCCGAGTGGTCAGGCGGACTCGTTTGTTGGGACCACTTTGCGGTCCTACCAAAAAGCAGGTACAGGGCGCTGAACAGGTTACAGGAAGTGAAAAGATAAACCTGGAAAGTGTTTCTGGGGTGTTAAAATGTAACGTGTTTTCAGGACAGAATGGAGTAAAAAGGTAGTGAGAGATAAATGCGTAGTTAATGATTAACAACAGGACTTCAGTCAAGCTAAGAATATCCAAAAATGACTATCATGAAATAAACGTACTTTTTCCTAAGCACTGTCAACAATTATCAGCTGAGGTTATCTGTTAGTTTTACTTCATGTCCAGGCAATTGTAATAGGTTAAGAATCAGATTTTTGTTAAACATGTGAGTGGGTGTATTGATATAAACTGAGTAATATTTTTAGATTTAGATAAAGTTTCTAATGTTTATAAATTTGTCATTTGTGTCTGAAAATGACATTGTCACTGTGGCGATAAGAAAAATAACCTGGCAAGTTTTCATTTTGATGTAAACAGCAAGAAGCTCAGAAATTAAGTTAGAACTTCTTTCAGAAGCAAACTAGATTTGGATTGTTTCAATTTCAGTAATCCTATATAATATAAAATTCATTAGGAAAGAAATATGGTAGAATGTTTTTCTAGTGGAATTTTACATCCAGCATTGCTCTTCTTTTTATTTCCTTGTTATATATTAGATATCTTAAAGAATAATAAACTTTGGGTTCTGTTAATAAACTAGCCAGAGTCCTATATCCTCACCAGAAATTTTTTTCTTTGTTCATGAAAGAAGATTAAGAAATAAATACTTCAAACATGCTAAGGTTGTAGTGTTGTGAACGTGTGTTCTACAACTGTTCCATACAGGTGACATTAGTTTCTAATTTATATTCCCTCTCTGTCTTTCTCGGGTTGAAATATTATTCACCTACTATGTTTCCAATGGATTTTTTTTTTGGTATGGTTTAATTTATGGTGGGAACGCTCCCAGTCTGCCTTAAAGTGGTTTTATTGTATTTTTAGAGTCAGGTCGTTGGCAAATGCAGTCGGTTTTCATTTGCTGAGTTCAGAAACGTCATGTTTTCCAGTGGCCATTTGGCTCACATTTTCCTGCTGTGCAGTTTCTCCTACTAGATTTACAGATTTAGTTTCTAAAGTATTTGAGTAAAATTTCTTTCTTATTGCCTGTTAGTGAGATTTGTACGCAGTACATAGACCTTACCAGTTTCCTGCTGCTCTTTCACGGACCTCCCGTGCCCCCAGTTGTCATGAAACTTTCAGGTCCTGGTGTGCTCTCCAAGGTCCGGGTTCACCAGCTCTTTAAGCCATCCTGATTCTGTCCACAGCCCGGTGGGATTTGTGCTGGGTCCCTACACATGTATCTTCACTTTCATGTCTTCTTCACACTCCACCAAACTTCTTTTTTTAATTTAGGCAGACTATGGGTTCTTTGTTTCTTAACCCTTCATCTGTTGCCACTCTTGATTCCTCAATATAGTAAATGTCAGTGATTTGGTCAGTTTCAGAACAACCTGTTGGGATATCACAAGAGTCATGAGTTGAAGGAAATAAACAGCTAATACAGAGGACTTGTAAGGAATAAAGATACTGTTTTCCTCTAAATATCTAGATAGCAAAGAAACAAGCTAGAAAAAAAGAAATCTTTGAATGCTTGCAGTTAGATCACAGCTGACTTTTATATTCTTTCACTTGTTTTGTTTGCTACTCGTCATATGTCTAGGGTTGACTTGGAGACCTGATTCAAAGGACAAGGGTTTAGCAAACCTGAATGCGATCTCTAAATTCTGTTTACTTAACCCCAAAAGTCACGTTATATCCCAGTGTACTTACAGCCTTCCTTCTGAACTCTCAATCAAAATGAAAATGGGGTTGGTTTGCACTGTTGTGTTGGTTGGGTTTTTTTGTAGTCTGTGGTTTGCTTGTGGTTTGGTTTTTTTATCCCCCTAAAAAGTTTTGTCTCAGAGTTTAAGTAGTTCAAGTGACATTTCAACCATTTTCAGCTTGTCCTACATTCAGAACGAGTTGAATTTGCAGTTGAACTTCTACTTTAGGATTCACAGACTCTGCTGACAAGTGGCACAATATATGATTATCAAATGTAAGTTTAGTCACTGGATGCTCTTTCACGTTTGTTTCTTCGCACGTGTGCAGCGTGACTTGCAGATGAACAGACCCCAACAGCACTTGTTACAGACCCGGTTATGTTAAACAGTATTCCACCGACAAGAGCAAATGTTTGAAAAGCCTTTTCAGAATTTGATTGATTGTTTTTTATTGTTGTAGTTTGATATATTTTTGGTATTTTCAATTGGTTGTATCCTAATAGGTCATCAGGCCTAATTAGCCTATGGAGAAATAATGAGGAGAGGATCCCAGCACAGACTAAGGAATGACCTCCTTCTAGGAGAGGAGATTCAGTGCCTGTGGCGTTATATCATTATCTTCTGTCTCAGCCATCTTTACTCCACTATATTACTGATATTCCTATGGATTTCTCTATCATCCTTCTTCATAACTTAATGGTTTATTTGGTTTTCGTAGTTACTAAAAACTAAGGGTTTTTTAAGTAGGTGTTTGTGAAGATGTTTCCACATTGGTTTTATGGACACTGAAATTCATTTGTTTGTCTCTTCTACATATTTTCCTTGAGTTATATGCCCAGCTATAAGAGCCAGACATATCTTGTGCCCGTTCCATAAAATGCTGGTGTTTTTTACAATGTGTTGAACTCCTTAGTTTTAAGGAGGTTTTCTTGGTGTTGATATTAATCTCCAGCAAATATATGTAGGTCCAAGTTGGTAAGTTTTCAAGTTTTAAACTACTAAGCAAGACAGGCTGAAGATTCTGGTAGTAAGGATGTGTGAAAAATCCAAGCGTATAGTTTGTGGGCTGGCAGCATTCCATCTGCCTTCAACTAACACGAATTTTAATGTTGTACAATGAACTGTGTCGCTGCTGAATGTAAATGAAGTCATGGTGTGAAATGCTGCGAGTCAGCAGCGCTGAGCTCAGTGTATGTTAGAGTACAGCATCTGTGAATACAAAGCTGCCCTTCTGGGACACCGTGCAAAATGATGTAATCGAGTGAAAAAGATCTGCAAAAATATATTTCGCTTGCTGTAACTGAGTGTCTTCATTGCAATACCTTCATGAGGCTGAGGTATGGTACTTCTTGACTGTGCAGTGGGATTGTATTATATGAAAAAAGCTGTTGACAGTGACAGCTAGAGATACTGAGTTTTATTTTGCTGCTCTGCACCTGTGCTTCAGCACTGCTACAAAGCAGGGACACTGAGGAAAGCCTTTGGTGCTTGTGGGGTAAGTTTGCAAAGAAATTTGCTTCTGAAAAATTCAGGTTGTCCTTTTAAAATGCTTTACTGTTTGTACACTTGCAAAAAGTTCAGATAATCACCTGTTTCTTTCTCACAACCTTATCTAAGTATTTATATCCCTGCAGCAGCAACAGGTCAGAGTTTCATGAAAAGCACAGTGGAATATTTTAAACGTTTTTGGTTTGGTGAATTAATTTCTGTAGCTGCTGAAAATCTCTTAATTCTCAGATTAAAAATCTTGTGCTGGTAGAAGTGTGTGTTTCTCAAAATGTAAATGCCTTGCACAAAGTGTAGGTATTGTGGAATTTGCATATCAAGGAATTAGACTGTAGAGGCTGTTATTACAGAAATAAATTAAATGGTGTTCTTTGATAAATGTGATGATGTTATGAGAGGTGAAAGCAGTTGAGTAAAATTAAAGCATGTTCAAGTAAAATTTGTAGTATTTCTGCATTATTACCCAATTAGAAATGTTTGATAGTTTGAAAGTACTAGAAATGTTTGATAGCCACATCAGCACGCCGCTGTGAGAGCAGCAATACACTGCTGATGACACAAATCAAGTAGTAACCCACCTTTGTTTGCTGTAATGATCATTAATATTCCAAACTAAAGAACATTGAATCTAAAACTATGCATTAAGTCAGTCTGTGCAAACTATGAATTGCTTCATGATTAAATCCTATTTCAGACTGCGCTCACAGTTATAACTTACACTGCAGTTTTGGAACAGCATGTATGACTAGGTGAGCTCATTCCTCTCATAGCACATGTCATTTATTAGAAAATACGGTGAGTTTGGTTTGCCTATGAATCTCAGTTGCTTATCAGTTACTTTAAAGTACAGGTCACATATCAGCCAGGTCATACTACAGGAGTTTAAAGTAGCTTAGTTTCTAAAAAAAGATCCCTCCTGGCTACGTTAAACTAAAACCATCAACAATAGGATTCAAGTGCTTCTTACATAAATCACTACCAGTTTGCAAGAGGACAAGAATGCAGTGTTATAATGCCAATAAGTTATTTTTTTTTCCCTTTCTCACTGCTAGGATTCCAACAACAAGGTCTCTGTGACCTGGTGTAGCTCTTGAGGATGGCGAGCAAAGGACCCACGACTTCTGCATCAACAAAGAACTCCAGTACTGGAGGGACCAGTGGCAGCAGTAGCAGTAATGGTGCTGGGGACAATACTAATCAGGACAACACTTTTGAATGTAACATCTGTTTAGACACTGCCAAGGATGCAGTTATCAGCTTGTGTGGACATCTCTTTTGGTAAGTACTTGAGCCCCTGCAGATAAACCAGACCACTGTCTATCTCTGATCTCATAAAAGCTTATGATTTTTATAGTTCTAAATGTCAAATAAAATGTCATGTATACAACGAGTAAGAACCATGGTTTAGGAGCAGTTTGCTTTTATTCCTTGACTGTTTTTCTTTGCTCGTGTTCCAGTGAGTGGGTTTCTTGGTTATAAACTTCCTGTACTCTTGGATTATTTTGTAAAAGCAAACAAACAAGCAGCCCCACATGGATTGGTGTCCATTGATACTGCTTGCTTATGTGTGCTGGTTTATTTGTGCTGTGTGGTCTAACACAGGTATCTTGTTCACACTTAAGTTCCTGTCTAACCTGTGCATACCTAAACCTGCATCTGAAACTAGGTTCTGGAGGCCAAATTGTAGTTTTCATACTTCCTACAAGCTTGCTCTTTTTTCCTTTGAAACCGTTAAAAAAAAAATAGCCCACATGTAAAAAGCTTGTTATCTATTTCTCTTTTGCCATGGTATTGCAGTTGTAATAGTAACTTTTCAGTTCTTTGATCTGACTTGGGAATGTATCGCACAAATACAATAAGCGTGCAGCATTTCGTATTTGGGTGACTTGGTCTAGAATACACTTGTTCTCAAATGTTAAGAAGTTATTAAGGATTCACGTGGCCAAGTGTGCTGGGCTTTTTTTGTTTATTTTGCACGGTAGGCTAGATTATGCTCTTTAATAAAAAGAGGCCTAAAAGAGCGTTTCTTTTCTGTGTAAATGTATGTAGCATCTGAAAATCCAGGTTTTTATTCTAGGTGGAGATGGATAATCTCTTGCTGATGGCATGTTAAGATAAAATTAGATGAAACTATTGCACAAAAGGATTTCGAAGAATGGAACCTTAAAAAGTAGCACATATCTTTTCTGAATAATGTTGTCAAGACCACTTTGAAAGCAGATGGCAACTTAGCAGTTCTGTATTGTAGCTTGCTTGTTTGTCTTTGACCTTTTTTAAGTTGCCATATTAATTTACTCTTAAGACTAGTTCAGTATAATGGGAATTTCTCTGCCCTGAGCGACTGGTTCTGATCTCAAAAGATGACCCTGCGCTGAGTGTCAGGTTGGACTAGAGGCCACCTGAGGTACTGTCCAGCCTGAATTGTTCCATGATTCTGTGAATGTGGCTGATATTTTAGCTAAATGTCCTGTATGTGGCTTCTTTTAAGATGCTGAAGCCTCACTACTGACATCTTCCTCCTCTGCATCTTAGCTCAGGGGTGTCTTTGCATGGTATCAGAAGAAAAAAATCCGTACAGTAAACATGAAGATTAGTTAAGCCTCTGTATGGGCCTTTGGCGTGGATGAGGACCTCTGGGTCCTCAAAAGTGATATGCAGAGAATCACAGTAACAACTTAGATTGCATAACCTGAAAAGACCAGTGGAGATTTGTCTTGCACTGTGCTTTCAAAAATATTTTAATGGGAGCTTATGGAACTGGCCGAGCCAGATTCCAGGATTCTGCTGACTCCAAGCTGTGCTATCCATGGTAGACTTTGTATATTTGTCGGATTGAGTTGTCAGTAACTAATTCTATTTTCCCCTCTTTTTCTGCTCCGTGAACAAATTGTCCTGGGAATGCTCACAGTTGGCCTTGTTTACACCAGGTAAGACAGGTTTCCTTTTACTTTGTCTTTCATCAGCTTCTATTACTCAATAAAGCCCTTGGTTCTCTGGGGTATCCCCCTCCTTTCGAATGCACTCCTTTCTCTCCAGGGCACTCACAACCCGCTCATGCAACTTCATGTGCAACACCTTGCAATCTGCTCTTTCAGCAGAAGGAAAACTTAGATTCTTTTCCACTTGCCCCCTTCTTTTTAGTTTTTTAAACACTGAGTATTCCCAGGTTTGGTAGAAGAATTACTGTAGGCTGTTCACAGGGGTTTAGTTTGCAGGCTTAAGTGCTGAGTGTAACTCTCTTTGCATATGTGGTATTTTACATTCTGGTACCATTATAGAAAAGATAGGTGAAAGAAGGGTATCTATACTAGCCCTTGGCCTATGCAGGCGTCTTGGTACTGTTTATTTCTTCACATTTTACTCCAGTGCACTTCTCAAAGTGTACACATGGGCGAGTGGATTGTACTGGAACAATAGGCAAAACGCCAACTCCGCTTTGGAGAACACTCGGCACTTATTAAAATGTTTTGCCCCACGGCTTTCTGAGAAATTGCTGAAGTCTTTCTCCCTGGCTGCAAATGAGGTTTGCATGGTGGTGTTTTCATGGTTTTTTACTAGTTTTCTTATAATTTCCTTTCTTTTAGTGGCTAGAAACCAGGCCAAACAGACAAGTGTGTCCTGTATGCAAAGCAGGAATCAGTCGAGATAAAGTTATTCCTCTGTATGGAAGAGGTAGCACTGGGCAACAGGACCCCAGGTAAGAAACCTAAATACAAGTATTTTTCTGTGAAAACTAAAGATGAAACTTTAGTTTAAGGTCGTAAGATCAAAGTGCTGGATTCACAACTTGAAATACTTTGTCAAAAGACAGAACTGATGTTTTTGCTGAATATTTCTGGCTTTGTCAGTGCCTGGGTTTGCACACCTTATTTCTTGTTCAGCTGGCAATGTATTTCAATTTGAATTGGGTGTTTATTACCAGTTACAAGTGGCAGGTTGCAATGAATGTTATCTGACTGGAGAAGCTTATATAAAATGTTCATGTCTTCAGTTTCTAGCCTTTTTAATGGAACTTAGTTACTCAAAAGTACAGTATCTTAATTCAGCAATATCATGCTGAAGGCTCATAAGCTGGGTGGTCTGCTCGCTCACACAGAACCTCTGCTGCAGCATGGCCCTGTGAGAGCGTGCTCTGTGTTGGTTCTGTCACATTAGCTGGGCTATTGCAGATACCATTGGGATGTATCCTTGCACTGGAGCTAATTTCACAACTTCCTGCAGAGAGAAGACTCCGCCACGACCCCAAGGGCAGAGACCTGAACCAGAGAACAGAGGGGTAAGTGAAAAAACAAGCTCAAGCAGATCCATTGTTTTTATCAATGGTGGTATTTTTCATCCTGGAGGACATAATGTGTGGATGAGATCCTGTGTGAGGACCCTGTTTCTTGTTCATCCCCAGTAGGTTATTCATCAATAAATGACAGCTGTGGTGTGGCATCACTGGAAATGCTCTTCATACTTGGTTGTTCTCCACAGATAAATACAAGCAACAATTTGCTTTGAAATTTCTTTGTGGAAGTCTGTTTCCATCAAACTGTACCTGTCATGGAAATAAATAATCCATGTGTGAACTTTTTGTCAGTGACACCAGTCAGACCACGGTGTTCTTTAGCATGATGGCAGCGAGCATGGCCTGATGAAACAATTGCACATTTCCATGTAACTCAGCTGAGGGTCCTCAGAGAGCGTTTGTATACTTCATGCTTCAGGCAACCAACTCTGCTGGGTGTGATTAAGGAACATTTCTGTATTGAATGTATTGGGAGCTCGGTTGTTCTCTCTCACTGGGGAGCTGCCTTCTTATTAAATCAGCTGCTATGCCTTGTTTGAACCTTTTGGCTGGTGCTGCTGTCAGTCAGAGGAATCTGGTACGAAGACGCAGCAGTAGTGACGCTGCCCCCCGCTCCCTACGGGTGCAGGATGTGCGCTGCAGAGTGCTTTGCTGGCCCTGAGAGCTAATGGCAAAATGCTTGAGAAGAGTCACGGTCAAAAGACTAACTCCTCAAATCAAGGATCAACCCAGAAATGTCTGGCTTTTATTATCGGAGTGAAGTCATCTTTGTCCTCCCACTGTTTGGAGGCAACAGACCAGAGGGTTTTCAGAGTTGGTGTAACTGTTTTCATTCTGAGAGGGCAGGTCGCTGGATTACAGAACATGGTGACTGCGAGCTCTCCACGGTTTTTAAACATGATGCAATACATAGATCCTTATACAGTTGGTTCTCAAGGAGTACACTGCTTTTATAGAGTAGGATTCATCTAGAGTCAGAAGACTGACCTTTTAACTTGATGTGGTGCTTTAGTGTGGATCCCACAGGGGTCAATGTTGTTGCATTCCTGCCCAGATGACACTACCACCTTAATTAGAGTCCCCCCCTGGTAATTTTTTAATTTTTTTGGTACTGTTCTTCTCTCTAATGCTCTGTGCATCCCACTGGCACTGTCTCACTTTACTGAATATTTAAATGATGCACATGTAGCATGAAAATTTATGCAGATAATTTTTTTTACAATGCCTTTCTTATATGGCTAATAGCTATTAATACAGAATTATAAATACATTGTTAAGACATTCTAAATAGAATTGGTAATGTTGATTTTGATATATTGTCAGATATATACTATTTTCAGTCGAGAAATGTTACAAAACCACTTTTTTGTTAATTTGTGGCCTTCAAGCAAGAACTGCAGTTGTCAGTTTTCATTTTCTCAAACTCTTGGGTTGCTCTGGCAAGTTTGCTACTGTGTGAAACATTTTAAAACCCGGAGAACTAAGGAGGTCTCAACAATAGTGTGGCAGACAAAGTTGCCAGACAGCATGATACTCTTTCAGCTGTAGGGAAGCCAGTGAGAGGGAATGCCTGTACTTCTACAAAATATTCTGAAATAGGCTTTAAATGATCGGTACCTTTTTTCTCTTCTGTTGCTTTGCTCCCTGCAGGGATTCCAGGGCTTTGGGTTTGGCGATGGTGGCTTCCAGATGTCATTTGGAATTGGGGCGTTTCCCTTTGGTATATTTGCAACAGCATTCAACATAAACGACGGGCGACCTCCTCCAGGTACCACATGTCCTGTCTTCTCTGAGAGTCCTGCCACAAACAGATGTTTTACAAACTCCCTTATAACTTTTAAACAAATAGCCTGCTAAATGGCAAAATTTTCTGAACAGTACAGTAAATCAGTATAGTACATAGGAACAGAAAGTGAGGGAAAACACCTGGTAGAGGACACAGTCTATGGGTCACGTGTTTTGTACAAGTGCTTTTATAAGAAGCAAGTTTGTCACTCCGATACAGTTTGCTGAGGGCACCCCTGAGAGGACAGTAGAACGGGAGAGGGACAGTGGCACTGGAGACTTTAATTCACATGTCTCCTCTGGTACTCCAGTGGACAAAAATTAACTTGCCTATTACCTCTACTTTAGTGTCTGCTGAAGATTTGTGTGGAGGAGTGACTGAGCTAAGGAGTATGTAAATATATGCTGTTGCAACAGCCATAATTTGACCAACTCCTTTATCTGCTTTTCATCTGTGGATTCAGCACAGCAGTTCCAGAAAGGCACATCTTGAGCTTTAGAGCTCTAGTGCTTTTCGCTAGTTCTTTCAGTCAAGGCTACACAAGCAGCTTTGGCCATTTTACCATTTCCTTATTCAGAGATGTTTCACCTTGAAGGGGAGGCGCGCTCGGGCAAAGGTGGTGAAGTGTCTTAGCATGAAAACAGTGAACTCAGCAGGCGACAGTGACCTAAGCAGTGAACTTTGCTCAGCACTGTCCCCAGAGTCCTCCGGGCAGACCTGCGTGTGCTCCAGCACCTGGAGCTATTAGTCATGAGCAGGTTTACCACTAGTCCTGCTGCAGGGAGCTGGTGCTTGTCTTCCTGCTGACCTCCCAGTGTGGCTGGCCAGGCTGAGGGTAGGAAACAGCGACAGTGTCTCAGCAAGTAGGTTCCTTGCATCTCTTTCAATTTATGAAGGTACTACGTTCAGAATAGGCACAATGCTGGAGAAGAGGAAGGAGCTGAACTGTCATGTTTTGGGGTTTATTTTTTTATTTATTTCTTTTAACTTCCTGTTTTCCAGCTGCTCCAGGGACTCCTCAATATGTGGATGAGCAGTTCCTATCCCGCCTCTTCCTGTTTGTGGCTCTGGTGATAATGTTCTGGCTGTTGATTGCATAAATCTTTTCCATTATTCTGTATATTCCTGGCCAACAAGGCCACAGAAACAGTTACAAACTGCATCCCTATCCCATTTTAAGCCTCTTGGTGTCTGGTTCCATAGCTAACTATGGGCTTCAGGAATTGGTGGTACCACAGCACAATGAGGAATCTTGCGTTTTGCACCAGAGTTGGAAATTAAACATTGGTTAAAAAGCGTGTTTCAGCTCAGCCGTCTCGTACAGCAGGTTCCTGCCACAAAGCACGAGCCTGCCTCTGAGCTCTGCTCCTAAAAGGAGCGCTGCTTCGAAATCCTGTGCCAATTGGTGTTACCGGGTTTATGTGCAAGACAGTTGCCCCAAGGTTGACTGGGCAGGTAAGGAAACTTCTGCGGCGTGATCAGTATCTCGTGCTCGGCAATCACAACGGACCTGCAAGAGCTGCAGATGTTATTTAAAGTCTTCACATCAACATCCAGCCTTCTTCAGGAGATCGTCTGCAGCACTGCGGAGACTCTTCGGGCACAGCACATGATGCAAATGGAACCAGGTTTGGAGGCTGGTTTCTTTTCCTGCTGTTATTTGCCAGCGTGATGGAAAACCCCTCCTGAAGCGGCTCTAGTGGCTGTTAGAAGAACGGATACAAATTTATGCTGCAGTTTTTTAGAGCCTGAATTTGCCGGAGCCAGACACTGGAAGATTCTCCCGTTGTGGAGCCAGGTGGGGTTGCCGAACACTCGGACGCAGCTGTCTGCCTCACCCAGCCCCGTTCCTCACTGACAAAACAGTGTTGTCTTCTGTGGTTCTGCGCAGCAGCCTGGGGCTGCACTCTTGGATAATCCCCTCACAACCTTGTCGCTGCATTTACTCTTCCCAAGGCTTTGAGACTTTCTGTGCGAGGTCATGTACTCCAAATAAAATTCTATTACAGATCTGAGATCAGCTTGTTTGGGGAGAGGAAAAAAAGGCATCTTTACGTGAGTTTTGAGGTTAAACTTGTCATACTGTAAAATTATACAGGAGGAAAAATGAGATCCTGCCATTGCTGGCACATGTCACACGTTTGGAACGTTTGGAAGAGCTGCTCTCTCCAGGTGCATCTGGCTACTCCGTAGAACGGAGCAGAACTGCCACAGTGCAAGAGTCTCTGCAGTATCTACCAAAGATATTAATTTGAAGTGCTGGAGGAGACCACAACCATTTATGTGCTGAGGGGAAAATATTTCAGAAGGTGAGCACTCTGTAGCTGTTTTGGAATCCTGTTGGGTATACAGCTTTCAAGAGTACTCCTGATGTGTTTGTATAGATTCCTTCAGAACAGCAGATACAAGAGATTCCCTAGCAAGGTGAACAGGTTTCATATTTCTCTCACTAGGTGATTCCATTTTTGTTTCTCTTATTGTTTTTAGATTATTTTGATTCAGATCGCTGATAAGTCATAATGATTTCCTGCAAGATGAATATTGTGACTTCTTTGGCAATAGACAGACAACTGACAAAATAAATCAACTCATAGAAACTTTGTTTCAATAGCTGGGGTTTTTCTATTGTATGGATGAGGTTCCTGGGCAAGGACATCTTAATTAGTTGTAATTATACATTTTTTTTATGTAACTATAAACTGTTCACTTTTAGTATCAGGACAGAGGATGACTGAAGTTTTACTTGCCTACCTCCGAAATTCCATCTGGCAAGTAGAATGTTGCAAAGCTTCTGCAGTGTTTTGCCACGTCTGGTCAAATTATAACTGACTTGATGATAATCTGTCAGAATATATTGCTCACCTACAAATAGTCGAAGTGGTGCTTCAACTTTTGCTGTGTGGCACTTTTGAGAAGTTTAACTCCTTCTGCTTATGGTTCTTCTCAAGTGCATAACTGGGTGACTCGGACCCTTTGTAGGAGGAAGGCTGTTTATTGCATTCTGCTGAGGGGGCTGCAGTACAAAGTTGCAGCTTTGACTTCCTTTCGTGAGCAGGCAGCACCACCTGCTGATGAGAAGGGAAAGTTCATGTGATTCTAAAAGGGATGGTTTTCCTTCTGTGTGTATTGATAAACTCGATGCTAAGAGCAGAGGTCACCCAGAGAGGAGCAGAGTATCCCTTCAAAGCCTTTTTCCGATAAAGAGGAGAGAAAAGTGACTGTAATAGGTTCAAGAGGTATTGAAACTGATTAACATTTATGTTATAAAATACAGAATTCTAATAGCTTGGGTTTTTGTTTTCCATCTATTGGTGAGAGACATAATGGATTTAGACAAAGGTGGCTGCAGAAACATGACAGAGAGCCCTTATTTTCTGGCAATCCAAGAATGAAATAGTCTAAAAGTGTTAACGCTTCTGTTCCTCCCCTTTTCTCGGTGTGCTTTTTGTATCGTACCACTTCCCTCCTTGTACTCAAACTGCACACAGCCCATAATGGCTTGTTTAGTGCATTACCGTTACCGTTCACTAATTTTCACTGTTGTGAAAGTGATTTAGAATTAAAAAAATGGTTTTACATTGACAGCAGTGCGCCGCCCTTGCTTTGTGCTCCGCGGACGGGCTGAGGTGAGGCGCCGGCCCGAGCCCTACCTGCGGGACGGGGAGCAGAGGAGCCCGGTGCTGCGCCGTGCCTCGGGAAGCGGGAGGAACGGGGGCTCACTTCGCCCTCACTGGGGCACCGGGGGCGTTCCGGAGCTGCAGCGGGACCGGGGAGGCCGCGCGTAGCGGCCGGTGTGGAGGGCACAGGCCCCAGCCCCGCGGGGAGGCCCAGGCAGGGGAGCGGGAGCGCCCGCCGCCCGCCACGGCACGTGTGGGAGGGGCCGGGGGCGTGGCCGTGCTCTCATTGGTCCTTGCCGCGGAAGGGACGGGACGGTCACGGCGGAGTAACTCGGCGATTGGCCTGTTGCCGCGAGGGGGGCGGAGTGCCGATTGGCCTGCGGCGAGGAAAAGGGCGGGGCGACAGGCTGCCCTCGGGGCGGGGGACGGCGCCGAGATAGCCGCGAGGGGAAGAGGGGCGGGGGGCGCGCGCGTGAGCGCGCTCCCGAGCCAGGTGCGGGGTGACCCTCCGCGCGTTCCGTAGGTGACGCCAGGCGGGCGAGCCCGGGCAGCGGCGCGGGATGGAGGCGCCGCCAGGTGAGGCCGGGCCGGGGCCGCTGCTGCGCGCCGGGGCCGCGGGGCGGGAGCGCGCACGCGAGGCCGCGGCTCTCCAGCGGCCGTTGTGCGCCCGCGGATCCGTGCGCGGGGCGGCAGGTGCGGAGCTCGGGGCGGGGGTCTCGCCCGCGGGGCCGCCGCACCGCTGGCTCCGGAACCTGCGCCCGGGGCTGAGCGTGACCCCGTGTCCCCGGGAACGGCCCGCGGCCTCCGCCGGTTCGCGGGCACATGCGCGGCTCGGGGGTCCTGCCCGGGGGAGGTGCGGGGGCGGCGGCGGCCGCCCGAGGGCTGCGGGTCCCGCTGGCGCTCCGGTGCTCGCAGCCGCCCTGTCCCGGTGGTTGTCCCGCCCGGGCCGGGGCCGGTGCCCGCCGGGGCTGCCCCAGCCGCCTCGGTAGCGTTCCGGTGACATGTCCCGGGGGACCTGACTGACCTGTTACATTGACTGTGTCCGTTTGCTTTTCCTCCACACCATTTCCTGCTCTGTTTTTTTCATTTCCGTCGCTTCTCCTGGATACTCCAGCAATTTCGGCTGAATGCGGGACTGTTCATTCCCGTTTGGGAGCCGATCAGCCTTCCTGTGCCCTTACACAGATGTGACCCGGCAGCCCGCAGTGGTGTGACTGCTGCCCGGGGTTCAGCAGCTAACGGGCAGATCTATGTGATCATTCTGGAGGAATAGCCGTTGCTTTTAGTCAGCTGTGGTGTCGTCCTTCATCTTTAAATTCCTTTAAATAGGATCCGCTGTCTGTATTCGCATTTGCAGCCGGTGCCGTGGCGCTGAGCTGGAGCGGAGGGGCTGCAGGGGGTCTGGGCTGTAGAGCGGCAGCGACTCCCGATGTTCCACCGACCGCTGCGGCTTGTGCTGCTTGGCCAGGAGGGTGCCAGCTGCCCGTGTGCGGTGGCTCGGGCACACAAGGCTTTGCCTTTTATTTCCAAGCCTGGTTGGTGAGCTGGAGAGCGATTTGCTGTATGGAACAACATGAGCAGTGCGAGCTTTTCTTCCAAGTTTCTCCTAACGCTGCATTGTGTGGATCTGAGGTCAGGTGCAGGTTTCGGTGCTCTGGGCAGCAGGAGGGGGCAGACGCACTCCCGGTGTGGAGCTGATGCTTCATCAGGAACTGAAGTAGCAACTCTTGCTAAATGTCATATTTGAATGAACCCTCTCTAGCACTGTGTCTGTGTGGAGCCCCTTATGGGTGCTGCCCATCTGCTGCTCAGGGTGGTGCTTTCTTGTGGTCGAGCAACAAGTATTTTCTCCGAAATAGCTGTTTGTGTAAAATGTACAAGGAGATCTTCACCTTGGTTATTTTCAAACATTGTCATTGACCTACACAGTAGCGTAAAAGTGCATAGAAGGCTGATGGCTTCTGTTCTGTGTACCTTCAAGGAACGTGACCTGGGTATCAACTTGCCCAAGCAACTACGGAGTTTTAATGTCCTTTGGAAAATGGAAGCCCGTGGTTAGTGGTTTTCCTTCTCTAAACACCCTTCTTTCCTTATGCAGCCTTACTGCAAGTAGGCTTTTGTTAGCAGGAAGGAAAAGGTTTGAGATCTGCCCAGCTAAGTGACATGTTCCTTGTGCCATCCTGTGCCCATCCAGACCCTTGCCTCTTGTTTTAATATGCCCGCACAGCTGTCTGGGTTTTGGAGAGCATTTATCTGTGTGCCAGCAGCTCTTTGTGCACAAGTTTTCATGCTGGTTTTCCTGGCATGGATGCACCTAAATAAGCAGCTTTCTCTGGGGCTCTATGGCAGTTCTAGCAGAAGCTATTTTATCTGTTTTATAGCTCTTATAAGTATTTTCTGAAAGGGCAATAGGCCAGTAGCATCAACCCCTCTTCCCGAGTCTGACGGCAGTCTGGTGTTGGCTGTACCGTCTCTACAGGAATATTCATTCGAGCGTGTAATTCCTTCCTGGTAGTCAAGTCAATCTCTACTGAATAAAGTTCGCCGTTCTTTTCTTTCATTTCTGGGAAATCCAGTTAATTACACAAATGAGTGCAAACGTTACGTGCTGAGTCAGGAGGAAGCAGTAGCGTGGCTTCCTGGCCTAGCACGGCTCCGTGTGGGAATTGTTACACTGGACCGGTCTGCCTGCCTGGAATCGCTGCTCTGGAGAGCTGGAATGGAGCTGCTTTCCATTAAAAGTCACATTGCTTTCTTCTGCAGAATGTGAAGGAGCAGATGGAGATGTTATGTCTGGAGGAAAAAAAAAATGACTATGTGAGATGTCAGAGTTCAGCTTGTTGCCTTAACTGTCTCTGTGTGAAGGCTTTCCTGCCCGTTATGTGATTGAAGGTTGTTCTCTATCGGGGTGCAGCAATCCTTGTTCTCTCTGATGCAAAACGGTTGCTGTATGTCACCTTGTTCCTGCACGCAGGTGAAGAAGTCTGGAGGTGTCTGGGATGCGGGGACAGCATTGCTGCTGGTCAGCGCCTCTACAAGACTGTAAATGAAGCTTGGCACATCTCCTGTTTCCGGTAGGTAAAATTTTAGCCCGTTAAACTCTCCCTGTGTTGTTCAGCTGACTTGGAACCTGGTGGATAATACCAATATTAACAGGGAGCTCTTGCTGCCATCTCTGTGCCTGAGCTGTTCCAAGCCTCTTGCCGAGCGATTGCGTCCTCTCGGTTGCCACTGCACGTCAGTGGTTCCAGTAGCACTTTGGAACTGGTTTTCAGTCCCAATAGCGTCTGACGCTGCCTGGCAAAGTGTTGCCACGCTGACGCAAACACATACGGGAACGCAGATAAAGGACAAACGAAAGCTCTGATTTACTGGTGGCAGCAGAAGCCATGGGTTGGATATTTGTCTTCAGCTGCATTCCCAAGCAGTGCCCAGGCAATTTGGATTGCCTGTGGCTTTTTCCATATGTGGTAGGTACAAGGGAGGTATTGGGGTGTTGGGGAAAACTGCTGATATGAGGAGAGAGGTCTTGCCTTTTACTTCCTCGCCTTTTCAGACTGTTAAGACGTACAAACTGATGAAATTTCTTGGATAGTGTTGCTATCGGCAAGCACAAAAAGGGATCTCTGACGTGCTCTTCTTCGTGCCGGTGGGAGTAATGCCTCCTGTCGGTGTTTCATGAATATGTAGTTCTGTTTTCATGCTCCGGAATCACATTTCATGCTACTGGACCAATGCTAGCTCTGTTGACTTGGAAAATCTGTAAGTTAGAATGACTTGTTGCTAATCACAATTATAGCTTTATATCACTGCAAATCCCAGTCTTTTGGGTTTCTGTTGATTTGCGTGTTCATGTTTAGCTATTTTGAGTCAGCTTCTCTTAACCCTGCTCTTCTAGTGTCCTGTTCTTGAGCTTCCTTAGATGTGCCTGTAGCCAAACTCCAAGCTGTGTGTGTTCATAAGTCTTTCTTTCCTGCCTTTGAATATATTTCTGTTGTGAGTCTTGGTTTGCAAACGTCTGGTGCTTCTTGCTGTTAGGGCTGTGAGGTGGATAATAGCTGAGCTGGAGGCAAATCCTGCCTTTATCACACTTCACAGATAATTTGATATCACAGTTTATGTTGTAAAATGGAATTTGGGTGGATTTGGTGGGGGTTATTTTGTTTGTTTTATACAAGTGAAGACAGCAACTTTTCTCCCGAGATGTGTAGCGACTTTCTGCATTTGAGACGCGCTTCTCTCGCGCTCCATGCTTTCAGCCAGCTCGAGCACCCAGCCAACAATTGGAAGCTGCCATTCCCCTTTTCCTAGTTCCAGGGTAGGACTGCACATGCAAACAAATTCCCAGTTTGCACCCTGTTCCTCCTTCTCTTCTGTTCTCCCTAAACTCTGCTGAGCGCTGGTCTTGTGCTTCATGTCCCAAAGCCAAACTTTAAAAGCCTCCAAGGGCAGGAGCCTTTGGCAGCTGGGAGCTGTGAGTTCCGGCAGCTCTTGTGTTTTTTCCAGTCTTGCTGTGGATTAGCTGACTCCCCTGGCACCGAATTTCTCTAATGCTGCTTGGCGCCGCGCCAGGCTCGTTAGCTCTGTTTATTCTTGGTCAGGCCGGGCTGCTGATCATGCCTGGCGCTGGCAGGAGCTGACGTACATGCGTGTCTCTCAGGATTTAAGTTTTTTGTCACTTCCCTCCTTCCTCAAACTGCGTGTACAAGAGCTTTGTCTCTGAAAGCTCTGTTTTCTCTGGTGTGGCTGGAGGGACATGCAAATCCCTTTGTGGATCTTGGATATTTTAAACTGTTCTTTGGCCGGCTGGTCCTTAGGCTTGAATCCCACGGGTTGGACCTGGATGAGGATGTTTCTTAGATGTTTCTGTCACAGCGTCTGTTGTGAATTAACTCTGATGTATTTTTGTGCCTCTGAATTCTGCCGAGGTAGCGGACGCTTTCAAAGGTCGTTGCTTTTCACCGACACAGTTCCACTGCGTTTGGAACTTGTATTGCACAGAACTTCAAACGCTCCACCAAGAAAGGGAAGGAGAAGTGGCAAGGTGTCTTTTTCCTAGGTCTGGCTAACTTTTACCCAAGGGGATTATTGGAAGAGCTTATTTTGACCTAGAACATGCTGTTCTTATTGCTTTCAGTCCAACTTTTTTCCATGCTACAAAATAGAAGATTCTGCCTTGAATTCTACTTTTGAATAAAGTATTGATACTTACTATTGTGATGTCCTTTTATGGTCATTTTGTGTTTGTTTGGTTTGGTTTTGTTTTGTTTTTTTTAACCACAGATAAAGACACATGAAATTAAAGACAATTCTCTCTTTCCATAAAGATATTGCATATTTGGAGTGGGATGGAGTGAGGAGACCCAGCAGCATGGCTTAATCTTAAGGACACAGTATTTATTAAAAACCCGGTTTTGATTATTTGAAAACCATCAATTCAGATCAAGCCTGTTGAATACATCCAGGTGGAAAATGCTTTTAGATCGATATGGAGAAAAATTATTGGAAATGGTGGTAGGAATTCCTACTGTAGCGGGGTGCCTAAGATGTGCTTAGGAAGGAAGACAGCTGAGGTTCAGTTCCTTCCTAACCGTGAAATAACAGAGGATGTATATTGCTACGGTCTATAAAATACATCTAATGTAAGTAGCCAAGCAACACAGGCCAAACCCTCCACATCAGAGAAGAGCTGTTCACAGTATTCAACAAAAGGTATTGGAGGTGATGGATTACTGAGGATTTTACAGTTTCAATTAAAAAATATGCTGCTTAGTTTATACCCAATCCAGTTAATGAAAAGCTGAAAAATCATCAGAGCTTTGAGGAGTGGAAAAGCTCATCTTCCTTTTCTGGAAGAGGAAAGGAAAGCAAGGAAATTCTGTATGAATTGAAAAGTTTTCACTGGTAGGTCTAAGGCACTGAAGATGATGGTGACCAGAACATATTACTTCAATTTGGACAAATATTTCCTTTTTGCTTAAAACATCAGATTTTTATGCATATGCAATGCAGCTCGTTCTCTGGAAAAATTCTTATGGCTTTCTGTATATTTTTTTAAATTATATTATGAAATAGTTTGATGCTAATTAATAATATAGACAACTGTGTGACTAAAAAGTGCAAGCTTTTGATATCTGACTAAATAGGTGTGAAATCATTTTATACTGATTAGGGATTACATTATTATATTTAAGTAATTGTAAGCAGTAAGTTGACTTTCCAGTAAAAGATATTGGCTAAAGTAAAATACAGTAAAAAAGTAATAACACAAAATGTATTTGTGTAAATCACAATAAAAATTGCCTAGTAATTAGAGTTAAATCAGTTCACCTGACAGGTTGTTTAGGGTTCATGTGTTGCTGCATTCCAGTTTCTGTTAACGTGCACTGGAGGTAGACACTGAAACACAAGGAGTGCTGTAACCGCCACAAGGCTGTTTTCTCTAGATGAATACCTCGAAAAAACAGAACGGTTTTGGCAGAGTGCAGCAGAACTCCTGGCTCTGTCTCCTCCTGCTGTTCTGAAGTGAATTTGAAACAAATTCTTCTGTTTCTCAGTAGCGGAACAAGGTTAAAAGCAGATTCTTCCCGGAATCCCGTTGTGGCCCCTCTGCAGCGCGACCATTGTCCGTGGGCAGAGAACAGACCCGGATTAGCTGTGGGTGCATTCGGGGGTGCCCTGAGCTCCGGGCTGCTGAGCGGGAAGAGAACCACTCTTAATTTGCCAACTCTAGTGATTGGATTTTCTTGCAAAGATGTGATTTGGTTTTTTTCCTACACTGAATGACATCCTTTGTGTGCTGCAGAAGGATTTTTTGCTCCGCAAAACTTAGTGAATCACCTCGACTCTTTTTAGATTTGGGGGCAGAGGAAGGCAAGCCAGGCAAACTTGTATTAAGAATGTATAACATAAACCTGTTTTGAGGGTTGCAGAATAAACTAAATGACTTCTGAAGGTATTTTCCAAGTCTGTTTTCTGTGGTTCTTAGGATATCTACTAAACTTTAACTCATGTTTGAAAGCAAGTCATTTCAATGGCTTTGGAAAGATCAAGACACTGGTCACTGAACGCTCTCCCATCACTGCAGGTTTTCTGTCTCCCAGGCTAAGTCTACTAGCACGTAATTATCCTTAGAGTTAGAAGTTTCTGTCACTATCTTCAGAAATGCCCCTTGTTGCAATTTAAATCTGTTTCTTCTAGTCATGTTTGCGGTGGACAAGCTGAAAACAAGCTTTCTCCCCCTTCTGTTATTCACAGAACCTTTTCCTCTTGAAAGCAGCAATCGTGTCCCGCATCAGTCCATCCCAGACTGAAGAAATCCAGGATCTAGCTTTTTCTCACAGACGGTATTTTCTACACTTTGGATCAGTTCTGTTGGTTCAGATTGCTTGGCACAGGATGGAGAGATCTAGAGTGACAGGATATGAAGCTCAAATGTACAAATGCAGACAAATAAAGATGTGAGCAAGGGTGCTTATTAAGATGACTTTGAAATGTGTGGATGTTTGATGCTTTGGATCTTCCTTTAGCTTTGCAGCTGTGAACACAGCCAGGTTTGTACACCCAGCAGCTGAACTCAAGAGCAGGGGAAAGATCAGCAACAAAAGGCAGCTGAATTATGGTAGAAGCAGGAAGACAAGAATCTCCTCACCTTCCTGGTCTTCTCCAGTTCCTGGCAGTCACAGAAAGCCCATGACAGGGCCTCAGAGGCGAGAGCTCTTCTCCACTCACCCTGCAGACTCTGGGAATGTCTCTCTGATGGCGTCCCAGTCAGCTTTGCAATTCACCAGCTCACTATCAGATTTAGGGAGGAATAGCTGCTAAGTGCCTGCTTGTACATGGATCACCACGACTGTTCAGGAGTTTAAAAATCCAGAGGAACAATGAAGTGCTTTGCAGGTGGCAGTGGCCGCATTCCGTGGAGGAATCTATCGGCTACAGGACACCATGACCCTTTCTGTTTAAGGAGGAGCTGGGCATTCCAGTCCAAACTGTTGACTTGCACGGCTTGTCCTTTAGGGCATTGTTATATGAAGGTAATTAGAATTACTCACACAGTGCAGAATGTATGAGAGAGTCCACGTGAGCGAGGCAGGATCCTTCCTGGAGGAGTTCAGCTGTCTGCAGAGACAGAAGCAGCAAGGCAGGAGGCGAGTGAAGGTGCGGTGGTGTAAGCGCTGGTCTTATTGCCGTCTGTGCTGGATTTACAGATCAGCAGTCACTGCTTCTAAAACTGTGCACAATCTATGAAGTTTCAATAGGTTTATTTTCTTTGGTTTGCTTCTCAGCCTACATGTATTTATGACATCTGTGTGCATTAGGCAAGTATGGTGGAGATAGAATTTTTATCTCCACCCTAATGTTGTGCTTGGTGATGTTTGGTACCACGAAGACATCGCTTTTTCAGTCTGCAGTTCTGCTGCTGCTTAGAAGTGAGATTCAGTAATGGAAACGAGCTTCACTTCACTGTTTGTTTTAGTTTACTGAAGAGCTGTTTGCAAGAGCTTTCACTCGCAGGTACGTGCGTATCGGAACGGTATCAGTTTCAGGAACTGACTGTGTCTTTCAACAGCAGCAAAGCACGTGTTATGTGTAAGTGCCTTGGAAATACAATGAGGTGTTGGGACTGTACTGAAGTATTTGGAATGCCTCCAGACTGCGCCCATGCCGAAACAAAGACTCGCTGCAGACTCTTCAGGCATCAAGCAGATGCTTTTTCCCCGGCTTATTCCAGCCCCACACATACCCAAGTGCCTGTCTGTGCCAGGATAAATGTATCTTAGGGCTGGTGGATACGCTGAGCAGTGCATCTGTCTGTGGACATGCTATTGCACAGCACAGAGTGTGTGGTAACGAGGGTGTCTGGATGTGCAGCCCAACCCCGGCTGCTTTAAGATATTAATCACTTGAATATCACAATAGCTATGTGATGCATTTCTGTGGGGACGAAGCTGTAACAGCTGCGACTTGGTTTGCTATAAATTTCACGTTAAGTCATTGTCGAAGTTTTTCATTTGTTCCTTTTTATTTGCTGGTTATATTTTTCAGGTTTCTTTCTGGCAAAAATTACTGTACAATTGTAAACCGTAGTAAGGAAGGCAATTCCCTGTGATGGCAACATGTTTGTAGTGGAAATGCTGTCAGCATTTGTGAGAGCGAAGATGCTGATACCTGACTTAAGCTGGTGAAGAAGAAATTTGCTTTGGTGCATTTTGGCCCTCAGAGATGGTATCAGTAAAACTGCATAGAAAAGGGTCCCACACACACAGCTGCTTATCAGCATTTTTGAAGTACAGTCATTCTGGCAGGAATTCAGGTCTAGAATGTATGAACGCATTAACACCTTTTCCAGAGCCCTTTTATCAGAGCAATTGTGTTCTCAAATAGGTCATGGAGACAATAAAAAAGGCAAGAAGTAACAAGAGAATTCTGTGTAGGAATAAGTAACTTACTGGCTGCTGCTGGGTCTTGCTGCAGAAGTAAAATCATTTTGATAAGATGTTTCCTGTTTAAATAGACATTTGACTATGTGTCCTTTGGCTTTAAGGAAGTCTCAAACAAAATCCCTTCCTCGTTGCTTAGCTGTCTGGGTGGGTTTTATTACTTTGAAGTTGGCTTTATCTGCTGGCTTCATTCACAGACTAGCTGGCTGCTTATCACATCTGTGGATCAAATCTTCAAAGGTTTTGTCTGAAGAGCTGGGATTTATGAGGTCACGTGGAATCCCCCTTGGAGGGAGTTCAGCCCATGGCAGCAGAATTGTGGGGAAAAGCTTTTGTGTGTAGGTGATGCCGGGCAGGGCAGGGGCTCTGCGATGCACCGAGGTGTGCGTGTGCTGTGGGAAGTGTTGCATTGCGAGCGCTGGCCCGTTTTCAGCACGCAACATATAGAGAATGTGGGAGACCAGAGTGCAAGACTCACCGTGTTGCTGCTTCCAGTAGAGCTGTGTGAAATGTCAGAAGGAATTAGACCCGTGCTGGAGTTGACAACCCCATCGGGCTCTGCTGCACTAGGCTTCGCTGCACTTTTACAGCCGGGCTTAGAGACTGCACTGCATGGGTGAAAATGATTTCTTTTTGTCAGAAAGGTGGCTGCTTATTAAAAGTTGAAAAAAAAGAAAGAAAAAATAGAGAAAAAAAACAGCGTAAAAGGCTTCCTGGCTTTGTGCTTACTTCAACAGCCAGCAGCAGCTGTCAAATCTGCAGCCAAAACTGCCTCGTCCCAGCCCCGAGTGTCCCTTGAACAGCGTGCCAGCTGAGATGAGCATCTCCAGTCAAAGCACATTTGAGCGCTCTTGCCTCTGGAACATGCAGCATGATTTTCAGGCTGTGTTCAGGCTTGCCAGGCTTTGCTGACTGGACAGGAATGGGAGGGCTCGGGGCAGCAGTATGTGTTTATTGCATTTCTGAGTGCCTTGCAAACAGCTTTAGCTGATTAGGCCACTAGAGATCACACTTGGCTTCAGAGCAAGCAAAATGATATAACTACAAGTGCTGCAAGCAGGAGAGGGTACTCTGTGCTGACTTATACCTCAGCTTCCATTCAGGAGATGAAGATTAGGTTAAATGATTGCAATGATCTCTGTTAAAACAGTCTTGGAAAGAAAGTTATTTTTCCTTGGGTGAAGCACACTGAGTTACCCCTTGCAAGAGGACGAGCAGATTGCAGGTGCTGTGGAGCTGGGGTGATCCTGCTCGCTGGGGGCTGGAGGAAGGGATCTAGTACACGTTAACTGGATGTGTTTGGAGACGCGACCTTTGTCACTCTGCCTTCCTTGACTTCTCCATCAGAACGTACCGCCGCCGCAGAGAGGAGTCTCGCGTTCGTGCGCTTGGCTCTTTCTTTGGCACAAGTTGCTATCTTTCAGCACTTATTAACGCAGCCCCGCGTTGGCCCAAAGCTCCACCTCTCCAAAGAAGTGGAGCTAATTCAGGCTCCGCAGCCACACGCTGTCCTCTGCAATGGCTCCTCCTCCCCTCCCACCCTTGGGTGGAACCAGAGAAGGGAAAACTTGACAATAGTTAGCAAGCAGCAGAGCTCGCAGGAACTGCTGCAGAAGCATGTCCAGCTAGCCTGGGTAGCAGTTGTTCTGCCCTTCCCGAGGGAGCTGCTGCTGCCGAGAGCAGGAGGAGGTTGTTACAGCCATGGGAGCCGGGAAACATCTGGAAAGGAATGAGCAGCTGAGAGACCTGGCATTCCTTGGGCAGCTTCAAAGAGAGGTGAAATATCTGAATCAGCGCAAGATTAAATGAGCTCTGGCTGCTGCCATGTTGGCAGAACAGACCTGTTCAGAGGCAGTTGGACGAGTTTGTGGCTGAGCCGGTTTATCCAGCGTTGAAGATGGGAAGTTACTTGTCTGCCCCAGCTTACTTCGCTCCCAAGGATCCCTTTCGGTAAGTCTTGCGCAGGATCAGCAGCGGATCTTCAAAGAGTCGTTTCCCCCAGTAACACTATCCCAAGCAGTTACCATGCAAGGTGTGAAGAGTGAGGTCCAGTGCTTGTGTGCAGGGAACAACCGGCCTCACTGGGACCTGTCTTGCTCTCTGGAGCAGACAGGGAAGATTCCAATTACCAGCCTCTTGGCAGATGTGTGGAACGAGGGAATAGCACCTGTGCTGTGAGCAGTGCCTGCGTAGCCTGGGTGAGCAGGCTGTGTGCTGTGAGCAGTGTCTGTTCTGTGTAGCCCAGGCGAGCAGGCTGTGTGCTGTGAGCAGTGTCTGTGTAGCCCAGGCGAGCAGGCTGTGTGCTGTGAGCAGTGTCTGTGTAGCCCAGGCGAGCAGGCTGTGTGCTGTGAGCAGTGTCTGTGTAGCCCAGGCGAGCAGGCTGTGTGCTGTGGGCAGTGCCTGCATAGCCTGGGTGAGCAGGCTGTGTGCTGTGTCTGCGTAGCCCAGGCGAGCAGGCTGTGTGCTGTGGGCAGTGTCTGCGTAGCCCAGGCGAGCAGGCTGTGTGCTGTGTCTGTGTAGCCCAGGCGAGCAGGCTGTGTGCTGTGGGCAGTGTCTGTGTAGCCCAGGCGAGCAGGCTGTGTGCTGTGAGCAGTGTCTGTGTAGCCCAGGTGAGCAGGCTGTGTGCTGTGGGCAGTGTCTGTGTAGCCCGGGCGAGCAGGCTGTGTGCTGTGGGCAGTGTCTGTGTAGCCCAGGCGAGCAGGCTGTGTGCTGTGAGCAGTGTCTGAGTAGCCCGGGCGAGCAGGCTGCCTTTCGGAGCAGCACCACGTACGCTGCTTTACGCTGTGCCCCGGTGCTCTGCTCCACTGCCACAGGAATGAGATTAACTGTAGCTGCTGCTGTCTCTTCCAAAGCTGCTTGTGCTTGGGCAGGGTGAGGTGAGGTGCTGCTGTGGGGAGTTCAGGAAGGTGATGTAATCTGCAGGGAGGCAGCGCCTAATCTTGTTTGAGAAAAGAAATCAAGTACCTTGCAGGTAACTAGAGACAAGCAGCACACTTCCCTTACATGGACAGGATTCTTCCCTGTGATATTTTTGTTAATATAACAAACATTCTTGATCCAGTTGAACAAATGAGGCTTGAGAAGGGCCATAGCTACAGAACAAGGCTTTGATTGCATTACATCTCCATAGTGAAAACTCTGAGTGGGGCCGAACGCAGCCAGGGTGGTGACGGACCAACGTGCTGATACGGTGCATGGATGGGGAAAGGCAGAGCTTGCAGTTTCATTGTCTCCCTCCTGTTCCCCTCCACTCGGATTTGCTCATTATTGATCCTGCTCCTGCAAACACAGTTTGTTGTACTGATTTGGGAGTAAGGAGCCTTTTGTTAAAACAATCTAGGATAGGAGTAAATACTGCTGCGCAATTGCTAAGCTGCTTTAAGCAACTTTCTGAATCAGCGTCCACTTTCAGAAGAAAGAAAGTGAGCAGGCGTTTATTGTTTTTAATATGTGTATGGCATTGTGCTGAGCCACAGATACACCTTCTCCTAAGTGTGTGGCAATGGTTTTGCATAGTCAGAGCTTAAACATTCTGTCTTCTAGTACTTAGTCAGTTTTCTAGCATCCGTTCTTCCTTGTCTAGCGTCTCTTCCATCGCCAGTGCACACAACCCTGCCAGGGCCGGGTGAGGAGCCTGTGGGGTAGCTGCAGGCTGGGGTGATGGTTTATTCCGCAGGTTTCTGTTTGCGTGACTGTCCTCTCCCCAGCTCTGCCTGCAGAATTGGAACCACAGCCCTTTCGAGCCTGTCTAGCGTTAACTGATCTAGCCTGACAGTGCGTCTGGGGGGTGGATTTTATTAATGAGCCCTTCTCAAAGGGATCTGTCTCTTCAGCGCCAGGGTAGTCTTTGCTTCCATGAGGGTATTGGCTTTCATTTAGATGTAAAAGAGATGCCACTCAATTGAATCTCCATCTCGCTGAAAACCAGGCTGGTTACCTGTTGTGACCTGATCCTCCTGCCACCCCTCACAAAGACAAGTAGCCATCAGGCAGCGATTTATGAACTCTTTCTGCACCTGCTGTGCCACTGAGGATCAGGGCTGCACCCAGATGCTGCGCAGGGTTCCTGGAGGATGGCAGTGGGAGGCGGATTAGTGTATTTTTTTATTACCAAGGCTGGGAAGTGAAGAATTATAATGTATGGGACTGTATGATCAGAGCAGGGCTCTGCAGCTCTGAAAATGGTGGCTGGGCAGCAAGAGGAAATGTGTCCAGTATGGCTGTTACCAGCCCTCCAAGAACCTTGACCACCACGCTTTGTTCCTCTGTAATAAGAAGAGCAAATCATCTAGGCGAAGATTAGCGGTTTCTAATCTATAGAAGACAGAGGAGTAAGAAATCTTCCTGTCCTTTGGTTGTGGTGACTGGCAAAGATTAGCTTGCTTAATACCTGCAGAAGTAATTGTGTTCCTGCTCAGCTGATGTGAGCCCTGGCAATGGCAGCGCTGCAAAGCCGCGCAGCTCACGAGGAGGGAGAGGAAGGAGAGGTGACTCTTGTATCTTCCGAGATAAAATTCCAACATATCTCTTCAGTGACAGTCACACAGAACAATCGTGTCATTCCTTTATCATTTGGCACTGAAACAGTTGAAACAATCTTAAAACGATACCTGTGTACTCTCAGTCCTCCACACCTGACAAAACCAAACCCCTTTCTACATTACAGAACACATGGTGAATACAGAAGGTGCTGCTTGGCCAGTTAGACCCATTACCAGCATCCAGCCTCTCTGGGGCTGGTCGCTTTGTTTCTGTTGTCTCACTGCCCTGGGTGGGGTTCTGAGCCCTAAGCTGCAAACCCGTCCTGCCCAGATTTGTTTAATTGCATAGCAAAGAACTGACTGGTTGCTGGCTCCACCCCCCTCACCTTCATTCTGCTATGGGTGTGTTGCAAATTAGATACCAGTGCTTATTTCCGGATGGAAGCAAACTAATCACAGTGCTCTAAGGTTGGAATAACACCATGAAGAACTAAGGGAAAGATAAAGGGAAGACAAGTATACGTGATCCTCTGGAGTCTGTCTAAACAGAATTGCAGTTTTGTTGCTTTTGCAGGAGTTTTATATTTTCTTAGGGGGGAAAAAGGAGTGGTTGAAGGTGAAAATGAAGAAAGGTGAGGAAGGGATGGTGGTGTGATTAATAACAAACAAATAACCCTCCTGCTGGGGGTGAACTTACACAGAGAGCCGGGTCCTGAAGCCCTGGTGGAGCAGTCTCCAGCTTTGCCGTGTGCATCCCAAGCGCAGGTCTGGTCACAGCTCCCCGTTTGAAGATGTAATCGCTCCCACAGCACACACTGGTACAGGCATGCACGCAGAAGTCGGATAAGTCTGAGGGATCGCATTTGCCTGTGTCGAGCCAGATGTTCCTGCCACAAGGTGATAGAAATCTTCGCTGTTAGTCTCCACTTGCTCTTTTCTCCCTCCCACTCACCCACTTGATCATTCAGCATGGGGTATGTACTGCACACGGAAGCCAAAGGCTGGTGGTTGAAGGCAGAGCGCGTGGTGATGCCCTCTAGGTCTCTTGCATACCATGAGCAGGGTGTAACCATGACAGTGCCCCAAGGCTGAGACGGTAATAACGCAGGTACCATGTACCGCAGTGGTGAGTTACTGCTCCCTCTGTCTCAGACAAAACTGGCAGGGCCTGCTGCACGTGCGGCAGTTCTTTCCCATCACTGAGGAGGGGGGAGTGGGCAGGGTTTGGAGCTTCTCAGCTGGGAGAACAAACACTATAAATGCCAAATACATTAAAAGGAGCAGCTTTCCTGAGGGTAGGGTACGGCACTAAATACCTCATGAGGCGTGTTTTCCCCTAAAACCATGGGCTGCTTACAAGCAGCCTCACCTTGTTGCTTTGCAGTCTTTTGAGACGGAGCAAATAACTCCATGTTGGAGCACAACCAGCTTCGCATATCGTCACACTGGTTATGAGCTGGTGGAGTTTACAAGGAATATCTTTGGCACAAATAAGCTTTCAGGAAGCTTGTGAGAGGTGAAGTCAACAGTAGCTCTCCTCTTAGACCTGGGAGCACCTAAAAAGTGCAACTGGTGCTGTGGAGAGAGCTGAATCCCCCGGACCCTCACCCGGTGTAACGGGTTCCCTCCAGTGCGGTAACTGGGACAGTTGTTGGGGTAAGGGGCAGAAGAAACTCTTCCTTCCATCTTTGGGAAAGCATCGTACTGATGATGACATTGATCCTTGAGGTGTTTCTTTGAACTAGTTATTGGTGAGTAACCTGCCCTGGATTCTACACTCAGAAACAGCCAATACCAGACTAATTTTCCTTTTGAAGTCTGAGAACCTGCTCCCCAGGGCTAATGGAATAATCTGTAGTGATGCAACTGCTGTCTGTGCCTTATCTCTCCATTAAATCACACCTCGGTGCTGCAGAAGTTAAACTCCCTTGCCCAGTGCATCCTGCTCAGGCAGGATTATTTTGTGTTCAAGAAGCCTGAAGATCTGGGTTCTGCTGCTGATTTGCTAAAATACTATCTGCAGTAGAACTGCTGCCTCTTTTTCCTTTATGGGGGGGCCGGGGGCAGGGGAGGAGTTTGTTTCTGGGGGTGGGTATAGGGAGAGGATTAATGGTTGCTTGTTGAAATGGGAGCTGACACTGATATGTGTAGCATTTTGAGACTCCATGAAATAAGAGAAATAGTTTTGTTTGGGTTTTTCTTGGTTGGTTGTGTTGGGGTTTGTTGTTGTTGTGATTTTTTTTTCTCATGTGCTGCCATCAGCAGAAGGAAAGGGAGAGCAGTTGGTAGGGAGAGCTGGAGGAGGACTTTCAGCACAGATAATTGGTACATGCAACAAATGTGGAGTTCAAAGGACTAATTGCTTTGAAAACTCTCCCTCAAATGGGCAGTGCTGCAGCTGACCTTTTGGGAGAGGTCTCCTTACAAAGAACAGAAAGGCTTTCCACAAAGGTTGGTGCAAACCTGGCTTTGTGTTGCGCGAGGAGGTGGATCCAGCCTCTGTCCCCCGTCCTGGACAGGCTGAGGTGACGGGTGCTCTGGCACACGGGGCTGTGAGGCCGTAGAAACACCGAGTAGAGACGGAGCAGAGCTGTCTGTGTCCCGGGCAGCTCCACAGCTGGAACCTGCAGCCGAGAGGAAGCAGAGGAGCACAGTTTATAAGGCAGAATTTATAAACCTACTGACGTGTTTTAATAAATGGATGGGATTTGTTTTAAACTTTGGAAGCTTGTCTTTTCCTTTGTATTGGTTGATACCACATACCGTGACAAACCTTGGGTTTGGTGCTAATTTTTGGTAGGAAAAGCATTGGGAATGGGGGGTTTTAGTACATCTGTAGCTAGAACAGCTGGTGATGAGCTGCTGCGGAATGGCTGTTTGTCCATGCAGGAGGGGACCTTTGTTGTTGATTTGTGACTCATTGCCAACTGGAACTTTGTTCCTTTGTTTCCTTCAAGGTGCTCTGAGTGTCAGGATCCCCTCACTAACTGGTACTATGAGAAGGACGGGAAGCTGTACTGTCACAAGGACTACTGGGGCAAGTTTGGGGAGTCTTGCCATGGCTGCTCTCTGCTGATGACCGGACCTGTGATGGTAAGGACTCCGGAGGACTCCGGCCTCCAACCACTTGTACTCGGCTGGGAGTTGCCCTAGCTACTCAGATAACCAAATAAACTGAAGGTAATAGTCTCCTTGCTGCTTTAATCTCTAATCGGAGATTAGAAATGAGGTTTGTGTGTGCATCTTCTGGATAAAGATTAATTTTGAACAGGCGTAGCCCTTAAAAGAGGGAGTTAGGGGGATCTGAAGCATATGAAAAAGTAAAATAAGGTGCTGAAATGCACGGGCATGAGAAGTAGAAAGGTGTTTAAGGGGACGTCTGCTCGGTTTCTGTAGCCCAGTGCCCCCCTGACTCCATGGGGTGATTTTCCGCTGCACTGCGAGTCAAAGCTCACAGCAGGTTGTGGCTCTGGGGACGTTGCCGTCCAAGTCCCACCTGGACTGTGGCCAGAGTGGTTTTCTGGCCGATGGAGTCTTGACGTATCGTCAGCCCCAGTGGCGCTGAGGCCTTGAACTCTGCCCGCACAATACAGGCTCGCCTAAATGTTCCCCTCCGTGCCGCGACCTTGCAAATGTTTGACCTTTAAAACTGTCAAGAATTAAAAATAACCATTCTTTTTCTAGGGAGGGCCTAAATAAAAGCAGCATGGCTCTGAGTAATATGATTGCTACCTCAAAGGGAATTACCGTGAAAAGCGCAGACAATTTCTCATTGCCTGTAAAATACTGCCAATAAGGGAAGTTCTCATAAAGAAAATAGAAAAACAGATCAATGAATAAAGATATTCTTTAAAGGTATTTTGTTGTCTCAGTCAGCTCACTTTTTTTTTCCTGTCAGCTGGCTGGTAAAGTGTCTGAATTTGTGCATTGCCTGTCTGCCAAAATAAAAAGCCCTTTCAGCTTTATTAATTCAGGCGTAACATTAGTTATCTTGCCAAGATCAACTGAACAGGAAGGTTTAATATCTTGTTTACTAGTGTGCAGCAGACTATTGACTATTTTTAATAGCTGAGCAGCCACCAAATATAGCAGAGGTTCCTGGGGCACAAACTTTGCTTTGCATGTTGATGTGTTTGTTTCAGAGAAGTTTTGCAAACCAGATGTCCGAGATGGGATTCAGGAAAGGCAGAATGGGTTAATGCAACTCTTCAGTAGAAAACTGCCGCTTGACTTTGAGATCTGAATGAACACGGGAATCAGAGAAGAAAGCAGGAGCTGCATCTGCTGATGGATTTCAGCTCCACTAAGCTACTCCCTTTTCTGTCTGTAGGTGGCTGGCGAATACAAGTATCACCCCGAGTGCTTTGCTTGTATGAGCTGCAAAGTGATCATTGAAGACGGGGACGCTTACGCGCTGGTGCAACATTCCACTCTCTACTGGTAAGACGGAGCGGCTTTGCCACCACATTGCTCTCCGCTGTACGCGCAAGCCGCGTTTAGCTGGCTCGGTGTGGTTCAGCCACACGTGGCACTGAGGAATGCCAGGAAGCTGCTTTTCGAGGGAGGGAGGGATGGTGTGAGCACTAAAACTATAGCTTATGGTCAATGGGAGAGCTTGGAGTGTGAGTTTGGCACGGAGGAATAATATGGCCATAATGACTTTCTTCACTTCCTTTAGTGGAAAATGCCATAACCAGATTGTGCTGACACCGATGATAGAAAAACACTCCACCGAGTCTCTGCGTGAGCAGCTGCCTTACACGCTGACCCTCATCTCCATGCCGGCAGCTACCGATGGCAAGAGGGGCTTCTCTGTGTCTGTTGAAGGTGGCTGCTCCAGCTACGCCACTGGTGTCCAGGTGAAAGAGTGAGTATGACCAGGCTGTGTGCGACGTTGGTGTCTGCGCGGAGGGAGCTGGTAAAAATTCTGCGGCACTGCCGCCCTGCCAGCTGCTTTAACTGCTTGAGGGGATCCATCTCGGCACAACAGGGATGTATGTTGGCCAGCAGCCATTTGTCTTTGGTCTCCAGTTTGCTCTTGTGACAACTTCAACTGATAACTTTACTTCTCAGCGCTGTCTCCTTTACTGAGCACAAAACATTTGGAGAATTGTAATGGACTAGCAATTTCTGCCGTTGGGCAATGAAGAGCTCTCCCCAAACCAGCTCAAACCAAAGCGCTTGGTCTAATGGTAGCTCCCTGTGTTGGTAGATTAGCATTGTTTTATTTCAAAATGCCAATATGAAGGGAAGCATCAGAGATCAAATATTTTTGATAATTTTGGCTAAACTGACTTCACACATACACAATAATTCCCATGTTTAGAGTTAACAGGATGCACATCAGCCCAGATGTCCGAAACGCCATCCACCCTGCAGATCGTATCCTGGAGATTAATGGAGCTCCTATTCGTACGTTACAGGTGGAGGAGGTGGGTAGAGTTCTGTTATGAACCCTCCTTCTCATCTGCCTTCCTACAGCTTTTCTGCCTCTCAGCGCTGTTCTGCCACCCTACATACGGTGTGTGCACACCCATAGTACTCGTGCTGACAGTAGGAATAAACATGAAGACAAGCTTTGCCAGCCCTTCCAGCAAAAGAGGAAAATCTAACAGGTGGAAAGGCAATTGGGATGCAGTTCTGATTTTGTGTCATTCAGACATGGAGGAAGGTAATAAGAAAAGCATATGGCTGTGACATCTCAGAGGACAGAGAGGCTGTGAAGACTATTCGTGTATTGTTAGTGAAATCCACTGTTCTGATCCTTTTAGAGGCAACTGCTTATAGACAAAAGCTCAGCGGGTCCTAGGGATGAGCTTCCTATTGCAAAAAAAGAAAAAAAGAATTTGATGTCTGTATTTACAAGCAAATGCTTTATACAGATCTTAGGTGATGCTGCACGAGTGTAGTGAGACCATCAGTACCTTCAAGGAAAGGACTGTCGGGCAGTGGTGGAGTCGCCATCCCTGGAGGGGTTGAACAGACATGTAGATGAGGTTCTTAAGGAAGTGGGTTAGAGATGGACTTGACAGGGCTGGGTTAATGGTTGGACTTAATAGTCTTGAAAGTCTTTTCCGACCAAAACGATTCTATGAATCTATGATTCACTACACAGGGATTTTATTTAGCGTTGGTGCTGAAGAGAACATTAGGAGCACAACAGCTTTTGCGAAGCTGGTTTTTGCAGCACTGTTCAGGGTGGAAGCCTGTGCAGTTTTTGAACACTTCTCAGGATTTAAAAAAAAAAAAAAGGTGTTTGGTCACTTGTAACTGACAGAAAAGAACAGAAGAGGATTTGGATAGCATGAGGAACTTCTGTGTTGCTAGTTTGATTTGTCCAGTAGACATCTGCAGTGCACACAACTAAACCACAACTATGGAGTGATCTCACTGAACTCTCTACTCCGATTCCTGTGGGTCGTTCTGCTGTGTCTCCTCTGTCTGCTGTCATCCGTGTTCCTCTGCTCTGCTGCCATCCTCTCCTTTGGTTTGATTTCAGGTGGAGGACTTGATTCGCAAGACAAGCCAGACGCTTCAGCTGCTGATAGAGCACGACCCTGTGTCGCAGCGCTTAGACAGGCTGCGTTTGGACTCCCGTCTGCCCACCCACATGAAGCCGCCCATTTCCCCACGCTCCCTCTCGCCACTGGACATCAAGGAGAATCTGGAAGGAACGCTGCGGCGGCGCTCGCTGAGGTAAAGGCTCGGAAGCGCTGCCTCTGACCTGCCTTGTCTGTGCCCTGCGATGGCAAGTGACTGCAGAGACAAGGCTTATCTCTGATACGAGCCTTGGTATAAACCACTGGTGAAGCAGTGGAGAGCTTCACATCCTGTTATTGCCACGTCTCCATTCCCTTTCAGGACAGCAAGGTTTCCTTAATAAAAATAAGGAGCTCTACTTTTAACATAGAAAAGCTACTATGTTTTACAGTTAGAAAATGGAAAGGTTAGATTTTTGCCAGTCTTGAATGTCTGGGAAGTAACAGAATATAGCTGAGACCTAGGATTTGGGCAAAAACATGTCTTCCTAGGCTGGGTCACTCATTTGCTCGTGTAGCCATTTGCCAGTATGTTAATCTTTGTTTAGAGACAGCAAGAGCTGTGTCTTTACAGCTTCCTCCTCCTGTTCCCAGAGTTCCACCTCTGACAGACAGTGCAGGACATGTGGTGGTGTTGGCCAGCTCCGACTTGGAAGCTGCTCTGGGTTTGTGAAGAGCTTCCATGGTGCTGGGAGAGCATCTGGCTTTTGAGATATAAAGAGCACTGAAGCACATCTAGAAACTCGTGCCTTAGGAGCTAATGATGGGATATGTTGGGCCAAAAGTTTCCTAGCAGCTTCCCTGATCTTCCTGTGTCTGCTTTGCTTTCTAGGCGAAGTAACAGCATTTCTAAGTCTCCTGGCCCCAGTTCTCCAAAGGAACCGCTCCTCCTGAGCCGTGACATCAGTCGCTCTGAATCCCTGCGTTCCTCTTCCAGCTGCTCCCAGCAAATCTTCCGGCCCTGTGACCTGATTCACGGCGAAGTTCTAGGAAAAGGATTTTTTGGACAAGCTATCAAGGTTAGGGAGGTCCCCAAACATTCATCCTTTACTTTGGTTACAGAAATGTCTGCCTGTTTCGGGATCCTTCACGACTGTCTCGGTGGCCTTTGCCCTGCTGATAGTGATCACTCTTGGAACTCACCTGGTTTGCTCAGTGAGGTCCATTTCTCTAGTTCATTCCCTGACCCTGAGTGTCCCTGGCTGCATGTGGTTTTGACTTTGTCCCCTTTGAATGTCAATCTCGGCCATACACACTCATCTGAGTGAGGTTTAGAGCTCCAGCATCCCTGTGTCACAGCAACCACCTGGGCAAGGTGGGGAGAATGGGGAACGAGCTCCACTGTCTCTTACAAGCTTCTTTCTTATGAAGAGGTGCATTCAACTCCCCAGTCCAGCATTTCTGACCACCCGTAGCGTGGCACGCTTGGGGTTTGCCAGGCTGAGGTAGCGACCACCTCTGAACCCCCAGCGGAGCCCAAATGGCTTGTCGATGTGGAGGCAGTGCTCAGGTCTTGCATGACGCTCACAATTAAGATCTCCATTAATAGCAGTTCTGCTCTCTTGTATTTAAGCTCTCCAGTCTTGACTGGGGGTGTTTCGGCAGCTCCTATCGTGGCATCCCTGGCATCATCAGGGGGCAGCTGTCTCTGCCTTACCACGGTGCTGTGAGCTCCTCAGTACTCAGGTTGCTGTTCACTACATTGTGGGACTTCTCTCCTTCCACCTGTATAAACTTCAGCTGCCCAGCCACCATATTAATCTCATGCTTCCATGGGAGGTGGTGAGCCAGTACTACAAACCCAATGCTTTTGACCTATACTAATGAGCATATTTCTCTTCTTCTCTGCTCATAGAGAAATAACAGGTCCAGGTAAGCGGAACCTTTCCTCTATCGCATGCTTTTGTCATCTGCGTCCCCACAGTTAATGGCACAAAGGCATTTCTTTTCTGCTCAAACTACCTGATAGCCATCCCGTTCTGGTGCATGCTCTGGGAGTTAAAATTGCCCCCTTGGAGTTTCATGATGACACTTGTTTCAGTTTTGCTGGTATGTCAGCTTAAGAATTCCACTTAGCCTTGTCTTGTCTTTGTCTCTTCACTTCCCTTTATCTTTGGGTATTAGATGTCCCTGGCTTTCATATCCCTGGCTGAAATGTGTAGTGTTCCCTGGCTCGCTATTTATATATGGATGCTTGATTTCAGACAGGAGCAGAAGAATATTTTACTCTTGCTTCTGTTGTGTTATTCCATGCATTCGTATTCCTCCTATATCAGCCTTGCTATGTCCCATGGTTCCAAACAGAACTAGTGTGCCTCACTGCTCACCAGAGCTCATAAGCTTCCTAAATACTATACGTGGGTCTTGTGTTCTGGGTTGCAGTTCTGGAGTTTTTCTGAAACGCTTTTGATTTTAAAGGGTATGAGGCAAAAAAGTGGCAACTTCCTTGAGCTTCAGATGGAATGTTTTTGATGCAACAGTACTGTATCTAGTCAGAGTAGCTCCCTTCTGTTCCTAGAGAGAAGGTGGTTGTTTAGTTACCTGGAGATCACAGGGAGACTGAGCTGTTCAAGTTAAGCAACAGAAGGGGAGATTTCTGGGAAAACCTGCTCATCAGAATTTGGCCTCTTTTTACTCATTCACGAACCCCATGCAAGCAAGGGAAAGCTGGTTAAAAGGAACCTCTAGAACACAGCAAAATGCCAGGGACTAGTTGGATGCCGGCAAACAGCTCCTGAGGAACTGGAAATGCTTTCCATACCAAGAGCCAGGAAATTTATTACCTGTTTATAATGGATTTCTGCGTGTTTGCCGCCATTCTGGGATGTTCCTTGCAGGTAGCGTGGTAAAACAACTGCTTCCTGCTTTATCTGAACAATCTGTACATCCCAGTTCTGCTTGCACATGAGTAAGTTTGATAAGCTCATCAGAAAGCAGCAGGCTTCTGAGTCCCCATAACATGTGGTAATGCAGATTTGGGTTGTTTGGTTTGGTTTTTGATGCATATGAGCATTGATCCTTTGCTGATACAGACTGTAGTTGTTAGGCTCTGTGTACAAAACGTGAGCATCGTGCTAGGCAAGTGCTTTCTGTAAGGGAACCTGAGGCATTGATGCCTTTAGAGGCTTTGACAGCCGGTACGCACGCTCAGCTCTGCGCTGCGTAAATGGAGACTTCAGCTGTGGTTCTTGGGATGCTGTTGATCTCTTGGTATGTTCCTCTGTCAGCTTTAGGTAGTTTCTGTTTCATGCACAGATTCTTTGCTGAATTCTGAAAGGAGAAATTTTATGCAGTTTCCCACACATCCCTGGGCTCTGAATTTTCTCCCGTCTATATTCCTCTCTGGATGGAGGGCAATGTTACCCTCTCTTTCAGAAGAGTTGCAAGAGCGTTGGAGCTGTGTATTCTTGAACCTTGCCTGTAGTTGTGGTGTCTGTTTCCACCAGGTGACTCACAAAGCAACAGGAAAGGTGATGGTGATGAAGGAGCTGATTCGCTGTGATGAGGAAACACAGAAGACTTTCTTGACAGAGGTAGGAGCAAGATTTCAAAAAGCTTCTGAGCCAGTAGTGTGGTGGAACTCTCTTCTGTCTTCTCCAGAGAGTGATCATGCCAGCAACCTGGCAGGAATTGAGGCACTGAGGAGGGAGATACCACATGGGGAAAAGCAAACACGAGCTGAATGTTCGCTGCAGTGAAGTGTGACTCACACTGAACAATAGACATGGCTTCAGCTCCCAGTTCATCAATTTTTCAGTGATAAAAAGCAGCCTGAGTCTGAGGCAAATTGAGCTGTGCAATACAAAAAGGATTTATCCCTTGAGCCTTGTGCATAAATACAAATGATGAGGGCCAATATCTGTAAGATATTTAAGACTCCTGCTGTATTTAAGCTAAACTATTTTCTTGGTGGCTGCTTACTGTGTTTTTCAAAGTCAGATTTAGCTTAAAGGTGGCTCCTTAAACACCTGACACTGCCATTCTGGCCCCGACACATGCAGTACAGACCAGATAGCTGCCCTGGAGAGCTCCCGTCTCTTAGAATTTAGCCAAACTCAGGGGTGCTCTCCTTAAAGACTAAGATCAGGCTAATTGCACAGTGTAAAAATGAAGAGGCAACAGTTAATTGACTACTTTAAGGTTGGTGTCTGAGTGTATTCTGTGATCCCTGGAGTGCTTCTCACCAGAGCTGATCTGTTTGGACTTGTTCCATTCTCTTCTTTGGGGTGCAATGTCTCTCTTCCCAGGTGAAAGTGATGCGCAGCCTGGATCACCCCAACGTGCTGAAGTTCATCGGTGTACTGTACAAGGACAAGAAGCTGAATCTCCTCACCGAGTACATTGAGGGGGGCACCCTGAAGGACTTCCTCCGCAATGCGGTGAGTATGGAAGCCTGGTAGACCTCTGTACTTGCTGTGGAATGAGGTTGACAGCATGGTGTTGGTGGTACCAGCCTTATGGTGCTTGTTCCTAGTCTTCTCCTTTGGACCTGTGTGGAAAAGCTGCTTCTGAGCTGTGGGTGGCCTGAGGCAGGAAGCACCTTCTTCCTGGGGCTGTATCGTCTTTCTCTGAGGGCTGCAAGAGTCCCTGTTGCAGAGGAATTGCAGTCACCAGCTGGCTGGTGAGATAGTCCCTGACCTTTGAGGACTTGTCTTTCAGGACCCGTTTCCCTGGCAGCAGAAGGTCAGCTTTGCCAAAGGAATTGCCTCTGGAATGGTGAGTCAGACTGTCTCTTCGTCACGGAGCAAAGCTCCAGGGTCAGGGTTAGCTGCTTCAGCGGGTGGTGCACGAGGGGTCCTGGGTGCTGCCCGACTTCCAGCAACTGGTTGCTGAGCTCTGTAAATGTGAAGGGATGTACTTGCATAACACCAAGTTTTCTCTCTCTGTTCCAGGCTTACTTGCACTCCATGTGCATCATTCACAGAGACCTGAACTCCCACAATTGCCTGATCAAGTTGGTGAGCTACACCTCTGTTCCCCACAGCATGCTGCTCACCTCCTTGACATCATCCTCCCTTGGTTTTCTCCACATGATGTTCTCTCTTTTGTCAGGGAGGAACTGATTTCAGAGAATTTTTGGTGCCCGAAACAAGGGAGCTTCATGTTCTCATAGGCTTTCCCAGACTGATCTAGCTTTCCCTGTTTCTTCATTCTGTTCTCTTATCCCTTTTCCTGGGGTAGCATCTCCTGTTAACAATCACATTACGAGAGTTAGTACAGCTCTCTTCCTCTCTTCCTTACCTCAGCTATGAAATGTTCTCTACAGCTGCTTCTGTTCTTTTAGCCGCTTGATGACTGTATTGGCACTCAGGATTCACACAAGTGCGCGGATGTGTGCACATGGGTGTATTCTCTCTTTTCTAAATGCTAGCTCACAAGAGTTTTATGTAGCTTCATTCTTTCAAGCCTTGCCCTTGTTCCCTTGGCTGGAATATGACATGAGCATGTAGGCTTCAAACGACCCAGGATGAAAGTTGATAAGTTAATTCCCAGCCAGATAGAATAGGAAAGTCTGAAAGGAAAGGTCCAGGTTTGCCCTGGCCAGTGTAGCCCAATTGATGGGCATTATTGTTAGTGACCACACAGGAAATAAGACAATCAAGAGAGGAAATTATGAGTTGGGATTGTGAATTGGGTGTCTTACACCTGTCCAGACAGGTTGCAATGCTCGCCTGGCTGCAGGAAACCCTGATAGTTGCTTGTACAGTATAGCTGATAGTGAACACGAATTGCAGCTTCTTTGCTTCTGAAGGGAGCTGAGAGGAATTGGTGGCTTGTACTAAATCTAAATTCCTTGTGTAGGATAAGACGGTGGTGGTGGCCGACTTTGGTCTGTCTCGGCTGATCGTGGAGGAAAGAAAAAAGCCCACTTTGGAGAAGCCGTCTGCCAAGAAACGAACCCTACGCAAGAGCGACAGGAAGAAGCGCTACACGGTGGTTGGCAACCCGTACTGGATGGCCCCGGAGATGCTGAACGGTAAGATAGTGACACCAGGGTGCAGGTAAGGAGACAGCCTGTGACAACGGGTAGGGATGACAGGATTACTGAAAGCTGCTGGGCCCTAGTAACAATCAAACCTATTAGAGCATGTGGTTTTAGACCTGCTAATACGCAAGCTTATTTATACACACAGGTACCCCAGCTGCACTCCCCTGGCAGTACCTGACCTGGTAAGCCTTTGTACCAGCTGGGGTAATGTTTCTGGCATGACAAAGGATTCTTCAGCAGGATGACAGACCTAAACTTGCTATCATTCGCATAACAGGGAAGACAAAAGAGTCCTGAAATAAGACTGAACCTGAGATCAATTTCTGTTACAGCCTTATGCTTTGGAACTGCCCCTGGAGACAGGGAATCGTTAAACTCTGGGGTGAGGCTTATGTGTGCTGTTGCGTAGATCCAGGGAGAAGCCATCTGCTGCCAGGTTTGCTGAAGCCTCGGGATTGCAGTGGGAGTTGGCCACATGCAGGGAAATCTGGATTTTGGCATGCAGCCCTCAGTTGCATTAAGGATGAACTATGTCCCTTAAGGGAAAAACTGCCCCTGCAGGAGGTGAGGTGAGAGTGAAATACAAGGGATACAGTTTCCTCTTAACGAGCAGGTCTGTCTGAGCAGGCTGGGCAGTCTGGCTGGCTATGATGTCAGTATTGTCCAACATAGCCCCCCGGGGAAGGGAGGACTTGTCTCTTCTTCCCCGACTCAACTCTTCTCCATGTTGCTTTCTCGTGTGCTGTTCTGTGTGCCTTCTCTCAAGGCCCTACTGGAGCCTGAGGCTGCTTCTCAGAGCCTGTCTCAGACCTGGCATTTGTCTAGAGAACAGCAAGCATGTAGTCTGACATCATCTCCGAAAGCAAGGCTGTTTACCAGATATTGGCTTGCGAGGGGCGTGTCTGTAAGCTGACAATGGCATGCTGGAGCCAGTCTGCTTTCCCAGCTCCAAAGTGCTGCTAGTGTGTAATTTATTACCTCTGCAGTCACTGCAGCAGGAACTGGGCACTTGCTGGCTGCTGGGGAAGCTGAACGCTGACTTGGTGCATTATAGAGATGCACCGAAACAGCTGTCAGTGGAAAGGGGCAGAAGCCATCCATAGTTATCCTTAGTATTTCCTCAGACCTCTGATACACAAGGCTTCCCTGTGTTGTCCTTTAATTCCCCAGGAGAAGAAAGAAGTGGGGTTAAAGTATGTGATGGCAGGGTATAGGAAGATGCAGTTGGTATATGTTATCTTGGGACAACTGCCCCTACTCAGACTTAAGTCTCGTGTTACAGAGCCCTCTCGGGAATATGTTTAGTTAAGCTTTGGACTGGCAGCTCCTGGAATATCTGGGTGAGGAACTGTCTCTCACAGAGCTGAATGTCTTATGTCTCCTGCAGGACAGAGCTACGATGAGACAGTGGACATCTTTTCGTTTGGGATTGTTCTCTGTGAGGTAAGACCAGGACATTACATGGCGTCTTCAGTGGACTTCTTTCCCATCGCCATCTCCTTACACACGTTGTATCGGCCAGTTCTCTGTGTCTGAGTGTGCAGTCTGTGACCTAACAGCAGTGAATTAGGCTGGGAGTACAAGATTACCCAGTCCCTGTTCCTCAGGCAAGATAACTGTCTTGTAACTTTTTGTCCCAGGTAGAGTTTCTCCCTGGACTGAAAAAAATACAGGGGTTCCTCCTGGATGGAGAGAAGCTGTAAAAATGTCCATTAAGTTCTGATTGAGCTCTGGTGTCCATTTGAAAGTAGGCCTGTTCCCCAGAACTGTGATACTTCTTTCTTTTTCTACTGCCTCATTAAATTTGCTGTATAATCTCAGTAAATTCAGGGCCTCCGCTGTGGATGGCACTTCACTTCAAACAAGGGGAAACTGAAACCTCTTTGCAGGTTGATTAATGAAACTCGCACCCTGAAGTCCGTTCGCTTAGTTTCTTTCTGAGCCAATGTAGAGTCTTATATCAGGCTTTTCTGTCTGCAGAGCAAAGAGCGCCACTCCAAAGCTGCAAGGTATTTTCAGTTTAAAAGGTGTGTAAGACAGTGGAAATACCAATGAGAGGTGAGGTGTTAATGTGTACGGATAACACAGCAGTTATGGGAACACAGGGGAGACCAGCACGGTCTCATATTCAGTGTTTGGATGGAGACAAAGAAAATATCTGTGCATAAATCTTTGTGGCCTCATCTGGAGCTCTGTTTACACTGGACCCTCCTCTCAGAGAATGTTGTGGTTGTGAGTGATAGATGTAGGAACTTGAAAAATCTGTATGCGGGATTGAAACAATTGCTTAATCTAGAAAAAAGACAAATAAAGAGGTAGTAGGATATGAACTTTTTCCTTGTTGCCAAAATAAAGATGCTAAAAAAAGAAGTTACACACTCACACAGATAACAAAATAACCCTGCCAAAGTACATAATGGGCGTTCCACTGTCTAGCTACAGGATGTGGTTGTCCTGCTGAGTTATTGGCACAGAAAAGCCCGGGTGGTTATAAATAACACCCTTTTTGTGATACCCGATGAGGTTTTAAACCTAATACTCTTCCCCATGTGAGACTGTGCATCGACACTGACCTTGTCTGAGTCCAGCTCACCCCACAGCTCTCTACTGTGGGTTTCGTCCCTCTCATTACACTTTGAGTCCCCTGGTGCTGGAGGGGCTGGGTGGTGAGTGCTGGGCAGGGCTGCCCCCTGCTCCACCCAGCCCTTTCCTCTCGCCTGCAGCCTCCCCGGCTTTGGTTAGGTTGTTCTTCCCTCCACCCTCTGGCTGTGGGTGGGGTTGAATCTGCCAGTAGCAGAGCAACTGGGAATTTGTGGTGCTGTTGCCTTCACAGCATTGTTTAGGACAGATGTTTGCTGGTGGTGTGGTAAGGTGGTGTGAGAGGGAAGAGGTGATGCAGGCTGCGTTGATGACCTGCGATCAGGAGGGGCAGCAGCATCCCCGGCAGCACACAGCACAGTAGCTGATGCAGCAGCGAGACACTGTTGAGCTCTCTGCGAAGTGCACGCCATCCTGCATCTTCTAGCAGAGAAACCCTGGGGAGAACGAGAAGGTGTCTGTTGTTCCTTCACAACAGCGGCCACAGTGCCAGGTCTTGAAAAAGTTTCATGTGAATTTTGTCTTTATGCAGTGCCTTGCCCATTCCCTTGTGCAATTAGCCCCGTTGGAAAGGAGGAACAGGGTTTCTGCTCTTTCCCTTTCATTTTGAAGGAGCATCTGCCCAGTGCTGAAGTTCACTGTTAACATTCTGGAACTGCTGCTGTACTTAAGTGCTCCTCTCATTTTTCTCTAGATCATAGGTCAAGTTTATGCTGACCCGGACTGTCTCCCACGCACACTGGATTTTGGCCTTAATGTCAAGCTGTTCTGGGAGAAGTTTGTTCCTGCTGACTGTCCTCCAGCCTTTTTCCCTCTGGCTGCTATTTGCTGCAGACTGGAACCAGAAAGCCGGTAGGTTTGGGGTCCGGAGGACTTCTCTTTGTAAGCCTGGAGGATGTGTCTGTATGCCCTTAGTGGAAGGATTGCTCTGCACAGAGGGCGGAAGAAGGCTTGTGGGAATGCTCAAAAGTTTCCATGTGAGGAGAGACTAAAGACTCGTCAGCTTGGGAGAGAGACCACTCTATACGGTAGAGATCTCTGAAACAGAGAGGGTGAAGGGGTGATTGTTCAGGGTTTCTCATGTACAAAAAGCACCTTCCCAGCAGCTCCAAAATGTGAATAGTTCCTTTGGTTTCAGTTGTGAAACCTGTAGCTTCAGAACAGTGGTGATGCGAAGTGGGTTCCCAAGAGCCAAACCTCTCTGGTCTGGCTGTAAAAACAGCCCAGGCAGACGGGATCTTCACAACCTTCGAAGCTCACATTTCCTCATTGCTCTTCTAGGCCCCCTTTTTCCAAGCTGGAAGATTCCTTTGAAGCTCTCTCTCTCTACCTGGGGGAACTTGCCATCCCCCTTCCATCTGAGCTGGAGGAGCTGGACCACAACGTGAGTGTGCAGTACGGACTGAACCGTGACAAGCTACCTGAGAACACAACCTAGTCAGCTCGTCCCACTGCCTGCACCTCTTCCATGGGAGCTCAGATGGGTGATCGGGAGGGAGACGCACTTCAGCCACTTCCAGGGCATTAACGGGGCACCACGCTGTGCGTTTGCTGCATTGCCTCTCTCTCCCCACCCAGCACTCTTGGACATCCTGATTCACTGTGGATTTCTGGCATGTTTTGGAAGCAAAACGTTTCCTGCCAACTGCACCTGGGAAAGCTGCTCAACACTATTTTTCTGGCTTGAGAAATGTTTCTCTGGCCTTTTCAGGCTTCTTTACTGTGGTGCCTTAGAACTTGGCTGCAAGCTGTGAAGCCACCCTGGCTCGTCTGCCAGGGAGGGAATTGCTGTAGGAGACTCTGGGCAAGGACCAGCACTTCTGAAACTGCTTCTCCCACTGACTACCCTGCTCAGAAAGCTGGGGGAACGGGACATCCGCAAAAGGCCCCACCAGGACAGCGTGTGTGTGTGTGTATGTTTGTGCATGTGTTTTCCAAAACAACCCACTGAGATTTTTGGCCTCCAATGTGCATCAGGGGAGGGAAGGAAGAGCCCCAGGAACTGGGCAGCTCTCTTGAAATACCTTGTCTGTGGGGAAGCATGTATGAATTTTTGTTATGGTTTGGTTTTGTGGGTTTTTTCCTCTGCTTCTGAATACCTCCAGCAGCCTGCCTAGAAACACTAAGACAGCTCTAATGGTGAACAACACAGGCAGTAAATGAGCCACCTTGAGCCCACACGGCAAGTTTGCCTGCCCAAGAACCTTAACCTAGGTGAGAGTATTTGAACCTGAGTGGGTAGAACTGCACTAGGTGCTGGCTGTGGACATCCCTGCAGAACTGCAGCTGCTTGAGCTCTCAGCCTGTGGACATGAGGTGACAAAAAGGGTGGAAGATTGTGCTCTTCAGAAAGCTGAAGGTTTGAAGTGGCTCAGACTTCATACATGGACAATGGCAAAGTGGGACATGCCTGAGGTTATTTAAAGGATGGACTTGTCATGAACTGAAAAGTGCTGGAGAATGTCCCATCCTCCCAAGGGTGGCAGCTGCAGAACTAGTAATTCAGTTGTCATTACCTCATCCCTTCCTGCAGGCTTTGCAAGTTGCTCCCTTTGAAGGTCCTTCTTGCAGCTGCTGCTGTAGCACCTGATTCTCCAACCAGAAACTTTCCTCAGGGTCATTCCCTGCTTTTGGGGAGAAAAAGGGCTTGGAGTCACTGCGGGGCAGGTGAGGGTGTATTTTCTTCCAGCACTTCTTCCTCCCTGGGTGGGAGAAGGAAGAAAACTACAGCTGTAGTAGCTTGTGTGGCTGGCAGAACTGAACAAAAAGCTGGCTCAAGTCCTGCTCTGAAGTGTCACAAACATCTTGGTTTAACTGGATTTTTAGTGTGCTCCATTCTCCTCCGCCTCCCTTCCGTATTGAACAGTGGGGAATGGGTGTCAGTCTTTGCTGTTACTTTGATTTCCTCCCCCTACCCATGAGTTTAAAGTATTATGTAAAAATAACACGGGACCAGCCATCGCCTGACAAAGGTGTGTGTAGGGGGTGGTTTTAGTCTGTGTAGTGGTGTTTTAGAAACACTGGAGACTCCTCGTGCTGTGAGTCAGTGGAGGAGCCTCTCTGAACTGGGTCCAGTGGATTCAGGACTGTTAACAGATTTGCCCTTTCTTTCCCCCTCCCAGGCTGGTTTGTGAGGGGACCCCTGAAGGGGAGAGTCCTGGGTGATGTGTAGCTGGGGTTGATGAACTGTGATTTGCACAGCTCCATGTTCTAACTAAATTAAAGAGCAGTAAATGTATGCTATGAAAACAAGACGTTGTCGCAGTGTTACATAAAGCAGGAAGCGGTAACTTTCTCGGGTTTCTATTGTCACAAAATGGCAACATCAAAACTGCACAGATGAGGGATCATCTGAAACTCCCTTTCCTGAGCCAACGGGCTCTGCCACATTTATAGAACTACAGAGACACAGAGCAAGTGCTCTGTAGTACTATTTACCTGGCGTGATGGAAAGGGAGGAAGTTGTCACGTTCTGGTGATCGCTGGATTTTTTTAAGAGGAGACAGGAGTCAGAAGAACATGGAACTTCTCTCAATTTTCCTTCTCTGACCCAGGGATAAAAATACAGCCTGTTCTTGGAAACCACTTATTCTGAAATATGCAGTTCAAGTGGCATTTGTTAAGGCAACAACTGAACAAAAATGCTATGTCGGTGCCTCCTGTAACCTGCTGTGCTCTGTGTCCATCCCGCTTCCCAAAGCAAGGCCCCAAGGGAGGGAGCTGCTGCTGAGCAGCACCAGAGCAGAACTGACGTGTGTGGGGACAGGCGGGGGCTGCACCTGCGAGCATCCTCCCGTGGACCGGCCTGAGCATCCTCCCGTGGACCGGCCTGAGCATCCTCCCGTGGACCGGCCTGAGCATCCTCCCGTGGACCGGCCTGAGCATCCTCCCGTGGACCGGCCTGAGCATCTTCCCGTGGACCGGCCTGAGCATCCTCCCGTGGACCGGCCTGCACAGGCAGCACCGCTCACAGCCCAGCTGCCCCTCGGGGACAGCGTCCCCGTCCCAAACTGCCTGCAGGCAGCCTGGAAGGAAGCTCCGTGCCCCTTGTGGTGAGCAGAGGCACGGCTGGTAGGGATTTACCTTTGGGCCTGGCAAACTGAAGCGGCATCTTCCCTTCTCCTCCGTTCACAGTCTGCAACAAGCAACAGGACGCTGCTCTGGCAGGAGGAATGTACAGAAAGGCACAGTCCACACAGGTCTACAGAGCATTTTTCTTTTAAGCTTTAATGCAAGGTAGCACAATCTGCACCTTCTCATAATGAGGTATTTAAAACATTTTACAAAGAAATGGTATTCAAAGGTATTTAAAAATAAAACATTTCCCTTTTCTGAATCAAACATTAATACTAAAAACCCTGCTGCCAAGTGCTGCTCCCTGTTAGGCCCACAGCTATAAAGCAGATGGCTAGAAAACTTACTTGAATGGCTTGAATCCCCTGAGGTGGGGATGGATGTTTCCCTGAAGTGGCCTTGCCCTGGTGCCGTTTGGGAGACACTGCAGCAACCATCCCTTCCAAACCCCCTGAAACGCTAATAGAAGTTGTTACAAAACCTCTGTAATAGGGCCGGGCTCTGTAAGCAAGTAGTCTTGCTGCGCAAGCTGAGTGTGCGTGAAGGAGGCTGGGCCAGGAGCCAGGCCCTAACTTTGGGATCTTGTAGAGCAGCTGCCTTGTCCTGCCCTTAGAGCAAGAGCTTCTGCATCATGGCCGGGGTGACCTGCACAGCTGGCCCGGCCACTCTGTCCAGAGCTGGCTCTGTGCAAAGCCAAGGGAATTCAGAAAAGGATGTTATCAGTGCTCAACCTGCTATAGGTAGCTGAAGAGCAGTTTGTTTCCTTCACTCCACAACCGCTGGCCTTTGGTCTCCTGATGTGTATAAGCGAGCAGGAGGCACTGACCTCCTGGATGCCTACAACCGTGGCCGTGCCTGCAGCACCACAGGGGAATGGAGATGTGGCCTCAGTCCTGGAAGACCTGGATTTGTCGAGAGCTGCAGAAGAGCTTTTCCAAATTGACCCTGGGGCTAAACATACTGCTCCTGGCCAAAGCCATCCCTCAAATAAACTTCCTTGGAAAAAAAAAACTAATCCAGTAGCAGGATTCTGGACAGCATCTCCAGCCCTCAGCCACCAAAGCAAAAACACAGGAACTATAATCAGAGTGTAATTATCTAGCTAAGTCTGACGTGAAGCTCCCCTCAGTCCCTGCAGTACTGCTCCCTCCTGGGATCCAGGCTGAAACGTAAGTAACAGTGCACACCGTTAAATAGGAAAGGAACAGAAAAGAGGAAGCCAAGACCACATTCCAGGCTATGGGATCTGTGGCCAGTTGTGAGCCTGGCCCAACATCTCCCCCAGCTCACTGGCATGCCACCGAGACAGGTGGGAGGAAGCAGCAGGATCCACCACACCAGTCCCCAGTCGGCCATGTGCCAAACAGCGCCCTCAAACAGATCGTGATGAACAGCCTGTTGCTCCGTCCTTCTGCATCACCTTCGTCCGGCTTTCATCAAAAACAAAACAAAATAGAAAGGAACACACACAACCCCTGCACTCACAGTGGGAAGCTGGAGGCTTTGCTCAGGCTGTACCGCTCCTGCCCGAGCTGCTCAGGCACCAGGAGTGCCCGCCTGCCCCATGAGCGGGCCGCTGCCATCGCGGGCGTCCTCCACGGGCGTCTGGCTGGTGTGCACCACGATGGTGTTCTCATCTACGAGCTCGCAGGCAGGATTGCTGAACGCCGAGAGTGGCAGTGTGATGCGCTGCATTTCACGCTCATAAACCTTCTGTTCATGCTTTTCCTTCAGGTCTTTCCCCCTAGATTAAAAGAAAAAAAAAAAATATATATATATATATATGTACATGCTTAGGATGAACACCACTGCTCGGAGGCAGAGTCTCAGAACAGGTGATATAGTAGAAAATGAGAGTCTTTAAGAAACAGACTTTTCAGCTACACACAAAGGGCCAGAAACACCCCCTGCTGTAAAGCAGAGGACCCTATGTGAGCATCTTTGAAAAACAAACAGCCAAGTGATGCCTGTCCCTCCCTCACAAACTGTCTTATTCACTGACATTGCTACAGCTAACCAATGACTGTAAAGCCAGGCTTCTCCAAGCCACAGAGCTGACCAGTGTTCGCTTGTAGTCCCGCAGCACGGTCTGGTGCAGGCCCAGGGGGGCAGGAGACAGCGCAGGGCCCGCTGGGGCGGGAAAGAGCTTCCTAATGCGCCTCATCTGACAGAGACAAATACCGGAGGTGGTGACAGATTCTGCCTCTTGTTGCAGCAAACCAAGCTGTGTTGCAAATTAAGCTGTTCATGAAAGCACTAAAGCCTGCTTCAGAGCTGGCCCTGCCTTCTGCCACTGCAGCTAACAGGTTTATACCACAACCAGCTCCTCAAACTACCTCGCTCTTCAGTTGTTGCTAAGGGAGGCAACACCGCTGTAATTTGTACTGAAGAGGAATTGCCTTGCTTTAAAAATGGATGGCATTAATAGCGCGTTGTCTCCAGAAAAGCAACATGTACCAAAAGCTACTAAACCCATTAAAGGTTTCTCACCACACCTACCCAGACCTGCCAGCTCGCACATGCCATTTTAAGAGCACGGCAAGAAGAGAGAGGCAGCAAAGCTGCGCTGCAGCCCTGCTGTGAGCTCTCTGGGATCGAAGCAGCAAAGCTGCGTTTGGACAACGCTCAACACTGGTCTATTGCGTTTTCCTGCCGCAGAGGGGGTGAGGTGGGACAGCACCGCTCGCTGCTCCGGGGCTCGCGATCCGCCAGCAGAGCTGCTGGGCCTTCCTGGCAGCGCAGAAGCGCGTTGGCTGCTCCTCAAAGCTGCCTCAGGCGCGCGGCAGCGGCTGCCGCTCCTGCCAGCGCAACGACGGCGTTCTCTGAAGCGACACCTCAGATCACATTCCTCGACAAGCAGCGCTCTGTGTTTTGCCCCTTATGTAACAATTCCTCCCTCTGTTTTTTTTTTTTCCGTCAGCATTTATTATAAACAATTACATAAGGACATGTCCCAGCTTGGGAAAGGGCTCCTTCTGCTTGGTTGTGTCAGACTGCTGTCAAACAGCCAAAACACAGAACAAACCCTCCCAGAGGAGGGAGCCTGGGCCTTCACTTGCTGCAGCGACATTCACTGCTATTTGTCAACCAAGCTGCTTGCTATTACCACCAACCTCAAGCGCTGCTGAGCTACTGAAGCATTTCTGTCAAACACAGTCTAGTGGCTGAACAAATCCTAACTTAAGCGTGAATCAAAACTGACCTTCAAGTATGCAGGAGCTTTGGTAAAACGAACTTCGACAAAAAAAAGTGCTACTTGATATTCAGCTTCATAGGACATAAGGCACAAGTGGCAAAGAATTTGCCAATTGTTTTTCTGCTAAAGCTAGCTAGACTAGAGAAACCGGGAACAGGTGACCTGCTAGAAGGATTGTTCTCCTTCTCATCACAAAAGAAACTTCCTGTGAGTGCACGTGGGATCTGCTCTCTCCAGCTCTTATGTGAAATTCATGCATCTGGGAAAGCCACATCAAAGCATGCGTGCCCACATGCACAAAACCAAAAAATAAAGAGGCAGTTTGAGACTTTAAATGGGACAGAATACCACACTGATGGGTGAAATGGAGAAGAAGGGGATTAACTCTTAAATAGCTCTTTCCTCAGTGTGACAAGCGAAACTCTTGCACAACGTGCCATACTGAATCACATGCTTCTATCTGCCTTTTCATTAGGATCTGTTGGTTCTGCAGGTGCTCAGACATTCCTGCTCTATATATGTTGATTTATGCCTACACCAGCTTTTAGACAAAGGAGAAGAGCCACTGACCTCTTATAGATGTATCCCAGGACAATGCCAGCTCCGATGGTAATGATTATCACCATCATGATCAGCCCCAGCACATACCCTGCGAAGAGAGAAAATAAAGAGACAAAATTAGAGGCAGTAGACTAGCTATTTCGGAGCCTCAAGACAAATCCATCCTCCCAGAATTACAGGATCCATCACACAATCCTGGGTTTATACCTAGTGTCCCCAAGTCCTTCTTTTCTTTGGAGTTCATCTGTACTCTCTGGCTGATGCCAATGACAGGCTGCACAGCGGCTGCCTCGCTGCGGGAGGGCAAGCTCTCAGCCGCTTCAAACACCCGGTCGACCTCCTGAGAAGTATTAACTGCTGCTGTAGGGACTGGGGCTGCGGCAGTGGTGGCATCTGTGGCATCTGTTGAAAAAAGATATATAAAATACAAAGCATGGATGAGTACTGCAAAACAACACGTGCCTTGTGAGTGGGACAGATCTAGATTGGTATCACTGCACCGCCTTCAAAATACACTGATGAGCGCTTGTTCCCTCTTAGGTTGTTGCCAGAAATTCTGCAGGCACACAAGAAATGTGCTCTGCCCCACACTTTCCTCTGACGTGAGCCTAACTAAGAGTGCAAGGCACCAGCACAGACAGGACAGGAGTCAGACAGTAAAGCGAAACCCAGGTTCAAGGCATGAATCCAGGAGATGCACACTGACTTCATTTAGTGTATAGATCAAAATACAGGCTGCAGCTTCAATCACGCTGAACAGGCAGGAACAAGATTATGAGAATCGCCATCCCAAATCTCCCAGGAGCCTATTTATCTCTCTTGTGCCTCAATCTTCCTGACACAGGAAGGTTTGATGGCATGAGACTCCAGATGGTGTGAAAACAACCTGGGGACGTTCTTCTTACCCAGCTCCTTTTTGCAGCCATGTGGCCAACTCCTTTAGCAGGATGGACAGGCTAAGCCGAGCAGCACAGCCACTGACTATGGAAGTACAGCAAGTTCCTCCTCAGCCAGAGCCCAAACAAAGGTGCATAAGGATGGACGCTCATAGCACAGACTCCTTCCCAGCCCTGTGGGGTTTTTATCAACAGCATGAAAGATTTTCAAGGTAGCTCCTTCTTTCATGACACAGTTCAAATGGAAGCTGTAGTGCAGTAGAAGTTACAATAGTGGAAAGCAGGTATCTACTACCTGCCCAGAACAAAAAAACTCCTACTTTTGGCAGTGCTATGGACAGTATGCAACCACACCTGAAAACTCTCCAGCTGAATCTCACCCCACAGCTGGCAATAACTCCACATGGCTTTTCTATCTGCAGCCATTTTGAGTCCCCAGTGGAATGTGAAATGGAAGCACAGGTGAGGAGGTAAAGATAGGAAATCAAGGTCTGTGCACTGCACTGTGACTTTACGCAGGGCCAGCCAGAGAAGCTGAACTAAGGGGAGCTGCAGGACACAACTACAGGAAAAAGGTGACCACTCTGAGACACAAAAATAGCCAAACCCCTTAAACATGCAAATGGTGCATTGGCTGATCGGTCAGGTAACTCTCCTGATCCAAAAGCTGCAGGACTGTTTCAATTAAAGGGTCTTGACAGCAAAACATTTGTTTTGCTTCATTTTTAGGGAAAAGCAGGCAAAAAACAAGCCAAGTGAAGAGGCGGGTGTATGTGTGTGGGAAAGTGTTTACATGCACGGACAGCAATCCCGAGGGACAGCGGAGTGCGAAAATATTGAGGGGCTCAGAAATAAGTAAACAGCTCAAAAAACCCCGAGTGGTTACTTTGGCCTCAGTCAATACTGACATCTCCTCTCCCTAAAACGGGCTTCAGCTCCAGTTGTCTTCACAAACTGCTTCCCACCCTGACTACCCAGGAGCAACCCAGTGTTCGGGGTTTTCCATTTCTTACAGTCCTCCCTTCAGTTCTCATTTTCTCCAAGTTCTTTCCCCCCACCTGTACCCAAATTCACTCTAGCACTCCTTTAGCAGCAGGACACTCGTTTAGACAGCAATAACATGCCCCAAAGGAATGGTCTACCAACACCTCTGCAGTTCGTAGATGCCCAGATCTCAGCCTTGCGCAACACAGCCAAGGAGCCCTATAGTAACCAGTGACACGGGAGGGGAGCAAGGCTCTGCACAGACCTTTTCTGGCACTAATGGAAAAGCTCAAGGGGCGGAGCACGGCACAGCTGGGAGGCAGATGTGCACCCACAGGGGTGGAGGGAAGCCCCGGGTACACTCTGTTCCTGGGGGAGGGCTGCGGGTGCTGCCAGCGCCGGGGTTGTTTGTGCGCACGGGGACCCCACCCTGGTGACAAACCCGGCCCCCAGCGGCAGGAGGCCGCCGGGAGAGCGGTGACCCGGGGAGGGCAGGAGGACAAGGGCAGCGGCTGGGGCAGCTCCTACCTGAGCACGGGGCGATGTCGCAGGGTCTCCGCTCGGGATCCCCAGCGGCGCCTCGGATGTAGCACCAGGGAGCGGCGGCGCCGTCCGGGTTTCTGCAACTGTTGTGGTCCTCGGCGACTGTCGGAGGGTGCCGGGCGGTCAGCGCGGGGAGCGCCGCGGCCCCAGCGCCCCGCTCACCCGATATCACCCGCGCCGACCCCCCCCGGCCCCCGGACCCACCTGCCGGGAGCGCGGCGCCGGGGCCGCTCCGCACCGCCAGCCAGTTGAGGCACGGGGCGCCGCCGGAGGCCACTCGCCGGCTCCCGCGGTAGGACGCGCCGTTGCCGCGGAGGCACTCTGCGGAGAGACCAGGCCAGGCCATAAGGGCGGGCCGGGCAGCCCCCGCCGCCCCCCGCCCTCCCCAGGGGGTCTCCCCGCTTCGGGCCACCCTTTGTCCCGCAGCACAAAGCCGGGTCCCCCGGGGCGGCACTCACCCTCGGCGCCGCGGGCAGCCGCCAGCAGCAGCGAGCCCAGCAGCACGGCGCCCAGCGCCGCCGCCCGCCGCGGGCCCCCGCGCAGCATCCTCGGCCCGGGCTGCGAGGAGCCACCGCCAGCCCGGCCGCGCAGCTCGGCTCCGCTCGGCTCCGCTCGGCGCCGCGGCGAGACCTGCCCCGGCTCTTCCCTCCCCGGTAAACAACCGCCGGGCTGCGCTCCCCCCCCGCCCCGCAGCCGGGTCCTAGCGCTGCCGCTGCCCGCCCCCGGGCGGCTCCCGGCCCCGCGGAGAGCCCCGGGAGGGGAAGGGGCGGCCTCCGCGGGGCAGAGCTCGGGGCAGCGGCTGCTGCTCTGCCGTGTCCGCAGGGGATCCCCCGCCCCAGAGCCCCGGGACCGGCGCAGCGGTGGGTGTTCGGTACCGCGGGGGCTGTTTGGCTCGGGAGGAACGCGGGGACGCGTTCCCGAAACGCAGCTCCGCACCCCTGTCCTGTCCCCTACAGCCGCGGGCGGTTCTTGGGCCAGAAGAGGAGACTCCCGACACGGAACTAGGCTGGAAACGCTGGCTGTGGCAGGGAAAAAGTTCATCTTCAGAGACCCGAAATTCCAGTCTCCTCTAGAGAACGACCACAAAGGACTCAACTCTCCTGCTCTGGTTCTCCCTTTGGGTTCCCGTAGACTTACAGAGAGAGACCATGCACAGGGGGCACACACCACCACAAAAGCTGTGCTCCTCCACATTAAAAGTTTGCCTTCTCTCCTCTGCTAATTGATTGCTTTCCTTTGACTCCACTTACTCTAAGAGCTGTGCCTGCTTATAGAAAAACAATGTAAACAGCTCAAAAATGCTTCATTCTATTGCAGGCATACTGCGACCATGATAAAGCCTCTCTGCAGACATTTCAAATGGGTTCCAGGGGACACCTGTGTTTTCAAACAGGTCTTCAGACACTGCAACATCAGCAACTGTGCACAAGCATCTGGAGTCATCACCAACATTCCTGTTTTACCCCAGTGAGAAACAAGCAGCTGGATACTTGGTGCTGTCCGGCGAGGAGCTCTCGAAGGTGGCCTGGGCAGCTGCTGGGTTTGCAGCCAAGGCACAGACTGCAGCGCAAGGTGCTATTTCTGGCTTTCCCACACAGCTCCTGACCTTGGTCAATCTGTTGGCTTCACTTCTTTGTGCTTTCCCTTCCTCTTTGTTACATGAGGTACAATCAAAACCCTCCTTCTCAGAAAAGGACGGGGAAGTTCCCTCCTTTTAAAGTGCTCTGAAATCACATGGAAAGGACTGAACACATGAAGAGTATTTCTATGCCAGGAAGCTGCACATTGCATTCAGTGTTTGATGAATCACTTTGGGGGGCAGTGCTGGCTGGAGCAGCGTCCTTCCCTCCCGCTCCCAGATGCTCCCACCCTGCAGTGCTCTCTGTCACGCTGCTGCCGGTACTTGTGGGACAAGCAGGCTCAAGGCGCTGATCCAGCCCAACTTTTGCCCTTTCCTCACCAGGTCACGCACACTTTAACCCTTTACAGCCAGGTCACCTGCTGCATCCAGTCCACAATGGAGCCACAAAAACAGATGTACCAGCATGACACAGGGGTAATGAGGAAAACAGGTCAATTAAGCACCACTACCACCCAACATGAAACAATAACTCTTAGTGCCTGTGTGTGATTCAGGCCTTAACAATATGATTTAACACTACAGGAAATAATGTCAAATTAAAAGAAAAACCTGCAGCCAGGTTGTAGAAAACAAAACCCCATGTATGTCGGACCTGAGCAACACGAGCAGCTAAGACGTGTGCTGTACAGCATTATGCTCGTTGTCTGCACAGACACCCAGTCACTGCATTCCTTGTGCTCTCCAGTTACTCTCTGTGCAGACAAGGCGAACTGGAGTAAGCAAGAATTTCTAATAAGGGCTATTGAATCAGGCCGCCTGTTTGTAATAGCCCTTCATGGGATATTTTATGGGACAAATTCCGTTCAGTCAGAAACTGCAGGGCCACAAATGCATCCAGCAGCACAGTCTGTCCAAAATAGTTTGCAGAGGGATGCCAACGTGTACAATTAATTTCTTTTAGCTCATTTCATAAGACTAACTAATGCTTCCATGCCATCTTGCACAGAAAGCACCTCCCCCTGTACATGTTGATCCAAGAACTGGGCAGTAATGTCTGTGGAAACAAACCTCAGACCTTCCCAGCTCTCGCTCCTGTTATGTAACCAGATAAATCTGCACTTCTCATTACACCCAGCCAAGTTCCAGCAAACAACTTGAGTTTCTAGTCCACAGAAGAACAATGGGGAATCTGGGAGAAATGCGAAAACCTTCATATTAACGGTAAAGATCAAAGTCTTTTCCATGACTGACTTCTACGTGTATTTTTTTCCTCTTTCATCTCCAGCTTTCTCCACGATGAGGGAAGATTTGCGCCTGGCAGTTTCACAGAGTTAAGTTTAATAGGATGCCAGGTGGCAGCTGGCAAAGGCAGACTCCATTGCTCTTTCTTCTGTTTGGGAATGGATTTGCTCTTCTTGCTACAGTTTTAGAGATTAAACCTGACGGTACTTCCTAGGACTTGATTTTAAAGTAGCTACCCAAACTATAAGCTAATAGCTCTGCAACTACACCCTCACATAGTTTACATGTAAAAATCTGTAGGTATATACACATACAGATACCATAATGCATAGACACATCCACAAACACTTCACAGGAGAACAGATATGCTATTTTTAGGAATGAGGGACATTAAGCACCCTCCTTAAACTCAGTGCGAACCAGTTTCAGCTGTGAGCTGGTACCTTTCTGCTGTTTATTTATACAGGTTCTGGAATGAACAATGTCTGCTTTTTCTCCCTCCTGTCTGTCAGTTGCTCTTTCTTGTTCGTTTGTTCCACTTGTGTATGGGGAGTTTCCTTAAAGAAAGACAAAACCAACCCAAGGAAGGTTCCATACAGCACAGCACGCTGTGCCAAGGGAGGCAGCACACGTACGGCTCCGGAAGGACTCGGCGAGATCTCAAACGCACCCACCTTGTGTGGCCGCAGCCACGTATGTTCAGATCTTCCCAGGCAAAAGTTCTTCTAAACTCCTGTGAAAGAACATACTTTATTACCTAATCTCACTAAATATGATGCTGGGGGGAACTAAGCAAAACAAGTTTTCTAATCGAAGTATTCTTTCCTAGCCAAATTAATGTGGATTGCTTACAATGGAAAAAGTTGACCATTGCCCTCCTTGTGACAGGGCATACGTCATGTCCCTGTAGCCTCCCCTTTCTTCTTTCTAGGCAAACAAAAATAATGCTGCCAATTTTTCGTCAAAACTAGTTTTCCTAAACTTCTTTTCATTCCAGTTCACCACTTCTCCTATTTTTCGGCTTCCTCCATAAACTGTAACACCCGAGAAAGAAGATAATAACTCTGAGGCCTCATCCACCATAAATAGAATAATTAGAGCAATTTGTGCTTAAAGGTTAAAATCTGTAAGCATCAAATGCTACTAAACACTATTAAGTACTTACAACTCCAACAAAAGCAGGTTTTTTTACTCCTTTGTTGCTTATTTCTGGATCATGAAAATAACTGTGGGTCTCACCTGTAAAAAGCCTCCTGTAGGCAATGATGTAGGAATCAGAAACAAATGTTTTATTCCTAACCTAGAAACAATCTGAATAGAAGAAAAAGAAAAATCAGGGCTGTAACAAAAGGATCAGGTGTTGAGTTTAGGAAACAGAGTATAACCAACAATCTAGACAGAGACAGTCACTGCAAAGGGGCCGGTGCGGAGCCGCAGAGCCGCCCGCGCTGTGTCCCCTGGGCCCCCTCCATCTGCAGCGGGAGCCGCCGCTCCGCCAGCGCCAGCCGCAGCTCCAAGGGCTAACGAGGGAGCCTGCGGAAGCAAAACAACCATATGTGATATTTGAACTGGTTCAGACTGGCTCAGAGTTCGCTCCACTAACTCAAAGTGCCTTCTCAGATGAGCTTTCTGTGTGGGCTGTAAGAAAAGGCGAGCGAGCAACCGGGGTCCTATTGTTCACTGGGCGAGCAGCACTGCAGCGACACTTTTCTAGCATTAAGAGATTAGCGCTAAATACTCTCAGCAATCACTGACTTAAGAAATTCCACACACTGAGTCCCCTCTCACAGCAACACTTCTTTGTCCTGTTTGCCACAAACCGTGCAGCGCCTTTCCACAATTCCCTCAGCAGTGTGATGGGCCCCACAGCCCGCAGACACTCGTGTTCACACGGGTCCACGGTGGCTGTTGTCAGGGATGCAGCGTGGCCCCCAGCCCTCAGCTCTCTGAAATCACAGACGCTGCTGTACCTGCTGCCCAGCGCGGGTGTCTCCTAGCGAGGCACCACAGAACTGTAGCAGTATTGTTAGGAATAAGGTACAGCTGTGCAAAGATGCTTCAGCCCCCGGTTGCACTCTGTTTTTCTAGACTGCTGCTGACAGAAGCCAGAGCATGCATTTTTAAGGGTGGAGGAAGGGAAGTTATTTTAAAAGATACTGTGATCTGCTCTGAGAACACATAGGTTGATGCTTTGAGGCAAGAAGAGGAACCTTCCTCTGAATTCTTTGCCCAATTTGTTGTTTGATCTTAGGCAAGCTTCTGCCTCAGTTTCCCATGTTAATAGCACTTACGTCACAGAGGCAGAAAGGATTAAATGTCTGCAAAGTGCTTTGAAAGCTGCAATACATACATGATGAAATAGTATTCAAAGGGAAGGAATCATGAAGAGGGATATGCATGGACGCTCCTAAGATGTTCTCGAGTTCTACATGTGTGGTGCTGAAAAGCATGGGTACATGAAGAGCACAAATAATCATTAATGCAGGAAGAAAAATGGAATGGGTGTGTTTGTTTTTCAAGGTATCAAAGTACCTTTGTAGATTTCTTGTTTCTCAGTTCACCACTGTGCACAGCAGTAACTAGCAAAGCTAAGCAGCCAGATAAACCAACATTCATTCTTGCTAGAAAATGTCAATCTAAAAATAAGGGTTTATCTGCATGAGAAACATGAAAAAGGCAGCAGCAAAACATCCGGCAATCTGAGCCAAAGAGAATAAAAACTTCTGTTCTGGTATCTGTTCAAATTAACCTCCAGTGAACTGGGCAGGACCATTAAATATCCCTCTCCCAATCTTTCACTCACCATGGAAGCTGATTTCACAAACAGAAGTGACAGCTCAGAACTCTGCTGTTTTATCTTCATGGAATATTATCAGATTAAGAGTTAGATTCCATTGTGGAAAGCATGAGGTCAGAGTTGCATTTAAAGATGCAAAACTTCAATTTATCTCAAAAATACACCATGTCTAAATAGCACAACAACCCATTACAAGCAAGCAACCCATATCCCATGCCAACAGAAAGGCAGTAAGGTTGTAAGCTTGTACACATAAAAACATCTATTTTCTTATCTATTTAGGGTTTGGGAATGGGATGGGACTCATCAGCATAACAGCAGAGCCCCTTTTTGTGATGGGTCTCTTTGTAATTCAACACGGGGGCAGAGAAAGAGACCAAATCTTCCAGTAGAGCTACTAGTGTTTCCTCATAAAAACGCAGGATTCAGGGACATTTACAATGCAGAGCTCTCACCTCTGGGTTTTATTCTCTTATCTGACCTGAAAGCAGATAAGAACCATTGGGGACCGTGGAAGCTGCTTCTCCACAGGTGTTTGCCCGAAGGCTGTGGGAGGAGTCGCTTATTTTAGGAAGTTGCCCTTTCTTTCCTTTGTAAAAAGGCAAACCTCTTTATTGTCTCTTTGGGTTGCACACATGCCATAGGCATGCAGAGAGAGCCTTTTTCATCACTCTTATATACGCACATAGACTTTTTTTTTTTACATCTGTTCACAAAGGCAAAGACTCCGTTCCTTAAGTATGTTTACAAAATAGGGCAAACCTCGGTTGTTATTTTGGTCTTGAATTTGCTGTTCTTTAAAAAAGTTGGGGCTCAAACTGGCACCACCACAAGGAGGCAAAAAGACTAGGAAGGAACAAAGTAAAGTTTCACCTCATACTTATTTCTTTAGAATAAAATGGTGTTGAGTTAGAACACAGTGCGCTTGACAAATGACCCAGCACCTGAGACAGGCAGGCCAGAAGCACTGCAAAAATACATTTATATATTCCGTCTCATTTTTATTATCGCTGCCTTCCAGGTATTCAGTGAGAACAATATCAAATTCCACATAGATACTTCTTGGTCCATCCACTTACGCTAAAAGAATCCAAGAAATCTCATCACACAGCCCCACAAAAATGATTTTCTCATCAAAATAAGACCATCCTGATACACGTTGCAACCTGCCCATGACACCAGGCGCTTTCATTTAGAGCTGTGGAGATGGGCAAAGGCAGGAGCTGTCTCTGAAAAGATCAAGGTTTTGAGATACAAGCAATACAGGCTGGTTCTCTGTGCACTCACCGTCTCTGTCTGTCTCCAGGAAATGAATGCATGCAGCCTGCAGAGTTTAATTCTCTTTTGGTTTATTACTATTTAAAAATCAATTTTTGTATCCCCTTCTACAGAGGCTTCCACCTTCCAACAGAACATACAAAAAATACACACAATAGAAAAAAAAAATAAAATAAGATAGGTAGGTAAGTTGCTTTATACAAACAGGTCCCTAAGAACCCAAAAAGGCTAAAACAGGCTCGGTTTCAATAGAAGCAGGCCCATAAATAGGCAAGAGACTTCATTCAAGTAGGGAAAGAGTCATCCATCCTCACCTAAGATCCTTTCTTGCTCACACTGAAGACAGTGGGAGGATTCCCAACAACTTCAATAGAAGCAGGATTGGGATTCATCAGAGCCAATGGCAAACTTCTCCGCTCCTTCCCTTCCAAGGCACTGTCTCTTCCATGCGGCGTGCGGCCAGGGAAAACCGCCAGTTCTCCTGGCTCATCCCACACTCACGTTTCAGTTGTTCACTCTACAGGACATCTGAGAACAGCCTTTTACTTTCTCTCTTACACTATGTATTTGCACTCATCGCAGCAAACTTTCCAATTACAACAGTACTGAAGAGAAATTGTGAGCCCAAGAACAAGGCTTGGTTGATCATCTAAGAGCCAGCAGTCAGTCTGACAACTTTGCAGAGGGCTTTTAAAAATTGCCTGGAGAAGGCACTGCAGCCAAAAAGCTATTAGAAAGCATGAGACTGATCTTTTGTAAAAGCACTTACCCAAGCTCACCATGGGACTGCAGCAAGCTCAGGAGCATCGATGGCTGCCAGGGGCTGTATGAGGTGACCCCGAGGTCCACATGGAACCCAGGAGCTGGGAGGAAGTCACTGAAACACCAGTGAGACACCAGTGACCTCCTTCCTTCAGCACATCTCAGCTCAGAGCACTTCCACGTCTCCAGAACTGCAGTACAAGTAGAGAGGCCACCCAGGAAAAGTTTTATTCACATAAACCCTGAGAGCAGATCAATAGTGCCAGGCAGCCTTTAAATTAATTTAAATATTTCACCTTTCAGGAAAAACATGGCCAAATGTTTGTTTTAACTTTGCGTTATGTCTGAAGTCAATGCAGAGTTCAGCACCAGCACTGTGCAGCACAATCTGGCCAGTCAATCAGATCTTGAAACATTTTTACCCAAGGGTTCTCATCACCTCATTAGATGGGAACGAATCACAGGAAGAGGCTACAAACGACACAAGGTGCTAATTCTTTACAAACAGGCAGTCATTATCCCCTACCACAGAGCAAACAGCTGTGGTTTTTCACCAACATGCTTCAACCCTTCCAGCCATCACCACAACCCCTCTTGGCCAGGCTTCCTGCTCCTGCTCTGCACCACTCTGCAGTTATGTCACATAACCATTCCTAAGTTTTTTTAATTACTTTTTAGCCAACCAGTTCTCTGGTTTGTTTAACAGCTAACAGGGTTGCTCGCAGGGCCGTACACACGCTGCCACGGGGCTGGGTGGAGGAGCCAAGGAGCAGGCAGAACCACACGGGGCCAGTGTTGCTGCTGCTGACTCTGAGCCAGAGAAGGCGCCTCGGGCTGCAGCCCCAGCGCCCCAACACGCTGCCCCAACACGCTGCCGCCTTCTCGCAGGGACACGGAGCAGCACACCGGGCTGAACGCCAACTGTTCCCACAGGCTCGTCCACAACAGCTGAAGGATCTTGTTTTGAAAAGGATGTTCAGGATAAAAACATGGGACTCTCTCAGGAGACATGGGAATCATCCAGAATCTCTTTTCCCTTTTCAGTTTTCCATTTGTTTTCCCCTCTTTACTCATTTGTTTTGTCTCTTGGGGTGGAACTGAGAGCATAAGCTCAGAGATGCACTGTAAGCTTATATTCAATTAAAACTCAGGGGCTGGGCCCAGACAAAAGGTGAATGGTACAAAGCTGGCTTAATTTACATTAAAATATCCATAATGCTGTTAAGGTATATTCATAATGCTGAAAAAGCAAACACATTCCGTGGTTCTGTTTGGCACTTGCTCCCAGAGTTTCTGCCATGCTGAACAATTGAAAATACCCGATTATTTTTGTGGGTGATAAAGAAAAGCCTTTCCTGTTTCGTTACTTAAAATGTTGGTAGCTGTTTTTACACTTTGTCCATTTGTCTCTCATGAAACCCAAAGAGAGCTCTTGCTCTCCATCCATTCTTCCAACACTGAAGTCCTTTGAAGTTTACTTTGGCATCTACTTCCTCAAGCAAGCACCTTAACAAAAAATTAAAGCTGAAAGTGGGACCCCACTCCAGACTCAAGACAAATTCAGATACTGATTTCTAGAAACAAAGATTTAGTGAAAAAAACAAGACACTAAAGTTACAACAGAGCCTACAAAATCTAGGTTAGCTTTCACACTATCAATTCATTAGTTGAGTTAGATAGACATTCAGTTACACAGCTCTTCTATTCAAGTCATTCTTACTGCTGACAGCAGTGGAGGGAGGAACAATAATTTCAGGGAATACGTGGGAAATAACAAATATTCCCTAAGTGACTGGCACTCAAACAGGTCTCAAATTGTGACTGGGCATTTGAATTATTCAGAAGATTGGTAGGCAGACCAACTCCACACCATCTAGGCTTTAAAAACCAAACCAAAACAATCATCCCTCCCCAACACATAATACTTTGCCCTACTACATTTAAGGCACTGGATTGAGAGAAGGAAAAATCTGTGTTCAATTTCTGGTTCTGCTATCAATATCCCATGTCACCACGGGCAAATCACTTCAGACTGAGAGCTCACGCGCACCACGTTCCCATGCGTCAGGTGAGCCGCACCGGAGCATCTGTCTGCACACATCTAGCGCATCGCAAATGCAAAGTAACGTCACTTAACTCAGTAAGGAATAAATTCACATTAAATTGCTTTACCTTGCATTTGTTGTGGATTAACAGTACACAAAGATAAATTCAGGCCACAAAAGAAGCCTGATGAAAAGTCTGTGCCCCTACATTCATCACAACACTTAAGCATGCATGCAAACAGTTTTTAGTCCTTATTTCACTCATTCACCTATACACATATATTCCTTTTTTGTCTGTCTTTAATGTTTAGATTTTAAGTCACTGAAGATGTTTCTATCAAACCCAATACACGAGGGTCTGAGCCTCAGCTGAGGGGTTTAAGGACTCCTACCATAAAAAGAAATACTACAACTCTGATTATCAGCATTTGTATGAACTGCAGTTGCCGTGCTGGCAGAGGAGTGCACTGACTCAATGTCGACTGGAGTCCCACCAAAGAAGATAATAAGGAACAGAGGGCTGGCCCAAAATGAGAACTATCATCTATACACTGAAATGCCAATTAAAAATGTCACAGAAACAAGTTAAGTGAGGTCGCAGCTCAGTGCACATGAAGTGTTTCCCTTTCAACTCTGAACTTATAAGGCCGAGTTTTCTGTTTGGATCTATCTTCTGTTCCATGAGAAGCAGACATTTCCCAAAGTATAGAATATAAAGAATTTGCACGTAGGTTAAATCAGTATCCAGAACAGAACGATGTGCCTCTGAACAAGCAAAAAGCTCTGCAAACACTCCACTGCTAAAGATCTGCCCAAACTACTGCTGGCACTAGTCTGCACCGGCCTCTTGCGCTGGTGCAAATCTCTCCCATATACACTGGGATGATCTAGAACTGCCATTTCAGGATTGTTAACTTCCTGCCTAATTGTTTCCCTGTCCACTAGCCTGAGAGGTAAGCAGCTTTCAATGTGCTCGTGACAACTTAGTAAGCATTTTCTTTGACAAACGAAATGCACAGTTAGTGTTTTAGAAAGCTTCCTTCTCAGTTCAAGGCTTTTCATTTGTTCATCAGGTCAAATTAAATTCTGATATGCATTGCCAAAATTCAACCCACCAGTAAGACTAAAATCAGTGGAGATAAATGTAGGATGAAAATATCCTATAATCTGAACTTGGCTTTCGGAGTTGAATTTTATGACTAGGACCTCCTCTTGGAGTGCATATAGGAACATCGGGGACACAAACTTCTATCTTTCAGAATATAGCCTCAATTCAACAAAAATTCTCCAGGTGGCTTAGATATGAGCTATTAGTAAATCAGAGTGACTGCAGGTGTTTTTCTAATCGCAGCGAATTGTGACACTGACTGGAAAGCCTGCTCCATCTTGAGCTGCTTGGCATCTTACAAGGTTGTCTCATCATGGTCTAAGATGTGTAAGATGTTTTGTTACCTTTCCAAAATGTCCTGTTGCTACTTGCCAGCTAAGCTTACCAGCACAGCAACAGCAATTCCATTAAGCTTTAGTTTAAAGGTGGATGGTGGGTTTTTGCTTGTGTTTTTTTTTCTTCCCTTTTAAATGAGACTCACACCTATTCCAGGGATTCTGGGGAAGATGAATGGAGAAGAACGTGTCCTTCAGTCTCCCAACACAGATTTATAGCAAAACATCAAGTCCGCTGCAACATGCTCTCAATTTAGAAAGTGCTGGTGCTATAAAGAGAAAGCCATTGATTATTCGTCCTTGGTTTATAATACTCAAGTACAAAAAAGCAGCTTCTTACAAGAGAGAAGTTGGGGCTTTCAAATCTGTAGAATTTAGAACATCACTCCAAAATCCATATACTTACAAAAGGCTCTATAATTGTAACATAAAAACGAACTGGGAATGTTTCTTATTTCAGTTATGCGTAAGCAGCAGGGTTTGGATTAGGAGCACCTGGGCAACGCAATTCGTGTCACAACGGCAGTGTGTGGCTATGTCCACATCTCCTGCGAAGGAGGCAGGTCCTGCCCTGAGCCGGCCTGTCCTGCCCCAGCACTGCACTGATGATGGAGACAGCGACTGTTCCATAGAACGCAAGTTTGGTGTGGGACTTGGGCTCTTCAGAGCAGCCTTTCCAGAAATATTCAGTACACATAGCAATGTAGTTTACCAAATCACTGCTTAAACCTTAAACTCTCAAAAATTGTGAGGAAACTTTTCACAGATGGGAAATAAATTCAGTGAACTGTCCTATGTGACCTTGAGCATCAACAGCAGAACCATAATTATAACTCAGAGTATTCCTAACTCCTAACCCTGTGTTAATTAAACAACATTTACACCTGGATTTGGTACAGAAAGACCTCGACAAATTACATGGGAGGAGAAGGAGGACCGAGAAAGGACATTATTTCTGCACAAGTGGTATTTTCAGATTAAATGGAACCTCCAACAGCCTAGAGCCCAGCTTCTTTGCATTTTGTAATCAACTCTATCAGGGATATGCTGTTTGCAATTCCCATCTCTTATAGTAGAAACCTTCTTCTTTGGAAAAGAAAGGAGTAAAACTGGCTTTTGCAAACCTGACTAGAAGCAGATCAGGAGAGCACGACTGTAGCCAAAAAACCCAGGTCACTGAGAACACGGTGCAGTGTAGAGAGGGAAAAATGTCTTATTTACTGGTTCTCGTCTGCACACCTTTTGGACAGGTGGCTAAATTGCTCAAAAACCAGACAAAACGAGGGGATGCAAAGTAATGTACTAACTTCTTTAATAGAGTCCAATCCAATTAAACCAAAATCACTCTGTGAACCCCTGGGTTTATTCACACTAAACAAGTCAGTGGTACATAGTGTTAACCCGATAGCTGATCGTGTTTATACCCTAGGTCCCCACATGGAAAATGAGCACCAGTCAACCAGACTGCAATGGGATTCTTCCTTCCTTTTTTTTTTTCCTTTTTTTTTTAATCATAAAACTATTTCTTTCATAGACTTAAACAACCAACTAGCCAAGTTATTAATTATGGTACATCTAAAAAAAAAATTAATACTAACCCTAATGTGACTGCTGCTTTAAGAGTGCTCTGTGTATCGCCTTAGATTGGCTTTCAGTAGCAATTCACTACAACAGGTCCTAAAATAATAATAATAGAGAATTAAAACCTGACAGCAAGTTTAATGGTTAAAAGAAAAACAACCTGTTCTGAATGGTGGTTTTTCTCAGCAGTTCAGTCCTGCTGCAGCACTCACAGCCTCACAAATGGCAGAAGGGGTTCGGATTCTCTCGCCTTCTTTAAATTTTTCTGGTTTTAAAAGGACAACTGCATTGTAACCTGCTAGGTACCACGGGGCATTTTACTTCATGTTATATTCAATAATGGGTCTGTTTTTAAAACTTACTGTTTTTCTGGGGTGGGTAGGTTAGGGAGGGTGGGGAATAGAGAGAGAACAGAAGCAGAGCTCCCTGCAGCCGTAGCTGTAGCCTCGGTCACTACAACTGTCTAATTCTCAGATCAGTGCTGGCAACTTCTGTTTATTCTAGAAGATCATGATGAAACACCAGCAGCAGCCTCTAAAGCTCCACTTGGTGTTATAGGTCACGTCTCCTATTCAAGGTCACCATCTTCTGTAATTTATCAGCTAGGAAGCATTTTCTCCGTCTCCCTAGTGAAGGTTTCAGGTGGGGTAGGCATGAGACAATGAGGGAAGCTAAAATGAATAAAAAATTTTCAGCTATAGAACCAAATTTCATTATTTCCTCTTTCATCCACATCATCTTATCATTATAGCCAGACTGCTGCTTTGCTTTGTTAAGAGCAAACTGCTCTCATTTCCCCTCTGGCCCCATCGGTTGCTGGTCGACCTCCGGATCCACAAGGGATGACGCAAATGCTGACTGGACAATCTGAAACCCAAACGACTCCAGGAGAGACATGTTCTGCTGGGGTGAAAAGGGGGATCCTAGAGCAGGACCCAGGTCCCCCAACGGGCCACCGAGGGCCCTGACATGAACTTTCTGTATGTGTTTGTTCAGATAAGATTTTGATCTGAAAAAGCTGCCACATTCAGGGCAAGGGTACTTCTTCTCTGCTTCCGTCTCCATTTTGTTTTTGCTGACTGCCATGTCACACGAGAAGGACCCATTGGTGCTCTGTTTCTCGGGAGTCTTGAGGTCACTGGTGTCAGAGAGGTCTCCGTACGAATCAGAACTCTCAATCGGGTCCGAATGCGAACATTTCTGGCCTTCTATGGGAAAAAGAAAAGAGAGAAGTTTTCAGAATCTTATCTCCCTAAAAAATTATTCAATGTGCATTCAAACAGATGATATTGGTTACCACCTGATTTCATTACAGACACCACAGAACCATACACTGCAATCCCTCATCCTCTAAAGCCCTTGACCATAGGTCCTCTTTACAAGCCAGTGGGCTGCTATCAGAGCAATGTCCATGTTTTTACTATAGATTTGTCATGATACAGAATGCAGCCGTAATGGGTCTCTGCTTTATATAATACTTCTTGTAATCCCAAAGATGTCTCATAATGTTTATACCTCAGTCACCACAGAAGGATGGACCTAATGATGAGATTTTAACTGTACAATTCACCCCCACAATTCTGAAATACTGCCGATACTTTGAGGGAGAGCCTAGAAGCCTAATGAAGTGCAACAGGCAGCAGCAAGATGTGAAGAAACCTGGAAATACTCAGCAAAACAGCAGTAAGCTACTGCAATGTAGAAAGTACAATGCCATTTAGTTTTGAGAAACACTTTTTTCCCAGTTAAGTGCAACGCCGTTAGAAGTGAACTTCATCGTCTAAAATTGTTCCGTCTTTAAATACTGTAGTGTGAAACAGGAGAGAGGTTAGGGACACTAAGTCATTTGGATACAGATCCTGGCAAAGCCATTGGTATGTTTGGAGTGTTCCCCATTCTCCGCTGGCAGAACGCCAACAAAGCCTGTCCACACTTTCTGCTCAGCACATATGAATGAGCGTGGGAAACCCAGACGTACTTCCTAAACAAGCCTCTGAATACAAATAAGCTATATCTACTATTAACTCTAAAAGACCAAAGAACCACTTGGCACAACCCAAAAGACAGATTTGCTCTGGACTCAGCATTACAAACCAAACAGGATACGCATGAAATCAATACACCGCTGAGCTGGAGTAAATCTCTTGTTAAGTCAGCACACCACCCCGAACCAAGGGGCTGCTGTAGTAACTCTATTAGGACCTCAACAGAAATAAATCTACACAACTGCAGCTTTCCACTGGCACAGAGTTTGATTACCCCAGCCTGCCGTGTTCTCCTGGGCAAGGAAAACCAAAACTTTTTGGGACAGTCACGGTTTTGAAGAATTTTCTGACATTTCAGCTTCACCAGGAATACTGACAGCTCAAAGCAAGAAGCAAAAAGCTTCTACACAGATTAACACACAGCTTTACATATTTAGAAGTTACATATATTATTGTAAGAATAGCTAAAGAGTATTTATTTTTTCACAGAGTTTAAATGTAGGTTACAAAACAAACAAAAACCCCCAGTACTATTATCACCCTCTACATCTCCTCCCCACAACAGCTTTAAAGAGTGTAAATGTAACTACAGACAGTTGCATGGCTCCTCATCAACCTGGGGATGGATATTACTTTCAGCACTCAAGGATGTTTCCGAACTGCCTTCTGCAGCTCTCCCTTCCCGCACCAGAAACACGGTTTGACTGACATGCGACTCAAGTACAGCGGGACGAAAGAACCGCCAGGATCTGCACCCCTCGGGCAGAATTCACACACTGACTTGCTCCTAGGAAGATGGTCAAGATGAACTAACATGGCTTTTTCGATCTCTAAAATCAAGGATGCTGCCAAAAATTCACAGACCCTTACGTGCCCACCTCCTTCTCCCAGACTTGTTAATGGGCTGTCCTAGGACACATATTACATGCCACATGACGCTATGTGATTCCTCTGCGTCTCCCTAAGCTTCTCTCCAGTATCTTCCTCGTCCTTCCTCCCTCCCCTTTCTCGTGCCCAGCCCGCCGCCCCACACAAGGTTCTGCCCAGAGCAGCAAGGTGCAGAGCAGCGAGTCTCTTGCCTTTGATGCCATAGGTCCTGACGCAGTGGAACGCTGCTCCCCCATTCGGGATGGACTCCTGGTGCCTGGAGACCTGGGGAAGGGGAACACCGTGGTGGGTTTTAACATGGACCTTTAAGTAGGAGGCAGAGGAGAAACCTAAACAAGATAAAAGAAGATGAGATCCTGCCACCATCAAAGACACACATCTGCCTTCCCTGTTCTTTCAATCCTCTCGCTCCCACTCCCTATTACAAAGTTGCCATTATACAGCCTTCATTTCTGGTTACCTACAACATGCTCAGTAGGATTTCTAGACATAATCAGGCAATTAATACCTTTCATCAGACTTCAATTGCTTTTTGGAAGTCATGATGAAAGAACAGCCTCCTTGAGAAACAAATCCCACGTAAGCAAACCTAGCGGATGACGTGAGACTTTACGGGAAAAAAGGGCAGAAGAGACATGATCCAAAAAGGCACCCATGTCTCGTCACAGCTCTTGTGCTGGTTTATTTATTTGAACTCAAAATGCCTTCATTGTCTGATGATACTTTGGAAAACAGTTCAAATTATTTATTGGTAAGATTTGAAGGAATGCCATTTAGTAACACCCCTCTTTGGTACTTCGTGTGCTCTCCCTTATGTTTCTAACATTTACTGTGACTCCTAGAAGGAAGAAAGCCAAAACTACTGAGTTTTTAAGGCATACAATTCTGTTCTATAGTAATTTTTGAACAACATTTTGTCCATATGGCTCATCCCGAGTTTTAAAAAAACATACTAAAACTCATATTTTGTCTGCAGTTAACAACAACAACAACATCAGTATTTCCACCTAGCTCTGATCTGTAAGCCCAAACCACTTAAATTAAAACCCATATATTTCAAACAACTGATTTCTAAACAAAGCATTTTTTTTACGTTTGTGCACATGTTTTAAAATCGTTTTTGAAGTCTCACAATTACAGCCTTTTTGTTTAATGCAATACATTATCTCGCATATTTTGGAATGTTTTTAAATTCAGGTTTGGTAAGATCTGCAACTAGTACTAGTACATTTGGACCATATACAAGGCACAAGGAGGACAGAGTTTTAAAGACTTCCTACATGGATAAGCTTATCAACAACCATCTTAATTGTCTGTTACATTTTGAACTGAATATTATGGAACCTTCACATTAGAAACACTCTAACGTGAGAACACAACACACGCTTCACTGTCACCGAGTTCCAGGTTACACAGGTTACCTCTCTGGGTAAAGAAAACCCAAGACCTAGATATTTTTAAACCAACACAGCATTTACAGCACAGGCCCTTGCAAGAGAACTTTTATACCAATGCTTCACTTAAATATGAATCGATATCCTATTGGAAAGCCATTTTTATAGGGATATAACCGCATTTACATTGGATGATATATAACAATATACCAGGAAGGATGTAAAGTCAATACTGGCACACCTCTCTTGGGTGAATTTTCTGACAGCAGCTGTTAGTTCCAGGTGCTGAAGTTAATAATGAATGTGGCTTTACCCTAGAATTCCCTGTGCCCAGACTCCTCTTCAAAGCCAGGATCAAAGAGCATTCAGGGCTTATAAAGAAACATATATACAGGACTAGCTGAGCAAGAGAGAGCCCCACAGCAACCTGCTGAAGGGGAAAAGGGCGGGTTGCTGAGAATGCACAAGAGAGCTGCTGTCGACCCCTGAGCTGACGATAAAAAGTACAGAAAAGTAGATATATCACAATTGGAGAAACCAAGAACGTAGGACTCTCACAATTCAATGGAGCAGAATCACCTGGGCCAAGTCATCCAGGCAATTAAAAGGATATTACCCTCCAAAACAGTGCAAGATCTACCCTCAGAAGCACAATGCTGTACTGAATAACTCACCGGGCCAAAAAATCCACTGTAGACAGGGACAGGACCAGTGTTTGACTGATAAAGGACACGATGTACAGATATAACGGTGATACTTTCAACTATAGGTACTTCCTTCTTTCACACATCTTTCTAACAGCCACATGCATGCTGAGATGAGCCTCTTGATGTAGCAATGCATTAAAATCTCACCGCCAACCATTAAAAAAGGGCTACATGCAGGTATTCAGTGTTTTTCTATACTGCAGTTGACACAGGAAAATCTGAAGTTGTAATCTCTGCTACACACTATTTTTTCTGAACTCTGCAATTCTATTTGTAGAGCACATTGTTTTATATAACAAAAACTGCCTGCAAAGTATGTTAGCTCCCCTTTCTGCACTTGGCAGATGAACATGTGAGTCATCAACTTCCATCAAAGCAGTAAGAATGCCAGATGCTTCACAGGGAAGTGAGACTTGTTTGCTTTCATCCTATTTTTTTAAAGCACTCAGCACTGTCCTCTTTTTTGCCCCCACCAGACCTTAATTATGAATGCCTGTCCTAGGAAGATGGGGAATTCATAGACAATAAGCAGTTACCTTTAAAAATCTCTTTTAAAACAAAGTCAGGCTAATGCAGAGGATAAAGTGGCAGTACTTTTCTATGAAGCATTTATTGCTATACCCACAGACATATCTCGGCTTTGCAGAGCTGATTATTTCTTCACACCAGAGGAATCAACATTAAAAACATGCACAGAGAGGAAATTATCAGCTTTATATAAGTGGGATCTACCCCTTGATCTCTTAGGTAACATCCATAGGGAGACACACTGTAGAATAACTGCAGGATGCTCCTTTTTCAAAAATTCTAATTAGGATTTAGCTGGAACATCTGGACAGTGTGTCTTGCTTTACTCAACTCTGAATCCACCATGATATACACCAGAATTCATCTTACCATTAAAAAAATGTCATCTATCTTGTGATTGGAATATTTACCGTCCTCCTAACTCATTTGATTTCTGTGAAACAAACAATGTGTACATCTGAAGCAGAAAATGATTCTTCTGAACTGCACAAGTTATTAAAAGGTACCAGTTCTAGACTTGCCAAAGTCATTAATCTCTTAAATTCTTTGAAAAAGCCCACACAAGTAAAACGAGTTCCTAAGGATGGTAACAGAAGATTATGTAACAACGAGGCAGGAGCAGGTCTTTTTTATTTCAACTGATTAAAGAGAATTTGTCTTAAGAAGTGAGGATTAGTTTTCATAAGCACATTTTAGAGGAATTCTTAAAAAAAAATCCCAGAAAAAAAACATTGCACAGCTTCCCTGATTTAGCAAGATTTAATTGCTCCCATAATTATTCTAAGCGTAAAGACCCTAAGTAAGGGAATAACATGGAAAAAATATCAAATCACAGATGGCAACTTTTGGATATAACGCTGCCATTTCATAAAATAACTAAATCAGGCAATGGGCACACATGTGACATCCAGTCAGTCACTGAGCTCCCCTTCTCCCAAACCCGTTGAACCTTTAAAAGTACGTGAGACACCTGATTAAGTTCCAGAGAAAAGCCCCCTGTCTGATGGGATAAACTGAAGGGTTCTAAGCTCTGTCTTTAACACACAGCTGAATATATCCTAGTAAGAGTCACCTTTTCATACTTCTTTTCTTTTGGTGGGTCAACATCCAAAATTCTCTCTACAAGCAGCTTGAGCAATCTTGTTCGACAATTAGTACATCTAGCACCAGCTAAGTTCCACTTCAAAAATACACCAGCACATTAACTGAGGCAAGAATAAACCAAAATGCCATCACAAAGCGCCACGGCCACGGCACAAGTGTAGCCGAGGGGACAGCGCAGCTTCCGAATGCACTGAGGCCTATCAAACATATGGTTCTAATCCAGAAATTTTCCACTATACTTCATCTTGCCAGGGTCTACAATTTAAACCAGATCTATCTAAAACTATGAACATTGTGATTTGATTCTAGAACACTTTGGCTTAAAAATTCTGCTGTCATGGATGATAATCTATGAACAAAATTCACAGCATATACCAATGAGTTCATAACACCATTGTCTGACAAACCCAGTCCGTAACTTCGCTTCCCTATGAATTTTAACGCTGGGTAAATATTTAACAATAATTCACCAGATTAATTACGTTTTCTAAGTGCTGATGTAAACTGAAATTCACAGCAGACTAAATTCTGGCAACACATGAAATACACAAACTGTAAGAAGAAAGTAGCTGCTTAGAGTTTACTGTACAATAGGTTCCCTATCCTTCTACAGAGAAGTGTGTATTTTAAATAAATTTCCACTGTACATTTAAACCTGTAAAATACGAATAAGCCATTTAGTCACTTCATTGTTTGGACGCTAGATCTTTGTCATGCTGGCTGCATTTCAAAAGAGCTGCAGTGACATCCAGTGGTAGTTAAGTTGAAAATCAAGCTGACAAGTCTTTGAAACAACACAATTCTTCCCAACCCATATGAGTTTGTTTGGCACCACGTCCACCTGAAGCAGAGCACGATAGCACCAGGATAGTGTCTTCCGTGTTGTTACCACAAAAGGAATCGGGATAACCTTAGGCCGTTTTTCAGAACATAGGCCTTCAGCTGGAAAAGAAACCAAGCTTCATTCCCTACCATCTACCTGGAGCTTCAGAATCTGAACATTTCCAACCCAGATGCCTTTTCCGCTCAAATTGTTAACGTCACTTTCAGGTGAACAGACAGTTCACCTACTGCAAATACCTCCCTTGCAATTTAATGTCTCTCATTATTCATCAGCTCCTAGTCATCCAAAGGTCCCTGCACAGTCCTCATATTAAATACAGAACAACTTTATTCTCTCCAAATATTTCGCCTCTCTTAAATTAGAAAAGGAACACACATCATGAAAAAATGACTCATCAGAAAAAACAAGATCCCAAACCACAGCAGCAACCTCTTCCTACGCTTCTTTAGGTATGTACGCCTGTGTGAGCCAACAACGTATTCTGAGGTTGTGTATTAATCACTCAGGAAAATAAACACTAAGAAGTCAAAATTATTTATCCAGCTTGGCTTACATCCTAAAAAGCCTAAATTTACAACTCTCTCCAATTGAAGAGTACCACAAACAGATGAAAAAGCTTCAAAACCTCTTAGTCATATGGTTCAGTTTATAGGTAGGAGCAGGGAGTTGGACTTGATGATCTTTAGGGGTCCCTTCCAACTTGAGGTATTCTATTATCCTATGAAAACCTGTATTTGTACAAATAAAGCACGCTTCTAGTGCTCTTTGCAAAATTTGTTTTAGAAATGTATGTAACACAAAGCAATTTATTGGGTTAAGAGGGAGAAGCAGCTTGGCTCTACTGCTGCACCAGGAGGTTAAGCAAGACTGACAATGTAATGTAAGGTTTTTTATGTAAAGTGTATAAATTTCAACTTGGTGTATATTTCAGAGAGTCTTCTTCCAAGCTGAACACAAGGACTCAAGTCTAACTAGGTATAAAAAAAAGTGCACAGTGAATAGTGGCAAGGCAATATATCATGGTTATTTTGTAGGGATCTGGCTATTTAGCAAATAAAATTCTGAAAACTGTCTATAAACAATTTGCTTCAGATTTAACTGAGCTTCTTCAGGAACTATCAGCCACGTAAAAAGGCCAGACCTATAGCTCCATCAGTTTCAAGGTTTAGCATTCAACAAGAAAACCAAAGAATATATACACACATATGGTATAACCTCCTCCTGTTGCAGACAGAGTCACATAGCCCTACAGCTTCCCTCAGCCGCTATCCCATCCCATTGAAATAAAACAGTAGTTTCTTCGTTACCTCGGTTACAGATAGTGCAGAAATTGCTTGGTCCTTCACTATGTTTCTTCAAATGATCTGCCATATACGCTGCTCGCAAGTACTTCCCGCACACCTGGCACGGAACTTTGTCCTCGTGACATGCAAGGTGTGAGCGCAGGCGGTCCCGAGTGGCAAAGGAAGCGTTACAGGTCTGCAGGTATAATGAGAACCATGTGACTCGTCAACTCTGCTAAAAGCACCGATATTGTAGAACATATTTAGTATTCTTCAGAGTAAATACCTTAGACCCTGTGCAAACACACAAATGACATGGTGCACAAGCCATTTTCCCACAAATAAAGAATTCAGATCACCAACATACAAGATGTGATGTTACTACCCAAAAGAAATAAGAAAGCAAGAAAACAGCTCTAATATACTATAAACAGTAAAACTTAAACCAAGACAGAGTTGCCTTAGCTCCTGAGGATGAAGATACTAAAACTTTAAGTAATATTAAATAAAAGCAATAGCACGAGCCACTTAATTCCATTTACAGTAAATTCTGCTATTTCACTGAGCAATTAGAATCACTTTTGACCACTCAAAATGTCCTCTCTGTCATCTTCCTAAATTTTACTCTTTGATCTGATCAATCTAACTTCAGTACACAGGATCCCTTTGGAATATGAAGACACACAAATAAAGCATCAGAGAACTGGTTGGGATGAGAAAAAAGAGCCACCCTGGCATCCACAATAGCAGCGCAGACAAATTGTAGAAGTGAAGCCTCAGAAGTGAGCAGGTATCAAAATAACTGCATGACACTGTGATCTGTTTATAACTTACCCCGACCAAGGTCTCATATTCCACTTACTAGCATGAAACAACCTCGATTTTGCATAATACTGATTCTACTTGCCCACTTCCCAGATGTAATCCATATGATGAGGGAAAGCTCCCTCCTATTTTTATAATCGCAGCACTTGGCAGGCATGCATGTACACAGCCTGCTGCAGCGGCTGGCCAGTTCTGCAAGGCTTGTCCTGCCCTAACACCTGAAGGAAAACAAACCACCAGCAGTACACTGGACAGGTCAGTAAAGGTATAGTCTGAAACCATCGCTCACAAGTGCAAGAGGAAAAACAAAAGCAAACATACATTAGAATGACCAGACCAAGCAGGCAACAGTGACCTTAAAGTGTGTACAGTGTTTTGCTCGTACCACCTTTACACAAAATAATGCAGTTTTAAGGTGTATAACCAGAACGCCACAAGAGATTATACTATCAAGTGACTTGGGAACTGGATATATTCTGTCTTTTCAGGTATCGCTGTGTAATTAAACAGCTGTTTCACCACAGACTTGTTAAAGTAACAATCCTAATAAAAATCACAAAATTAAAACTTCAAATAAGTTAAATTGATAATACAGAAGAGGATAACCCATATAATCATATATAATTTAGTTAATCAAGAGTTTAATCCAAAAAAACCTTGAAGGCAGCTGAAAAGCACGTATCTATTTCAACGGGCTTTACACTCGTTTGATCCTCGGAGATGCTGCAGTACAGTGAACTCCAGAGAGCTGAGGCTACTCTGCTGCAAGCACCACACTGGGCACCTCGGAGGATCGGGACTTAAACCGCTTCAAAAGACAACAGTAACATTACCCGGATTTCTGCAATACAGTTTAACTGAGCTCACCAGGAAAAGATTCATAAATGACAAGTAGTGAAGAGTCAAGTTCTTGAATGTGAAAGATTGCTCTTAATTTGAAATCTCAGTACACAGCGCTGAGCAAAACGGGTGCAGCTTTCACTTACTAAAATGTTCTTGGAGGTGAACACTCATTAAAGGTATGATTCCAGCACTGCTACTAATCACTCTGTTGGATATCCACTAAACATACATGACTAGAAAATCAAAGATGACAGCCAAGAGATCCATCAGTCAGAAATCCTGCAGTCAGGCAGAAAGGGACCTGGGGGTACTAACTGACAGGAAGCTCAACATGAGCCAACAGTGTGCCCAGGTGGCCAAGAAGGCCAGTGGTATCCTGTCCTGTATCCAAACTAGTGTGATCAGCAGGACAAGGGCAGTGATCCCCTGTACTCTGCATTGGGGAGGCCACACCTGGAGTATTGTGTTCAGTTCTGGGCCCCTCAGCTCAGGAAAGAGATTGAAGTGCTGGAGCGGGTCCAGAGAAGAGCAACAAGACTGGTGAAGGGACTTGAACACAAGCCCTATGGGGAGAGGCTGAGGGAGCTGGGCTTGTTCAGTCTGGAGAAGAGGAGGCTTAGAGGTGAGCTCAGCACTCTCTAGAACTACCTGAAGGGCAGTTCTAGCCAGGTGGGGATTGGGCTCTTCTCCCAGGCAGTCAGCAATAGGACAAGGGCGCATGGGCTTCAACTCTGCCAGGGGAAATTGAGGCTGGATATTAGAAAGAAATTCTTTGCAGAGAGTGGTGAGGCATTGGAATGGCTGCCCAGGGAGATGCTGGACTCACCGGCCCTGGAGATTTTTAAACTGAGACTGGACATGGCACTTAGTGCCATGATCTAGTGAATGGACTGGAGTTGGACCAAGGCTTGGACTTGATGATCTCTGAGGTCTTTTCCAACCCAGTCAATTCTGTGATTCTGTGATCATCAATAAGTCTAAAAATACTGAGCCACAGTAAGCGTCCAAACAGAAGCATTGGGAGTGCATTAGTTGGTGAAGCAGACCAGAGACAAACCACATAAATACAGGGATGCCAACACTGAAACCATTATCTGTCCCATATTGAACTTAAGTCGAAAGGCAATATAATAATTTCTATGTTTGATTTTTCACTCTTTGCTGCTGAGTTGCGCAAAGTTCACCTTTGGATAAGCTATATAGTAAATATATCTGTGAAGAAGCTTAAAAAAATAAAGTCCAGTGAAGAAAGCAAGAACCAGTTTAGCTGAATCGTAACAATGGGAGACAGGACTAGATTTAAAGAAAACCCTAAAGTTAATATTCAAATAGTTAATACTTATAAAAGCTATAGAGAAAAAAAAAAAGTTTTATTTTACAAAAGATGTGAAGTGCTAAATGAGGGCTAAGTATTTATCATTAATTGTTAATCATAGAAGAAAACTCTTCAGTGTTTTCCTATCAAACATTTCTCAGGTATATTAATAGATCAAAAAGAATATATATATAAAGTTTAAAAAACATTGTTTAAGAAATACCTCTTGAAGTTTCAACTTTTCTATGGATGTGGATGTCTCTGAGCTTATTCCATGGTCGCTGCCATTTTCCTGCTAATAGGCAGGAAGTAAGAGAAATTAGGACAGGAAGAAACTCATTCTGCATTGAAATCAATGGGAAAAGCACTGGACTCAGGATGCCAATTTAGGTCTACTTAAATGAATAGATATTTTTATTTTTCAAAAGCCGTGCTTTAACTTAACCTGAATTTTTATCTTTTTATTTAAATTGCCAGAAGAACAACTTGTCTCTTGTCTCTGAGAAGAAGCAAACTTCCAGATTCTCCCCTTGTTCTTTCATCTCCACTTCCAGACGTCCCTTTCCTCCCAAACTGCACCCTAAATTCGTACACTCAAAAGCGACAACCCAGCTTCACCCCTATCCCATTACGGCCAGAGAACTGACTTACCCCTTCTCCTACATCCAGAACTCAACTGTCAGATTAAAAAAATATACATTTAAAAAGCAAAATCACCAGTGCAACAAGTCCAGGGGGAAAGATCCCCAGTGCCATTTAGTGTCTTGTCTGGACACCAAAGCAACTTCTCGGATCCCACTTCTCAGCTGCCTGGGCCATGCGGAGCCCTTCCCTATTCTGAGGCTATTTCAATAGTAAAAAAAAGCTGGAATCGGGTTTTTGGCATCAGGTGCTACAGGGGCTGGAACTTAGGATAGTTTTACAATGATCTGTGAAACACAACCATTACTGTAGGGAGATGAGAGCAGAACTGCATGCTGAGCACCAAAAACTATAGCTGTTCCAGTGATGTTCAGCTTGCAATTGTCCTGCTTCTCACAGTTTCATTGTATTGATTCCAAAGTTGGGGTGACACCTTCACGCTTCTCTGCTGGCCGTCCAAAATGCACTGTGATGCCACACCAACAGAACATTACACATCCACTGGTTTGCAAAGATACATGAGGGCTCGGGTACATAGCCAGTGGATTTTGTTTATGACAGAGGATTCTGGAAAGCTTTTCTGTTTACTGACAGAGTACTTCGCGTTTGCAGTAAACATAGACAAGGCATGACAATAACAGGACTTTTCAACAGGAACTCAACAGATTCGAAAAGGATGCTCTATGCTGTTCAGGTTACCTGCATGGGGAGTTAATTTGCCAACCAAATCAATGGAAAAGGAGAATGGAAAATGGGGAAACAACGTGCCAATATTAAGCTTCCTTCTTAGCGGCCAGACTCTGTGTTTAGATACACATCATGGAATGGAAGTGTTACATCAGCTTTCAGATTTGAAACAAATTTTAAGTGTGACAGCATCCCTTCCATGGTTTGTACCACGTATATCAGATCCGTGCATATTTAAGATGACTTTACAGATCCGACAGGATGTTACCAAGTATCTTTTGTAAAGACACACAATAGCTCTTTAACAAATTTTTTACACCTTTGGATTAATGAAAAATTAACTTTGTGAGGTTAAGCCATCGAAATCAAGAACAAGCCCAGCCTGAATGACAACTTCAGCTCTGTCCTGATACTTGTAACTTATAGCCTACACCTTTTAACTGAAATCAACAGTACTTAATGTATTATGGCATTTTAAACACCACACAATGAGAAAGACTGTTCTTAGAAATTACTATCACAAAATACATACGTGCGAAGAGATAAAGTTGAGCTTGGCTGTACTGCCTTAGCTTCCATATTTCTTTCCTTTCTAGCTCTTAGTGCTATCTCCTGATTCGCAGTTACACAGTTTATATTTAGTATTCTTAAATCAATCAGCAAACTATGAAAAATTATCAGGTATCAGCTGGCAAAGGACAATTCATATCTATCAACATTATTCACTAACTGTGTACATTCAGTAACCTTGATATCAACTGGCTAAAGACTGATGAGTTTCTGTTTGTGTTGGGACATAAACGTTCATTTTTGTACTTGCACATGAATACACGCTCGTGGAAAAAAATTGTAGTCATCTTGGACTTGGCAGTGTTGGGTTAACAGTTGGACTTGATGATCTTAAAGGTCTTTTCCAACCTGAACAATTCTATGATCTTCAGTTCATCCACCCGGACCCCTTGCTATTCCCAAATTATGAAGTCTTTTCATGAGTGGAATTTTCCAATTTATGTAAATCTATAACTCCCTAAACCATCTTAAGAAGCTTAAACCAATTTAAGGCTTTATAAAGGATATGCAGTTGAGTCAATGTGAAGGCTCTACGGCCTGATTTTCAAAGGTGCTCCCGCAGATCATATGGAGGTCAACAGAAACCTTTAGATGGCTCCATATGCCTGAAAAACTGTTCACTGGATTATTAAAGCTGCAAAATGTTTCAAAAGCCTCAAAATTTGGAGGAAATATAGGAGATGTGTCAAGAGATGGGAAAAAACCTACAAATCAGGAGGCAGCAGTCATTCAGAAAATGTGGTCAAAATTTTAGAAGAAAAAAAATCTTCTAACTTTCACTGTCTTCAAAGACAATGAAAATTATCTTGCTTCACCCTTACTTAAATGGATCTTTCTTCACAGACCAAGCATGGAGACCGTTAGCCCAACAAATGTTTTAGACGTTTGCCCAACAGCTCTGTGAAGGCCGTGGGCAACAGTGGAAGCTGATTCTCAACTTTTGTTTTAATTAATACTTCCAGGCACCTTTTAAATCTCTCTACATATGAATTACAGAATTTCTTTCTTGATTTGATCTTTCAAACCCTAAGGAACAATTTATTAACTGTAAAACACTATATACATTATGACATAGTATTACAAAGGATACTGTGGTGCTTTATCTGTATTCTCCCTGGGATACAAAAAAGCTTCCAATTTTGCTCAGTGCAATGTTCTGAAAGCTATGTGATAAAAAAGAGTATCTTGGCAAGTTATGATCATTTACCAATTTTATTTGAAATTATTCTAAAAAAAAATTAAGTCAGCTTTGGAGCCTCCTGCTGGCAACAACTGCAATTAAAAAATAAAAGAAGGGGGTTTGAAGGAATCATCTGTGACACTGACTCTAAGCCCAGGGCCAAGATGGTAAGAGATCCAGGGTGAGACCGGGATGAGCAGGAGGGAAGAACATCTGGTACAGGGGAGGGAGACAGGAGAACCAAAGCTGAAGGGATGTAAAGCAGCTGTCACTGTTAACACTGTTATTTACAAACATTGATCCCAACGCGTACATACATGGGATTTTTACTGATAAATGTCTGCACACATCAATGCAATGCCAAAGGTGACCCACACATCAGTCTAAACCCCTCCAGCTCCTACCTGACACTTGTGAGGTCTCTCTGAGGTATGCACCTGTTTGATGTGTCCATTCAAGTGGTCTGGCCTTAAAAGAAAATACACATAAGCACACTTAAAACAAATACTAAAAATAAACTTACCGTTTTAACAAAAAAAAAAGAAAAGATCCCAGTGGTGGATCTATTATAAAGCAGTGATATTTAACTGTGCAAGAAGCGGATCACCAGCAGCTGGGACTCTACCTTGACAAGTATCCTCTCCAACTCGCTAATATTCTCAGGAAGAAATTATGACTGAACGATCAGTGAAAATAGGAAATACAAGCTACAATTTTCAAGCCTGCATGTTCCTCTCAAAATCCTATTTAGATCTTGACAATCGGGGCACTTTCATTTACAGTTGCTGAATATTTGAAAACCAGACCCTTTTGGTTTGTCTCCCAAACACTGATGTAAGAAGCCAACTTTAAGTGCCTCTGTGCAAAAAGACTGACTTTAAACTCTGTTGCTGTGACACGTTTTCCACCAGCAAGATGCAAAAATACTGTCCTAACTCATAACTTGGTAGGGAAACTGTATCGATACAAATACAGCGCTCTGAAGGTACCAACTAGAAGGTGCAATGGAAGAGCAAATTATTACTGGAAAAAACACCATCCTTCACAATCAGTTAAGCCTACTTTGAAGAAGTGAGGACTGAATAGCTGCAGATTTCTCTTGGTGGGAGTTTCTCCTAGTGGCAAGAAAGCTTTTCATTGTATGAGGCCAAAACTGCTTGGAAACAAGTTCCTCGCCCTCCCCTCCCCCAGGTTTCCAGCTGCGCCAATGAGAGGGCGCAGGATGGAATTCACGCACTGGGGACAGAAAATAGACTGAGCTTTGCAGTCAGGCTCTTAAAACCTGGTGCTCCAGCAAGTGGGCTGGAGCGGTGTAACCGGAATGACTGGTTGGGGGTCCTCGGAGGTACCTCCAGCCCAGCAGCCTCATGTGCTGCGCTGCTGAATGGAGAGGATACAACCTTAGACATCGCGCTTCCAGCCTCCTTTGGCTGCTCCTACGGCTGAACACGGAAACTTAAAGAGCCTCTGCTTTTCATTCATACTTTGATTTGACAAAGACGTGAAGACATTTTTGTTGTTTACTTTCATAACAGCATTACTGCCTGCTCACATTAGCATACAGGGAAAAACGAGAACTCAACATGTATCTTTCGCTTTCCTTTGTTGACAAAATCCTCTCATACAGCAACAGCAGAAATCTTTAAAATAATAAAAATCGTCAGATGATCCCCGGTAGCACTATAATAAGAGAAATACTTTCACTTCTAGCTACAGATGAAATCTTCATTTTATGACTTCCCATCACTAAATTTGCAGTCCTGATGAAGGACCCCTAACTATTGATGAATTTATATAGCTGGGACAATCCTAGCCCTGGTAGCCTTTTGATTTGTTTTCTGATCTCGATTCCTTCCCTCCTGTTAGAGCAAATCGCCTGCTTTAGGAACCGGACTGCTGCTAGGAAAGTAACACGAGTGTGCGCGTCCCCCGCCCCCCACTGCGGCCAGTCTGAAAGCGAGCATCAAACTTCCAAAAAAGTTTCAAATTCATTAACTCAGGCTACAAAACACTGCTAACATGACTACGTGTACCAAACTAGTTATTAAATTAACTCCCACAAACAGCGACAACAGAAAAGCAGCAACATTAAATGCACAGATCTTACGTATGTTGCAGGGCAGAAACAGGATCCCCTTCAGAAGGATGTAAACCCAAAGGACACAAAGATCATGTATTAAAAGATACTTGATGCTGCAGCCTTTGAAATCTCACCTCTTCCTTCACATTTGGGTGATAAAAAACATTACGAACTAAGAGAAATGAAGGGAAGTTAAGAAAAAGAAAATTTAAAATGGATACGAGGAAAATAATAATCTTGAGATGTATTAATATTTTGCACTTCAACAGCACCTTCAAACTACCTGCAAGTCAGCAGTCTCAAGACACGTGGGTGAGGTGGGTAATTAATCCAAACCCCATTTCACAGAAGAGTCATTTGAGGGAGAGACCAACTGATCTGCCCAAGGACACGCAGACACCAAGCCTGGGACAAGGCTGGGAATGTTACCCAGAAGCCAGCTGACTCTCAGTTCTAAGTCTTAATTACTTAATTACTTAAACCCTTTCAAGAGACTGTGGAATAGCATCCCAGCGGAAACGACTGAAGGCTCATTTCTCGAGACATTTTAAAACAGAACAGCCAAACTATCCTAAGTACAAATGGGCTTTGTTTCCCAATGGATAGGAAGACTTCCTAGGTGTCCGTTTGCATCTATGGTCCTTATAAGTGCTCTCTTACCTGGAAAAGCCTTTTCCACAGCTCTGGCAGATGTAGGGCTTTCCCACAGAGCCATCGTGAGATCGAACGTGATAGGACATCCTGTCTTTCCGCTTGAACCGTAAACCACACACCGGACAAGAGTAAGGCTTCTCGCCAGAGTGCGACAGCTTGTGCCGATTCAGGTGGTACACGTCCCGAAAAATCTTGCCACAGATCTCACAGGCCACCTGTTTCCTCGTCCTGCTTCTTTTCCGGGGTGCGTCGGGGTCATCCTGACCAGGGACACCGTTTTCACCCAGTCTTGGGGGTGGGATGTCTATGTAGCCCAGCTGTAAGCTTGTCACCCCGTGTTGAGCCTCATGCTGCCGAAGACGATTAGCATCCGTAAACACTTTCCCACAGAGGCCGCAAGGCAGGATACCAGCCTCTCGCAGGCCCCCCGGGGTACCAAACATCATGGAGTCCAAGAGATTGGCTTTACGGGGACGCCCTCGGCCCCTCTTGGTGCTTAAAGTGGGGGCACTAGCAGCAACATTCTGGAAGGGAGAGGCCAGCAGTGGTGGGGACAGAGGTCCTGCCACCATGGGCAGGCGGTCCACGCCCTGCAGGACGGGCAGGGAGGACTGGGCGGCAGTGAGCGCAGCCCGCGCGGCCTCGTCTTCGGGCATGCCAGCGATGCCGTTGCCGTTGGGCGCCAAAGTGGCACCGTTGGTCATGTCGAGAGGGAAGCCGAGGTCAGCGGCCCCCGGGCGGAAGAGCATGATGTCGGGGCGCGTGGGGGGCACGAGGATCTGCACGTTGGACTGCTTGATGACCTCCTGGCAGATGTCGATCACGGAGCGCATCAGCAGGAACTTGGCAGCCGTCATGAGCTCCGGGAAGCTCTCCAGCCGCACCACGATGCGCGACGTGTAGGCGAAGTCCAGGATGTCTCCGAACACCTTGGAGCTGATGGTGTGCATCTCCAGCTCCCGCCCGCCCCCGGCGGCCCCGCCGGCCACCGCCGCGGCCCCGCCGGCCGCCGCCGCCTCCGCCGCGCCCCCCTCCGCGCCGCCGCCACCTGCCCCGTCGCCCAGCTGCGCGCTGAACACCGACTCGAAGTACTCGCTGCAGGCGGCCAGCACCGCGCGGTGCGCCGGGAAGCTCTCGTCGCCCACCCGCAGCAGCACGTCGCAGAAGCGGCCGCCGTTCTTGCGCTGCTGGTTGAGGCTGTGCAGCATGTCGGCGCTGTGCCGGCTCACCTGGTACGTGTAGCAGCCCGCCGAGGGGCCGCACGCGGCGGCCTCGCTCACCCGCTCCATGGGGCTGCGCCGCCCCGCTGGCGCCCGCAGGGGGCGCGCGCTCTCAGGCCGCCCGGCGGCGCGCGCCGCCTCCTGCTCCCCGCCCCTGCCCGGGCCGGCGGCGCGCGCGCGGCGCTCCCTGCACGGCGCGAGGGGCTCGCGGGGGGAGAGACAAAAGGCTCGGGCGGCGGAGGGGCGCGCGCCGCGCGGGGCCGCCGCGGCCGCCGGCGCGCGAGCTCCGCCCGGGCCCGGCCGCCACGAGGCGCTGCGGCCGCGGAGGCCGCCGCGGGAACGGGCGTGCGCGGCGCGGCTGCGGCGAGCGGGAGGGAGGGGGCTCCGGCGGCGGCGGCTCCGGGCTGCCGGCTCCGTCCGTCCCTGTGTGTTTGGAGCGGAGGAAAGATGGCAGCGGCTGCACTTCCTCTTGCACTTTCACCCCTGGGGGGAGGAGAAGGAGGGGGCGATACCACCCCCCCTACAAAAATCCAGCGGGGGCCCCCCGGCTCCTGCTCCCCGACCAAGCGCCGCCGCCGCCGGCTCCGGTCCCGGCCCCGCCCGCTTCGCCGCACCCGCACCACCGGCGCCGCAAACTTTCCTCTCTTCTTTGGCCGAGAAGACCCCCACCCTATTCATAGAGACCCCCCCTCCAGCCACTCGGGCTCCCCCTGCCCCCCCGCTTCCTGCCCCCCTCCCTCCCCGCATCCGCCAATGCAAGAGCAGCCAGAGCCAGCAGGCCGGCCCCCACCCCGCCCGCCCGCGGGGGCTGGGGGCTGCAGTCTCCCCCTTCCCCAGCACCGATCCTCCAATGCCGAGCCGGCAGCGAGGCCCCCGCCCGCGGCACACGGGGGCGGCGAGGCTGCGCTCGCCCCCTCCCCCAAATATCCGGGCTGCAGCTCGCCCCCCAGGCCCCCTCCCGCCACAGAGAGGAGGAGGGGCCGGGGGGGGCTGCAGGCAGCGTCCCCCCCTCCCCAGGCGCAAATCGTCCAATGCAAACCCTCCCGGAGCTGCAGAGGCGCAGAGCGGCCCCCACCTCCTCGCCTCGCCTAAGGAGAGCCGATCCCAGAGGGGCCAGGGGCTGCGGAGAGGCCTCCCCCCGGTCTTTCATTGCATTTCTCACCCCCCACCCCCCCTGCCTGGGATCAACTCTCAGACTGACTAAAAAAGAGCGAGGCGCCGGCATTGTGGGGGAGGGAAGGGGTACAACGGGAATTCTTCCAGTGCAAAAATGCCCTCCTCTCGGGAGCAGTTGGGAGACACGGTACCGGGGCTGCGGGGGGCACTGGCACTTGCACGGCCCCGGGTGCCTTCCTCCGTGCCGGGGAAACTCTGCTCCCCGCCGAGCCGGGGGCGGGCCGGGGCTGCCCTCGGCACCCAGCACCCCCTTCCCGCGCTGCGCAGCCTTTCCCGGGCTGAACACCCCAAAACGCGCGGCTGTAATTCACCGGCGGGGCTGCTTGGGCTGTCCTAGTGCTGAATCTTACCCGAGTGCTCAAGGTCTCTCTTTTAAGAGCTTCTATTTCAACATCATCATCATTACTCACTTACAGCTGAAATTTACTTACTCAGAGAAAAAAAATTCTCTACTTTTGAAGAAATATTCTCCCTCCCTCCCCAATACACACATGCACTCCCCAGACTTCTTAGTTTTGTTAAATACAACGCTTTAAATACTGTTCACAGGCACTTTTTTGCATGTGTCACATCAAGCCTAAATAAGAATCCTCGGATGACCTATTCCTGATCCAGTATCGTCACTTAAACTGTTCTGTGGAAAATACTGAACTGGCACATGCAAGGGCATCGCAAACTACAGAGCCTTCCAAGAGCTCCAACCCAGCACTTGAATTCAAGAGTGGTGGAACTGAAAAAGAATTCTGGGTACTGATGTGCAAATGAGCACACCAAGCTTCCAGCTTCCCAAATGCAACATCACATTAACACTTAAGGCCATGCAGTGCCCTCAGCCTGCACACTGGGTTTCTCTTGCTTTTGATATGAACTGTCTGTCTACACTGCAGGCAGAATGTTGCCAGCAGCTTTTTGTTATTGCATTATGTATGTACACACCCTGACGTGAACATACATTTTTAGAAATTTGAGGTTGCCTGAGTGGTAGCGATGCTGACAAACCCAGCTCAAATACACTGTATTACATACATTACTGAAGTGCTCGCATTCTGTTTGTGTCACAGACACAAGAGTTGCACTTGCTACACTGAGGAAAATGTTTATATTTAAACATACTAGCCATGCTGCATGCGCACACACACAGAGCTGTTAAAGAACCTGGAGTTCGCTTATCTTTCTTAGTGGCTTTGGTCAGTTGTGCACCTTCCCCCCAGCGGTTTATTAATTTGCTTTCTTTGAGTCCCCAGCCTCCTGCCATGGTTCCTGCTTCCTATTTCAGTTCCCTCCTTGCCTGTTCTTTGTCTCTCCTCTAGGCAGGGGGAGGGAGGGGTCCCGCAGCTCTCACTGCACTTTCCTCAGAACTTTCTCCAGTTGCCATGGAATGTTCTGGTTTCAACTTCCAGCCCTCTTGTTTAAAAGGCACCATCCAACACACCTTGCCTGCTTCTTTAGGTAAAAGCTAAGTATTCACCCCAAAGCATGGCGATTTCTTGGCAAACAACCCGTTCACACTTGCCATGAGGATGCCAGCTCAGCGTGCTGGGAGCTCATCCTCCGAGTAGTTGCTGGGTGCTGGTTTAAGATTGACCACCAGCACCTCGCGCTCCCAAGCAAATCACAAGGACACCAACAAAGCCGTTCGCCTTAGCTCCTCAGTGCTCCGACATGGCAATGCTGGATCTCTCCTTGTGGAACTTCCACTCCTGCTGTGCTGGCTTCCCCAGCACATATGAAGGACCACTTCGCCTAACTTTTTCTGGTCCCAAATGGACTTTGTCTCAGAATCTGAGACTATTAAAGTTGTCATTCGACTAGCATTTGTAACAATGTAGCCCAATCTATTTGCAAATAAGCAGTTTTTGCCATACTGAGACAAAATTTGGCTCATCAGTATAAACAGAAGATGAAGTTCCCTAAATCTAATGTGATGACTAAATGTTATTTCCCCATGCTTAACTATGTAAGTGTACAGGTATGATAACCTGTGAACTCATTTATCATCACAACCATCTAGTAACTGTCTCGAAGACAAAGTTCAGATGATGTCAAGAAGTTTTAAATTTGAATTTAAAAATTAAAATTTTCAGTACACAGTATACAGTATTTCCTCCCCTTTTCAGACAATTGCTAATCTCTTTACTCTGACATCTTCTGCACTGTGGTCTGCTGAACTTCTTTTGAATTCACCTCTCTTAAATAAAGGCATTTTCCTCAGCTACTTTATTCAGCTTTTCACTATTTCCTGTCTCACTTCTGCTCTTGGGAATTCCTGAGCTGTGCCTAAATGTTTTGCAGCTGTCTGGTCCCTGCTGAAGCACTTTGATTGGTATTTCAATAGCATTAAAAATCCTCTTTTGCTCTGAACATGTGTGTACCATTTGGGACTGTACACTGTACATCTCTCACTTCACTGCAGATCGATTGCTACTGGCCTTACTCAGAAGTGCAGACCTTAAATTGGTCTGCAAATATATGAGGTAACAGATGCCCACGTTACAGTTGAATTTATTCAAATATATTTGGGTGTATGGTAATTATACTTGAGTCATACCTATTTGTTGAACATTCTCAACTCATGAATCTGTATAGGTCTTGAGGCTACTGAAATTTTTCAGAATAGCCTCCATTACTGTATTCATTAAGAAGTTGGTCACTATTATTATACTCATTAAGAAGTTAGTCACTGTTTCCCATGGGTTATAATATTAGTAGAGACATTTTTGCAGAGCACTTGTGCCAGCTAATTCAGTCATATGGTCATATGAACCACTTCCTTTTTATGTGTGTTGCACAGAAATATATAACATTGCGCATTTCATGGCACACTTGCAATTCCAGTGAGTAACTGTCAGCTATTCTGAGCTTTCACTGGAATTTTAATTAACTGCGACCGATCTGACAAGCAATTAATTCAGCATTCATTACTTGTTAGGTTGATTATTACTTAAATTTAGTTTTTAAAGCTTGCTCAATTTTTTATTGGGAATCATCCCATGAGAATGCTAACCCTAGCAGCAAGGATTCTCAGGCTTGGAGACAACACAGTTTCCTCTGTAATCCAGACGTGGGTTAGTCATTTGTCGGCTTTCTCCTCTTGTTTAAAAATACCTCGCATTCTCACCAAAATGACAGCAACTGCTAAAAGGGAGGTATATGATGCTACAAAAAGTATGCAGAAAGAATTATTTTAAAAAGGGAAAGCTGCACTGTTTGCTTTTCTTCTTTTTGATCACTCACTGCACTCACGTGCTGTGTAGTCCATCTGTTGCATGGCAGCCCATGACAAAGTCTGGGGAGCTGATGCCAAACTACAGAACTTTTTGTTGTTAAACTAATTTAACACAGTCTTGGAAGCCACCCTTCGATACTTAATCTCCCTTTTGTTCCCCTCACTTCTTCACTCTGCCCAGTTTAACTTATTCTAGACTGCCTGGAACCAAAGCAGCCTGAGCCATTGAGAACAAGATTGCCACATTAAAAAGTCTGGTCAAAATGGGAATACAACCTGGGATTCCATCTAATCAACTCCCCATGAATTAGGCATCCATGCCTAGCTAAACAAACCTGACAGACAACTTTCTCATGTAAAACATACATAACAATACAATCCTAAATACACAATGTGAGTAGTGAATGTTTGGTATTTACAGATTAATAGCTAAACCACTGTGCTGTCCTGAGAAGGACAACTTCTCCATAAATACCAAGTAAAGTGGAATTAAAAAGTTAACCCAGGAAGACAACTAAAAATAGATACATCTGTATTTCTTACAACATTCAGAAGACGCACGACTTTCTGTCTCTTGCCTCAAAAGTCAATTAAGATGTGAATTGCATCAACTTCTGGAGTCGCTTCACCTCAGGCAATCAGCATTATGGTTCCATTGAAGACTCAGTAGCATGGATCGCAAAAATCTTACCTTTTGATAGTGGGTTTGCAAAATCTCTTTCCTCTAAACAGGTGTGAGACTTGCCCTTAGCCAGCTCACTGCAGCCACCTTAAAAAGGTTTCTCTCCTCTTCAGCATGAGCAGTTCTTCCCTGAAGTACAATAGGATTAATTATCAGCCAGTTCTCAAACCAAAATACAATTCATGGAAAAAAAAATATAAACTTGCAAAATTATTATTATTACTACTACGACTAATAATAATACCCCAAAACAACAAAAATTAAGCAGAAAAATCACCTTAAAATGAACAGATTCTTTATATGCCTTAACCTACAGTTAGCTTTTTTCGTGAGGGGACTCTGCCAGGTTGGTTACACTCTCCTACCCGTAATTCTTAAAATCATAAGTCCTCAGGTTGAGGTTCTCATTTTATACAGATTATTTTTCATGAGGCTGGTGATAATTTCTGAGAGGATGTGAAATTTCAAGAGCCTTGTTTCATCTGCAATCGTGATTTAATTTCCTCCCTGTCACCTCCCTCCCACTTTTTAAAACCGTGCAGAAATCCCCAACACGAAGCTAGAAACGTAGTCCCTAGCAAGTCCACAAACACACCTGTAGCATGAGCACAGCTGTTTGCCCGGATATTCTACAGCTTCTGCCATGAGGTGAATTACCAAACCCACAAGTGCTGTACTACCAGGGTGGCTCTTAAGGTAAAACTACCTTCTCAGTGCACACTGAACCAACTTGATATCCACAAGTACTTTGCCATGAAAAGGAATTTTAAAATACCTAAATAAGTGAGCATGTACTGCTTATTTTTAAGAAGGGTCTTTGTGTGATTCTAATGACGCACACACTACACAAACTATCACGATTCATTTCATACTCTCAGTTTTTACCGTGTATTTTACAATGGTGAATTTTACATAGTTACCCAAAAACCTTGCAACCCTCTTCTCAACCTACTTAGTTTGCATCTCACATAAGTAAAACTCTTACTCAAGCCCAAATGACAGCTGATTCAGAAAGAATTTCAGAATTTGGTTCATAATGAAGCAGCTTATTTGAAATTGGTAGTTTGATAGAAAACACATGAAATGCATTAACTACTCAGCTCTCCTGCTGAAGTGATCTACAGCTATCATACTTGCAGGGCAGTGCTATGGAAACATGGAAGTTTCAATCATTCTGTGGCAACTGCACATTCCTGTTGTGCAAAAATAAAACTGAGGCATAAGTAAAGGAAATTATTTGCTTGGAATCAATAAGTCAGCAGTACCGGAGTGTGTAAAACATGAATTTCTGTACCCCGTGTCTGCTACAACCCTTCATCGCTCAGATCTTGCTAATGAGGTATGTGCCATTTCAATCACATTGTTGTCATTGTAGCTTGATGAAGCACAAACTACTGGTTTTTTTTCCCAGTCACCAATTCTATACTGTGTCATGTTTCTCAATTGTTTGATGAGACAGCCTTTATTTCAGATGCACTTTTCCTGCATTTTCTAAATACCCTGTAGAATATCGCTTTCCTTATCTTATTAAAATTATTATTAGAAGAGTGCATGCTGTCAGTTTATCAGTTAGTAAGTCATGCAACTACTTAATCATTTGGGCTTTTGTACTCTGTATTTGAATCTTTATTCATTATTGTCTGACATAGTAGGAAGTTGGCCACCTGAGACTCTGCAACTGTTGTGCAATTTACAACCTTTGGAAATACACCCTCTCTTGCACTTTCAAGATTTCCTAAGTGGAATTATCTCAATTTAAAAACATACATAGACATTTTTAGAAAAAAATGGCAATTCACGTACTCCATCTTCCATCAGTGCCCACTATGAAGCTCAATTAACCTTTTGAGTAGATCTCAATCTCTTGCATCTCCCTTCATTTCCTCTCAGGTTCCATTGGGGGCTTTTTCCTCTTCTGACATTATATCCAATTTTCTATGAATATTTTCCTTGATTTTTCCCCTCTTTCCTTCTCTGACTTTTTTTTTTTTTTTTAGCACACTTTAATCATTTGCTCTCCATTTTCTAGTCTTGACTGCCGTCCTCAGAGGACATCATTTATCTATTTCCGATTACCCACCTTTCAGTCACTTTCCCAGTTGTCACACCTCACTTTCCACAGTCATAACCACCCTGGTTCTCCAAGCGCTACATAGCAGAAAACACCTTTCTATTAAAAAAAATCACAGCAGAAAGTGTTCATTTGGCTAGGAAAGAAAAAAAAAAAAAAGAGGTAACATTTTTTTATTAATTAAACTCTTACTCCTTTCAGGTCATTGAAGACTCAACACTGAAAAAAGTTTTTAGGTACCTAAATTCCTTATAGGATCTTTGCTTTCCTTTCTGGTAAAAAAAAGGATTTAAGAGTATGTACTGAGCAGTTATGCATTAAGAACACTATGAATATCTAAACCAGGAAATCAAGACCCACCCAGTGACATCTTTGTTCATTCAGCCCACACGTGGAAAAACAAATTTGAGTGAGATTCAATATATGGGATTCGGAGTGAGTTTGTAAGAATGACTATTACTGTTGCTCCCGACAATCTCTGAAGTCAGCCAACAGCTCCTGCAGAAATAGAGGTGGTCTTAAACCCGGACTGAGCATTCAGAACTTGCATTTTTCTCAGTGTTTTTCCTGTTACTAAAAGGACCACAAATGTGGACTGATTGTATGCCTAAATTCAGCTGAAGCATAAACAAGTCCCAGTTCTGTTTGAAGTAGGAAAAAATTTATATCTGGATCAAATCTTCTATGTCCTCTGTTGAAAATGGATATTGTTCATGAGGAATAAATAAAAACTATGAACAACTATGCAGTGGTAGGTGCATTTATATTTACTCTATCTTAGCTGAGCTAACATTACCAGGAACACTAATCCCATTTTATTTGAGATTCTATTTTTGTAAGCACTGTATAAGCTTATATTAATGACAGTTCCTACTATAAAGAGTTTATGACATTAAAGGCTGCTTTTTTGATTACGATGAGACAAGCAGGGGATATGCAGAGGCAGAAAGAGATAGCGGTGTGGTTTACATTGCACTAGCGCTTTTCTTGTTTTTGTTCTTTTCACCAGAAGTTAAAGATGACTTAAGGATCTGTAACAATTCTGTTACCAATACTGTTATAGGGTTAGTTAAATTTTGGCAATCCAGCAATACACAGAATCCTGTCTGAAGACAAGGCAGGTGGTTCTGCAAGAGTGTCATTATAAACCTTCTACAGTATGGCCCAGGAGAGTATATTTTTGTCTAAACCCCATGTTGTGTTGCCTCTAGATACATCATATAAAATGAGACTTTATAAAAATTTGAATCAGCAGAGCCTTTCTGGAAAGGTTACTGGAGAAAAGGGTTTCTAGAAATTATTCCAATTCAGACATAATATGTCAGGGAAACAAACATAGGGACTCTAAAATCCTCAAAATTTCTAAAAATGTATTTCTTTATGTCATAAAAATACTTTTTATTCCTAATCCAACTGTTAGACTTCTTGTGATACTGTCAAGAGCCAGAGATACTAATCTCTTTAAATTTTGAAGGGGCCATTAAAAAAAATCCTTTCTCTATTTAATTAGGCTGCATTCAATGGACGGTTACAGCTGTCCCCGGGGTAAAGTGGTGTGGGCTGGGCTCAGCTGAGAGGAGCCCTCAGAAAGCCTCGGTGTTTAAGTCCAGCTCAAGAAGGCTCTGCTACGAGCAGAGTAGCAACTCTACTGACTCAGCAGGGCTGTGGAACACATCTGCACATAACGCATCTGGTGATGAGCAGCAGTAACCGCATTACAAGCAGGGCAGGGGCTGATCTCCGCGAACGTGGAAGCGCCAGGTGCAGTTTAACCCGGGGCAGGGCACCCGGCGGCTCCCTCAGGGGCAGCGGGACCCCCGGCTCCCCGCTCTGCCCCCTGCACCCCGCGCTCTTCCTCACAGACGGGCAGCCAGAGCCGCAGCCGCTCACGGGCGAGGCCTCAGCCTCACAACCACCGTTTTTCTCCCATCAGTTCTCTCGCACACGCGGCTCATGCCGCGTCCAACAGCCCCACAGCCCCTCAGCCTCGCTCCGTCGTACGCACACACGTTATCACACACACTCGCCGTCCCCCGCTGGTCCGGGCACCGCGCGCCTCTCCCCTCACACCGCGGCCCTGAGGCGGCGGCCGCACAGGGGGCGCTGCGGCGCCTCCGGCCAGGTCAGCGCGCGCGCGCCGCGAGCTCTTTCCCGCCCGTGGCCAGGCGCGTGCCCGACGCTTCTCGCGAGCGCTGCGCCTCGCTCCCGCGAGAGGCCGCCGTGCGCCTGCGCGCTGCCGGGCCGGAGCGTGGCCGCTGCTGTGGTGGCTGAGGCCGGGACCCGCTGCCGAGATGAGCGGGACGCTGGCCAAGATCGCGGAGATCGAGGCTGAGGTAACGGTCTCCCCGGTCGGGCTGGCCGTGGGGCTCGGGGGCGGCCGCGGTGCCGCTCCGTGAGGGGGCGACAGGGCCCGGCCGGCGCCGGTGGGGTCGTGAGGCGGCGCGCGGGAGCGGGGGGGCGGTGCGGCCCGTAGAGCCGCTCCCGGTGCCGAGCCCCCGGCAGAGCCGCTCCCGGTGCCGAGCCCCGGCTCCGTGCGGCCCGGCAGAGCCGCTCCCGGTGCCGAGCCCCGGCTCCGTGCGGCCCGGCAGAGCCGCTCCCGGTGCCGAGCCCCGGCTCCGTGCGGCCCGGCAGAGCCGCTCCCGGTGCCGAGCCCCGGTTCCGTGCTGTTGCAGATGGCCCGCACGCAGAAGAACAAGGCCACGGCTCACCACCTGGGGCTGCTCAAGGCCCGCCTGGCCAAGCTGCGCCGGGAGCTCATCACCCCCAAGGGAGGCGGCGGCGGCGGCCCCGGGGAAGGTGCGTTGTTCTGCGGGAGCTGCGGGAAGGCTCCGGCCGCTCCTCGGTGCTGAAGTGCGGGTGTGTGACGGAAATCGGTCTAATGGGAGGGGCTCTTGTCCGCTTAAATCCTGTCGGACTGTCTGCTGAATAAGTCGGAGCAGCCACCGTCTCTCCCTCTGGTCCTTCCCGGTACGGGACCTTGTAGCCGTGGTTTGTGGCCCTTTCTAGGGCTTTGGGGCGGAGCCCATGTCGAATCGTAAACGAAAGGACTTATGTATTTTGCGTAATATAAGCTTGTATATGCAGAAGTCTTAGGGGATTTACATGACGAAGCATCTTGTAGGAGGCACCTATTTCTATATAGAAAGGTGTGAGTTGTGTAGATAACAGCGCTTAAAGGGAATGCTTCACCTGCACTCAGGTCATGTATAGCCCACTGGGAAGCCTTGCTGCCTACACTTCATTGGCGGGTGTGTGCCATAGAGTTGTACAAAGTGGTGCAGGGCAATGTTGATTGTGAACTCTCTGTTTCATACACAGATCCTCCTTGTAGGGAAGCTTACTTGGCTTTCACTCAGCCAAAATTTAAAGTAATAGCAGGACTGCTGTCCAGAACTTTAGAAGATAGAAAATATTGATCTTTAAACAAATATTTGTGCTCCTTATTTGCAGGTTTTGATGTTGCAAAGACAGGTGATGCCCGAATTGGGTTTGTTGGTTTTCCATCAGTGGGGAAATCTACTCTTCTAAGTAATCTTGCTGGTGTATACTCTGAAGTGGCAGCATATGAATTCACTACCCTAACTACCGTGCCTGGAGTCATTAGGTATAAAGGAGCAAAGATACAGGTGAGATCTTTTTGTATCTGTGAGGACAAGATTGTACATTCAGATGCAGTGGTGTTACAGCTGCATGGTCTAGGGTGACATTAGCAGGTAGAAGTGACATTTAGAAGTGCTTGAGAGTATCATAGCATACATTGGAAATACACGTGTAAAATACGGTGGAAATGTTTCCATGAGGTACTAACTTACCCTGCTTTTCACTTTGCTCTGGGGAGAAGTGCCTGTGGTAGTTCTCATTTTCTGTATGAGATGATCTGTTCCATTGTACCAGTGCGGCTCTAGGGATAATACAATATATAAGAATCAAAGGGGAAACAATTTTGCCATATTCTAGCAGGGTCAGTTGGTTTAGGAGAAAGGTAAAAGTAGGATTTATTTTCTCCATGAAGAAAAATATTTTTCTCATGAGTTACTTTCTTTTTTTTTTTTTTTTCCTTTTTACAAATAGCTACTTGATCTCCCAGGAATTATTGAAGGTGCCAAGGACGGTAAAGGCAGAGGGCGGCAAGTCATTGCAGGTGAGCATATTAGGGCTGGAGGCAGCATCCTGTCATTGTTAGTACAGCTCTTTACCTAGCTTATTGTCATCATTCTGGGGTCTGAATACAGTCAGGAAGGAAGATTTTTCCAACTTCCTTAATTCTTATAACATGTAAGGATCTGTCTATCAGTGATGCTTGGTCAGCACTACAAACTTCAGTCTTATACTGGAATTAAAAAATTAGCAATGTATTGGCCTTCAGGGCTTTTACATTGTCATTAGTCCACTGAGCCATATTTTGCATTATTTTGTCTCTGATTGTGTGAGTGGACTTTTTTGAGGGATTATTTTCTTTTTCCAATTCGTAGTTGCTCGAACCTGTAATCTTATTCTGATTGTTCTGGATGTGCTGAAACCCCTCGGTCACAAGAAAATAATTGAGAATGAACTGGAGGGATTTGGAATTCGTCTGAACAGTAAGCCCCCCAATATCGGCTTTAAAAAAAAGGATAAAGGAGGCATTAACCTTACAGCCACAGTAAGTTGGAAGTTTTCTTTAACCAAAATAAGAGAGCTGAGAGTTCCAGGGCTTGCAACCTGGACTACTCCTAATTTTCCATTTACCACTGAATCTTTAAAAATGTAGAAATAGCCAGGGATACCAAAAATCAGAACTCTGGTCTGGAATCTAGGTATCTAACACGTAGGTGTCTGGGCGCGGAACTAGTAGATCTCCAGGTTTGTATTGCAACTCATTCTAGGTTGATGGGAAACATTACTTTTGAAATGTCTGATTGCAGCCATCAATGGCATTAATATAAATAAAACTGTCATGATTTAAATATTTTTTCTCTCTTCTCAGGATAATGATGGTAAAATCATAGTCAAGTCCAATAACTTAACAATGCAGCTATTATTTTTAGTAACCTGTATGCAGCGATTGCTAGGTGATAGCATTGTTAATTGTAATACTTGATTTGACTATAAACTCTTCCATTCCTTAATACTGTATCTACGTTCAGTGTCCTCAGAGTGAGCTGGATACTGAAACAGTGAAGAGCATCTTAGCAGAGTATAAAATTCACAATGCTGATGTCACACTGCGCAGTGACGCCACTGCTGATGACCTGATAGACGTTGTTGAAGGGAACAGGTACTGTTGGGGCCCTGGGTTTGGCATATTTGTCATTTATATTCCAGAGAAAAGAATAATCTCTGAGGTTTGCTCCCCGTAGAAGCTAAACTAGCAAATCAACAAGTGCTGTTTAGCACCTTACTGTCCCTTTAAAAAATGCAGCTTTTTCTGAAGGTAGCAGTATGTCGCTGCTAGGCTGCTATAACGGTGTTTCCTTCTCTCTGCAGGGTTTACATCCCATGCATTTACGTCTTAAATAAAATTGACCAGATTTCCATTGAGGAACTAGATATTATTTACAAAGTACCCCACTGTGTACCAATATCTGCCCATCATCGCTGGAACTTTGATGATCTGCTGGAGAAAATTTGGGACTACTTGAAGCTAGTACGAATGTGAGTCTTAGTTGCTGCCTTCTGTGGAGTTAAGTGTAGGGCTGAGACTGAAGAATGATGAATGAATGATGTCAGTGTGGATGACCCATGAAATGGCATGATGGGTTGAAAAAGCAGGTTTTGGTACTGACTGACTGTTCCATCTGCGTTACAGCTACACCAAACCTAAAGGGCAGCTCCCAGACTACACCTCTCCTGTGGTACTACCCTACTGCAAGACCACAGTGGAGGATTTTTGCATGAAGATCCACAAAAATCTCATTAAAGACTTTAAATAGTAAGTACTATTGTAAGAGAATAATTTGTAGAAAATAGAAAATAATCTGCCTCCTGATTTGTTCTTTCATTCTCTTGTAAACTAGAAGGGAAAATAGGCTTTGATTTGTAGTTGTTAAATGGAATAGGTCTGCCTCTGACAACTAAAACTCCTGTATTTGATGTTCTTATGCTCTTTCCTGGACAAATTTCCTCTATGGGGAAAAAGTTTTTCTTTATATTTGAAAGTCGGGCTAGATGCAGCATTACAGGCCATTGTCCCGTATGCACAAGTATTTTGGATGACTTCATCCTTTTGTTTTGATCTGCTTGTACTCTGGGTCACACAGACCACTTATCCAGGTACTTGCAGGAGGATAAAAATAGCTCTCAAGCATTACTTTCTCTATTAGCTTTGTGACAGAAATAGCTGCTGTTCTGCTGTTTACACATTATACTTCTAAGCCTTTTGATGTTTTTTCTCCTTTCAGTGCACTGGTCTGGGGTTCATCAGTTAAACACAACCCTCAAAAAGTTGGTAAGGACCATACTCTTGAAGATGAGGATGTTATTCAGATTGTGAAGAAATAAAGTTGTTCTCACACCGTTTGTCACTATGCCCAAGATTTGTCATTACTTGTAAGTGGCAAAGAACAGGCTGTTGCTATCAAATCTATAGCAAATAAGCATTGTTTCTTTATGGTAGCACCTTAGTGCATGGTAAAACTGGTGGTTTTGGCTGACTTGTACTGTAGTGTTTCATTCTGGCAGAGCTTACAGATGAGAAACTCACGTTAAGTGACTTTCACAAGGGCAAAAAAATCTTACAAAGAAGCTTTGCCTGGGATTATGTTCTGCTGCATGTACATGTCTTTCCAAATTGGGAAAAGTTTGTATCAGGAATTGTTTTGTTCTAAATTAGAACAAAACATGAAAAGTAGAGGCTGGAGAATTGTATCTTATGAAACAAGGCTAGAGGACAGACAGTTCTAGCTCTGGCTGCCTTAGTCTGTACTTGTTTGAATACTTCAAGGCTATTAATAGTCCTGCAGTTGGGGAAAAAAAGATGGTGGGTTCTGCTCATGAACAGTCACTTTTTCAGTTATTTATACAAGTGGAAATAAACTAGATGCTTGTGTTCTACTGTGTTAGTGACTGGAAGCTTTGAAGTTTTCTTCTAAGAACTTCCTGCTTAGAGAAGTCAAATTTGTCACACAAGAGAAGCAGGCTGCTCCAAAAGCAGTGGTTCTAATGCTTTTTAATAGAAATGAATAAAGTTAGAGCTGTAACATAACATCAGCAAAAAGCTTATGGCACATCTCAGCCTCTAGCATTTGTTCTCCTGCTAGAAAGTGTTTACTTAAATGTATCAAAAATGCTCCCTCATGTTATTTTGCATATGACAAAAGAGAAGTACAGTGTTTTCAGATACCCATTGAAGCACTAAATCCTTAGAACGGTAGTTACTACTCAGCTTTGTAAGAAAACATTTTCCATTATACTTTTTCTAAGCTTAGAAGTAGGTTCCTATATAAGTGAGCAGAACTCCTGCAGCTGGGCTGGGGTTCACAGCCTCGATGGGAAGGGGGCAGAGCAGCAGCCCCAAGTCATGAACCTCTGCTGTTTCTTTAGAGCTGGTTTAGTTTTACATGTTCTTTCAGTACATTGGAATCTCATTATGCTTAACCATGGCTGGGCAAAAAACAAGTAAATGCAACAATTCCATTACATATCTTCAGTAAGGCCAGTTACCTTCAAAGCAGACCATTCCTCTCCCCCTCGTGGAATATATACTGATTTTTTTTGCAGATTCAGCTCAAACTGTGGTTTTAACTTACAAGAACAATGCTAAAAATTAATTGATATGCTGACAGTATAGTTTAGTTAAAGAGCAGTTGATACAGACAGCTGGTAGAATCAACTTTATTTACAGAATGTTACTGGGAAAGTGTCAAGTTAAAAAAAGTATGAAAACAATCTTACAAGGACAAGCTGGTGATTGCATGTTTTACACAGATTGTTTTAGGAACAACCACTAAGAAGTATGGGTGACCCCCAACAGATTCCACATCGCAGATTTCAGCTTGCTATTTCTGTATAACATTGTCTCTGCTGGACTGAAACAAACCCACCACAGCATGCTGGCAATTGTTATAATACAGTCAAGTGATGATTTTTTTTCTGCTGCTGCTGGTTTTGCATTCAGTGAGACCCAAGAAAAAGCAAGTCCATGACAATTCTGGTTTTGCTTTCACCTCTTTTAAAAGCACAATGGCCTAAGCTAGATAGACATGACAGCAGTACTAGACTCAACGCAAGTGAGAAAGTGAAGTGAGGACCATGCAGTAGAAAGATGAAAGAGAACACATAACTGTTCAGGAAAGTGAAACAGGCTTAAAAGGAACATAGTATTTTAAAACCAAATATACACAGTAAGATCACAAAACTACCCCATCCTCCCCCTTTCAAGCTGCAGAACAAGACTCCAAAGGCAGGTTTCACAGTAATCGCATCAGTAGACGCACGCTGAAGAGTTCTTGGGACTCCCTTCTCTCAGTAGAACGGAAAGCAGTATAGAACATACCACAGCTATGACTGCGGAGTTGAAGGGTGAGGATTTAAAGGCTCCATTTTGATGACCTTTAGTGACTGGTTTGAAAGATTAAAACAAGGGAAATCTTGCAGCTAAACAAGGACCAGCACCAGCCCTCTTGAACTACAACCAGCAGGTACCTATAGTCTCTGCTTATGGCAGACTGAAGATCTGGCTTTATCATTCATGTACCAGGTCCCATCCTCAAGGCTGTTTGAAGAGTAAACTATTCTCTCATTTGGTGGCAAGAGTCATACACAGAAGGAAACAGACCTTTGTTATACAGACAGCAAGACGTGGGCTTTTGACTTTGACACTTTAGCTACACTGAGTGCACAGTATGTGACAGAAGAATGTGAGAGGGAGACCTAGAGGAGATGAGCAAGAAAAGGCAAAGCAACATTATCCTCTTCACTCACACTTAGGATATGCAACTTTAATCTTAAAGAAAGTCCCACACATACAATGGAGAAAGATCCAAACCATAGGCACAACTAAAGCTCAACTGTTGTCAGCTACTCTTATGTACAGCTGTATAGATTCAAAAAGGCTATTCTATGTGTATATATACAAAAGATTGTTTATACACAAGTCTGTACACAAGGGTCTATACATTTAGTTTTCTGCAGGAGGAACCCATAGCTGCTACCTCTACACTAGAGAATATCAGCACTTCATTCACATATCTTACAAAAACAAAAAATAGACACTTCCAGGATTAAACTGGCTTTGTCTTGCATCTAAATTTCTTCAGGCTTCACTATTCAAGCCATAATGGATCCTTTAGTCTTGATGCAGACATGAGACCAGGACAGGTGCCATGTGCTTTAGTCTCTCAAAAAGAAATTTTTGCACAGAGTGCTAAAAATAAAAGCCCCAAAAAACAAACAGAGGTGAAGTCCTGACTATGGACATTTTTATCCAGTCTAAAGAATCACAAGTGTCCCACCCAGCGGTCACTGTTCACTGCCGGTATTCCAGTTCATCTACACTGATGACTTTGGATGGCATGGAAGGGAGAGGCTGCTGCAAGACATCTGAACCAAACCATTTTGCAAGGCCGATGGGAGAGCCACTCCTCTGGCTGGGGCGATGGTCGAGCGGTGTGTGCCCATGAGATAATCCAGTCCGAGGCAGCACATTCTGAGGGGTTGTCTGTGCACCAGCAGGTGATCCCTGTGCTCCAGTGCCTGCGAAATGTAAAGCCGTTAGAGACTGAGTAATATGTTCACTGGCCACCAAGATCTGCCCCAGAGCAACCACCTGATAAAGCAGGAGTGCCAAGTGTAGCTTTTACTCTAGTAGCCCCAGGAAATCTAGACCCTACATTTATTCACTAATTAGTACTTCCATTAATGGCCTGACACGGCCAGTTCTGGACACAATATCATGCAGGTTTTAATTGGAATACCAGCATCAAATAGCATTTTATTTAAGATAGATGGGTGACCTCTGAGCCAGCAAGGACAGAAAGACCGCACGTGTGTTGCTATTGACAGATCTGCCCTTCGCAACATATATCCTGAAACTGAATGCTTCACTTAGACTGTCTTCTGGTATAAGAGCCTGGCCAAAACTGCTCTGATACCCACACAAAATTAGTGATGAATGAATATTTAAATTGCCAAAGTAGCTTCCTGTTAGATCAGTATATTGAAACAGGCCAACAAGTCTAATACCTGGCTAGACAGTGTTCTAAAACTCACACTCTTGTTTTAATTGTTAGCCTACCTGATCGTTGTAGTTGCTGTTGCATCATTGCGAGCTGCAAAGGTGTCCCAGAGCGTGGGTTTAAGATGTGATGGCTGGCTGTTGGTAGTGGATAAAAAGGTTGGCCAAGGATGGGAGCAGATATTCCCTGCAAGTGAGACAGATCCACTCCAGGAGGAAGCATTCCTGTTGAACAAGAGGGAGGAAACTTCAGACCTAATAAGCATAAGGAACTTAAGGCAAAACAAACATTTCTATATTTAGATGGGTTGGAATTTGCCTCATTTTAAAGGTAAGTTTTAATGTAATAAACATTACCAGTAATAAGTACTAGTTTGTGCTGTTCCTAACACAAAGTCAGTCTTACAGAGAACATGCATTAACTTACAGGAAAAAAAGTATGGATTACCTGCTTGCAGTAGAGGAAGATGCTGTGGATGAACCCCCTGTGCCAGCATTCTCTGGACCAATCCTGGATGCAGTTGATGAGCAGGTCGCACAATGGGTACATGGGGAACAAGGGGTACTTGATGAACAGGACGAAGAAAAGGGCTTCCTGGCACTGGGGAGGCCATTGTAGGAGTCTTTCTACCAGTTGACTTAGGCCTGTAGTCTTGCTCTTTGGTGCAACGATTTGCTTGGGTAAGAGGTGTGGAACATGTGGAGCGTTGCAGTGCAGGTAGTTTGGTACCTAAGGTGGGCAAAGTTTCTTGATCTGCATTCTCCACAGAACTAGACAGTAGGTTATCTGTAGCTAGAATTGAATGCAGCTATTATCGTCCACAGCTAGATTACACTAATGAAAATTAAAGCTAATAACTGGATTTGATACCCAGATTCCAGGACTAGTCGAACTTTAGTCATATATTTAATAATAAGCATCTGTTTGTCCTGGATGCTCTTGGCCAAATTATTTCAAAACATTAATGAGGAGTATGTTCCACTGAAATCCCTTGACAAGAAGCTTAAATTAGGTCAGAATCAGTAGTAACTCCACTTTTAATTTTTTTCCTCTTTCTTAGAAATTTTGAACTAGTAGCATGGATGAGTCAGTCCCAAATGAGACAGGAGGTATAAAGGATCCTCCCTAGAAAAGATTTTAATTGGGAATTGGAGTAGTGCCAGTAATCTAGCCTTAAGTGGTTTTTCAGTTTAGATGTGTCTGGGGGTTATCAGCAACCTTCTATATCTGACATCTGCTTAGCAAGATTTGGAACACTAAAACACCTCAAGAATCTACTTCCACTAACCATCTAGATCAGTTAGACATGGCCTAAAATATCTTAGAGTAATCTGCTACCAGTTGAGGTAACAGCAATAGTTGGGAGTGCTAAAAGGAAAAAAGTCAACTGTATAATAGGACCAGCAAGCTACCTCTGCAGTTACCAGTGCTCAAGTGCAATGTCATGGCAATTAGGCAGGTTAGTTTTACTGGGTCAGGCAATTGGTATCAAGCATTTCCTTTTAATAGCCACTTACATCAGTCAGGGTGACAAAATGCTTCCTTGATCTGCTACATTTTAAAGAGCTTAATTGGTCTCAGCTTTGTTCAGTTAAGGTGTCTCGAGAGGGCTATAAGTTGCTTGTATTCAATTACTGGTGTAGAGAGAGACGGAAGTGTTATTGTTAATATGCTTGTTCATCAAGACCAGTTGCAAAGAAACAGTCCAGGCCTCTTAAGTGTCACTATTGCTCACAAACTGACAGGTAAGGAAAAAAAATGGATTTAAACCCAGCACTGCTGGAAGACTGCACTTGGAAGTATATCCCCTCCATAGCTCTAACCCTTCCTCTTATTACAGGCTGATTTCTACACCCTCCTCTTTTCCACAAATCAGGAATGTCTAAAGTTAGCTTGGGCATATTATGTACTGAAGCTCTTTGATTCTATTTCAAATCTCATTCACGTGTTTTAATTTAAAGCCATTACAATACCTTCATTTGGCCTCTGATTTTCATCTTTCCCATCATTGACTTTCATTTTCCCAGAAACTGGCTCCTCTTTGCTTTTTTCCTTGCTCTCATACATCTTGCGAATCACCGAGGTAGGTGTAAAGGAAGGAGACAGCTGCAGAGAACAGTGAGATGCAATGCCTTACTCAGTGCTCATTAGCTAGGCCACACTATCTTAGTTGTGGGTGGACACCAATTCTAGCATATCCTTTCCCTTTAATGCTCTTTCAAATCAGCCATGGGTTCACCTCATTTCATAGATTTAATCTATAGTTTAAGCACTTCTCTTGAGCTTTTGCAGAAGTTTGATACCTCTGAAACCTGCAGATACTCTCAAAATGTACCTTAACAGGCTTGAAAAAATAGAGGATCTGTATTTTAAATTACAGCTGTTTCACCTTTGCTGTTGGTTCAGAACAGGAGCTCAACAGGAGTTCCTACAGAGCTGCCTTATCTGTATTAACTCAGGCCTGATGGATCTGAACAAAACTAGTGGTCAGAAAAAACTGAATGTCATCACTTTGGAAGACAGCCAAGTATGAAGTGTAATTCACTCTTGCAACATGCCATCACAGTTCTAATGTGAATATGATTAACTCCTCTATGGCCTCCCTTTCTCCCATTGATTACAATCACTATAACCTAGTTACTGCTGACTCTTACAGATTTCCTGCAGTCATAATACATCAGGTACTGACCATGCTAGTAATTGATGCTGCAGGGGCTGGAGAAGATGCATTCCCTCTGTGTCCTGGCGCAGGTGATTTAGCCATTCGTTGCTGCCTGTTAACGGACAGGAGGTTAGTGAGAAGCAGCTCTACTCTCGGCAAGGAAAGGGAGGCAGGATTGCCGAGAACCAGTAAAAGCCTGAGTCACTGTACTAATCTCCAGTGAAAACACATTAAGAAAATCAGCTGGCAGTCAGATACTCACCTGTTTCTGTAGCCATCTCTGCTTTTGTCCATTTGTGGTTTGCCAAAGCCATGCTGATAGAAATTCGCTGCCTGTATGGCTAAGTCGTGTGGTAACGTTAGTCCCTCTAATGCAGCTTGTTGTATTTCCAAGGGACTCATCTAGAGTGGAGTTGAACAGAAAAAAAAATGTACTCAGTCAAAGCTTGTATTTGGCCTATGAAGATTTCTTGCTATAGCTACTATTGTCTTCAAAGTGTCTGCCACCCAACAGCCATCTGCTTTTTGACACACAGAAGTTTTAAAGGTATCTTGTACTTGAGGTACACTAAGATGGATCCAACTTCAATGAGGCCTTGAGACTGTGCTAAATTAGACTGTATCCTTACACTGAGTGAACTTAATTAAGTATAAACATCTGAATGTAACGTAAGTATGTGTTTCCACAAGTTAGCTCTAGACCACACAATATAAAAAGAGATTAACACACATTAAGCAAAAAACATTTAATCTAACCTGTGCAGTAACTGGACTCATGGGCTTCCTTACACCTGGAAATGGATCACCCAGCATTTGCTGAGAACCTTGTCCAAAACCTAAAGAACATTCAACAGTTGTATTTAAAAGGACCAAGTTTCTTTTAATATATACAATATGCATCCCAAAGTTAAACAGTTCCACATGGAATTAAGAATTCCTTGTGAAGACTCCCAGCTCATCCCTTAAGTCTACACCAAGTTGCCCACCAAACGCCAGGAAGTTCTTATTGTTCTGTAAAGCATTATTTACAACAAACTCAAGTAATAAAGAAGAAAAACAATAACACTGTTTTGCAACCAGTCTCACCAATGGGTGAAGATATTCTGTGGCGCAGGTAATCTGCAGAAGCAGCACGAGTTGGAAACACGGGTGGAATAGGAGGAGAAGGTGCTCTCTGCGTCAGTAAAGAGGCTGCAGGTTCCAAACCACCTATCAGGCCACTAAGGACATTTGAGGAAGCAGGTCTGGTAATGGGTGGACCAAGAAGTTCCTAAGAATAAGTAATGAAAGAATGTTCAGAATGTGATCGCTTTACACAAATGAGCTCATTTAACTGCACTACAGGCTACACTATTTATAGCAAGTTAAAGAAACAAGGTGGACTTGTGCAACTAGATACACCAATTCTGGATTTCCCTTAGAATTAGGCACTTAGCCAGCTTTTTCATTTTCAAGTTGTAATTATGGGAAACAGCACAACAGGACAAATTTTTAAGTAAGCTGAACTAGTGAATAATTCTCTTTATCTATAGGGAGTCATGTCTGATTACTGATTCTTACAGTTGCCTTAAATGTCTGATTTTCAAGGGTTTTGTTTGTTTGTTTTTCTATTGGGGATATGCTTTTAAGCACTCCCTCCCCACCCAATTCCCCGGCAGTACCTGCAGAATATTCTTGGACAGAGGCTGGCCTGCCATCTCTGGAGGTGACATCAAGTGGCTCTCAAGGCTCTGCTAAGAAAATGAAAATATTTTAAGTTAGATGTAGATACAAGCAGCAAACTTAAGAGCCAATTCACATTTATCCTGGTGACAGAAATAATTTCACCTGTTCTGTTAGAGCCATGGTTTACACAACAGCCAAATAAAACTCTGGCAAAGTAAAGGGCTGAGCTGGCTCACAGATCTTCCCTAGCTAAAACAACACCTAGTGCTAATTGCAGGGAGGTAGTTCAATGTGCCTTATTGAAGTTTCACTGAGATATATTCATTTATATAATTGTGTAAAACTGGAGCCAAGTGGTCAAGTGAAACTGCACAAACTGAAAAGTGTTTGTATATTAGAGGAATTACTTAATGTATTCTTCAATTAAAAGCTACATGTCATTGTAAATGGATGGCAAGAAATGTAAGTCTCTATTTAAGCGTGAAATCAGTCTGCAAATTCTTCACAGGGCAAATTTACATTCTTCACTATCTTTTAGCAAAGCAGGATGAGGCTAAAAGTCCTTGGGTATGGTCTGGCAGGAAAACCACATGCTTTGAACTCACTCAGTTGTTAGAAGTGTTTGATGGTGCCAGCAGTAGTTATTGATAGTTTCTGGGTCACGCAGACTCTTTAGGCAGTTAGCAGCAGGATGAAATTTCATACCACAATCTCTTCCAGTCTAAAGCTTAGTGTCATCTGTTGTTTAATATTAATCTTTCAGCTAACAAATATTCAGTTCAGTTTTACCTTAGTACAAATGATTTTAAAAAACAAGTTTAAGTTGTGCACGGACATACCTCTCAAAACCAGTCACTAAAACAAGACCTCTGAGCTCCAGGGAAGCGTTAGCTGTACCCATGCTACAAACATTTTAACGGAGATGTCTTTTAATAGCAGCACCGTGGCAGTGTTTAAACTAATACTGGCAAGTCTTCCAGAAAGAGTGGACTGATGTCTCTTATACAGACAGTACCTTTTCTACAAATAGGTTTGCTTTTAATAAAAAGAGACATGAGTTCAAAGTGTAGGAAGAATCTTAGCCACTACAGCAGAAGATTCAGCCTTTTCATCATACAGGGTTGTGTTTTTTTTTTTTTTTTGCCAGTATTCATAGGCTTCAAGTCTAGATATTAATCAATCCTATTAGATATTCACATAGGTCCACTTTCAAGCTGGCAATTATTAGATTTCTCAGTTAGTATGAAGAGTGCTGTGGTTTTCAGAAGCTTAACATGAAACCAACCCTCCAAACTGGAAAAAGCCTGACTTCTGGGGGGAAATTACCAAAGCACCTCCCTTACTTTCCCCTCCAAGTAACCATATTCTAAACATAAGCCTGTATTTAATACTGTGCTACCACATCCAGTCCTGGCTCACGTTTGAGGTGTCATGTAAGGGGTTTGCAGTTCATAACTCATGTCTTGCACAGTTCAGAAGAACCAGGTGTCTGCTACTTACGTTGACTTTGGGCTGGGAAGGCAGAGTCCCACTTGCTTTCATACTGCTGACCAGTTTGTTAAATGCAGTCATATCTCCATCTTTCTTGATCTGTCTGGAGCCAGCGACATTCAATGCTTCCTCCATTTGCTCAGCCATGAATGGAGTAGCAATTTTTCCCTCCTGATCCACTTTCAGGCCTTTTAGCCCAGCTTCAACTTCTTCCACTGAAAGTACAACTCCTGAATGTGCTGAGAAATACAGGAGAAATTCTGGTAAACCATGGTTCTCTGTTTACAAGTGAGCCAATAATTCTTTGTGCAAGTGTTGAATAAGAGCTGTCTGAAAACAATGAACAGCCAAAAACTTATCTTCCAATACTCACACCAGTGTCAAACCACACCTGACCTGTGTTTACACTGATATTCTAATCTCCAGATTAGAAATATTGCCACTTGCAACTACAGGCATGCAAGAGTCCACAAGAACCTGTTTAGGTTTCAACTGAGAATTTCTCACTAGCTTCCATTTATCCTGCAAGACGTGTCATTACTACATTTTATAACTTTACCTGGTTTTAATGGAAAATATTTCTCTAACAGCTGAGTTTGTTCTTTTTCAATTAGGAAGGTCCCATTTATCTTGTAGTCCAGGAGACCAGATGGTCTTACAGCCAGTATAAGCAATGTCAAATTGTCTGAAGCTATCGTAAGTAGAGATAATACATACCTGGAACATTTAGATACTTTGGAGACTCAGTTACACACTTAGTTTTGTGTGCATAAAGTTTGAAGTAGATTTTTTGCTCAGAAATAAAGCCACTATAGAAAGATTTCACTGGCACAACCAGAGTAAGGTACAAGTGTTATTAGGCAGTACTTTTTCCCCTATGTATTTATATAAAAATATCTATCAGTGCCTGACATCAAGGCTAGACATGCTTTATAGTCCAGCTAACGCACATCACAAGGTATGATACCATAAGAGAAAAGGAAGAAGAGACAGGAGCATGCGATGGGTTGCTGTAGCAGATGTTGGCCCAAAGAAATAAGATTGACTGGAAATTTGGGCAAGAAGGTGGAAAAAAAAATGATGCAGACATGCAGAATGGAACATGAGAAAAAAATATGATGTTGGTGGAAAGGAATTGACCTGAAAACTCCACAACACTTGAAGAACTGTACAGCATTTTATGGGAATACAGAACCCGTATCAAGTACTTTTGAACAAGTGGAAACATCCCCACAACTTTTTTTCCTTCATCCTTGGTTTGTGAGGATCAAAGTTCAGAAAGCTTTTAGTAGGAAAGTCAGAATAAGCAGAACACAGAAAAGACTTGCAGTTCTTTCAGTCAAATTAAGAAAAAGTTCTCCACATGTTAGCAAACATTCCCTACTTCCAGCCTGGATGCTTAAGAATATTTGCAATGCTTGGATGCCACCTCACACAAATCAGAGTAGCATTACTTTTTGTTCGGTCCAGTTTACATGGCAATACATGCTGCTTGCCAAAGAGACACCAATTTGGAATGAGACCTTGAGATTTCAAAGAACACATGCATTTGGTATCCTCCATGCATGCTATGGGCCCAAACATGCAAATCCCTAATCTGGAGGTGCCCTTGGATGTAAGTTTGTAGCCAGCCCTGAACTCTGTTTAGAGCAGCTGCCACTAGCAAAAGTGAATTCCAACAGACTAAGTTCCCTGGATGCTGTGATTGTAGCCAAGTCGTCATAAGACAAATCTCTTATGTTGTACCTCTATGTTAATTATTTACTTAATGCACTGAACACAGAGCACTGTGCTTCAAGCACTAGCAATGGTCCTGAGAAGTTCCAGTTTACCATACGCACTTGAAAAAAAGTACATTCTCAAGCCACTGTTCATCTTTTTAGATACTGATGCTTAATGGATCAATGTGATCCATTATAGATGTTTACAAGAATGACTTACACTACGTTTTTGGTAAAGCCAGAGTTTAAATGCTACATGGTTTCAGAGCTGACAGCACCAGCTTCCAGTATCAAAAACTTACGATAAAGGCCATAGACAAAGCTGGAAACTTGGATCAAGACTTGCATCATCTTAACTTCTGATTATTACTGGCCAGTAAAGCAGTCTGATAGCTCTGATGTCATCCTGTGATCAGGATGAAAAGAATCAGTGATGATTGACACAACTGAGATTTGCTGAATATTGGGTTTTCATAAGTAAACCTATAATACTTCCTACTCCTGGACTTGGCAGTTAAGGTTTCCAGAACACCAAGCCTCTTGCCTTGAGATACTGCATCACAAGAACTCAACAATATCTGATGAGGCACTTACTGCTCTCTCTAAGCTTTTCCTTGTTGGCTGAAAGACTTGAGAGAAGAGGTTTTAAGTCCACTTTGGCTTTCTGTAGCATTTCTAGGATGTCCACTTTGTTTTCAGAGTGGTCTTCCAATGGAATGGGAGCAAAGTAGTTTCCCGAGTTCTGGCCAGGGGAGAGAATGGCTTGTTCTAGACCTGAAACAGCAAAACCAGGAGCACTGCTACATCAGTTTACCAACCCAATGTCTCAAGATGAACATACACTGGTAACCAACTTCAATACGTCACTGAAAAGTTACGCCTCACACCCCTTGCCCAAGGATCAGCTGGAAAGTCAGAAGCATGACAAGAACATTCATAAAAAATGAACTTATAGCTGCTTACTCTAAGAGCCTCCAAAAGAATGCCAAGTGCTTAAACTGCAGGAGAATTCGCCATCCTAAAGCTTCATCTGCCATGTTCTTATTGAATGAGTAGGAAGGAATGTGGAAGGAGGTTATCTGACCCCAGACTGGCCTCTAGTCTTACCTGCTAGCCTCTCCAGTTCCTCATGTGGTGTAGATCTCAAGCTGCTTGACCGACTTCCAGAACGACTCGGATTAGAAAACCACCTGCTGAACCTGCTGGCAGACACAGAACCTTCCCCCAGCACATCCTCTATCATCTACATTAGAGGGGAAAAACAAAACAATCTTAGACACAAGATCAGCAAGGTCTTTGAGAAGCTTTACTGTGCAACAAGATTCTTCTGCTACAGACAGCTAGATGCTGCTCCCAGAGTTTAGAAGCTTTGAACTGTTTTTTTTTTCCTTTCAACATAACAGTGTTTGTGTAGTCAGTTGGCATAACCCAACATACATCTTTTATTTATACCAAATATTTGTTCAGAGTAAAACTAGAAGTGAAGCAGCATATGAGAGCATCTAAAGACATTAACTACACTATTCTGCTGCTCTGAAGTGCATGTGTAAAAAATAAAAAAAAGGCATTTGGCCACAAGAGTTAGAACAAATTCTAACAACTGGTAATTCAGACAGCCAGCTGGCCCAAGGCTGGTCCCTGTCGCTGTACAGAAGGAATGCTCCAAACCGTTTTATTTTTTGCAATCAGGATTCGACCCAGTCCCAGCACTGGCCAAGGACAGTACATGGAATGAAGTGCAAGGACTCCCTAACTTACGAGTGTCCCACAAGGGCTGGAGGAGAAGGGCGACTCGCTTGCACTTCCCATGCTGAACCCTTTCTGGACTAAGAAGGAGGCTGCGTTCTTCAAGTCAGAGTCTGTGTCATCAGCAAAGTACTGGCAGGTGGCACCGTGCCCCTCCAGGCAGCACTGGGGTCGCTCAGCACTACTTCAGAGAGCTGCTCTGTCAGAAGTCACTACAGTTTACTGACTGTTTACTCTTTTGCTAATCACGACGAATATTTAAAACAGGGCATTATAAAATTTAACTAAAGCTAAAGCTCTTGCTGTCTTCCAAGATAGTACCCAGTTAAAAGCCTGCTCAATAGGCACAGATGCAGTTTCACCATGCAGCAAACTTACTTTTAGACAAATGGAATAACAGCTTTGTTCTGCCAGAAAAGCTGTTTTCTCCAAAACAAGAGGCACTCAACACTAGTTACAACAGCAAAACCAAGATCGATTCAAACAATTAAAACCAAATGGATCAATACTAACATGTTAGAAGCATTAGGCAGTTATATCAGAAAATGTACAAGTCTACTCTAACACTTGTCACAGACATATCACCAGTACAAAGAATATTACTATATACTCCAGCTAGTCTGAAACTTGCTTTTGTCACAAATTGTAACATCTGCCACTGAAGTTTCATCAGCAGATATGCTTAAAATCAGACTGTCAAATCTAAAGACACATCATTTACATCTTCTATAGGGAGAACAAACTCTTCACTATGTATTTGTCAAATTACTGCCACTGTATGATGAGCCATTTTTAATGCAAGCAGCTTTTCCATCCTAAACACTAGGTCAGGACTTGATTTTTTTTTTTAAAAAAACAAACAGTGTTTCTAAACTGTATATCATGTCTATTTCTTTGCTGTTAGAATACTTTTTTCTTAAACACATTTACCTTCCTACAACACTAAGGCCCTTTTACTCAAATTCTAGCTACTAACCAGTTATACCATGTAGAATAATCAAGAACAGCTGTTTGCCCTGGTAATGGAGGTCAGAATAGAAACATCAGCAGTTTATGAATTAGGCCCATGCTCAGTCAATACAGTCTGGACCCACTTACCCTTCTAGTGGTGAAGAGTATGCTAAGATACAGGCCAGTTAGGGCTTTCAGACTAAAGACAACAAACACAACCACCCACCATTACCTCTAGAGATCAGGTGTTCAAGAAGTGCACACTACCAACAGACGCACCCAAATCCCCACCAAATCATGGCTAGAGGTAAATAAAAAAAAATCCACTATTGGAAGCAACTTGTGGTACAAGCATCAGTCTTTTTCTTCATAGTCTTGTTACCAGCTCCGAGGTACCAGCAGCATCTCAAATATGACTTGGGCTACACGGAGTATCTACTAGTCCTACCAATAACGTTGTTTAAACATGCCTGTGACTGAATTCATAGGCTATGTTTGTTTTCCCAGCTCAGTAGTAATAGGTCTAAAGGATTCGAACCTGTAGACAGATGTCCTTTCAGCCACACTCCAGGCATTGATACCAACACAACTCTGTCTCAAAGACAGTGTTCACCAGGTGTCTCCAGGCTCACTGCCTCCCAGGAAGCTTGTGCAAAATGCCCATTTACTGCAATTCCCAGGCTTAGCTGCAAAAAGCTATTTTCAGCTATACTAAATTTGTGGAGTGAATCTCCTCTGAACTATCTGTAATGCTTTCAAAGATGATCCATCCAGGATGCTAATTTTGAGTTTCCATGTAATGATCAAAAGAGCATAAAAAACAGTGAGCTACTTTGCCTCATACACTTCCTCTGTGTGAGCCAGTGATGGAGCCAGTCCCAAGGATAACAATTTTAAGAGCAACATCCTAACACTCCACAGCTAAATCTCTGCAAATTCATCTTAGACTTACACACTGCATTAACAGCTTCCACAAAGAAAGAAGTTCTAGATTTCACTGAGTGCAGCAGCAAAAATGCTTCTTGTGAGCACAGCCAGCATTAAACACTCACCGAAGCCAGGCCAGGAACACTTTTATCCAAGTTAAAGAACTCATTGAAGTCAAACTCTCCTGGAGCTGGTTCTTGTAAGACAGCTTCCCTAGGGACTTCTTGATCTGCTGGAGTTTCATTGGCAAGGGCAGCTTGTACTTCATCCTCTTCTGCCACTCCACCATTGCATTCTATCCCTTAAAAAGAAAAACCAAGTGATTGCAGAGTCACTGAGCTTGACTGTTTCCTGCAGGAAGGGTGTCTCACAGCCAAGGCATTTGTCTGGGAATTCAAAGCACAAGACCAAAGCAATCTGGCCACCTATGTGATGTTTCATCAGTTACATTGTGCTGGCTGCAGTTGGCCACAACAGAAACTTGGACCCACTACAACTCTAGCACAGAGCTTCTATTCTCTAGTTCAGGCTACCTACTCCAAGCAAATCAGAATTGCCACTGAATCATGCATAAACAACAGCACCTTGATCAACCCAGAAGCACACAGAATAGGTCAGATGTTACATCACACCAAGCTTAATGCTGGTATAAGAAAAAATATTTCAAGTACCTCAGAGCACTAGCTTAGCTTAAACCAAGCCTTTAGCTCTCAGCAGGATATACAAATGGACAAGATCCTTTCAATAGCCTACAAATTTCTGATATCATTCAACATCCATACAAGCCTCTCACTCTTGTCTTTTCAAAAAAAATGTATTTTATCACTTAAAGGTATCTGCAGTCTGAAAGATCAACCATGGGCCTTACACCTTGTGCTTCAGCATGACCAAGAGCTATACAAGTTTAAGATTGATTAACTACGTTATTCTTTACACTTGCCTGGATCTATAACACACAGCTCTATATCCAGCAATATGCCATACTAGCAGACAAGCAAAGCTTGCCAAATTTGCCATTACCTTCTTTTAGTGAGGCTGTACGTCGTCTTGTACGTTTTCTCCCTTTGTGATCCTCCTCCAAAATTTTATCATCAAAGCCTGTGAGCTCAATGGTTTCAGACTGACTTGTAGGACCAGCAGAGAACCACTCAGGCTCCTCTTCAGTGTAGGAGTCATTCCTCCTTCGCTCCCCAAAGACCCGTTTGCTGTCACCAAACTCCCTCTGAAGTGGGATATTAAAAACATTAACCATTAAAAGCTGTTTCATTAAGATTCCTCCCTGACCTCCAAAGCAAATGACAACCTTTTCACACTAGGTTTTTTTGTTTGTTTTTGTGCTTGGTATTTGGTTTTTTGTTTTGATTTTTTTAAGGTTTACATGCACACTCAGTAAGCTTTCACATTTTATAATCTCTTACAGCTGGATTTCTGCTTTATTACACTGAAGGCTACTGGTCTGCAAGTGCCTGTATGAACTCAGGTTTGTATCCGAGAGGCAGGCTAGCAGTTCCTCCTTTTTAAATACATAAATACCTGAAAGCATGGAAAGCTTCCATCTGCTGAGGTTAAAGTCAACACTTGCTGACAACTGCTAGGTCAAGAACTATGAATGGACGCTTAGAATTTTGAATATCTTGCTGTTAAGTCTCCACAGGTTTGTAAGACAAACAGTATTAGATGCATCCCAGTTGAGCTCTCAGGATTGAAAACAGTTTTGAAGCACTGAGTGCTCACTCTTCAAAACAAAGGTGCTTTAAGAAAAAAGCAGCCTGTTTGCACAGAACACTTAACTGCTATCTGCAGTTAACCTGCCCCTGTTGCTTTTAGTGCAAAATGTCCAAAAACTGATTTAAGGAAAAGAACAAACCCTGAAGCGTTTATCTTTGTAGTCCCTGTCCCGATCTCGGTCTCTCACATCTCTAGAATCACGTAAGTCTTTTTCACCACCCCGGTGGTCTTTATCAAAGTTGCGAGAAGAGATAATTCTTCCACTGCCAATCCTACGGCCACCAATAACACGGACACCATCGTTCTCCTTTTCTAATGGGCTCCCTGCTCGACGTGAGCTAATAGCTGCAGTTACATGACAGCCACCTCCAAAGCTTCGCCTTTGTGGACTTAAGACTACATCCAAGTCATCTTCTTTCACTCGCTCTCTTGGATCTACAAGTCAAAGATCACACAAAAAGCATTTAATTTAATGTATTAGTCAATACAAGCTAGTTACCTGTATAATAATAGCCTTCTGATCCACAGCCTTGCTGCTATCCCAAAGCTTTTTGAAGTAAACCACTCATGATTTATTTCTGCAAAGCTAATCTAGCCAAGACCACCACAATAAAATAAGTTTACAGCTGGATATTGAGAAATCATTGCTGCCTCTGGGGAAGCACTTGCTTTCCCACTATAGATTTAAGTACTGTGTCTCAAATTGTCCCCTGCACTTGCATTATTACATATGTATTTACTATTATATCCTACTATTCTTGCTACGTAACAACTGACTGCTACCTAAGTTTGTTCTTAGATACATTACCAGAATACTTATTTTATGCAGTCAGACAATTTTCAGAGAGGCTTTTAGTCTCATTTGTGTCATCACAAAGGAAAGGTTTTGCCAACTGCCTATGTTCGGTTGAGCCTAGTCCTACAGGAATTAACTTACCTACTATCCTACGCATAAGAGAAGTCCGATCTGAATCCAGATCTTTTTTAAAGCTTTCCACTGGTGAAGTTCTTCCTGAACTCGGATACAAAGATGCATGCCACTTCTCTGGATCCCAGACACCATCGCTAGGAAAATAAAATTGCAGGTTTGTTTACTACTTGTAGACAAATAATTCACAGCACTGCTGCTGAAAACCTACAATTCATTGACTAGCAATCTGTAAAGTCAAACACATCTTTCATATCCAACTTATAATCTTCGCCTTACTATACTTTATTACCTTATATGTGGTGTTCTGGATCCGTTCTGTAACAGTAAGGAAGTTTAATATGCAGCATCGGCTTATAAAAGAGACAACATATGGACACGTTGTCCCACTACTTATTGCTGAAGTTTGCCTGGTACACAGAAAAATAGCTCAAGTAGATCAAATGCCACTGTTCTTAAGCATTCAGAAAATTATACTGCAATCTTGTACAATAAATTGATCTGAAAAGTAAAGATGCTGCTGTTCAGCAAGCTGACAAACACAAGCAAAGAACACCCTCACCTTCGTTTTTAAATGAGGTAGAGTAATCCAGCCAGCACATCAGCTTGTTGCAACACGATCTAGTCAGTCTCTGCTATACAGCCAGCTCTAGTCTTGGTAGTTTTTCCTGCCAGGCTGTAGGACTTGTGTGAAGTCATTTTCTACTGGATCTCCTGTTGTAATCTTTGCTCACAGCACAAAATTTCCAGCTAGAGCATTAAGCCTTTCTTAGTAATTAGTACTTCTGAAAGCACTGTCACACACTGAGCTCCTGCATCAACATAAGTGCACTCCTTCCCTAAGAATTTATTTTTGCAACTTTTATTCTGAAAGAACTATATATAGTTCTTGTATAATCAAGAAAATACCTGTCATATTTTTCAGAAAGACAAGAAGGTCTTTGCTTAGAGTAGGGACGCTCCTTAATATCCAGCAGTTCCTCCTAGAAAAAAAATCAAGAAATTAGATCCAGTTCTCATCCCAGCAAGATTCAAGTGACCCAAAAATATGTTTTCCAGATGCCTACTCAATTTAGTGCTTTAATTTGACAACCCAAGTTTCCTGATATGTTGTTTCATTTCCTGTGAAATACTGCAGTGAAAAGCTGACATTAGACAGTTCTTCTACCAGTGGCCACTGAGCAAAAACTTACCTGAAGCACTAAGCCTTACTAGGTCAGGTTCAGCCCTTGTTAACACTTCAAAGGCTATTTATTATCATGCACATTTACCTATTCACTTCTCTGGACAATTCAACTTCCAAACAAGACTGACATCACTGATACTGGAGTTAGTAAATTCCCAAGAAGGAATGAAAATTTCTACATTCGATGCTATACAAGATTCAGCATTACCACAACAGCGTCGATCTGGAAATTCCAGACCAGCTTGCCATTTCTGACCACCACCAAATCCAACATATCCAAATGCATGTTAACAATTACCCGCTCTACCCAACACCAGATCAGTGCTGAACGATTACTTCAGTTTTCCCACTTTCTACCAGCTTTTAAATACAGGTCTTAGTTTACTATTGCACACCCCGAGCAGGTAGCTATTTGAGGCAGACTAGTAACCAATGCAGTTTGCCACATTTAAAAAGTGTTATTAATGGTGTGATCATCAGTGTTTTGGATCACTTGGCTGCAGTCAAGATACATATTTCTAATTAAACTTACTTGTTCTCCCTAGATTACCTTTCTTCAATCTGCCTCACACCCAACTGTACTAAATCAATTCAGAACTGCAGAAATCAAGGGGCAGCTGGAGAATAAAGAGATCTGAGCAGCAGGCACCACACATCAGCCACACTGAAGAAGGAAATACCTTCACTTTTCTCCCAACAATACAATATCCTCTAAAGCTTTTACATCATTATTTCCATGTGATTAAAGTCAGTTCATTAGCTATGTGAGCTTCATACTTGAAAGTTCTCAGATGGCAATTTGGTAGCTGGACAAAACCCTAATGTGTGCACAAACATCCAAGCATCACCTCGCACTAGTCCTCAGCAAAAAGGGTTCCACTAAAGGGAGGGAGCCTGGCCCTGCTGCCCACAGCTTCCCAGAATAAACCCTGATCTACAAGGAGTATCAGAGCTGTAACACTATCGTAGCCTGATGCAGATCTCACAAGTACTAACAGCTCTGTCCATCACCGGACTGGAAATGGGCTGCTTTGCTGGCCACGAGAGGGAGTCCACAGACCCTCAGTCAGATCCTATAGCAATTCCTCCACTGAAGTGAGGAAAATTTGAATTGTTTCTTGGCTTTTGCTCATTAGCTGTGCACCCTTGGAGCAACCGCTTCCAAAGAATTAGAGAAGACACAGCTTAAACTACAACACACTCTCAAAATAGAGGAGATGAACTCTGCTACTTCCAGAGTATGGGTTTGGGCTTTTTGTTCAATTCACAGACTAATGCTTTTAAGTGGGTGGGGGAAAAGTGTGTTTAGCTGTTAAACAGTTTTACTCAAACAGTTTAGAAGGATTCATACTACAAGCCAATTGTTTTCCTACTCACAGTAAATGAATTTGAACTGTTAAAGGAAAACAGTCCCCTCTTCAAATCAGCAGCACATCCTGAAACAGTGTTCCTCCCATCCCTAATTAGTAGGAAATTGGATAATGTGAAAACGGCTTACAATGTTGATTACATGAGCACTTTAAACCAGCTATATTTAAGATGCTACTTGGAAAAAAACAAAACAAAACACAAACAAAACCACCACATACACATGATGCAAGATATTTTAAAAACAGATTGATTTCTGGCAGTTCTTGATATTAGACTCCTTGGAAACCAGCAGATAAACAAGACTAGATGCCTTGTGGCACTAGCCCTGCAACTTCATCCTGACCAGAAACTACAGCTACTGAATTAACAAAACCTAAGCTACAAATGCATCTGTTTCAGTGCACAGCTAGTGCCAGCACTAGCTGAGCACTGCCCAAAAAACCCAAACAGAATGTGAGGCTGCAGTCAGTTACCACTCTTGAGAGGAGCTGGGCAACACTGAACACTGAACTGCTTTTCCAGCTGCAAAAGTTCAAAGACAGCTCCTCTCCTTCACATTATAGTTGATTGAAAAACAAGGTCTGAACAATAATATCCTTTGCCTTTTAGGAGGCTAAGTGCACATATTTTCCAAGCAGCTAGAGAAAAATCAGGAAGCCTTACTATTCCCATGTAAGTCTCACCAGTTCCGAGGTACTTCGTTTATTGTTGATGTCTAGTTAGAAATAACCTAGCCCTACTATCTCAACAGGACAGAGCCACAGTGATAATCTTTTTTTCTTTTTAAAAACAACCTAGCTTCAGCTAACAGTTCAGAATTCCTCAAGTAAGATAACACACTCAGCAACAGCACATTGTCTCACTCTGTTCCACTCTTCAGGCCATTTGTTGTGAAGTATCTCAATAGATTTCCACAAAGCAATGACCACCTGTTCCCACAGCTTTCAGCAATGAGGAAATCAGCCACCATTACTGGCTCCTTCTAGAAGCCTATTTCAGCACAGGCACCAAAACCCCAAACAAGATTTGAACCTCGAACCCCACAATACATCAAACTCACTTAGTTCTGACAGAATCTTTATTTCCAAGCTATTTAGCTATGGTTCTTCCACTCCTGCATGTATTTGGGTATCACAGCTTAAAGAAGCACCTGTATTTCAACACTAAGCATTAGTTGGATTCATAAGCACTTAGGCTTCCAGCAGGCAAATGTGAGCAATTCTGATATTACAAAAGGCATCTTAATAAACACATTAAAGCTCCTGATAAGATCTGGTGTGCTGTATGTTCCAAGGAAGTGGCATCTACTGTAAGGAAACATTTTGGTCAACTCCTTAAAGAAACATTGTGGAAGGTAGAGCTAGAACTATGAAGTGCGAGCGCCTGAGAAATCTGGTAGAACAACATACTTCAGCCTCCACCATAACCTCCACAGCACATGCTGCGAGGTGCTCACGTATTAAAATAAGGTGGTGGATATCAAAAGTATATCACAGACAGGACTGCATGGCTACATCACATTTAACAAATTGCTCATTTTATACCATCCTGCAAACCCTAATCCAGGCAAAGGCTTTTCAGCCTTCACTGCTGCCCTCCCACAGAACCTCTGCCTCCCACTCACTCCTGTGACCAGCAGCTCCGCACACAACTTTTAGTAGAAAGGGGAGAGAGCGCAAACCTTTGTGTAACGATGTGGGTATTTCGTCGTAATCCTGTTCAGCTCCAGGAAAGCATCACCATTTTCAGTTTCTGTTATGCCTCCTCTTTTATCCATGATTGCTTCAAAGCCTTTGACCACGGACCTGATTAAAGCAAAACCAAGCCGTCAGACCGAGACAGACATTTCTAGCGGGTGCGCTATCCTTCCAGCCTAAGTCTAGTTCGTGCTTAGATAAAACAGATAAGGAACACATTCCCTAACAGCGACTTCTTTTCTTTCCCCTCCTACTTGTAGCTCCCCCGCTCCCGCCGCGCAGCTCTCACCGAAACGCTCCCCGCTCCCGCAGCCCGGCCAGACCCGCTGCACGCCGCGGAGCAGCCGCCCGGCTCCTCGGCAGCTCCAGCACAACAAAGCTCCCGTGGGCACGGCCGGACCGCGGTGCCGAGCGCCCCAACCCTCCCCTCCCCCCCGCGGGGCCCGGAGCCACACGCGTGGCGGCGGGGACAGCGCGGCCCAGGCCCCGACCCCGAAGCCGAAGGGCCGGCCGGCGGCGGGGCAGGTGACTCAGCGGATCCTCACCTGCTCGGCGGCCCCGCCGCCGCCACCCCGAGCCCCGCGCCCCGGCAGCCGCACTCACCGCGCCGGCGGCGGGTCTCCCGACGGCGCTCCGCTGAAGGCCTTACCGCCGCCTGCGGCGTTTCCTGCTCCCGGCCACCGGCCCCTGCCCGCCCCCCCGCCGGCGCCCAGCGCCGCGCTCGCCGCCTGACGCGCCCCCGCGGCCCGGGCCGGCGCCGTCCCCCGCCCGCCTCCGCTCCGCGGCTCCGGCCCCTCCGCGCTGGCTCGCGCGCCCGCTCCCGATTCGCCCGACTCTGTCTCTCCTCAGCCGCCGTAGCCGGGGCCTTCCGCTGCCCGCCCCGCACCCATTTAATGGCCCGCGCGCAGGCGCGGCGGCGGGCGCGCGCGCCGGGGCTCCCCCGCGCGGCGCCTGACTGGGAAAGGCGGGCGGCTGTGGCGGGGTCGCGCTTTCCCCCGTTTGGTGGCGTGTTCCCGGCGTGGGCTAATCCGCCGGATCCATCGTCTCACCTTGCGAGCGCTGCAGTGGGTGAGGAGAGGCTCTGGGCGCCCCGAGGGCCCGCAGGCACTGTCGGCGGGCAGCCCTGCAGGGGAGGCGGTCGCCGGGAGCGGCGGCGGCGGGACGTGGTGCGCGCCATGTGCCGGGCTCGGGGCACCGGGCGGCAGCGGGGACAGGGATGGGGACGGGGACAGCCCCGCCCCGCGGCGGGCAGGGGACGTGCCGCCGCAGACCCGCGGCTGCGGGGAAGGCGCGGGGGGGAAAAAGGGCGGGAAGCGGCGGGGCGCGCGCGGCCCCCTCAGCGCTTCGGGCCGAGCCCGGCACTGGCGGCCATGGCGGGCGGCTTCGGCAGCGCGTTCGGCGGGCTCTCCGCCTTCTACACACGTTTGCACGGAGTAATTTAGAGGCTCGGGGAGATGTCACTGTCAGCGCCCGCCTGCAGCCGAACGCCTCCGTGTTCCCGGCGTGAGCGGCCCGTCCCCGCCGGAGGGTGCGGGCTCTGACAGGACCGGCCCCGCTGCCCGGCCCGCGGCCGCTCGGCACGGCGGTGAGGGACCAGCGGGGGCTGTGACATTCCAGTGCCCCACGCACGCCGCCCTGCCAGGCAGGGTGTATTTTAAAACACCCTCGATCAGTCTTCTGTCAACAATGAAATTTGGCGTTTCCGTGGGGCAGCAGAAGGAAAATCCGTGCAGTGAGAGGAGTAGCTCGTTTGGAAGCACCCGATTAATCTTTTAGTTGTTGCCAATAAGGAGTAGAAATTCTTTTCAATGCCAGTTTAAGGAGTTTGCTTGGTGGGGTCTGCGGGGCTGTTGGGGAGTGAGTCCCCAGCACCCGTGTCCCTGGTTCACAGGGAAACTGCAGAGTCCCTGGTTTCCCAAAGCCTGTTGTTGGCGAGGTCTGTGTGGGGACAAGGAAGGACTTGCATGATCTGGTGAATAAAATGTTTTGTTTTGATTTTTTTTCCCTGATCTCTAATGAGGTTGAATACCAGTATTAAAAGCTGTTTACTTGCAGAATGAAGCAAACATTTCACGTTTTTTTCCTTAAGCCTAAAGTGCTGCATTATCGGTAAGACAGTAGTGTAGCTATTGCAAAGTTTCTCTTAGCGAGTTTGCTTTTCAAATACACAACGAGACAATGGTTGGACTCTTCCAACCAGAACGATTCTGCGTTTCGATGATTCAATAGCACCAGTGACCAGGAGCCGCTTGCCAAGCAGCCGTTACAAGATGCTGCCAGCACTGGCTTTGAGAGGCCCTGAACGGGGGTTTGTTTCGCTGTAGCTTTTGTACGAGTTGCTATTATGAGCTGAAATACTATTTTTTAAGTTCATAAAGGCACATATTTCATAAGGCACTGGTTGCAGTAGCACAGGAACGGCAAAATACTTGTTCTCCTCCATCCGCAGTGCAGTGTGAGCAGCAGCTCGGTGCCATGGCACGCTTAGCCCCATTCCTGCTGCTCGAAGCTGCAGTTTATGTCTGAAGTCAACAAACATTTGTCGTGGCGGTGGTTGTGTCCTCCGGGCAGCCGGGGGGTCCCGTTCAGCGCAGCCGGGACCGGCTCCGACCGGGCAGCGCCGCCGCCTGGCCGCGTTCCTCCCACCGCCTGGGGGCGCTGTGCTGCCGCTGCTGAGGAGAGCGCGTGGGCGGGTGGCGCTCCGGCCCCTCTCGGTGGTAGTGGGCGGGGCTTATCCCGCGGTGAAGGGGGGACAGGGCTGTGAGGCGTTGTTGTCCGGGTCGGTGGTGAGGGAGGGTGTTCGTGTTTCCTGAGGTCTGTGCTTTCCCCTCGGGGTGCTGCCGGCTCGTTTAGGGAGGGCAGGGCCGGGCCCCTGGGCTTCCGCTGTTGCCCGCCGGCTTCGTGTGGGGCCGCCCCGCGCCTCCCGCGGGACGCGGTGCCGCCTCCGCCCGCCGAGCGGCCGGGCCCCGGGGAGGCCTCGCCGCTGTGCCCGCGGGGTCCGCAGCTCCTTCAGCGGGGGGCTCGGGAGGCACAGCGGCCTCCCGCACCTCCGGGCAGGGCCTTAGAGCAGCGGCGTGTGGTTCTTGAGTGTCCATAAGCACAAAAAGTGTCCACGTTATAATTCTTCTCTTCCAAAGGAAAAACTCAGGTAAACTCTGAAGGGTGTGTGGTGTGGGTTGGCCTAATAGACAGGTACAAGAACTCATACTGAAAGCTATTTTGCACACATTCCCTGAAACTCTTCTTTTCAAAAGTGCATACAGTTGCCTTAACTGCACATCTTGACATGAACAGAATTCTTTTGTCTGCCGAAGGAGCCCACCTCTTTCAGAAAACATTCAAATCCTATTTTATAGGGCACCAAGAATTTATCTCACACAAAATACAGGTCTTGCTTTCTTTCATTAGCATTGTTTTAGCTCCTTGCAGCTTGTTGGAACAAGTAAATACTGTAGTTCCTTCTATGAGATTTTTGGGGGGATAGGGGGTGTTGTGTTTTTTTCCCCTAGACCCCAACGATTTGTTAGTACTGTGGGCAGTTATTCAGTTAAACTCCTGGAACTTCTGAGTATGGATGGTTCCAATAAGTTTGTGGAACCAATGTTTTTTTTTTTTCTGGCTGCAGCCTGTTTTTTTCCTAGCTCGGTTCAGGGGATTGTTAGGGTGAGACTTCAGCCTGTCCTCTTCTGTTGCCTGTTACTGAGTTCAACAGTGTGTTTGTTGTTCTGATGTGCAAATTTTCAGGGTGGTGGCAGTATTTGTTTTGGGAAAGAAGCTTCGATATAACTGGTTCAGCAAGTTTTATCTGGTTAGATTTTTTAAAAATCATTGTTGTTTTCAGAAAACTACTGAGACAAAATACTTGCAATTCGTAAAAACATACTTGTTATTTTCTAGATTAGAACTACATGTGAAAGTAAAGTCTATGATGGAAAAATATGCCTAATTTTGCTTTTTAATGGTGAACTAGGGAAAAGTTCCTTGTGAAAGAACTGTATATATAAGTGCATTTCTTGTTGAAATGGGAAATTCTCACTTCAGTTCCCTAGTCCTCAAGAGAGTTTTTCGGCAATAGACAGAATACCTTGGTATGTTTGAGAATAAAAGGCAGAAAACCACATTCAAATCTTCTCTGTAAGGGTACTTGTATGTACACACATGGGAGAAGAAGCACAAATGCATTTTAGTGCTTTTTCATTTCAATTTTACAGGAGAAAGGAATTGTCTGTGATATGATTGTGCTGAAATGTGTCTTCCTGCTTGTCTTGGGGAAACAACTTTAAAATTTCAGATTGTGAAAAATACCTGATAAAGAGGCAATAAATGTGTTCTAACATTTTGTAGCTGCCAACTTCTGTCTGTAATTGTATGTGTTTGTTGCAGTTGAATTTATTGAAACAATGCTACTTCTTTAATGTAGTTTTATACAAAATATTTCTTATTTCCTTTTAAGTTCAATATCTCTGAAGATGCAGGAAGTCCATCAATTACCCTGGTGTCAAACGCACACAACTGGGCAATCCAGCACTCCCCAGTCTGCCAGGCATCACTTGCAGGACCCAGATGGTGGCAGTCTGGATCAAGCTGAGTATGCCTTGCATCAAGGAAGAAGGTTAAAAGAATTCCAAATCAGGTGATAAGTACAAAACATAATTTTCACTGAATGGAGCCGGGGGATCAGACCTAAAGGAGTCTGTTTTCAGTAGTCCAAGTGCAGACTAAGGCAGAAGTTTTATTCACAGGCATGCCAGACAGTTCTGAAAATGTCTTGTGGTAACATGAGGATGAGCATTGGCACAGTCAGATATTTGATTTTCTAATAAAAATCTTCAATTTTCTAATGTAAAGTTTAAAAATGGCTATTTAACAATATGCTTTGATAGGCATCTGCGAGGTGTAATGATTTAGTCTTTCCCTCTTGTGCTGCTTTTGTTTGTTGAAGGAATCTTGGCAAAAGTGGGATGGTAATTAGAGATTAAAAGACTAATAATTGTTGAACAAGTGAGACTGACCTAGCAACTCAGACTTACTGAAAGTGGGAGGTCCTGTTCATGGCTATGTGCTTTAATTAATTGCCTTGTGTTGGCCTTGGTGCTCATTGGGGCCTCCTGTGAGCCAATTAACTCTTAAATCCATTTGAAAAAAAAAAAGAGGAAAAAAGGATAATAATATCACAGTCACAGATTAGTGAGTTGAACTGGTAGTGGGAGAAGTTTGCTGAGAAGCAGAACTGCTGTGGGGGCGGTAGGAAGAAGGCAGATGAGGTTTCAGGCAGGGGTAAACATCAGACTGGCTTTAGTATCTTGGAAACAAGTCTAACTCCCCTGGTTGACTTCAGGGAAACAGCGATGTTATCGCTTCCAAAGCACAGGAGGGCTCCCCAGTTAATCAGCAGCCTGCTCAGTGGTGTCACTGGGTCTAAGTGGGCTGCTTGGAAGGCAATTCAGCTGCCTGGCTTTCCTAATCAAGTGTGTCCCAGTTTGATTTATGCTGGTGAATAGTCCTGTTAAAGGTACTAATTTCAGAGTGTAAATATTTCATGTATACATTGATCTCTATAAAACCAGACCCGTAGTTTTATGATTGAAACCACCATAGAAGTTCCTGTCTTTGCTGCTGCCTGGATATTAGCAGAGGAAGAGTATGAAGACAACTAACCTTTCCTCATATTCCAGATTTCTAGAACGGAAATTCTTCTGTTTGTGGGCAAAAAAGACATTTGGACAAGTTCTGCCTTCCAAAGCCAGGTAGATAAAGCTCCAGAAACCAAGGGAGAGATTTTGTGGTTGTGGGGGTTGGTGTTGTTTGGTTGGTGTTGTTTGGTTGTTGTGTTTTTGTTTTGTTTTAATATGGTCTAGTGTTATATCATTGGTTTAAGAGACTACTGGCTGCCAAGAAGATATTTGAATGTCTTTTGAGATAATTTGAAGGTTTCTTTGAATACCCTCCTTGCGCCCGCTTTTTGTTTGGTTTTAATAATAATTGTTAAACTTTACTAACTAAATTCACAGGAATTGTGGTGATCTTGATGAAGTTGAACTGTACAGGCATATAAATGATGGGGGGTATGATTGTGATACCTGCTTTAAATTTAACGATTTTGCAAAATTATAACTAGAGATCTTGAAATTCTGTTAATTTTACTTTTTGCACTATTGTTCTTAAAGTATATCTGTATTTGCTTTGTATCTGTTAAAATACCCAGGACAGAAAATTCATTTCTGTTGTTAGTGTTCTGTCTGCTACTTAAAATCAATACTATGATCCTCTTTTCTTGTTGTGCTTTAATTTGCATGTTCATTCTTGTTTTACCACACCCTTGGAAATTGAACCAGTTCCCAGTGGAAAGTTGTGCATTTGTTAGAATCAGAGTAAGATCAGACCCTGCATCAAATATATTCTGCCTGTATCTGCTTTAGCTGGCCAAGGAAAGTTGTCCTGTGAACCTTGCTGTCCTTGCTATCCCATATTCTGAATTTGTACTACTTTGGCTGTGTGTAAACTTTTTTGTTTTTCCTTTTCTTTTCTGCTTGAGTGCTTGGAATGACTTAGCAGCTTGGCTTGGGGTAGGTAGCTACAAATTGCAACTTGTGAGAAGATTCATGTGTGTTTTCACCTCTAGGTATCGCGGGCTTAATCCTGTTGTTATTACAGAGATGGCCAATTTCATTAAGCTGGTGGGATAGTTGTGATCAAAGGTTGGGAGTCTGGGTTTGTGTGCCTTTTGCTTGTTAGCTCGTCTGTTTTCATGGGTACGTCTGTGTTCCTTCTCTCTGTCACAAATTCAAAACATTTCTCATCTCTTTGTAAGTATTTATACTCCAGTGGATGAGACTTTCCAGTTCTTAGGCAACTGCCTGGGTCACCTTGATCACATGGAGAAATGTTTGAGAGAATATTTTAAAATAAAAAGATGAATTGCTTGAAATAGTAGATCATGATAATTACTTTTAGGTGGTAAAAATCCTAATTCCTTCATGCAGACCCTCCTATATTTGAATTTTCAGTTGTTCACAATTGAGTTGAGAGGTAGCATCACTTCTTACCTGGCTGGGTGTGTGTTAATTAAATCTGGGTATAAAACCAGAGATTGTTCTACTGAGGTTAAAGAACTTGAAGGTCATACATGACTTGTGAAGCCATTTTGTGGATGGCGTAGCATCCATTGGAAGGAGAAGGTACATGAGCTGATGAACATCTTTGTTTTTAGCATAGGTGATGAGCAGCTTGCTGGAGGAGCTCTTAGCCTATATAAGTGTTCTTTGGGAAGATTTTGTATTTGAGATAACTCAAGATCAGCATACTGTTTCTAAGAACACAATGGAAATATCAAAGCATTATAAAATCTGAAGTAGCTTTTGTATTTATTTCTATACATAAAAATATTTTGTGTTAAAATAGCAAAGTTAGCAAGGAAGATACAGGTATCACGATTTATCAATTGTGCTGGTTGTTTGATTAAAACACAGAACTGAGTATAAAAGGTGTGAGTTGTTCGTAGGTCTAAAGTCAACTGGCACTCTGATATTTGGCGAGTCAGTTAACAACATCTGTTTTTCCTTCCTTGACTTTTTGTGAAGTATTTACAGTCAGTAAGCTGATTGCTTCTTGTCATTCTTCACAGAGTCTTGAAATAAAGTGTCACAGTAGAGCAGTGTTTTTTAAATGTAATTAGATGTTGTTAGGCTAATCGGACGAGACTGGAAAAGAGGTAGCATAATCTTCATTAAAACAGATTTGTGGTCATCCTGGAAACCTGTTTGAAGTTTCCCATGTCCAAATCTTTCAACTGTTTAGATGCTTTTATGACCAGAAGACTATTCAAAAAGCTTTTGGAGCGTGGAAGGAGTGGTGGAGTGTTTGCAGAGAAAGGAAGCTCACCCTCAGAGCAGCCAGCCATCACAGGTTTGTGAAGTGACTTCCTGTTGTTGTGTGTATGTAGCAGTATGAGACATTTTCCTTAGGTTCTGAAGGAGTTATTAATACCAGTAAGCTACATCAACAGTACCTCTAGCCCAAAAGTAATGTCTTCATTGCTTATTTTCATATTTTCTTCATCTTCTTTTGTTGTTGTTGCTGTTGTCTTAGGATGAAATCAAATCTTCCTATCCAACATATTTTTAGAGTGCAACTGAACGGGAAAGAATCCTCCTTCTAGGCATTGGTCACTTTTTCACTGAATGGTGCTTTTTTTCAATTTCAGGCGTTTACTCCATAGTTTGATATTCAAGGCTTGGAGAGCCTATGTGTGCCAGCAGCAGGGAAAGAGGAACAAATATTATGTTGCAGAGGCTCATGGTAAGTGAAGTGGTGGTAAATACCTTTATTTGGGGACATATCGAGATGGGAGTTTCCAAGGGAAATATTTACGCAGAATCTCTGTCCCTTGCACATGTTTGCGCACAGGCCTCCCCCACCCTGTGGAAGTGTAAAGCTTTTAGGTACAGATGGTTGCCTGTCTGAAGCTGGCAGGGGGTCTGTTTGATGCACTGCTGTGTGGCTATATAGTTATTTAGGGATGCCCGTGAATAAGCTTAAAGGCCTCTCCATCTGCTCTGGATTACATTTGTTTTTTGGGGACTGGTTTGGTTTGTTTTTTGGGGGGTGTTTATAGTTTGTGATATTTTTCTTTTTTACTTTATGAAAATATGTGTTGAAATAGATATTTTTTGATAGAATGTGTTATTAGAATTCTCTATCAGCTGTGGCTACAGAAATGAGATAATAATTCCCTGTGGTATTAACTGCACATATTTTATCTGTATTCACTATTCCTTCTAGCTTGTGTCTTGCAATTGAAAAGAAGCCCAAGCTTTTGAAGTGCCACTTGTCTTATTGTGTAGATTCTTTGTTTTGGAATGAATTTGTGCTGCTGCTGAAGTTGCCTATATTGGTTGCAACTCCTTTGGTTTCAGGGAATATCTGTTTCCCTGAAAGGGGGGATGACCCGCTTTTGAAGATGATACTTTGGTTTTGTTCTGTGCTGATTTGTAAAATAAGTTAATTGGTCTCTGCGTATGAATGTAGCCTCAGTATATTATATAGTCCAGCATCATTGGAAACAAACTGATAGGCTATCTAGATTTCCTTTCTTACTGAGAGAGGCCAGGTCACTTAGAGAAGGAGCTGTGTGTTACTTAGTTAAAAAGAGAGAAAACTGACCTATTTTAAGGTAGGTTAATACTTTATTCAGCAGATCACAAGGAAATCTTAAAAAAAAGTGTAGATTTGTTTTTTGTTTTAGTGTGTGAAGTGAAGTGGCATAAAATCAATGATTTTTTTTTAAATAACTTTGCTTCAGTAGTGTCAGTTCTGACAGGCCAGACTACTGTGAGGAGAAAGTGCAGTGCACTGCATGTAGTGGTAAACTGGAATTTGTGACACCTCTTCTGTTTTTAGCTGCGTGACCAGCCTGCTAAATAAACTTGACTTGTTTCTGCTTGTAATAGAGAATAACTCTTGAAAAGCTACTGATGAACCCAATGAACTTTTTAAAAAAAAAACAAAAAAAAACCCCTGTAATTCTTGCCTGATAAGGTTGCTTTGCTGAACATTATTATACAGTTACATGCCCTGTAAGCACTGAAGACAAAGCAATGCCATTGTCTGATAATTCACGCTGCTCTGAACGAGTGGCATGTTGCTGTCAGCGTTTCAGCAGTTCCTGTCACCGTGGCACCCTCAGCCCCGGCAGTGGCTCTGGCTGTGACTCTGGTGGCTGTTGTTTCAGGGTTTCCCACGAGGTGTCACTGCGAGTTGAGGGGACTGGAGGTCAGCGACAAGTGGTGTTGCAGAGTTGTTGAAAAATGCCAGATTCTTGCATGAACTTAGGATGCTGTCATTTTTTTATTGTGCACAGCGAAGAAGCAAACATTGCTTAGGACCTGGCAGTGCTGGCTGGCTTATGTTGACGTTCAAAGGACAAAACGGGGGATGCAGTCTGTGGCACTGGCAGTCAGAGAAAGAAGCTGTTTGCGGTAAGAAGGGAGTGGAAACAGGCAGAGAGACACTGACCATAAGTCCATGAGTTTTTCCTGTGTTTTGTTACCTTTTCCTGAAATGACTTTGTTCCATATTTGGTTTTGTTTGTTTGTTTTGGTGTGTGTCTGAATTCTCCTGGTAGCCCATGGACTTTATTTAAAAGATTGCTATTTGTATCTTTTTCTAGTGAGAGGAAGGTGATTTCTTGCATCAAATTGTGAAAAACCATGTTTGACCATGTCTGTAACATTGTTTCGGCAGCATATCATGGGCAGTGTGGAGAAAGCGGCACTACCAGAACTGCACTGGACCTAGAATGAATGTTTTGGCTCTACAGCACTGGGCCCAGAGCCTGCAATTTCGAGTAAGTCCCAGAAGCTCCAGCTGATACCATTTCTAATGTTTAAGTTGCACGCAGGTGTGACTAATATGCTGCAGATTAATGAAAAATAGGCCCTGCACTCATTTGCTTTGTAGGATGCATGGCATGAAGGGCAGTTACATCCAGCTCTCTAGAAGCTGAACTCCACCAAGATCTAATCCACTATCCCATTAGGAGGCAAGATAGCACCAGTCAGCTGTCTGACAGCACCTTGCCTCTTTGCAAGACAACATTTCTTATGTCCTGGTGAATTTCTGTGAGCACATTTAACTCCATTTTGGGGAAAGAAAATACAACCCAGCATTTCGTATTTTTGAGAGGCTGTCAGCTCCTTCAGTAAATTGTTCATCTTAGCTGAAGTGAAAGCAGTGTGGTTTCCTTTCTTTCACCGGAACTGTGGCTTTTTGTCCATTTATTTAGCAACAGGTGATGGTATTTAATTTGGCCTTTGCTGTAAAATGGAAACACTGCCTGTTTGAGAACAGATTTTACTAAAGAGAAAAACTTGTGGCTTGGAAAATCTTACAATATCTCAAGATGTGATTCTCTTTTATATGAAAATACTCTGGAAGAAAGCCTGTTGCCAGAAAGTATTATTTTGGCCTCATTGCTCATAGCTTTCATATTTAGATCTTACATGGATTTTCCTATTGCCTGTGTGTTCCTCCTCTTTGTTGTGCTTCCCTAATCTTGTCCATTCTTTTTCCCCTTACTGTCCTCACTCAATTGTTCTGTCAGGCTTGGCTGCAGTGGCGAGAGCTGTATTTACACAGACAGAACGACAAGCAGAAGGAGACTAGAGCAGTAACTCATCATCGGCACCGGCTGCTGAAGAGATGCATGGATGCATGGCTGGGACACTTAAACCTACACAGAGCAAAGAAACATCGGAATGGTGAGTTAGGACAGAACAGGGCTCAGCCCCTCTGTGTAGGGCACAGTGCTTTCTATTCTAGGAGATGCTGCAGTGCTCTGCTTGCTCAGCAGATGGTGAGGTGCAACCTGGACTGTATGCTGTCACAGGCCTGCCTAGCTAAGGCTATATACTGGACTGTCAGGAAGATCACCTGCTTTCCATGTGTCTTAAAAGAAAATGCTTTACAATTCCCTTGAAGAAAACTTGTACATTGCATAATATTTTCTGAGATATCTGTGAGAAGGGTGTATTCAGAACTATTATCAATCTGTGTGTGGATTTTCTCGATAATCAGAAAATCACATCTTACGCAGGATGGTAAAGATGATTACACCAGTTCTTTTGTTTCTTCCCTCGAAGTCACAGGAATGAGTTCAGACATTTATGTGAATTACCTGTTGATCGGTGGTTGTGGAAAAGAATCCAGCTTGGATATCTGGGAACTAGTAATAAGAGGATGCTGAAATGTAAGCAAGCTTGTGTATGTTGAACAAGTGTTGCAGTGTTGTAACTTCCCCTTCTTTAGTCTGTACGGTGTGTTACTGCTCTAAAACTGCCTTTGTGATCAATAGGAAGAAAATAGTCTGCAGCTGAGTGTTACTGTGGATTCTCACCACCATTTTTCAGTGCTAGCTTGTTACTTTGGAACCAATGGCTTAAATGTCGTGGCTTCATCTGATATGAATGAGTGCAGGATGGAACAAGCCCTGAGTAATTTGTGTGTTTGTTTTCTAGAGCTGGCCCGGGAGCATCACCGAAGAAGGATAGTCTGGCAGTGTTTCTCTGAGTGGCGGCTGTCATGGGAGTGCAGGAGAAAACTGCACGCTCACCGAAAGGACGTTGAAAAACGAGCAGCAAGGGTTGCCTTACAGAGAGCCTTTGCACACTGGAAGCACTGTATCCAGTCTGCATTTAGTCCCTGGCAGGGGCCAATTAAAAGCATTCCTGTGGCAAAAAGGTCTGGTTTAATAAACAGGAATGTTGTGCAGTGGGTGACAACAAACATGTTATCATTAAAAAGATGTATGTAAGGCCATACTAACAATACAGCAATTGCAGTTACAATATGTCAGCCTGTTGACAGATAAGAGCCTGCAGGAGATAATTTACTTAACAGTGAATCAATAATTCTGTACTTAACAGTAAATTAAAAAATGTATTGTAGTAAGCCAACAAAATCTAAAAACTTGGCTGTAGTCCAAACTTGCACAGCTAACAGTGCAGGAAATTCAAGTATTGAAGCAGGTTTAGATGGAGATCTAGTGCCCCTCTGTGGGAGAAGGTTGTGTGTGTGTCAGGGTGGATGTCTCTGTGTAACAGATACTTTAACTCAATGACAGATGTGGTACTGTGTGTGGAAGAGACTCGCCAGGGTGAGCTGGCTGAAAAACACTACAAGCATCATCTGTTGGTAAGAGCACTGTTGTGTGTCGGGGGAAGAGGCTGCGGAGAGAATTCGAGCAGTTTGACTGGCAGTGAGCCTTTCATGCTCACAGTGGTGGGTGGGTGTGAAGTGAGGGATGCACCATTTTGTGATGTGGTGAGTTTGAATCGGGCATCAAGTTTCTAAATTCCAGCTACTCTGGAATCTGCCGGTTGAATCCAAATGGGGAAAATGTGCTGCTCTCCAGAATAGTTATTCTTCCAATTGGGAAACTGGTGAAGTAGTTAATCTTGATGGCATTAGGCTACTGTGGTCCCTGGCCATTTCACGATGAGATCGCATTTTTCCCTTGATTTTTCCCTAATTTATTTTTTTAATTCTCACCTCTATTTCAAATGTTGCTATCTGCTTACACTGTTTTGCTACAAGAGTTATTTTTTCTCTCTGTAGTAATGCATACATGCTTCTTTTCACATGAGTCCAGAGGCAGCTAATTGCATATGCAGGCCAGTTGGGTGGTGGTGGTGGTTGGGTTTTGTTTGTTTGTTTTAAATCCTTGAGGACTGTCTGAAAGCTGGACACAAGCAAGCCCCCAACTTTTTCAGAACTGAATGATTTTCAAGTGTGGATCAGTACCGATCATCAAAAGAATGGCAATTGGCCTGTTTGGATCATAGATTGAAACCATCAGTGACTCTAAGGCCATTTTAGGGCAGGATGCTGTCATAATACTGTCTGTAAGGAGCAGCCGGTTCTAAACTTATCAGTGCTTTCTGGTTTGCGTTACCTGAAAGTTGTGTATATTTGTTGTTGTTACAGAAACTTGGGTTGAAGGGTCTTTGGCAAAATGTCATGAATGCTCATCTTCAGCAAATGAGAAAGAATCTGTCATACCGTCAGCATCAAGTTACAGTGAGTTTCACTGTTTTTTGGTTGGTTTGTTTGTTTGTTTTAAGTTCTTGTGTTAGTTAGTCTCTAGCTGTCCTATTGGCTTCCACTTTCACCTACAAAATATTTTTTTATTAAATTCTTGCCTTTGTTCCTAAATACTACTAGCCACAGAAAATCTCCCATGCAAGTCAACTGTCAGTCTTAGATACATTATTTTAATATTCTGTTTTCCTATGTTTATGGTGACTTTTACCAGAGAAAAATCATAGCAGGTTATAAAACAAGTTTGCAGTGTGCTGCCGTGCTTCATATGCCAATGGTTGCCTCCTGTATGCAGTTTTAGTAAGACATCTCATAATTTATTTCTTTGCATTCTTCTCTCGCGATATCCATGTTTTTTCACATCTTTGTTTTGTTTCAGGTGCTGCAGAAGTTCTGGAACCGTTGGAAGTCACGTTTGGAAGAGAAGGAGGAAGAGCAGCAGCAGGCCTTAACATCAGTGGCTCATGCCCGCTACAGGTATGCAGAGAAATATTACTATAAATTTGTACCAATGGGGGATTTGTGGGCCTTTGGTTCTCATTTAAAATCTGGTAATACCTTGGGGAGCGTGACCATCCTGATGCCAATTGCTGTTACGCTTTCTATGAAAAGTGGTCAATTTACATCTTCTGTTTCTGCGTGAAATGTGTAAGGGAGATTGATTAAGCCTAACTCTGAGACTTGTTTAGATTTAATAGCTGGATGTTTTACTGGTAAGAGCAGCAGGTTGCAGCATGAGCATGGACAAAGCTCAAACCGCTTGCTGCTGCTTTACTTTGGGGAGGAGTGGGGGGAGTTGACTCTTGTGCATCCCTGGGGAGGATGCAGACTAGCAAGTACATATTATCTTCATCAAAAGAGGAAGAAGCTTCGATGAAGGCAACTAACCTGACCTTGTTCATAAGAGGCAGCTTTGGTGGAATCCCTTCAGTGGTGTGATCAGACCATGCCTCTCTTTGTTATTTGTTGTTATAACTTTTTTTCAAGTCTTATTACAATGTTTGATTTGTGTTGTGGTTTGGATTTTTTAAAATCAAATAGTAGGATTTTCAAAATATTTCCAAGGGAGGAGGGAGTGGACTATATTTACATTGGAGAAGAAATAAAAGGTTATTATATAATTTTTTCTTTGTCTGTGTTTATAAATAGAATCAGTTGGTCAGAAGTCAGAACAATCTTTTGAATGATCTGAATAAAAGCAGGGAGTTCCATTAACTTCAGAAATTTCATAAATCTTGTTTCATGTATTCTGGGTAAGATTTCAGGGGACAAATTGTCTGGTTTTTAACCCAGAGAATAATGAGGATGTACAGCTGCCTGATTTCCAAAGAAGGCTTGCATGATTTGAAACAATCAAGTAACTAAACTCTAGATGGATTGGTCTTTTGATGTTCATAAAATCAATCTCTTCTCTGAAGGAACTCTCTCCTGTGCTGACATTCTCCCTTTTTGCTTGCAGGAGGGTGTTGATGAAACAGGTATTTGACACGTGGCTGCTGAAGGCCTGCAAGCAGCAGGAATACCGAATGGGAGAGAAGAGGGTAAATGTAAATCTTGTACCTGGCCTTGCTTAGGACGGAGGGGAGGATTTCATAGTCACTGTCTGTGAAAACATCAGTGAGCATTAGATGGACTCAGGTGGTGTAAATTCCCTTTTCCCTAGTGGGACGATCAAGGTGGGGAAACAGATTACAATACTTACAAATCACCTTTTTAAAGTTAAGCTGTTCATGAAAAGGTTATTATTAGATGATAACTATTATTATAGGATAACTATTCACACAGCTCACTGACTTATTCCTTCACCAAATAAATATGTACATGCTCTTTCCCTCACGGTTTCATAGTTACCTGGTTGAGACAATGTTAATAAAGAGCCAAACCCAGCCTATTTAAGAAGTACAGGGTTGTACTGACAAACTAGCTGCTTCTAGGTGGGTGACCAGAAAATCCTCTGCGGGGGTCCTTAATTTCCTAAGATGCATATATAATCCTGTAGTCTTTATATACAGCAACCACTGCTGCCTTTTATGTGGTACAAGTCACACAGCTTGATGGTAGCGTGTGCAGGTGGCCTTGTGCAGATACGGCTGAGTCCTGGTGTTCTGAGATTATCAGTTCTTGCAACTGGTTTCTGGAGCTTATTGATTCTTGGGAGTCTTTCACATGCTACTTATCAGCTTGTGTTTTTCCTCTCTCTGGCCTGCTGTTTCCTGGTAACAGTTTCTCCATCCACATGCATGTAGGTACCTGTAGAACATGTTCACATAAACTCGCAGCAAAGGGGCTTTGACATGTGTCTGTTGCTGTTCAGTGTGAGAAGGGGAAACTGAACACTGGACAGTTCTGTGCATGTCATCTTTAAGGAGTTGTCTTCTGTTGTTTGTAACTGGCCTGTGTCATGAATTCATCGCCACATTCTTTTCACTATAGGCTGTACTTCATTTTGAAAGGCAACTATTGCATTGTTCCTGGTGCTTGTGGCGTAGAAAAACAGCTGTGCGTTTGGAGGAGCAAGAGAGCTTGGTTCGTGCAAGAGATCACTACAGTAACCTGCTGCTGCTAAAGGCTTTTTGTCTGTGGAAGAAAAATACTCAGGAGAGAGAAACAGAGTAAGAAGGTTTTTTTAAGTGAGAATTATTTGGATTGACCCCGTGGTGGCCTATTCTTGACAAAGCAGCATTTAGTTCACAGTGATTCTGACTCCTTATTTGTGTTTTGGAATCTACTGGTTTGTCTTTCATTAAATGACATAGTGAAAATAGCAAGTGTGGACTCCTGCCTGTGCTAGAGGGGTTCATTAACATGGATTGCATTGCAGGAGAAATAATTACATTATTTTTCTTATAGGAGGCTCAAGGAGATGCAAGCTTCAAGATTTCACTATTCAAAGTGTCTGCAGCAGTCTTGGAACAAGTGGAGGGAGGTGAGAGATTAACAGACGAAGAAGAGCTTGAATCCTTTTTCTTGTGTTCTGATTGCTTGTACCCATATGGCTAGAAATTAAATTGTTTATTTTAAACACTAGTCATTCCTAAGCTCTCTTCCCTTTCCAGGTGGATAAAACCAGTTCAATGCAGGTGGAACAGAATTTGTGTAGGGAGGAGAGATATTTGAGTTCTCATTTACTTGTCCAGGCATAGTGAGAATGGGACTATAGTTTAGGAGATTTATTTGGGAATGTAACCAGAATTAGTGTGATGAAGTTGTCCCTAGGCAGTACTGTGTTTATCCTTCTCAAACTTTACTGCAGTTAGAAGTTTGCAGCAAGGCCATGGTGTATGGTCTGTAGTTGTGTACAGGTCACAGCAGGTCCTATCAAATGACATTTCACTTTCATGCTGGGCCTTTTTCTTGCCATGACACGGTGTCCCAAATGTGCCTTGCAGCGTATTTCGAGAATCTGTGAGAAATTTTAGAGTTGACACTAGTCCATTGGTCTGGAACTGTTGACTTGAGTGAACTGCATCGCAGGATTCCTAAAAAGAGTGGGGAAAAAAAAAGCCTCAACTGGGCCTTTTGGAGGAATAGCAGAGTGCAGCACCAGTTTGAGTGAGAACCTATCATAGCAATATAAAAGATTGATGTTTCCCCAGAGACTGCAAATGGTCTTTTGCTCTGCTCTCTGCTGTTGCCTGTTTCTCCTCCAGCATGTGTACATATAATTCTTTTTCCTCTTCTTTTTTCCTCCCTCCTTATAGTATGTGAATCATCAACGTGAGAAATGGAGGAAGTTGGTGCAAGCAGATGTGCACTACCAGCAAACATTACTGGGCAAGACCTTGGCAGCGTGGAAGGTAGGAGATAATGTCCGCTTCTCTCTGAGACTTGTCAGTATGTGCTGAAGTGTTTTAGAGAGAACGGGAGAGCTGCCACGCTGTTTCACTCCAGGCGCTTACACACCAAGTGTGTGAGGTAGAACAGAGGCTGTTGTAGATAGGGTTGTATAAGCTCTGGCAGTGCTTTTGGAGCGAAAGAACCAATGTAGTCTTGTGGCTTTGACGGGCATTAACTAGTGCGTAATGACTGTTCAACTTGAAAAACAGCATTTGATTTCAGTGGCTGTAACCTCTTTTTTCTTACACTGTACTGCTGCTACTAAGAGTTTCCAGATGTCTCCTTGACATTTGAGGGAAATTTTACCTTTCACTGCTTTTCTTGCAGAGTTACCAACATAACGTACAGTGCATTCTATACCAAGTAGCTGAAAAGGAGCAACAGCACACTAGGCTGCTGCTGCGGTAAGCCTGTGTTCCTTGTGCAGCCTGAGAGACAGGTGACTGCACTGCAGTCAAATTACTCATTTTCTTTCACTGCCACCTATGTAAATTTGTGAGTGTTCAATGCTGGGAACTGACTTTGCTGTGCATTGCCATTTCTGTGCAGGTCATCTAGCTACAGAGTCAGCCTTGTCCTGGATTGCTGTCTGGTTTGCTTTAACATTTTAAATCTGTGTTTAGTTCTATGAGAGACCCCAGACAGCAAACTGTATCATTCCCTGCAGTGCGTGGATTCTGACTGCCATGAAATTAAAGCAGCCTGAGGGAGATGTAAAGGATATTTTGCTTTATAGTGAGGAGAGCAATTAAAAGATAATATTACTTTGTGTTGGATGTAGTTGCTCTAGTTTCAACTACCTCCTTCGTTTCTATGCTATACAACTTGAGTCACTTACAGAGCCTCACTGACTCAGCCAAAGAGACAAGATTTAAGGGGGTGTTCTGTTTTTGTACCGCCCTCTCTTCAGCAGAGTTCTGAAGGTGCAGAGGTTGATTTGTAAGACTGAGTTTACAAAGGCAGCAGATTTTGGTTCCCCAGTGAGTGGGAAGGTACCGAGTGGAACAAGTGAGAATCATCCTTAATGTTTTTTTGTTTGCTTTTAAATTTTAAATATATTTTACTTTCAGACGGGTTCTGTGTATGTGGAGAGAAAATGCCCTTGCTCTTAGGTGTGAAGCCAAGGCAACTACTTGTGCAGAGGAGCACTACAGGAGAGCAATCCTGTCAAAGGTGGGGTCTGTACAGCAGATACCAAGGTCTAAGTACCAATGCGAGTTCAGGGAGGGGTCAGGTAATGCAATTCAAAGGACCAAAAACTTTGCCTAAGAGTCACTACTAAGAAGGGTCTAAAAAGTGGGAGTGCCGTCTTTTTACATGCGTCTTTGAAACTGTCTCTGAGTGAGCTCATGGTTTTTCCTCTTCCTTTCTTTCTCTCCGTTTCCTAGGAGGAAGGGAAAAACAGTAGTGTGATAGAGCATAGTAGTATTACCTGGCGGGTGAGGGGGGGTGGGCGGACAGAGGGACGGAAAGGACAAATGCCTTGAAAAATACCTGGGGAGCCCTCTGAAATACTGCTGTATTTAATTTGTAGGAAATTTGCACTCTCTTGCTGAGCCTTATATAAAAACTGAGAGGGAAGTGGTCATGGTGATGGGAGTGTGGAGTGCATCACTTCCCTTCCAAAGAACGCTGCAGTGTCAGCCTGTGTCCTCTATCTGGTTTGCATTATCTCTTCAGGTGTTGCTGCAATGGAGATGCGCTGCCTCGCTACAGGGGTATTACCGTCAGCAGAAGATGACAGCTGTGATGGAGGCCAGGAAACACCTGGAGACAGGTGAGCTGCTGGAGACAGGAAGCTCTCAAAAGATATAGTTATCTGTGTATGATCCTTAGAAAGACATGGCTTAGTAGGGCAGTCATTTGTGTCATCTGTACAGGTGAAGTGACTGGATGGTCTGTTAAGCTTACAAAGGATGTCCCTATAGAATGGGAAATGACAGAAAGGCCCTCAAAATCTGCAGGCATTTTCATGGTACCAGCCACATTCTTGACATGGGGACTCTGAAGTACAAAGAGGGCAAATCACCTCCTAAAGATTATAAAGAGTGTCGATGGCAGCAGGGAGGACTTGCAGGTCATGGCTCGTTGTCTGTTACCTGAAATGTTTCACAATCCTTCATCCTAGTGCTGAGTATTGTTACTGTTAAGTATTGCTAAAACAGTCTGGAAGAGCAGCTCATCACTTTGTCTGAGATTAATACTTCTTTTTGGTACATTAATTAATTTATCTTCTCCTAACAGTGCATTTACAGACCCTGTTTCTTCACTGGAAGAAATTAACTTGGGAGTGTCTGGTGCTGAGGGCTCAGCAGCACAGGGCAGTGCAGCACCACCAGCAACACCTGCTCCAGAAGTACCTGGTGAAATGGAAGAAGTATCATCAGTGGTACCTTGGGAAAATGGTGAGAAGGATCAGCAGCCTCCCCAGCTGGTGACATAGGGTGGGAAGCTGTGAGTGTGGAGGAACAGACCCTGTCCCCCGATGAAAGGAACGGTGGTCTTGGCTGAGGAGGAGCAGGACACTGTGGGGGAAGGAACATGCCCGTGTCTTGCCTGAAGAAGCTTTTATAGAACTAACAGATTTCACAAGAGATAACAAGCTGGGCTTGCCATGTGTGGGATCATTTAATGAAATCCTTGTAGGGCTTGTAGATATCTGCAAATGGGGTTACACCACAGGGCACTTAGATATTGCCTTAACAGAACAAAGGGAAGGTGATGAAGGCTGTTTGGTACCCGCTGTGGTATCACTGGCTCAGAGAAGCTGGGGTTTGTCTGCAAGTGACTCACTGTTTTTGTTGCCTTACAGCTACTGCGGAGAAAAGGAGAGCAGCTAATGACTCACAGACTTTGCTCTGCTTCCTTCTCTTGCTGGAAGGCACGGGTAAGGAGTTGTCCCCTGGCAGGTATCTAGCTCCTGGCTGATCCTTATCCCTTCTTCTCCTTCGTATTCCATTTACACCTGAGTACCACAGAAATTTATTTAAACATCTTCTGGATTTCTGGTTCCACTAGCACAAGAGACACCTTGCCAGATAGTGTGTGAACTGAGCAGGTTATTGTGCTGTGGCTCCACCAGCACTTCCTCTTTGGTTGATGCTCTGGCTGGCGTTTCTGGGGTGGGACGTGTAAACTCCTAACCTGGTTGCTCTGCAATTTTTTCCCTGATAGCTGTTGCAGCAGCGATGGGAACAGCGGAAGACAGTGCAAGCATTGTGGCACTGGTCCCTGTCATTGCAGAGGAAGGTAAGGGTGTGCGGGGGTTGGGGCAGACAAGTGAATTTGCAGATATGCAGATCATTGCAGATTTGATTGCAATCAGCAGAATGCACACTGAATACCTGTTTCCTTTAATCTTTTGGGTGCTAGATGTTATTTTAGGATACTGGAAAACTGTCCCTAAATCCTCTTATCTGATTAAAAAATTTGCACATGTTTTTTCCCATCCAGCCTCAGCTGACTTAAATCCCTGTCCCTTTGTCCTTGTGGTAGTGTCCTGCTGTTGCTATAGCTCTGCTTATTCCTATCCAGTGGAAGGGAAAGTGTTCCTGTCTGCAGGGGGAGTCCCTGGCCCAGAACCTGTCTTTGTAACCCGCGCATCTGTCTGTTGTTCATGTTGTAGGTATTTGATGCTTGGTTTAGATTTGCCAAGGGACAACAGCAGAAGAAAGATCACACTGAAAAAGCCGCAGGAGTTGACCACACTGCTTCTCTGAGAGAAGGTGTAACCCCTGTCTGGAAAGCCACCAGTGACACAAAACAGGTGGGGGAACAGCTGCAAGCCCAGCACCAGCTGCAGGTGAAAGAGCTAAGTGATTGCTCAGATACATCCAGGACTGATCTGCTCTGACCTACTCTGTGTGTGGTTGTGGGTGGATGTATCTTGGAGCCCTACATCTCAGCTCCTGTTTGGATCTGACATTTTTGCCTGTGGTTCAAAGCAAAGCACCCTGTCCTTTCATTCAGTTGAGACTAGAGCCCTTCAGATTTGTGTTGCTAACTGGGATTCTTCCTTAATTAAACTATTTCAAAACTGTCCAGTTCCTGCCACAGGCAATGTTGCTGGATGAAACCTTTGCATGTGGCTAGAGTCTGATCTCTAAATTCTGTGCTAGAATGAAGAATTAGAGACTGTGTCTAATCCTATCTTACTTTTAGCACCACTTACACCTTAAAATGTGGGCTTGTGTCACTTCTGCCTTTGAGTACTAGCCCAGACCTGTGTGTGGAGGGGAAGATAGGGATGCCTGCATTGATTGCTCTCTTCCTGCTCCCGGGCAGCTTTCCCAGGTTTTCAAGACACTAATTGTTCCATTTGCTAATGTGCAGCCTGTCTTACTGCAGAAGTACCTAGTTAATTCTCTTTACCCAAATGTTACCACAGTGGACCTGCTGATTTAGCTTAGAGAGCTGGTGTGGCTGTGAGGTCATCAGAAATCTCAGTTCCTTTCTGCGGTGTTCTTCTCCCTGGGTGGTGTGGTGTTGCTTCTCTAGTTCTATCCCTGTATTGGCAGGCAACCTACCACCTTCAGCAGTCAGTGTATCGTTGTGCCATGCTGTGGAAACAGAAGGCTCTCTCCAAGAAATTAAATATGCCTTGTTCTTTTCTGCCTCCTCTGAAGAAGCAAGTGACATGTAAAATGCCTGATGTTAGGCCTGAGACAAGAGGACATTCAGCAGACGAAGAGCCATGGCTTTCAAAATGCAGTTATCTGCCATTTCACCTTGCTGATGGGGACTCAGTTCTCAGTGATCTGTGAGTGTAAAGTTCTGGTCCCTCCTGTGTTTCTCTGGCATGTATGTAGTTTGGCATGCATGTAGTCTATCTGTCCGTGTCTCTCATGTTTGTATTTCCAAGTTTTCACACTGATGACTGCTAGTTCCATGCAGTTTCTGTAACTCTTCCTCTGATGTTGCATCATGTGGCTGGTGTTGCAGAGTTATACAAGAGCTGCTACACAATGCATACATCAGCCCACATATAGTAAAGGAATTTGTGACTTTATATTAATACTTGCATGTCAGCAATGGGTAGAATTGGCTCAGCTATATACTTTCCCACTATGGATTTCTCAATATACAACTACAAATTCATGAAAAGTTGGTCATTTGTCATAACAACAGTTACACACCAAAACATTTGAAAGATGCATGTGATGTGACTTTTACCAGCATGAGAGCTTATCTTGCTCAAGTGACCTAGAGCTGTCACTGAAGCTCTTATTTTTTTCACTGGAGTCACGTATAGGGTCTGATGAAATAATAAACCTCAAGAATCCTGGCTGTGTAGAAACTGAACTTTCATCTCCCCCTGGGGTTCCCTGGGGGAATTTATTCCTTAATAAATTCTTTCTGATCATGGGGCAATTGCAAGGAAGAATCTTCCATGGAGATTCTCAGTCCAGGACAGGAGTCTTACAGGGAAATAAGACTAGAGTTTCACATTTCTTTAAGCTAGGATGTGCTGCCAAAAGAAGTAGTTCTATCTTGTTCAGTTCTGTCCCTTTCACTACTCCTCATGTTGGCACAATCATTCATATGGTGAACCAGGTTGTGACATAAATAACGGTCAAAATTTAACCTTTAAACATTATTATTGCATGTAAGGGAAATGTTGCAGAGCAGGGATGAATGGAGGAATAGGACTGGTTCTTTAGCTGCAATCCCAGCTTGTGCCAATTTAAAATAATCATGAACCTTGGGGCATTATTGGTTCTGTTTGTTCTTTTCAGAAATGCTATTCGACGAGCAAGGTTACCACCACGGAGGCCTGACTTCCTTCTGGAATCTCTGGAAAGCAAGGAACTGCTGATATCTCATTTTACTAGGTAGAAAATCTATATTTAAAAGTAGAGAAAAAGAGGGTGATTGACCGTGCACCTTAGGCTATGCTTATTCCCTCAAATCCCCTTACCTTCGTAATACAGAACAGTCAGTAATTTTGGGACTGTGCATTGCTCTATACTATCAAAAGGCTATGTTGATCTTAAAAACTTTAGATTTCATACAGGAAGGAGACAAAAATAACAGAACTTTCAAGTTAATTAAATAGCAACCAAGGCCTTTGTTTCGTTAGTGAGATATTTTGAGGGAAAGATAAGGCACATCACTTATTTCCAAAATTAGTAGGCTTAGCTAATAAGTTTCCTTTTCTGTCAGTCTTGCCACATAAACTCGGAAGTTTGAGTTATGCAGGATGTTTTTTGGCTCACAGATTATATTTACTCCACAACAGGTTTGTATCTGTATTTAACTAATCTACTGGGCAATCATTAACTATTCTGATAATGCAGAGCCAGAACTAAATATTTGTCTTTGTCTTGCTGAATCAACTTTGCTGCTCTAAAAGGAGCTACTTTATATTTTTACTTGCCCCAAATCATAAAATTGTTCAACTAAGCGGTGGTTTCACTGTCTTCAGTGGTCTGTACTTGTTTTAGTTATGATATAATTTCTTAGTCCTGAAAGTGAGTGAGCTGAAACTGCTCTTGCTATAGAAGCTGAACTTGCTTTTAAGCAGATGTTTAGACTGAACTTGTGTTAAACTGTTCTATAATTAGCTTTAGAGAAGGGAAATATCTTTCCGTTTCCTGTCAAAACCTATCTGAGACTTCTGCTTCTGCTCCACTCCTTCTCTTGTCCCCAAACCAAAATAAGGCTGGATTTTGTTAATGGGTTGAATTCTTAGCTCTGAAGAGAATTCAGCCTGGATCAATGTGGGGGATTTGGAGTAGGGCAGGTACAAGTAATGAAAACCTTGCTTTGCTGTCTTTTTTTTTAAACCATTGTGGTGTTTTTCTCTATTTCTATTTTTTAATTGGGGTTTCCCCTACATAGTAAAAAAGCTAAGTGGAAAGTTATATGCAAGGGAATAACAACATTTGCCCCTTTTTTTGCTCTGACTACAAAGGACAAGAGATGTACAGAGATGTTCTCTGTCTTCCTTTACAGATCAGAGGTGCCCTTTCAGCAAACATCTGTGAACAAATGTTCTGCGCAGACAGGGAACTTAATGCCAATGCCTCAAAGAGAAGAAAGCACCTGTAAATGTCTGCCTCAAACAGGAAATGCCACCCGTCCCTATCCATCTCTCATAAGTGCTGCTCTCCCGTCTGTACCACCACGCAACGTGCACCGTGCTGTTCAGAGGCCAGAGCTACGGTCTCCTTTATCCTTCATGCCCCAAACGGAAGTTGGAGTGGAAATGGTGAGTGTATCGCTGAAGGAAAAACCCGTGTGTTCACTGAGCTACTGTCAATGTTCATGCTGCTTATTGCAGGTTTTTCCTGTGGCTCCTCTAGCCTGCCTGTCTGGTGATTGAGCCATTCATTTCTTGTTCTAGCTGTCAGCTTAAAAGCCAACCAGACTAACTGGCTGTGACCGCCCAAGAACTGTTTACCACCAGTTTGAAGCAACATTTCACAGGCTGACCAACCCACGTGTGTGGTGTACTGTAATTCATGCCTTTTTCCTGGTCTTGCATCCTTCCTAGCAGGATGTTTTTCCTAGCAATTGACTGGAGAGTGCTGCTCCTTCGAGAGTTCAGAGCAGTTACAGTTTGTAAACGAGATTACAGGGATTTAAGAGTAACTCAGTTTAGTAGCAGTGGCTGAGTCTCAAAAATGGAAATTCACTTAACCAGCAAGTAGGTGCTTGCATTTTAAACTCCTCTATTCCACACAAAATGTGAGGCGTTAATTTTGCTGAAATATCTCCATGCTAGAAATAAGAGCCCATTTCTTGAGCTCTGCTTTGTCTGTGGTATTTTATGAGAGGGGCTCTGCAACTACAGGGGATGTCTGAGTAGGGCTTAGTAGGTTGGGTGCATCCTACTTGCTGGGCTTACTCAAGAAAACCCTTTGAGGAAAAAAACAGTATCATTCTGACCTTGTAGAGAGGAGCTCAGCGTGTGAGCAGTCACAAAGGAGCCCATTCCCAAGACCCTCAACAGGACTTTGTGGAGAAGAAGTTGCAACCAAACTTGCATCCACATTTTCCATCACCTGAAGACTCATTGAGAAAATGGAGTCACCAAACTGCAGGTGGGTCCTCAGATCTAAACTGTAGCAGTTGCACATCCTCTCCCAATACATGCATGACTACAAGTCAACTCCACAAAACGTAAGGGAGACAAGGCGCTCTTGTACACCTGCATCAGGAGGTGCGGAATGTCAGTCATTCCGTGGACTCTGCTGAGTCAGGGGGTAAAGAACACCCTGTTGTAGGGATTTCAGGATGGGAACTGCTAGGGCTCAGCTGCTTTTAGCGAGAAGGTGCTCAAGTGCTGGGGCATTTGTGTACGGCAGCTGAAGGTACAGCAGAACTCGCCCAATAAGGTTCTTTCAGTCTTCTCCATACTCATGCTATGGTTGTAAAGGGGATGGGTGGTGTCTGAGCACCTCGCAAGATGGTTTTTCATGACATAAGGGCATGAAGTTTGCGTTCCATGGGACCAGACTTACTATTTACTCCTAGAGTGGATGTAAAGCACTAAATCATGAATAGACTAAAATAACATTTGTAGTACTAAACCACTCACTAGAGCACTTCTTATCTTTTTTGTATGTTTAAACTGGGAGCTTTTAATGCTGTTGGCACTCCTGCCCTCTCACTGTGCCTGATCTTTTGAGTGAATAGGTACATGTCACAGGGTGACAGGATGGGTGAAGAGGACTCAGGAGGGTTCTGTGTGTCCTGTCTACTAACCTGACTTTCCTTGATAAGTAGAAACAGCATCAGTTTGCTCTACTTCCATTGCTTATGACTTTATGTTCCATTCAGCTGAAGGGGAAGAAAGGGACCACAGTTCCAGAGAAGAAATGATATTAGAGAGAAGGCTGGAAGTTGAACTCCGACACATCCAACAGCAGATGCAGTACTACTTCAGCAGGAAGCAAGAACTCAAGTATGTTGCAAAGCCCCTTTAGCCAGACTTTCTTCATGCTGTCAACTCAGTACTGTTTTGTTTTTTTTTTTTCAATGTATCTACTTTGAAAATAACCAATCTGTCCACAGCAGAACTGTGAATGAAATAGAAAAGTTCTAGAGATGTTGATTTTTCTCCTTTTAAGAGTTTACTCCAGGTGGGAGAGAGTACATGAGCAACTTCTTTTGTAGTCAGCTAGTGGTTTAATTATACCTTTGGCAGCAATTGTAGAAAAGAATGACAAAGGTATCATTGGGTGTAATCTGAAGGCAGTACAAATGAACTTGGCAAAGCAGCTGAAATTTAGCTCTTAGTTCTTTTACCATGAGGAGTGAAGACTTTGCTTTTCTAACTGTCAATTAAAAAAATTACATGGCTGGGGTTTGACAACTTCTCTGCTAGAACAAGAAGACATTTACAAAAATGCTTAAGAGAAAATGGGACTTGGAGGGGATTCAACTGTCAGGAAAGGAAGAAGTCAGGAGCTAGGACCCAGGAATGGAGGCAACAGCTTTCAGAGAGATTTCTCTGTTTTCCAGCATTTTTTTTAAAGACTTTTTATTGTTCACTGGTTTGAGACAAAATATTGGGTCTTATTGCAAGTATCAATTGCAGCTCTAAGTTGGCTTAGAGTGTTGAGCTCCTAATTGGGATAAGAACCCTTCTAATCCATTTTATCAGGTCCTGTCAGCAGCAGGCACAGATTCTACAGAAGTGGCTAGAAACGAGCACACAAGCAGAGGATGAAGACAGTGTGCAAGGAGTTCAGGAAGAATTGGATCAGGTGCGTAAATAACAAATTGAAGTTACTTGAGTGATTATCACTGTGCTATGCACTTAGCCTGATGGTAGTTGTGAGGAATTGTACAGCAAGGTGTTATTAAAATGCCAAGAGAAGGGAAACTTGTAATCAGAAACGGGCTGTGGAGCAGAACAGACTGCTGCATAGATATACCTTCCTCTTTGTTCAGAAATTTAACTTCAGCTGTGATAGACCTTTCTAAGGCTATTTCCAAGCTACATGGCAGGCTTTAGTAGATTTAATCTCAAATTTTCTTCTGTCATTTCTCAGGACAATGTAGCTACGCTAGACCAACTGCATGGGCATTGCTCAGTCTCCAGGTTCCTACATGTGTGCGTACCGCACTGTTACTGCTAAAGCTCGCCAGTGAGTGACATGATCCTGTCACTTAATGGCTCTTATGTGGGATAATATAAGGGCTGCTAGAGCTTGTTCATTCTTCTTCTGTCAGAAAAACTAAATGCTGTCTTGCTGTACAAGCAGCTTATGCATTCGTCTTCACTTTCAGTTGCAGGTGAGGATCAACACTCTCACCAAAGCACAGCCAAAAGATAGACAACATGTGCAGAACCTGCTTGCCCGTCTGCGTGATATCCAGATTGCTCTGGATATATAATGCATCTGAACCAGTTTTCCAGCTCACGGGTAGGATTTTTTGCCCTTTCATACCACGAGAGGATGGAAGAGATGTATACATTCTCTTAGTCTATGTATGGCATTTTTATTTTATAAATTACAGATTTTGCTTGTTTTATTTTGTTAATACAGCTGATTAAAAACCAAACAGGAGCTAAACATAACCTCATGCTGCATTTGCAATACCTACTTTAGGTTACCCTGACATTTCAGAAAGATAAGCAACACTGATAAGACTCTTTATTTCAAAATGTTTGCCATTAAATGAGTTAATGTCAGTAAGTCATACACTTTGACATACAAAAATACCATGCTACTGATACAGTTGAAGAATTAAATGGATTCTCCATGCAGGAGAAATTCACAGCATTATCAGTACCCTCTAGGAACTTTGCTCTCACTTCCAGGGTGTGTTGCTGACCACTGCATAACGAGTCGCGTTGGTTAATCAGCGCGCTCTGCACAGTATTGAGACCATCACAAAACCAGCCACTCACATGCTGAATCCTCTTGTCCTCCTTAAGATTTCTGATAAAGCCAACATCAGGTAACCCATCCTCCTTCACTAGGCCAACAGTAACCTTCAGATACCGTGAGGATGATGTTGAGGAGGAGGAAATTAAAGCTTCAAGTTGCTTTGGCCATGTCTGGATGCCATAGGCCCCAGTGGAAAAGTGGGAAAAGATTCAGTTGTCTTTCATCCACTGGAACAATTTTGCTTTCTACTGTTAACATGATGTTGAAGTTTAACCAAAAGGCCGGTCATAGCTTCATCCTCTTGGGGTTGATGTTTGCCTTTGCTGTTTTTCCCAATGGTTTAAAAAAGTGCACATTTCTATAACCTGTGTATGGCAATATACTGCTGCAGGACTAAACTTGCTAATGCCAAGAAGCTTAACAAGACAGGTGGCTGAGAGCCACTTCAAGCTTTTAAACTGTGTAAAGTGAGGAAATACTGACTCTCAGAGCCAAATGAATTTTCTCCTGCTTGTCACCTGAACAGCCACTATCACCCGAGTCATGGCTGAGCTACATGGCTTACAGGCAGTTTATCATCCTGTCCTTCCTGATGACAAGCTAAGCATACAGGACTTGGCAAACTGGACATTTGTACAACAAAATTATATTCTATTTTCTGCAGTGCATACAAAGAAAGTAAGTTTTTCTTTAGGAAATCAGAGCTGGTCGAAGCATATCATCTCCTTGAAGCAGCAGAAAAAACACCCAAGGCTCAAGCAAGAAAGTAATGAGAAATCTTTCAGAGAGCAGAAAGGCAGGGTTCACAAGCATGTCCACCCCAACAAGCTCTGGACAGCAAAGTCAGTTCTAAATGTTGGAGTTCCTGGACTTGAAACAGCTCATTCTCTAAAAACAACCCATACATTGCTTTAAAACTCAATTCCTCCTCTTCACTTTGGCAGCGGTTTCTGTCAGTGCCATATAGTGCCACATTCAAGGTGTTAGATTTTTAACTTTTCTTGAAGTTTTGCTGTAGGATGAAGCTTCAGCATCGAGCTTTCAGCCCTCAGCACATTCCTAGCATTGAGTATGAGGGCAGAAGTTGGAGCAGGTGTGCAGGTTTTTTATATTTTGGATAAGATGACATTGTTGCCAGTCCACTACAGGTTGGCACCTGAGGGGCAACTTGGGATTGCTTCAAAGATCTCTAATATTTTTATATTCAGTGTGTAAGAGCATTTCACTCCATGCAATAAAAATTGGTCCTGAAGTAACTGAAACCCTTCTGTAAACAGAGGAATTCATTCTTCAAGAATTTAGTGACAAAGCAACAACAAAAATAGATAGAAAGTAAAAACATATTTTGGCTGCAATCTCATTGTGTCACACAAGAAAAACATCCTCTGTGTCTTCCAACCCTTAATCTGAGAAGTGAAGTAACTGCCTCTCATACAAACAAAATCTTTAAGGCCTGGAATAACAAAATAAAACTATGAATTGGGAATAGGACAAAACTTTGTATTTTTTTTTTTTTTTTAAAGGAAATCCCAAGATGATCAGTTTCATGGTATGGAATGTAGACACAGTTTTCAGGTTTAAAATACAGTGCAAACTCCATTTTTAAAGGGACAATGTCAGGTAAAAGAATTAGAATTGTCTAACAGTATAAAACCTGGAAGATTAATTTATTGCACTGATTCAATCTGTTGTACATTTTGCTTAGTTTGGCCTGTGAAGCCATGCTAGCCAATTTAACTGGTGCTCTATGCCTTCACAGGCTGCCTTTATACAAGAACTTCAGCAGAGTGTCTTAGAATAAAATAAATATGAGAACACATTCTTTACTCAAGGTCTGACTCTGCCTGTCAGTGTCCCTTTAAACACAGCAAATCTCTCCCTCCACCTTCCCCACCGCACCCCCACAGCCCAGGAAAGCTTAAAAGGGACTTACAGGCTCTAAGAACATAATTGTCCTGTGGCACATGGAGGGGAGAACATGAAAGACCTACAGGCACAGGGTGGGACAGAAACCTCCATGGTCAACATCTTTAAAGGCAGCTGTACCCTGATACATATATATGTATCTATATGGTCATTCAATTCCCTTTCTGCATTCAGCAGCGTGTAAATGTAGGCCAAATATTCTCAAGTTGAACACAGCAATGACATCATCTGCTTTCCTCACCCAGGTCCTGCTGAGTGATACACACTTGTTAAGTGATCCACTCGGTGGTGTGACCAGAGTTCCTTTGTGTAGAAAAGCTTCTTGCTGAGAGAGTTTCTATAGAGAGCCCAGTGCTTCTCCAAAGCGGATTTTCTGTCCAGCTTTGAGTTGGAATTTGAAGTCCTTGGGTGCCTCAAAGATTAGTACAATTGTAGAGCCCAAGTTAAATTCCCCTAAATGCTCTCCTTTCCTCATGGGGATCCCCTCCTTGTTGTTGTTAGATATGAAGCTGAAGTCATTGTAGGAACCTTTAGAGTAACATGGACTGTTGGTGTGCAAGTCCTGAACAGAAGGAAGAAACTGTTACTTGAGGATTTCAGTACCCTGTATTCATTAGCACAGCTGCAGACTGTGGATATCCAGCCATTTTCAATGCAGGAACATACTTAGAATTCAGAAGTGCAACAGGAGTATTAAGGAAAATAGGCTGTACTAGAGACAATTCCCTTTATGCCAGTCTTAGAACATCTAAGTCACTGTGGAACATCAATAGTGAAATACTGTAATTTTGGAGTAATAAGAGTTTTAATTTTTTTTTGTCGTTTTCTTTTATTTTACTGTACCAACCTCAACCACCCAAAACCAGAAAGCCGCCAACTATTGCGTTCCTCACCTGGTCGAAGTAGATGCGGATAGAGCCCACATTTGTTGCTCCAACAGCTGTTAAAGAGAAAAACCCGTGTTTCCAGTCCCCTGTAAGGACAACCCGTTCATTGTGGCAGAACAGTTCCTTGATCCAACGAGCAACTCCGGGATTCACAGACATCAGAGAGCCTGCAATTGTCAGAAAATGTTCAAGCTAAGTTGTCTGTTTTGTAGCAGTACTGTGATGCCATCTGAATGGTTAATTGTCATCTGATAGACCCTAAAGAGAGATCAGGCTAACGACAAAGGCAGAGCCAGTCCCTAGGCTCAGCCCTGATGGACAGAATTGAAAGAAACCTATTAAGCACATAAGATCAGTCTCAGAAAAGGCTACAGGCTACTAAAAGGAAGGTAAATAAACTTCTTACAGCTTAGGAACAGGTTTCACTGGTTAACTATCAAGCGCATGAGAGCAGCCCTTTCCAGTTCTCTTTGGTAAATGCACAGAAGTGGTTACTGAGGCTGTGGCTGAAAACCAAGTAGGTAGCTATTGTTTTTCTCCCATTATGTAGCATGAGACTGCACAAGTGGCATGTCTCACTCAGCAGTGGTTCACATCGGTGCTTCCCTCCATAGCTGCTCTGCGTTTGTGTTCTAGGAACAGAAGCGTACCTGGGAAGTGGCGGCGGTGTGACACCCTCCAGTCGGTGGGGGAGTGGAAGCAGTGATAATCCCCCGGTGCAAGGTAGATCACACAGTGATAGAGCTCATTCCCCTCCTTGGTCACTAGTTGTTGCTGAAAAGAGTTACGAGGTGGGGCTGCAAAAAAAAAACCCAAAGAAAGCAAAGAAAGGAGTTAAAGCTGTTGTTCACGCAGTCATCTACCATAGCTGAGCAGTCTGCATTAGAACCAGCACTAATAGCAGAGGGCTAAATGCAGTCTTGTGTATTTTTTGGACTACAAGGAGACAGATGTCGTCCAGGAATCCAATATTTCAAAGTGTTATTTTCCCTTTACAACAAAATCCTTAAGTTTTGGAGCTTCCCCTTCCCTAAACAGAACAGCAGAAATTGATATCAAGTGAAATGGAATTATTCTTAAAGCTACCTTTTCAAGAACAGGATTTTTCTCAAAGCAACTCTTTTAAGAACAGAATTTGTGAAGAGTCCCTAGCTTTATCAAATCACAATAGGGTTATTTTCAACATGAGCACAAATGCATCTGTTTGCAGAACTTGGTCTCTCCAGTCCCCTGGCCAGTTTAGCAAGATGTGTTGGCTCCATTTAAACTCATGGCCTTGGAGAGGGGCTGGAGGTGCAGCAGAGCCATGTAACACATCATTACAAGTACAGTGCTTGCGCATCAATCTTGTTAGGAAGCAGCTTACATTAATTTTTGCTAACCAGGTGCTTAGGTACAGCTCAGTCTGACAGCAGGAGTGCTACAGCCTCGCTATACTGGCAGATCTCACAGTCAATTATAACTGTCAATATAACCATATAAAAAGGAACCAAGAAATTAAATTCAGATAATCAGAATGAGCCAGACAAGACAGTATAAAGCCATTGGTGAGAAAGAGAAGAACTAGAATAGTGATGTGTTTATTCCCAAATAAAACAAAAAACAGACCTTTTCTTCCTGACAATGTGAGAAATAGAGGGAAAAAAAAAAAAAAAAAGTAATCTTCTTTTCTTGTGATCTCTGAGAACACTGAAAGAGCAGAATAAACGCAGAACTGATGCAGAACTCACCCTGGCTAAAGCGCAGCTCCTCTCTGCTGATTCGAGGTCCCAAGAAAGATTCCAGAGAATACGTAACCCCTTTTACTTGCTCTACTTCACAGTTTTTCACCTGTCCAAAATTAAGGATCTTTCCATCAGAAGGACTAATCTACAGTGAAGAGAAAAAGAATGGCACTCCTTAGGAATTAATGCATTCCTCATCCTCCCATCGCCACAGAAAGCAGACACGTTCCCCTGCGGGGTGAGGGGAAGCTGGTCATGTAGCGTCAGATCTTCACTTCCTTCTACTCACCACACTGTGCACGCAGCAGACCGGCCGCGCTTGCGGTTTCAGCTTCCTGCGGAAGAACTCGCTGAGGTTTCTGTAGTGGTGCAGATCTTCAACAGCCGCCTCCTTCATGTTCACGCCGAACGTCCAGATGTACAGGCTGTAAACGGGCTTCCGCAGCCACGTGGGCAGCTCCACCTGGTTCAGGCGACCCCATGCTCGCGAGAGCAGGCGAGTCGGTACCGATTTGTACAGAGCAACCTAAAGGCAGAAAAATGGCAGCATGGCGTTCAGCTCTGCCCGCTGATGGCTTTTCTCTTGCTTCTCCCCATAACAGAGAAAGGATGAAACTCTTCCTGCCAACTGCTCCCTTGAATTCAGGGGGTTACAGCACACAGAGTAGCCTTTAAGTCAGGAAAACATCAACATTGCACTTCATCCTCCCTCCATTCTGATGAGAGCAGATGAGGGACAGGATGGAACTTAATACAACCTTACACTGAAGTCAGAATCTCTGCTCGCCTGCAGGCTGAAGCTCCACATTCAGGTTACTGGAAACTACCCCAGTGTGAGGCTTACAGAATAAACAAGACATTGCACATATACTACTAGAACACTCACCAGAAATGTTTAACATAAACAATATATTCATTTTTGTGAATAACCAAATGAAAATTGACTGAAAAAATAATTTCTTGGTGTTTGATGACCTGCTTCTCAGATGCATCTACTAATGAGGGTGCTGTCCACATCCCAGTAGTACCCTGCTCTAATCATACTAGTACAATTAAAGAAACATACCACTGTGGATAAAGCTACAGCAGTATAAATTTACACCGGCCTTACTCCTCCTCTCACAACAATACAAGTTGCTAATTGCAAAAGTATAAAGTGCCTTTATTCCTGTAGAAATATACCTTTGGACTGACACCAAAGCCTAAGTTTTCAGAGCAACAAAACCAAATGAAGCCATATTGGTAAGAGATACATGCTGTTGATATAAATGGACAGATGACTGTGTCTTCCTGTCAGTAATTCAGCAGGGGACTCTTCTGGGGTTTGTGGTAAGTAGCAGCAGCCAAAAAGGTGGTGTGACCATGATGTAATCAGGGTGTGGGTGTGTGTGGACCAAGGGAACTGAACCTTCTGAAACCAGTTTTGCAAAATAACCCATGACCTGCTCAGCTACATTTAACATTTAAAGTTATGGAGTCATTTATTCTCAATATTAATTATATCCTTCACAATTAAGTCTTGCTAAATACAGCCATAAACACAAACAGAAGAACACACTGGCTGAGAGCCCGCCCAGCCTATCAAACACAGCAGATTAAGCTTTCACTCACAAATCACTGTCCTGCATCACATTAAAATACAGTGATATTTCAGAAAGAAAACACCAATGTAATCTTCAGCTAAAAACTTCTAAAACAACAGTACTTAGGTTATGTAAGCTGAAGTACTGGAGCAAAAATGTTTTGCTATTTGACATGCCTTATACAGCATTGATTTCTAAAATCAATTTTGCTCAGTTTTCCAGAAACAAGGAGAATATGCTGATACAACTGTGAAATCACAAAAAATGTCAAAAGCGATATTTCCTAGTATCCCCCCCTCTTCAAAAGAGCCTGGTTTTCAGGTTGATGGGGTCAAACAGAACAGTTCAATGAAACAGTCTTAAGAATGGCAATTTTGTTGTGTTTTCATTTTAAATATTTGTGTGGTTGTTACATTCTGCAATTGCATAATGTGTGGGGAGAACAATCATGTGCAAGGCATCCTGCACCCCGCGCTCCGCATCAGAGCGGAGATTTGCATATCGTGTGGACAGGCTGGATTACAAACGCTCAAAGAACTTTCAGAACAAACCCTCTCTGTGCAAAAATGACAAAAAGCAAGAGACCATTCCAATGTGGCCAGGAAAGGGAACTTGTGAAGAGGTTTGGTCTGCCTTATCCCAGCCCTGATACTTTGCAGTGACTGAACTAATTCAAATGCTTCTGTTGATTCTCTTGGGTAGAGCCCTGACTCTTAGGGGACAAAGAATTGCTCTGCTACTGAAAAAAAAAAAGCACTTGTCTGTGAAACGATTAGTCAACACAACTATGAACAGCAAAACCCAAAGGGAAACGTGAATTGCATCTCTGCTTTCACACCAGTGATAATCACCTGTTCTGTACTAAGGATTTTCCACGCAGTTGCTGGTATAAAAGAGCCAACGTACACGAAGCGCAAGAGACACCTGCTGACACTTACCCTGCTCATAGGCCTCCATCCCACTCTGGTCAAGGGTTTAAGAGCACCGAAAGGCAGAAGATAATAGAGAATAGTCAGAGGCCAAGAACGGAGTTTCAGAGCAGGCCTAGACATACAGCTCAGCTGGCCCAACCTTCGCCTCAGGGCCAGCTGGGGAAATTGCAACCTGCAAGATCACATACACAACATCAGGGTCAGCCATCGCAGCGTCAGAACCACCAGCATCCTGACTTAAATCCTGGCTGGGGAGCGTCCTCCCCATGCTGCTGAAAGCAGGATGCAACTGGGATACAGCTACGTGTGCACACAAACCGCGAGTGGTACGCTCTGGCTGCTCTGCACAGCTCGCTCTCTTGCTGGATTATGTCATACAAGGTATGAACTATTAAATAGTGTCTATGTCTTTCCAAGATGGAAAGAAGCTGAGAAATTAAAAGGAAATTTTCTTGCCAACATGTCCTTTTCAAAACTTGGATCAGAATTAAAGTACCACGCAGACAGGTACAACTGTCACCACTTTGGGATGCAAGATGGTGCTTTTGGCTCAGAATCTTTTCTGCAGTGAACACAATTCCTTTCCACCCAAGAATTAATAAATAAAAAGCAGAATGATCTGTGCATCACCACACAAGGGGAAAAAAAATCCCCCAAAAAACCCCCGAGGAGATTTAGTGCCATCTCAGCAGCAGTAAAGCCGGTTTTCTCAGCGGGAGGTGGGGCGGACTGGACATGGGAATAGGAAGGGACAGGTCCCGCCCTTCCCACCCCCAGCCTGCGGGTGCTCCGGGCCAGAGCAGGGGGGTCCCGCTCTCCCCCCCCTCACTGCGGTGGCTCCCGGACCAATCCCCGCAGAGCTGCGTCCTGGCAGCTGACTCCAGAGCCCTCGGGCTCCTCGCTGCCTTGGCCCCGTTTCACAGCAGCCCCTCGCTAATTTTTCCATTCTCCTAGTGATGGAGAGTAGAAAGGAGAGGAGTGAAACCTCCCCGTTCCCCTTGTCATACAGCAGCGTGCCCTTCTCTGCCAATTCAATGCATAAGGAGCTTTATAGTAATTAGGCCAAAGAAAAGCTTTGCAGATGGCTGTCTCTGCCCAGAAACCCTCCCACTCTCCCTCCCTGCTTTCTCCCTGCAGTCACCATTCCTGCAAAGCAGAAAATACGGAACAGTACCTGAAGCGAGTTCTCCTATTTGGTGTACCACCGGCAGAGCCAGCCGGACCTGGACTCTCCAGCTGTGGGTGCTGGTCCCCGGCACAGCTGCTGCTGCCGCCGTTCCCTGAACGCAGCCTCCGGACATGAATTTTAACTTTGCGGAGGTTGTAGCAAGAGGGTGGAGGGTTAGATAAAGCTTTATAGCATCTCACCATTTCCCTGTGTGCAGATCTGGTCCCTGCAGGGTGTTTGACTGACACATCGTCAGGGTGACGGTTGGTTGCAAGGCTCAGTCTTTTTTCCTCTACCTCTCTTTTCTTTGTTTGCTCCGGCACGGGAGAGAGGACACGGCGTCACAGTTCCTAATTGCCTCGCTGGTTTGTCTCTGGATTCCCCCTCTTGCTTCCCACTTGAATCTCTGCTACGAGGGTTGCAGCTATTGCAAACAAACAGGCATTGTGTCATATTTCAACATCCCGCTACAAATCCGACTCCGCACAAGACAAAAACGAGCTGTCCGTATACGCAGTCCTTGCTTCTCGCTAGTCAGGGTGGCCATTGAAACTCAACTCTCCAAAATCCCCCCTGCAGTAGGGGCCGCCGGGCAGCGACGTGCTCCAGGAGCAGCCAGCCGGCCTTGCACGGTGCCCAGAGCGGCGAACGCGAGGCTGGGAGGAGGAGCGGGGCGGAGAAGAGGAGGAGAGAATTCCCAGCTTCAATTCTGCAGTGCAGCAGCTGCTGCTTAAAGAGTTCTGGGCTGCTGGGCACCAAAAACCCTTTCCTGCTTTCCTGCTCTTAAGGTTCGGCTTGGAAAGAAAACAACAAAGGAAAGTCTTTCTATTTTACAGCCCTTGCCAGACACCAGCATCCATCTCCTGAAGTCTCTTTCCACCTCAAAAGACTCGCATTGGGAGCAGGTAAAGGATATTCTACAAATACCCAGACACATAGTGAAATAAGCCGGTTTTAGGACTGGGTGTAAACGAAGTGCTAACGTGTCCATTATGCGACTGTCAGCACTGTCACAATTTTTAGGTCCAGTAGAAATAAAATACAAAACACGAGTAAAGGAAGCTGTGTTCATGGTGTTGTTAAGACAAAGGTCTGCAGTATTTCTATCTGGCCATTCTGAATATACACAGAGGGAAATTTCCATCTTTGATCCTGCAGACCACATCTCCAACAGAGATTTTCTGCATCTCCTGTTGACTGGATTTCAATCGTTAAGGGAGCTTGAAACTGGGCTGCTGGTTTAGAAAGTGGAAGTCAGCTGGCTACATCTCACCTCAAGATAAAACCAAATACCCAGAGGAGTTTAGGGGCTAACTCTCCAGTAGCCATCCATTTCACTTACATTTGCTGTTAAAGTCTGGGTTGAAAAAATAAGAAGTTAATTCTTTCCAAAGCGCTCTAACTACCCTGAAAGCTGCATATGTAATAGAGTAGATGAAAAAGAGCACTGGTCCTCTGATGTGAGGGAAAGGGTTGTGCTGTGTTAGGGGTAAGGCAGGAGAAATGGGAGGGCCAGCAGGAAAAGCCAGAATTAACCAGCGAATGGCATCCCATACTCAGGCCTTGAAAGGAAAATATTCTAGCAAGAATTGTCTATTTTGATTGGCAGAACACCTCTGGAGTCCCTGCATTAAAGTATTTTCTTCCAGGAAGAAAACTGCTATATGGTATTCTATAGCCTGGGAAGTTCCAAGACCTGTATGTATGTTGTTTTAAGTGGAATTTTAACAATTGCATATTAAAAAAAAAAAGTTAATTGAAATAAGGTAAATTTAAAATCAACCAAAAGCACTCCAAACATACTCCTTCCTCCCTGTGCCATGTGCCAACATTTTGTATTTTTCTATTTAAATATCATTCAGTCTTTGGCTGGCACAAGTAACTCCCACACAACAAAAATGGAGCCATCTGTATAGCAAAGTGATGAAAGCAGTTACCCAAATCCCATCACAATTCCAAGAAAAGCAACGATGGGGAGCTATTCCTCTTGATTTGCCAGCAACATTAGAAATTACCACCATTAAATGCTAAACTTCAAATAGAAACAAGCAATACTGACGACATCCTTTCAAAAGGCCCTTCAGCAGACCAAGATGCAAATCATTTTCCCACTGAACATGCATCTTAACAAAACTGTGGAGAGAAAGGAGCTTGCCTGGCGCTCCCCATCTCATCTCCTCCTTCCAGGACCCTCACCTATGCATGACTTTGCAGAGAGACAACAGAGCAAACAGAAGTCTCAGCTGCATTTTCTTCAGTACTCTTAAGGATAAGGGAGGTAAAACCCACAAGCTCGCTCAGTAGAAATTCAACCTCCTCCCCCAAGAGGTTTTCAAGAAATTATTATGTTCTAGACTGAAGAAGCCCAATTCTGTGAAAGCATGGAGCAAGTTTAACAGCTCACCTGCTCCCTAAACATGAATGGACATTGAAATGTTCTACAGCCCAACACAGAAGGGACTACCACCCTTCCGTTCAAAACAGAGTGTGGTGCAAGAGAGATTCCTCTCCTAGGAAGGAGAAATACTGGCATTAAAGCCTTTTTTTTCTCTACTTCTTCAAAAAAAACCTGAGTTCAGATGAGTAAAAAGACCTATGTTTGTCTTAAGTTCTGTTCTGCTGACCTCGTTATACTCACCAAGATGCAAATACCCAAGTCCTGCTTAAACACTGACATTTATGGCAAGTTGCCATCCCTGTTGTGTCTGCCTCAGAAGCAACAGACGGTTTCTACAGTGCCAGAAGGCTAAAAATCCACCCTGACTTTACCTGCTTTCCATGGGGAAAGAACAAGAACTGGTGATCATGACAGGAGCTCATAAAACAGCATCTCAATAGCTGGACTTCTTGGATGCAGGCAGTGCCACAAAGCCTGTGTTACCGGCTTGGGCAAGAATCTTAGGATTGTGGGTTTGTAGGAGGTTGGATATCAGTACTGAACTTCCTCACCTGTCTGAACTCCCACAGAATCCACGTTGGGTAAATCAAAGAAGCAGTTATCAGCAGGCACAAATCCCTGGAGAATTATTATCTAATAGAAAACTGCTAATCTGCCAGCTATGCAATACTGTTCTGCTCTGTCAGCTCAAATAAGCGTCAATCCAGTAACCCATTTAATTACTTCAAGCCCTTCCCTCAAGTTTAAAAAAAAAAAAACGAAAAAGCAAGGAAGACTAATATGCAACTGAATTTCAAACCTGAAGTCTGAGTTTTAAATCATAAGCATGAATCATTAGGCTTGGAATGCACTAGTCGAAGTCCTCAGAGCCCTCTGGTTACACTTTCTACATTTGGTAACAGAACTACTATTTAAAAAATGCACTGTACGCATCCAAATGCTGTATTCTATTTAAGCGCCAGCAAAAATAAGGCCTTGCAATCAGGGCAGAAGTACTCGGTGACCGTTTACGAAAGGTCCCATTCCTTTCCCAGCAGGATGTGTTTAATCTGAGACACGTAATCGCTGCTCCAGAGCCAGGCAGGATGCTCCCACCCCAGCAGGGGCTCCCGAGCTCGCTCGGGTGCTGCGGGGAAGCCCAGGCCAGAGCTGGCGGCTGCCGCCCCACGTGATTTTTGAGTAGCGCCTTCACTTCCAGCTTGGCCGGGGACGCGTTGGCCAACTGGCCCATTTTGCGCAGAGTTGCCAGTGCTGGCTAATGGAACGTACCACGCTCTGCTTTATCCACCCTCAATTCCCAACATCCTTTACTTTGCATATGAAAAAGCCTTTTGATAATTTTCCTCTAATTTTACATTGCTGCTTTAGTTGCATTCTATAAATAGAAAGAGAAAAAAAAAGTGGTATTTTATTTAGTCATAAAAGGTTGGGTAGTTTTTTAAACTTAACCCCAAATTCTGTACAACAAGCCTGTTATATAGTCTCAAAAATCTCTTCTGTGAAACAAGGAAAAGAGTTTTATTTACTTTTGCAAAGTGACATGAAAATTGATGACACCTAAAATACACTGTGTTATTTTAATACTTTGTAGTAATATTTTCAGTTTCAGGGTTTAAAAGATATTTGGGCTTAAGATACCTGTTAGGCAAACTCTGTTCTGTAAGGGGTCTCTAAGGGAAGCACAACCCGAGTTCCATCTTCCCAACCAGCCAGACCCGGCGGCCAAACAAAGCTCTGGCAGCCTCACATGCCCTCGCCACGGAGGAGTTAATAACCGGACTCTGATCTCTGATAACGGAGGCCTAAGATACTTCTTTGTTTAAATCTGCTCCGAGATGCCTCACGAGAGACTTTGGAACATCTCTCCTGAAAGCTCCAGCAAACCAGAGAGCAGCGATCGATGGCCTGGGCCCGCCCGCCCTTACCTGTCCAGCGCGGCCTCCTCCCGCTGCCGCTGCCCCGCGGTGCTGAGCCGGTGCGGAGCCGCCCTCGCCAAGCAGTTTTGGGACACGAAGCAGCGGCTTCACCCGCAGCACCGCGCCGGCCGCAGCGCTCCCGCCCCCGCGGGGTCCGCGCCGAGCGCCCTGTCCGGCCGGGCAGCGCACGGGGACGGCGGCCCCCCCCGCACCCCCTCCCCGGCGGGTCCCCCCGTACCTGCCGGCGGTGGCTACACGGCCCGGCCCGGCCCGTCCGGCAGGACCCGCCAGCACAGCCGCTCGCTCCCGGTGCCGCTGCCGGCCGGTCCCGGTCTTAAGGAAGCGGCGCGGGGCCGGGACCCTCCCCCGCCTCGCCTCCCAGCCACTGGCGCTCCGGAGCCGCTGCCGTCCCGCGGGGCCCCGGCCCCTTCGGAGGAGGAGCCAGGGCAGGAGAACCGAAAAGGAAGAGCGAGCGGCGGGGACCGGAACACGGCGAGAGCAGCCGGGGCGGGGGCCCGCAGCGCGGCGGGACGACGGGTCTGCCCAGGGCACCCGGGGGAACCAGAAGGTCCCTTGGGCACCGTTCAGTTTCCCAAGGAGCCACTGGCCAAGGCAGAGAAAGCGGCTGTGTGGGGAACGAGGCACCGCAGCGGGTGCCGGGCACTCCCCCGCTCTCACCGCGTTTCCAGCCGAAGCAAGAAAGTGCTCTGCAGCCCCATGAGGTGCTTCTGAAACACTCAGATAAATTGCTCCATAATCCCAGCAAGATGCTCAGGAGGTTGTACAAGGCAGACCAGACTTAGACAAAAAGCAATCTCGCCGGTCAGATTAAAAAAGGATTCTTTTTACACAATTCGATCTTCCAGAATAGCTGAGAAAAACATTTACACCATCACACCCTTCACACATTTTGGCTGTCAAAATTTAATCCCTTTTAACGTTTCCTGACCATCTTTGTTACATGCATTGGGCAACTCCACAACCATTTTTTAATTGTAATTGCATGTTTGCTCAAATCTCCAACCATCAGAACATGGGACCAAGAACAAAGAATAAGAGACCAACCAACAGATTATGTTTCATTCTTCCAAAATTGGAGTTAAAAAATAATGAGAGGTTTTTCCATTATTAGTTCTTTCCTGAACTTGATACACACCTCTTATCATAATACTACATGTCTGTCTCCTCTGGGCCAAGAAAAGCATCTTCTGCATTGTACTGCCAAAACAGCATCCAGTGTCCTCTGTTACACAAACACCAGCAGTTTTAAATATCAATTGGAAAGACTGTTCTTACCTCTGAAGAATCAAGACCTGAAACTCAAGCACTTTCCCACTGTATTAAGCTGCTTTTATGTGTGTGGTCCATGGCAATAACCTGAGGTTCGAACAAGACGAAACTGTGTATTAATCTGTCATCTGCATTATCAGAAGTCACTACAGCTCACTTCCCTTACAGCCTCTCTGGCTTCCTGCTGCACATCACCCCACCAAACACTGCCTTGTTTAGACAAAACAGAACAAAGCAGGGAAGCAAAGCACAGCTACAAGAAGTTCCCCTCTCTAGATTGTTCCTGTGGTCACTCCATCCATCCAAACTCACTCTTAGGCCAAGGTTTCCCTGAGTGATTCTTCCATCCTGAGGAGAGGCAGAATGCCTCTGGTTAGCATCTGAACGGGATGCCATGCATGCAGATCCCAGCCAGGAAATGTTCTGTGACAGCAAGGATTTGAAACAATAAGCTTCCATCCAACAGATAAATATCTACCTGTCTCCCTCCAAGTCCTCTGCTTTACCTCATCTAATTAAATGAAAGCTGATCCTCACTGGTATTCACAGTAGGAGACACATTAAGGCATTAATCAGCTCAAGCTATTAGCAACATAATGTCTCTTAAGAAAATTATAGGAAGAAAAGGTCTAGGCTAAAGAAACAATAGTTTTGTCTTTCCCTGTGGAAAAACTTAAGGGGCACTTAGAGCAGGTTCGCCCCCCGCCCCCCCATTCTTTCACCAAGTTTGAGCAAAACAAAGGAGCATACTCTCTTTCATTTCATCAAAAACTACACGCACTTTATGACGATAGCGACACGTTCCCTGCTTGCACGACACGGTGCTGATCACCTGTTCCACACCCGTCCACACCTGCCTGACACGCGGAGGCGGCAGAGGGTGCGGGGAACACGGGAACACGGGGCTGGCGCTGCCGAATCGGAGCTTCACGGCAGCAGCCTCGGCAGCGAGGGCATGTGCAGCGCTCTCTTGTTCTATGTCACTCTTTCAAAGCCCATTCAATTGCACTTTTTGCCAATGCAAAGGCTTATTCTGCTCTAAAAACACCCCTCTTCTCCACACTCTTCAGTGTGCTTCCCGGAACACAAAACGCAGAATAACAGAAAATGACAGGCCAGCAAAAACGACACTCCGCTTTCCAATAAAAAGGAACAATGCAGCTCTTATTTATCTTGAATCCTACATTGTTTGGAATGTTTCTTGCAATGTATGAACACAGTTTTGCTTTTTCCTCACAACTGTCAAGCTTCCTTTGCCACCCACAGAAGCATTCAACAGAACTTAAGCATATCTGAAAGGACTAGGAAGCTTTGTTAGTGTCTCCTAACTAGTCTCTGCTGCATTTGGAGTCCTGTCTATGTTTGAAATTCTTTGTGTGATTCCCCACTGCAATAAACCAATCTTTTAGAGCTGTTTCATCCAAAGCAATACTTGTAGCTTCATCAAATAATAAGAAACCAGCATAGTAGTGTAATGAAAGAAAGCAGATTTAATAAGGGAATTACCCAATTTCATACCTAAAAGTATGAACAATAACAAAAAAAAAGTTTTCAAGTATGAAAACTGAATTGACATTGCTTTTTAAAATAAATACTCCATGGACACTTACCAGTTCTTTTTTAATCAGAATATAAAATCTGTTTGAAATAAGCTTCAGCAGGAAAAGAATATACAAAAGACAGATGTACAGACCAATTCCTGAGGAGCTATCAGAGCCTAAGCTGCCAGCATCTGCGCTGTCTGGATCCCACCTGATTTGGGTCACCAGTGAAAATGAATTTAGGGATTCCAGCCTAGTCCCCCACAGGCATGTGGCCAAACCACTCACAGACTGCTCAGGAATGTAAAGAAAGGAGATGCTAAAGGTCACACTGAAACATCTCCTACACAGTCTCGGAATTTTTAACTCCTTACCTTCAGAAACAGCCCCAGAGCAGCCACTCACCTGCCTGTGTGGGAGAACACCACATGTGCTTCATCTAACACGGAGTTGTACAATATACTTCATAGTTCAAAGGAGATAAAGCAGTTACAGGAAGTGATGAAATATTTCTTACTTCACTGCTGCCATGGATAGTTGACTTGTGAATCTGATATACATACTACAATTCCACAATAATTTCTAAACTCCTTGGAATCGAGAAGAAAAAGGCAAAAATCCCTCAGGATCAGCAATTACAGCCATTAGAGACCTAGGTGCTACCTACAAAAAAAGGCCTTGCTATATATTCACAAAGAGAACAGGTACATTTTTATTAACTCTGTATTAATTCCATCTCAGCTTCCTTGTAAACCAGGCTCTTTATGAGGGAGATGGAGAGACCACAGCAATAAATGGCAACAGGAAAGGTTCTAACTGGATATAAAGAAAATACTTGTCACTAGGAGAATAATTAAGCACTGACACAAGCTGCCCACTGGGATCTCTGTCCTTGCAAATTTTGAAGACCCAAGTGGACAAAGCCCTGAGTAACCTGGTGTGAATTCAGTATTGGCCCTGCTTCAGGCAAGAGGCTGGATTACACAATTTCCATCTGAATGATTCAATGCCTGCCAAACATCTCTTTATTCAATTGATTAACTACCCTCTCTACTTCTGATTTCACAAGTATTTAAAAAAATAAAGTGTCAACCACACTACAAGATTGAGGAGACGCCAGCAGTTCTTAATGTCTCATGACATTGACTTCAGCCACAAGTGACAGAAACTTTAGTTCCACGATTTGTCAAAAATGCATTGGCAGTAGAGGACAAATTAAACATTCCCTTGTTGGAATGAAAGCAAAGGAGCTTCAAGCGTGACAGAAGTAAAATTGCCCCAAGTTTCTTACCTTCCACTCACTTGCAAGTTTCACAGGCACCTCTATGCCTCTCTCCTCCAGCTGTTCCAACTTGTAACCCTCATATTTTCTGTATCCTGCGTATCCCCCAGCGGTCGCTACCAGAACATGGAAGGGGCGCAGGCGGAAGGCTTGTCCTACTGAAGCAGTATGAAACTTCTTCTTGTCTGTAACAGGGAAAAAAAAAGACTTCAGGAGAAAGAACAACTACACAGAAAAAGCTACTATGTGCACCAAGGGATGTCAGCCTAGGCGATGAAAATGTGATCAGAAATCTATGATGGAAGGTACATATAGATGCTCTTGAGTGCTCCAGTTACTGCAGCTTCCCAAGTCCCTGAAACACCCCCGACAAGCACTAGCTGCTCATCTGTTCTTTTAACCTCATCCCCCTCTACATCCCCCCAACATTCTTCCCCCAAAATATATAAAATGGGTTGCCTGAAAGCACTACCCTACTTTCCAACTAGGAGATCTTCTGTTGTTACTATACAGAATATTCAGTTGCTGGGGAACAATCTGTAACTCTGTGGAGCTTCATGCTTCTCGGTCATTAAAGCTTTCATTATAGTTTGGGAATCCCCCAGCTGTACAGGTAACGGGAAGCAGGAAGGAAATGATGACCTGCTGGAGTGTAGGTTGGGTAAACAGGATGATATGCACATTTCTGCTGTACATGATACTACATGAAAAAAATGACATCTAGTATTATGTCTGTTTCTTACAGAGAACTACCAAGCTGCTGCGGCACAACACAAGCCTGCTGTGTGACCCGTGGACAGAGGACAGCTGCGCCAAGCAAACCAGAGCCATGGGATGTACGTCCCTTGCAAAACCTTCAGAGAAAACAAGTGTGTTCAGGCTTAATGGGCTAAGTAAGCATTAGACTGAAGTATTAGTCTGAAGGTTCTCAGCAGTGAGCATAAGTCACTACTGGACAGAGAAAATGCCCAAAGGAATTAGTTCTCAGATCTTGATTGGTGTCTTTTCCACAACAATCATTAACATGGATGAGCCAGAATCAAAAAACAATGGATTATATCTTGTTCCATCAACATCAAGCTTAGTGTTTGACTATGAAAGGACACATTAACAACTAAAAAATTCCGTAAACAATGCACAGAGACAAAGCATAATTGCTTAATGATCCGGGAAGCTTTAGTTCTAAGTAGGAGAGCTGATCAGAAGCATTCAGCTATTCTTCATCCACCATGATGCAAAAAGATGCCAAATAAAAGTAATTCTTGCTCACATTTTGTTTTACCAAACTAATATTTTGCTTATTTATTTCCTACAGATGTGATTTAAAACATTGTTTGAATTATATGTCCTAAAATACATCATAATATGAAAATAGCTTTATTCTTACTGGAAAAAAAAAATCTTATTTTCCATGGAAAAACCCCCAACAAACTCAGCAGCAACTACAGGTACAGTTAAAATTCTAGAAAATATTCTACCCTAAAGGACAATGCTCAATAAAGGACAGGGATCAGTTAGAACAGCTTAAGAAAGCTTTGTAAAGAAAGACTTTTATTTATTTTGAATTTACAAAGACTCCACAACCTTCCTACCTGGCATCACTATTCCAGCAGAAATGTCTGTACAGAGACCAAGGATGCTCTTTAGCCCTAAAGCCTTTAACTCCCTTCCCACCACGTCTTTGGTTCTGGGTGAGCAAAGCTGCTCCTTCTCCAGATTCCCAAACCAAAGCCCCTCAGCGGGAGCAGCTCTTTCTGGTTTGTCCAAGAGAGGCTGTTTCCACCCAAGAACCTCTATTGATTAATTGATACAAATATTTCTCTTCTGTGATAGAGACCAAACCATTTGACGTTCCACAAGCCACAGCAGAACATTTAACTTGTGGATAAATGAAGAGTTGATTGTTCTCCACCTCCAGCGTTAATGCAACAGCACTTCTGTAACTCACATCCTACATTTTTTATTCTGTAAGGACTATCTTTGATCTCCAGGCAACAAAGAGAGGGTGTTTCTATTAATCTATGTAAGCATATTTTCAGTAATGAAATATCCACATATGACATGTCAGACAAAGAATTTGGACAGGCAAGTTAACCCAAATAAATGGTTACAGAAAATGGGATCAATAACTCAGCTGGCAAGGAAACAAAAACTGAAGACTGTATGCAGTTGTTAAACTAATATATGAAAACACGTGTGACAAGTTTACAAACAAATATTTATTAAAAACAAACAATAATATTTGATCTTCACAGCATTACTCAGCTAGAATAACTGCAAGTGCAAGCATCATTTTAATAGTCTTAAACATTTAATGTAAACCTACTTGGATTTCTTGATTTATTAAAATTACAAGTACAGATTTGAATACAAAATGATATTTATACCTCTTCTTTCTTACAGGCCTGTTAAACTGAACTCTGAATTCCTCAGACATCTCACAGTGAACAGCTGGCTAGAGCTGGACTACAAGGCAGGCAATACAGCTGAACAGCTTTCAACAAATTCCCACCAGGTATGTGCTGTTGCTTTCTTATTATCCATTCCATATTAAGCCTGCTGTTGGCCTTCACTGACAGCCACTTCACATCTAACATTATTTCCCTGGTTTTCAAGCTGACAATGGATATCATTTAGCTGTCAGGCTCATTATTCCTGAGTAGGCTAACACAAAGAGCTCTTATCCACCATCCACACAGACTCTTTCACATCACCTTCATGACACTGGCCAGCAAGAGACAGACACAAACATGTCTCTCCTGCCAGAAACACTCTAGAGCAACAGAACACTTAAAAATGTTGCAGGACATGCAAAACCACTAAACTGACATAAAACAGTTTCACATTTCAAAATAATCTCTCTGCTAAATTGTACTGTGTCTTTTAAAAAGTCATTTTTCAACTGTAGACTCCTCAGAAAACTTAAGTAACATGCAGAAGTTAATGAAGAAAAATGAACCTACGGTTAATGGGTTTTAATTTGCTATACAGAAATCATCTTCACTACAAAAAATATTAGATGTTGGGAAAAGTTTAAAAGCTACAGGTAAAGAGATTCCATTATATATGCTCTTCTCCAGAGTCCTCCTTCCTCTATAGCACCTGTTATTAGAAAATAAACAACTGCATGGCTTATTAATAAGCCCCAACAGAGATATTCGTGACTGGGGGAGCTGACATTGCCCCAGATGGGATCCACTCTGCCTTTCCAGTTGTAGCCAATACTGCTCTGGCTACACAGCATCCAAACTGCCGTCCAGATTTGCATCTCTGGAATGCTCCTCCTACCTGTAAAATCTTTGTGGAACAGATGGCACTTCTAAAAGAACAGAGAAGCAGCTTTCAACTGTGGCAAGGGAAGCTCTGTGTCTAAAATGCTCCTCTTGTTAAAGGAAATTATTTCTATTTTTTATTTTTATTGCTACAACATCTGCTATCCAAGTATTCCAAAACAGCTGAGAAACAATTAATAACCCCTCATAAGATACCTTATGAAATAGGTGAATACACTTGTTTTACTGTCTGGAATACAAACCACCAAAGGAGTAAAGCATGATTTGCAAGCTCACGTCTATGGAAATACCATGAATTGAACAGGTCTGTGTTGCTGGACTCCCATTTCTGCTTTTATCTCAGGAATTTCGTATTCACCAATATGTGACCATAACTTGCCCAGCTTTGAGTAACCCTGAGTCTAAAAACACCAGGTAGATACAAGCCACCACTTACCACTGAAAAACGTCCGGGAAGGCGGCTGCTTCCACAGGACTCCAGTTCTGACCCCCAGGTGCTCGTATATAAGGAAGTTATAGCTCGTCAGCAAACTGCAAGTACAGCAAACAAGAAACAATTGCTTAACTACAAAAGTTGAATAATGCAAACATAAGCAGCTCAATGCAGTGATAATCTTATATTCAGAACCTGAATAACACTGAGAGAAATTCTCCTTGAAGTGTCATAGAGCTCTCACTGAGCCTATTCCCTTCTGGCCTATTCCTTCTCTGAAAAAAACAAGCAGAAAAACAAACCTGACAATCCAACTGCTCCTGCAGATATTTATTTAATGTAGCATCTATTTTATATTTTCTTCTTCTTACCAAATATTGACACATGTTCCTCTTGAGCTCAATTCTCTTGTAACAGTGATATTCTTCTGAGCACTGAATGTGCTTATCTTGGCAAGAGCACTTTTTGGGCAACTAGTTACACTGTCATTATGTATCATATCTTGGCCTGTTTGGAGTTCTAAAATATCTGTGATTGTGAATACAAACTGAGTCTTTTTAAAAAAGCAAGCTAATATCATCTAGTTTCATCTTGTTTTACAGGCTGCCCTGACCTACATGTTTAGTAATCTATTTGTTACTTTTCTTTTTTTAAATAAGTGATAACTGATGAGAGTTACTGCTCTCTAAGTCTGCTTCCAGTTTAACAGACCTATTTTATCCAACAGCATGCAAACAAATCTTTTAAGGTCAGTAAATTGCTTGTATTTTGCTGAGGAAAACACAAATGTTTAAAACAAGATTCCTCCACTGACAGGACAGGCACACAGCACCAGGATCACCATCCTCTGTAACAACACAGCTAATGCATTTACTTCCACCCAAAGGCAGTGGTTATAATGGGTGAAGTCGAATTTGGCTGTGCTGATCAAAACAAACGCTGCTTGCAAATGTTGTGGTAAATTTTGTAATGATCGTTTAGCTCCACCAGGTGCTACACAGGTGTGTCATTTAAGAACCTCCTACAACAGCAACTACCTTACAAGACACTTGAATTGGGTTCATATATCTCCTTCCTTGCCATGCTGGTGGGGAGGAGGAATAGTAATGGATTCTGTGAAGAAGGAACATCATTTATTAAACCAACTGGTATAGCTGGAAAAGTAAAAAGGCTGCCAGGCACAGCAGTTCTTTAGAATTTGTCTCACCACTCTGTGCGCTGGTGAACTGTAACGTGAGCGGCTCTGCCACTCTGAAAGCAGATAAAATGGACTTATAACTGGCCAACACACAGAAAAGGTTCAGCCAGGATTCTTCATGTATTTAATATATACCATTTCATCTTTCTAATGACTCTGAAAAGGATCCATCCAACTGCACAAGAACTATTCCTGTTGGCAGTCTGTAAATAAGCAGGTTTAGACAAGCACTCGCGGATGGCACGGCAGGACCCCGGGGCAGCCAGCCCGTGTTCTCACCCAACAGGCTCAGGCAGAGCCAGGTCTGGCAGGTCTCTGTGCAGCCTCCCCATTCCCAGCGTGCAAATGCCACACCTGGGACAGCTGCATTTGGCCCCCTGGCCCCTCACCTGCTCTTGATCAGATACACACCAAGTACAGAATTACTTCATTCGCTTACAAGCTACTGCATCATTTAGGGTGATTCAATTTCAGGAAGTGGTTATTAAGAATGTTAAGAATTAATTTCAGGTGTCTAATGAGTTACATCTACACATTATCTATTTAGAAAAGGAGTCTGCAAATACTGGATTTCTTGTCAAGAAAGTAGACACTCGCTAACCGTGTTTTAATATTAGCCAAGGACAAATCACTATAGTTTTCACTTATCCCCATAAGGTGGTGTCAGTAATATTTCACTCTGCCCTTCAGCTTCATGGTCTCTATTAAAACCACTAAATTAACCCAAATGTGACAGAACAGTCCCTCCCGAAAACAGAGTCCTGTAACCAGGTGCTAAACATGTCACGCTGCTGCCTCATCTCCCGGGACATTATTTCCTTAGTAAGACAGAAAAAGCGTCCCACACTGCTGCAGAACCTGTATGTTTTACATAGCAACATGATGCAATTTTATAATGAACGAGGTCAGCTGATCCGCATGGGTCATACACCAGACCTACACTAATTTGTGGTATTACAAGGCCTGTTTTACAACATATTAAAACACCTGGGATAAAAGGAGTACTTGCCCATCAGCAAGCTGGGAGCCTCTGGGCTACTTCTAAGGGATTCAAAAAACTAATCCAGCTAGCATTGAACTTAAATTTACCAGAAGAGTTTTTAAAAGTCAAGGGAAAACATATTAAACCTTAGCTACAGCCTAAAGCACTAGTATTCTTGAGACATATATGAGTCTTGATACATAACCATGTAAAAAAAAGCACAGCCAAAAAAAAACCATCTGTGTTGGCTTCTTGGGAGCTGTTCAGGTGGCCTGGGCAGAGCAGGACACACCGGGACTTGGTACTTCAGCACAGGTCATCGCAGAGGAGGGATGGAACAATCAATTGCAGACCCTAAGCTCTTAGAAAATGTGTTTTGGCGTCCAACATGGGAAAACAAGTCTCCTCCTTACTCTGAAATCTCTCTAAAAATAGGTAAAGATGCCCAGACTAAACAGTTCACTGTCAGCCTCGCCTTCCCTGCTCCTGACAGCCTGACCTTGATGCGTCCAAGCGTGCTGGAGGGCGCTGGCCTCCTGCCTCTGCCACTCAGCCGGGGCTGCTGGCGTGGGAACCGCTGGGACCCCACGGTGACTCCAGCTGCCGCGGGACAAGGGACCGAACTCCCTTCCTGAGCACCGAGGCCAGATGGCAATCCCACACCGAGCGTTTTCTCCAGGCTCTGAGAGTGAAGGCAGAGTAAGGGGACGGTGTGTTGTAAGGACACTGAACTGTAGCCTACAAACAGCATTCTTAAAGCTGACCTGTTGCTGTGAAAAGCAGCAGCTACCAGAGAACATCTGGAATGGGCTGTTGGTTCCCACCAGGTGCTTCTCAAATCTGCCCTCCCCGGGGTTACATAACCGTGGGGGCAGCACCTGCCCCTCACTACCCATTTCTACTAAACACTTACACACTGACAACTACAGACTGTGAGACCGAGTTAAAATTATACAAGACCACACGCTTTTCTTGCTCAGAAAACGTAAAACCTCCGTCTTGTTCTCCAGCTTAGAGAACGAGGCCAAGACTCCTCGCACATGCCCAGGGCACAAGGCTGAGGCACCACGAACAACGGCACGTTGCCCTCGCCAGGGAAACGTCAGAGAAGCGGCAGCCGGAGGGGAGGGGGCGGCTGCGGCCCCCGGCGCGGGGGAGGCCGGGCCGCCGCCCGGCTCCTCCTCACGCCCCCCGCCCCCTGGGGTGCCGGCTGTCAGCGCCTGCCGCTTCGTCCCCAGCTCTGCCGGGGCCGGACAGCCCCAGCCGCAGCCCCGTCGCCGCGGGGCAGCGCGGAGTTTACGTGCCCGTACCTGCTCCGCCGCAGCACGGCCACACCGCCCCACGCCACGGCCGCCGCCATCTTCCCGCTGCGCCGCCGCCGCGTCCTCTGCTGCGTCCGGCGCGTGAGGGCGGGAGACAGGCGGGGGGCGGGGCCAGCAGGCGGAGGGGCGGGGCCAGCAGGCGGAGGGGCGGGGCCGGCGTGGCTGAGGGGATGGCGCGGCCGGCCGGGAGGGGATGAGGGGCTGGGGCTGAGTGCGGAGGGAGCCGTTACCTGACAGGAATGCCATGTGTATGGTTCCTCAGGGAACATACGGAATAGAGACACGAGTCCGAGGCTGTTCCCCAAAGAGGGATGTTGTATGTGGCGGGGGCTGTTCTCTGGGGGTGCTTTGAGGCGACAGGGCCGTCCCTGAGGGGATGTGGTGTGGAGACAGGGCCCTTCCTGAGGGGACACATGATGTGGGGACAGGGCCGTTTCCCAGGGGATGTGGTGTGGAAACAAGGTTGTCCCTGAGGGTTTGTGGTGCGGGGACAAGGCTGCTCCACAAAGACGGTACGGTACCAGGACACAGCTGCTCCCCAGAGGGAGGAACAGTCTGAGGAGAGAACAGCTGCCTGGGGAGCTGAGCATGAGGCACTTGGGGTTCAGCTGCTTCCCAGCATTGCTGGGGGGGGGGCAGGTAAGTCCTTGAGCACAGACATGGGAGCACCAGGGGTGTCAGGGCAGGGCTTTTCTGGGGATACACACACACGCCACGGGACAGACACAGGGCTGTTCTGCACAGGAGATGGCGGGCAGGGCAGTGCACCAATATCTGCTCCTATGCTGGGGCCTGGATCCCCGCAGCACAGAGCTGATTTTTTATCCTTTGATAGACACATAGATGCTATGTTACTGTGAAGTGGCTAATTACCATTTTCTGATGCTGGTAGGGGAGTAGTTTCACAGGGTGAATCAATAGGAAAAGAATTCCAGAGTCCTGCTGCTGTTTCCACATCCTCAGTACTTTAAGACATGGTCCTCTCAGCCGACCTGATTACTTTATATTTGTGATTAATGTTTGTTTGTTTTCCTGATTTGGCCTAAATTAAGTCCACAACATCTTCATGTCATTCTGCTTTTTTCACATCACCACAGACAGCAGCACAGTATCTGTTTAACTACCTTAGACATATACAGGAAAGCCTTTTATATTTAAATATGTAGAATTTGAGCAGAGATCCAGATGCAGCCCTCATGTACTAGTAAGAATATTAGCTGACTGAGTTGTTGGGATGTACGTGTATCCTGAGCTAAGGAATGGTGGGCTTGGCAGGAAGTCAAACCTCAAAGGAGGTGGGTTTGATCCTGTTGGGTGCTTTGCTACAGGCATTGCAGAGCCATTAGCTTTGATCCCAATCTGCGCCCTGGCAGACAAGTTTCCTCAGGAGTGATTCAGGGATGATTCAGATGTTCAGGTGTAATTAAATGAAACACACTTGTTTATAGTGTATATTAACTGACACTGACTGAACTGGTTAATGATCCGTCCTGATCTAATCTTTCTCCTTGGAATTAAAAGTGAATATGTGGACCTTTATCTATTTTAAAGTTACTTTTATCATGTGTTTTGTTCTTACATTCGTTTTTTTAAAACATCTGTTAATTTGTTGTATTAAAAGATTATATAAACTGCACTCGCTGAGGTATAAAGCAAACTTCCCAACGGGTCCTGAGCTGTGCTAGGCCTGTGCAGGTGAGCTGAACCAAAGGGTGGGTAACACCACCATCGTTCTCTTAGCAAATGGGAAACTGGAGATCTTAGGGCTTGAGAACATTTGTTTGGGGAGTGCAGGAAGTAGTGAGAAATGTGACTCCTGTGATTAGTGGGAAACACAACACTGCAACAAATGTTGCAGATCTAGTGAGGGGACTTGTGAAACACAGAGACAAGCAGTGGAATCCATGTACATGGATGCAAAAGAAGTAAGTGAGTAATAAGAACTGAATCACTAGGGAGAAGTACATAAGGCAACAAAAAAATCTGGGAAAAGTATTGGCAAAAATACACGAAGCAGAGAAAGTACTAAGAAAATTCATAAGATGAAGAAGGAAAATTAAACTAGGAAAAATAATTTATTTCTCCAGGACCCTAGGAATAGTCAATTCTCTCCTGAACGGGAAAGATGAAACTATATTAGCAATATTCTAATCATCATCAGATGAGTTCAGTATGCACACTTCTGCTTTTATATATATATGTGGAGGTTTTTTCCCTGCTGTAGAAATAATGGTGCTAATCATGGCTGCTGTAGAGTAATTAAGTGGTAATACTCAGGCTAAGTGTTAGAAAACAGGGAGATAAGCCAAGTTGGCTGAGATTGCTGTGCTAGAATGGAATGAAGAATGTCAAGAAAAGTCAACAGTGTCACAGTTCTCTTCTGAATTTTCAGGGAGGCATACCATTACTTCTTGTTTAAAGTTACTCAGCATTATCAGGTGAAAAAATAAGGTAAGAAGGACCCTTCAATATTCAATAGAGAGATATAATCAGTAGCTTGGACAATTCACTTAGCTTTAGTTATCTTTTTTGTACGATAGATGGAAGTCTTACTTATCTCCAAAAGGCATTTTGAAACAGTAGAAGCACAATTTATTTCAAAAGCAGAGGCTTACCTTTCTTCCTATGTCTGTAACAAAGCAGAAAATGCATGGATATTTTCTGTCCTTTTCTCCTTCAAATACAAGGATATACCATCCTCTGACAGTTTGTTTTTTTCTTAAATCTGGGTTTATCCTTGTTGATGCCTAAAACCATTTGTTATCTTCCAGAAGCTCTGGTCATCACTGTGGAATTCCTGGTATGAGACAGCAGATCGTCAGGGTAGAGAGAGGATCCTTGCGGAACTGCTGTGATCATGAAGACAGTGCTTTTAATTGTCCTAATCATCTTCACTTTGTTGTCTTCAGGTAAGGCTGATGCCAAGAGGGAAAGAGGAAGGTGATCTCTGGATGGGTTACCAGGTTACAAACGCTAATACGTGCTTTGGTTTTGTTTTCTTCTGTGCAAAGAAGTTGCAGCCAGAACCGTGCCTGTGATTTTCTTTTGCTGTTTGATCATTGGCAGATGGGGACCCTGTTAGTTTTGAAGCAGTAATCCAGTAGAAGTTTGTTTCCTTTGGACAGCATACTCATTAACACTGTCAGGATGAATCGGTGTATTGCAGTCTGCTCCCCTCTAAAACAACAATTTCTTTTTGGAATCGTGCTGAATTAATGTCAAAACAAGTAGAGTACTGATGTCTGATGCTATGCTTGAAGAAATAAAAACTTCAGTGTTTCATTGTAACCATTATTTATTCCAGGCAATATTTATGTTTAATATTATTAGATGGCCAGAGAGCCAAATGCTTAAACATCTGGAAATGTCGATGTTAGAGATGTTGTAGTGTTTTCTATGCAGTCAGTCCTGGGTTTTGTTACATGGTATAAGATTCTTTCAAGTTACATAACTGCATACTATTTTTATATATAATCATCCTTTTTTTTAATCCTTAAATGTGTAGTATCTTCTTGAGATGTATATGATGATGTATTTCAGAGCAGAAGGCATTTAATAGGAAGAATACAAAATAAGTCACAGTACATCCAAGATGGAATCATTGGAGTCTTAAGGAAAAGACGAAGTGTTGTTGACATGTCTGGACTCCTTTAAGGTGTAGCTTTGTAGTCAGTTTAAACCAACCAAACCCTCCTCTCCTGCTGGAAAAGGAGATTTCACCTTCTCCGCTTCTAATTGCATCTTCCTAACCCATTGTTTCTGCTGGCGTGCTGGCGTTGGTTTTGTTGTTGTTCACTTGTTTTTTTTAATTGGTTACTTAGTTTTCATCTGGAAAAAGATCTGGCGACTGAATAGTTCAGTTCTGCTACAGTTCTGCACAGTGTTCCTGTGCAGGCTATTTAATCTATTTGTTTGACATCCAAAAATGAAGATAATTCTTACTAACTTCCTGCTTGGAAGAGGTGAGGTTTTGAGGATTTTGTTGTTAATGTTTATTCAATACTCTATTCAATATAGTGCATGATCCTTCGTTGTCAATAAACAAATTGTCCCTAGTTCCTATCTTTCATAGTGGGTGTTGTCATGGAAGGTAAACCTCTCTATCTTGAGGGAAATCCAGCAAGTTACTTGTCATAACTGAAGAAACACTTTAGATAATACATTGTTCAAAACAAGGAAAGATCCAAGTCACAGAATTGCCATCATAATTTCAAATAGCCCCAGATCCTCACCTGCTAGATTGAGGGGTTTGGTTTCCTCTATTAAAAAGTAGCACTTAATTGTGAATTTATTTCAACTTAAAATTTTCATACTTCTCCTCTGTCCTAAGTTTTCTGACCCTGGAGTTCTGATGTGGGTCTTAATATTTAAAATCAAGTAATCTTTGTCTGGAAATAAAATGGGAAGTAACTACTTCTCTAACAAAGCATGGCACTCAGTGGGAAATGCTGTTCTAACAAAGTGTGTATTAATAGCTCAGTGCTGTGAGACACCTGAGACTTGGAATACCAGTTACTGTCTGTTTAAAAAGTAACAGTCTCCTCTCTAAAGACTAAATTCAACAAAGCTAAAGCAACGTGATCCCCTGTCAGCATCCTCCCTCCACATTTCTTATTCTTTTGCAGGCTTAGTTCTGAATCTTTAGAACTTTGTAACAGAAGCAATAAGATTGGTATGGCTAAATTGTGCATGGGAATACCTGTGTGTGAAAGCACCAGAGGAAACAGCAGAGCAAAGGTTAAAAGAATGGCCTGTATTGATAACCAAGGACATATTGACAGCAATAAAACTGATAAAGCCTGGGGAATGCATTGTTTACATCAAGATCAGAAGGTCTGTGCTCTGATAAGGTCACATCGCCCTTGACTTGCTGGGAGAAAAACTGCAGGCTGATAACAGGGAGATGGTAACAAGGTTACCCTACATTGTATGTGCCATTCCTCCTCCTGCTGTCCCAACAGGAAAACAGACCACAGCCATAAAGATGTCTTTGCCTTTGTTTCCTCCTTCTGGATGGCAACCTTGCCTAAGATTTGTGGAGGGTGAAGCAAGAAAGATTCTGAGTCAAAAGATCATGCTGTTGTTGATTCCTGAAAAATCTACCTAAAAAGTAGTTTGTCGCTGACAGTCAAGAGGAAGCAAAGAAGCATAGTAAAGATTGACTAGCAAACATTCCTTGTCCTCCGTGTTGGGCAAAAGAGATCGTGGTCGGACTGCTTGGGCATATCTCTCGAGTGCCTCTAAATATGAGGGTATGTGAGTGTGCAGAATCAACATACTTGTGAAGTTAAATAAACTAAAAAACCTCCCTCTTCCATGAGGTCTTAAACTGAGGATTTTTTCAATAAATCCTAGAAATCTTAACTTCTTTTTTTTGATCCTACAGGGAAGAAATTCCGATGGTGCACCCTTTCTGACCTGGAGCAGAGAAAGTGTGCTGAACTGTCCAAAGCACTTACGGCTGTGCTGCCCCTTACTACTGCCAGTTCGTTTGCTAGGATTTCTTGCATCAGAGCCCACAATACGTATGACTGCATTGATAAAATCAGGGTGAGTTCACAGAGATTTTAAAAACTAATTTTGAGTCCAAGTCCTCTTTTGAAGAAGTAACTGGTAAACCGAATCCATGGGAGAATAAAATGATACTGAAATGATGCTATTGCTTATATGACAAAGTACATGGTAGCTTGAGAGGCAAGAATTAAAACCCAGAAGCATTCTACTAGATGTACTATTTTACCCTGCTGATGTCCTTGCAATCTCCAGGAAATAAGTAAAAAGCTGCTTGGAAATAAATGGACAAAACCAAACTATCCAGTTTCCATTTCCCTTCAGTTGCCTTCAATGGCAAATCTGACCTGGAAAACAAAACAAACATTTCTCGTTGGTTCAGGGAATAATTTATTTCTTGTTTTCATTCAGTCCTGCAACCCTTGTTAATAGACTTCAGTTCCACTTTCCAGGTCATGGAGATATTATAGTCAGCAGAACACAGAGAGATTTGGGGTCTTGGGGGAGCAGTGGGAGGAAACAGAGGTTGCCTTTTTCTTCAGTTGGCAGCAGAATTGTGTTTTCGGAGTGGAAGGCATGAAGAAAGGGCAAGAAAGGACGTTACAGGAAAATAATAGGTATTTTTTGAAGGTAACTCAGCCTTCATTGCTAACATATTACCATGGTTAGTAGCAGGGATTAAATTAAAACCAAAGCAAATGCTTGTAGAAAGCACTGGTTACTACTTCTCAGGCAGAAACTGTACTCTTGAAGCTGTGGGGTTTTTTTGTTTCCCTGTGAAGACACTTGTTTTGAGGGTTTTGCTGTTGTTTTCAAGGCGAACAAAGCAGATGCTGCCTCCTTGGATGCCGGAGATGTTTACTCTGCTGTAAAGCTGTATGGTTTGACGGTGGTGGCAAAGGAGATCTATGACCAAGGTGGGTACATAAAGCAAAAGAATAAGGTGTACTTCTGATTTGGCTGATAAATTGCTAAGCAGTGAAAGGCAAAGCTCAAGAAGTCTTGAAAATAAAGTCTGTATGTTTTCAATACAGGAGTATGGAGGTGACTAACAATTGTTTCTAAAATACTTACTGATGATGAATAAAATACCAGTGGTGCTTTGTATCTAGTAGACTTTCTGCCTGTGGCACCGTCACTATGAGAAATTGTAGGTATCTACCTCTGCCTGCAGCATTGATCTACTGGAGTTCTACATCTTGGAGGGAATACGAAGGGTTTTACTCCGTCTGTGTTAATTCTTATATCATGCTCTTTACTAATGTAACTAAACATTTACTGGTGATTCTTTAAGATTGTAGCTTCTCTCATGAATTAGTTTTCTCCTTCTCACCCTAAAGAGACAAGAATATAAGGTGAGAAATCTCGTTATGGTAAGATTACTCTTCATTCCTGGCAGACCTGAACAGCCTTTGCAGTGAATGATTTATAGACCAAGAATAAATAAATCTGAGCCAAAATCAAACATTCAATAGTAATGTTTGATACTTGTGGGACATGAATCTGAGAAGGTGGCCAAGTTAGCAGATGGAGGTAGGAAGAGACTAATAAGGGGATGGTATGAGAACAGAAGTGAATTTTCTTTTGGCTGAAGAACCATGAAATCATAGTGGAATTGATGTTTCTGGTGGTGGTAAGTACAATATGTTCTGAGGATAACACATAGCAGTTCTTTCCGTTACGATACCTAAACAGTGTGATGCAAATGTTGAAAATTCCTGAGAAGCAATTGCATTGGGTGATGGAGCTGGATGATCTTGTAAGCCTTTTCCACCAGATTTTTACGTTCTTGCTCTGCATGTCTCTTGCATTGCTTAGTTTGACAAGGTGCAGGTGGCCAGTATTTGGTAAAGTTCCTGGCATGAATACTTACGTTTTATATCCCTAAGATTTTTTTTTTTCTTTAGCCATGTTCACAGAAGTAGTTTAACTCCTGTACACAGATGGAAGCTGCAGAATTGGGATTTAGTTATTTCTGTTACATATTTTGTCCTGTCACAGGAAATTGTGTATTTGCTGTGGCCATTGCCAAACGAGGAACTCTGGATATCCGGAGGCTACGAGGTGTGCGCAGCTGCCACAATGGAGCCAGATGGACATCAGGCTGGAACATTCCACTTGGCTTTCTCCTTGCAAGGAATGACCTTTCCTGGGACGAGGCACAGCCTCTGAGCCAAGGTGGGTGATAGGAGCCATGTCTGCCCTCAGCAAAAGTGGGTGAAATGCAAGCAGATGCAGAATGAACTGAGCTATGTGGAAACAGAAGGACTTTGTGGATGAGATATCCCCTTGGGTTGTCTTTGATTCTGGCTTTTAGCTCTCTTCAGTTCTTTTCTAGTGATCTCAAAGCAGTAGAATTTTTAGCAAAATGGGAAATCTTTGTGTTCTGTATGCATCAGGGAACAAATCTTTGCAATATTTAGCCAGCACAAAGCTGGTTTGAAACAAGCAAAATTTGATGCTTCCAGCAAATGTTTCAAATTTGAAGTTCAGACAATGAAGCTGCATTTGCTGATATATATATTTTTTTTAGCACCATAGTCCTAGTTATGTCCATTATAGGCTTGTCTCCTTTTCTTTCTTCTGCTTTTTCCCATTTGATTTCTTTTATTTATTTTTGGTTTTCTTCCCCCTACATCCACAGTAATCAGTGAGTATTTCAATGCAAGTTGCATCCCTGGGGCTGGTGTTGCTGCTCCTCGACTGTGTACTCTGTGCCAAGGACAAAAATCCTATGTCAGAGACAAGAACCATTTCTGTGAGACAAGCAGTAACGAACCCTTCTATGACTCTGAGGGAGCCTTCAGGTGAGCTCTGTGACACTGGTACTGAATTTACCTTTGGGGAGAAAGAACTTGTGAGGGGAAAAAAAGCCAGGTGACCTGTTAATGGGATGGCATTTGTCTTCCTGCAGGTGCTTGAAAAGTGGAGTTGCAGATGTGGCCTTTTTAGATCATCTAACAATTATGAGTGCCACAGGTAATCAAAAAACTCAGATTCTTTTTAACCTCTGGCTGTGCTCTTTCCTGCATGGGAGGTTGGGGGATATGCCTACATTTTTGTTGTTTTCAGGGAAAATTCAATCCCTGCTAGGAGTTCAGTTGTATTTTTTTTTGGCTCTCCACACAAGTTAGAAGGAAATAGAAAAGGAAAGACTAAGTGAGCAATAATTGCTCACAGGAGATTCTTAGAATGGGAGCAGAGAGATGTTTTTATACAGGTGATTTCTTTACCCTAAAGTCTCTGATGCATCTGTCAGCATTTGCATTGCCTGAGTTACAAGATTCATTGGAAAATTCAGAGTATTGAGCTTCTAGAATGTGTAGTTCCTGTATGTCTGTTTTGTGTTTTTAAACTCAGTTGAGCTCTATATTGACATTTTTGGTGGTTATCAGTAGTATTTGCAGGTAAGTATTTTTAAACAAATGTATTTACAGTGTTAGAGCTTGAAGAGTATTTTAAGTGCCGCTGGCTGAGGTCCCTATCTTTTTAAGAGAAGATCATACCAAAGACAACTTTCCCAAGTGTGCTTGGTGCACTGTCCTGCTTGCTTGATCTTTGAGCAACCTCCTCTGAAAAATGTTTTACCTTCCATCTCTGTGCCAAGGCAGGTCTCACTTCATAGATTTACGAGTGTCCTGTTGTTTTAGAGTCAGAACAACAGGAATATGAACTCTTATGCCCTGGTGGGACTACAGCCGAGCTGACCGAATACAGCACCTGTAACTTGGGCAAGGGGCCAGGCCGGGGCATCGTCACCCGCCACAACTTCCAGAAGATCACCAACAAATTTCTTACTATGATCCAAGTGAGTGAATATTATAAACTGTGTATCTCCAGACACGGGCTTTTCATGCATCTCTGTGTGGGCATTACCACACAGTTTGCCTTCCTTCTTGAGAAATTTAGAGTTAGTGTGAGAAAGGACTAAAAATCTTTTGTTCTGGGGAAGGATCCTGCATTGGCTTCTGGAAGAAGGTTTTACTTCCATCTAAATAGTTCTGCTGTAGAAGGCTGGGAATAAATAAAGAAGGTAAAGATGCCATAACACCCAAACTGGAAACTGGCTGATGGTGCTCACCCTGCCCTGGAACTTGTGTGAATTCTTATGTAGCTGACAGAGATGCATAGGTTCAGGCAGGGTTCACCTTTATTCTTTTCCTTTTCTCAACATATATACAGCATTTGTTACCTTGACATCCAGGAGTCTATTTGAAGCTGAACCTGAAATGCATATTTAAATGCAAATTCGAAGAATTTATGAAGGCATCTGGGCCTTAAAATAGTCTATCAGACAGTGAATAATTCAGCCAGTGAGCTGGGTTGTCCTGTCATGCAGAGTCTGCCAGACAGCAGTAGTACAAAGTCTCTCCTTTATTGAGAGATCTTCACAAGTCTTTGTCAGCACATTTATTAACACTTATCTTAATTTTGTTCCCCACTTATAGCAATGGCACTGCAGCGCTGTTCCTAGGACACTTCTCAGTGGTTTCTTCTCTTCCAGTGCCATCAGGCTGCACAGAGCCACTTCACCCATGGTACTTCCCCAGCATAAAGCCCAAGATATTTTGAACTGCTTTACTGTGCTGATCTTTATCACACATGTTTCTCACTCAGCTATACTCAGTTGCCTTTCCAGGGTAGGACACATTGAGCACAGCCCAATATATTGGAATAACAAAGATGGAAAAAAGTTCTCAAAAAACTGAATCACATGATGCTTTTAGCACTGGAACCATCCACTCACTGCAGTACCTGATGGAACCCTGAGTGCAATGTCACAAACCATTGATATGGAGGGAGGGAAGGGTGAGGCTGCCTGTTGCTGGAAGAATTATCAGATTTTCTGCAATTAAAGGTGTTGTTCTTGTTCTAGCGCCTCTTTGGGCGAAAAGGAAAGGAAAGAGCCAGGTTTGAACTCTTTACTTCAGCACCCTTTGGGGGAAAGAACCTGTTGTTCCGGGATGCCACTCAGCACTTACAGCTTCTTGAGGAGCAGCTAGAGATTGCCTATGTCCTTGGTCTGGATTATGTAGCTCTCCTTAAGGGACTTGGTCATGAAGGTAAGAAGCCTTCCAGAAGACTGTAGCTAAGGAAAGCGTAGAAACATTTATCTTTCTGTGTTATTGCTCCCTATCAGACACATCTGCATAGACCTAAACATCCCCTTAGCAAAGAACAGATTGGTGCACAGGTGACATGATCTCACTGTGCTCCTTCCTTCTGATGCAGGGAGCTCTTTGGACAACAGCATTGTGCGCTGGTGCTGCATCAGTGATGCTGAGCTGCGCAAATGTGAGGAGTGGGCACTGAGCATCAAATCCGACCCATTAGTCTGTGTCCAAGCAACTTCCATGACCAAATGCATTGAAATGATCAAGGTAGGAGACCCCCTCTGGTCAGAAGGTATGATAAGACCACACAGGGTGTGTATGTCCTTGTCTGAGCTGAACAAGAGGAAAAACAGCTTGTACACCAGAAGGACCATAAGGAATGAGAGGGAATTTATGCAGGGGAATTTGCAGCCTGTGGGGAAGTACAGCTGCTTGGTTACACACTTCATCCAAATCCTGGTTTTGTTCTTTTCTCTAACGCTGTTGGCAGAGTAGTGAGGCCGATGCAGTCACCTTGGACGCAACACATGTCTACATTGCAGGGAGGTGTGGATTGGTGCCTGTAGCTGCAGAATGCTATGGTAAGTTCTCATGTGACCTTAGCATATGGGAGGGAATCAAAAAAGTGCCATTAAAAATATAGTTAAGTTTCCACAGTCTGTGATCTTTTGTGACGGGAGCAGGAATCAATATATATGTCCAAATACTCTTCTCAGCTCTTCCACTAACTGGCTGTAGCATTTTTTCTGGCTACTTATTTTATGTCTTCTGTAAAAGGGACGGAGATGCTGACATGGCTCAAGAGGACTGCAAGGTTTTTGGTGGGGTGCTGCCATGTGACAGGCATGACAGCGGTCACAAGATCCTTAATGGTTGTCTCTCCTCTCCAGGAGGAGATTGTGCCCAGGCTGCTAAGAGCATGGAGGAAACAGGAAAGCTCATTCACCTTCAGCACAAAGGTAACAGGACAAACTTGAGAAGGCAAAAGATTTTCCCGAGGCTGCCTCTAGGATTTGTGTAGGAATGTATTTGCATGTTGGTTTGGGAAAGAAATTGCTGTGCATGTTCAGTAGGAGCTTTACAGTTAACGCCAGGCAGCTAGGACAAGAGCTCTGTGGCTAAGTTAAGAATGCAGATCCTCTGCTGTAGCTGAAGATCTCGTGACAGGATGAGGGAGGGAAGAGAGGGGCTGTGCCTGTCTGGAATACTTAGTTGCCTTGGTATAACTGGTTGTTGTCATTGTTTCACAGCACTACCACCAGTTTATGCTGTTGCCCTGGCTAAGAAAAATGCCAAACAGATTAACATCCATAACCTTAGGGGAAGGCGATCCTGCCACAGTCACCTGTATAGTCCCGGAGGATGGTTACTTCCTTCCAGATACGCAGTGGGAGCTCTGGAGAATGCTACTGGGAACTGTGACATTGACTCTGGTAAGGGATGCTCTGGGTTACCTGGTGACTAGACTGTGGAAATCTGAAGCCCCAAATCTGGGAGTAAAGTGGAGATGAGCCCATGAGGATCTGACTAGCGAGTGATGACTGCGGTCTCAGAGGGTGTTGAAGCAGCTCTTCCTCCTGTCTGACTGGTTGTGATTCTTCACACTATTTAGCCCTCTTCTTCCTAGCTAACAGGATGGAATTCCATTCCTGTCTTTTCACATGTGTGAAGAGGCTTTGGAATACCTTGCCCTAATCTCACCTCACTTTTCTCTACTCAGTTTATCAGAACTACTTTTGGAAGGGTTGCATGCCAGGAGCAGATGGAAACCTGTGCAAAGTCTGTATTGGAGAGAGTGAGGTGGAAGGGGCTCGAGTATCCAGCAGATGTGTCGCAAGTCACAACGAACGTTACTATGGCAGTATGGGAGCACTCAGGTAAAGCCTTTTGTCAGAGTCAGGAGTGCAGAGCAATAGCCAGAACTGTTAAGCGACTTTTGCTAGCAAGTATTTTGTTTTGGTTGCAGTTGCCATGGGATATTCAGCTTACTGGTGATTTAAAACAGTCATGAAACCATTTCCAGAGCAAGACAATGCTTCCAAACGTGTCAGGCCTAGAGCATTGGTACTGGATCATTAAAGAGAAGGGGTGGAAGGAAGTTAGAAGGTCAGAGAGCAGAGGTGATGTGGTAAGAAGCAGTGTAGGGTATGGGAGGTAGTTAAGTAGACTGGAGATATTAAAAAAATAGAAGCAGAGGTAGAGTGTTAAAGGTGAAAGCACTCTTATAGGATATATATAATGCATTTAGTTGAATTACATTCTGTTTCCTGGCTAGGCCCAGGTGAGGCTGCACGGACATTGTGCCACAACTCTGGCTTGGGAGCTGCTTTAATGGATGAAGGGGTTGTCTTGTCAAATATGTGGACACTATCCACCAAGATCTATCCTGACATCACTAACTTGTTTGATATAATAACTAAGTAATTACAAACAAGGGGGATACGATACTTCCAGCTACTCCTGTTGTAGCTTCAAATGACTATCCAAACATCAGTCATCATGTAGTGGCTGTCTGACAATTTATTGGGTTTTGGGTTTTTTTGTTTTTACTTTTTCCTGCACTAGGTGCCTAGTTGGGAATCCCAGTGGAAGGAGCTTTGGAGATGTAGCTTTCCTGGAACACTCTAACCTACTCCAGAACATACAGAGTGAGATGCAGATATTCTCTTTTCCTTTGAGAATGTTCATTAGTGTCAGTTACTTCCCACACAGTGACCATCGCTCATGAGGATCAGCTTTTACAGGTTTAATTTTGGTCTATGAAATTGTCTTTGTGACTGGAAAATTGCAAGAACCTTCCTGCATGTGGGTGTTCCAGTAATGGTCAAAATTCAGATACTGTTCAGTTTAAGAGAGGAAAGAGGAAGAATCACTGAATGCAAAGATCAAGGTGTGTGTTGAGTGCTAATTATCCCTGAAGACTGCACTGTGTTTTTGAAAGCTCAAAGCTTGAAAAAGCAGGTGATTTTTCCCACCAAATCTTGTCCCAGCCATAGTGCATGTACCTGTTTTTTTTTTATCAGAGTTTCAAGAATTACAATGGCAGATAAGGGCGATGCTGTGGGCTGTTTGCGCTGGGAGATGTTCTGTGGCTTCATTGTAACGTGGCAACTTCCTTATGTTGTTTCACAGGCACTTACAGAATAAACAGTCCAAATAGCTTAATAGGTAAAAATACTGAAAATTATTTTGCCTTCACAGTTTCTAAACAAAATTATTGCTTCACTATGAAATGTTTAATTTCCTCTGGGAAATACTGACCTTTGCAACAATCTAGTAGTTGGATTTTGTCACTGAAAATGGTTTTGGTGACAGTAGCTTAAATCCCTCAAACTCTTAAATTTTGCCTACTGCTCTAACAGCCAAAATATGCTGCCTTTTCACAGAGTTGGAGAGAAAGTGAACCCTCATTTTGTTCAGCCTGATAAAGCACACTGAAATTCTATTTTAGGCAATTTCAGTAACAGAATAGGCTTTTCAAAGAGAGGAATTTCTCTAAAATCAAGTGGAGGTATAAGGGCCTGGAAACCCACAGGAATTCAAGCAGTGATGAGCAGTTTGGGGAAGCAAAGGACCTGCAGGCTGAATAGCTGGTTTTCAGAAAGTCATCCGATTACAGTTGAAGATGAGGCATGATGAGCTGTTCATATGCCTTGATATTACTCTAGTTTTTAGTTGATAGGAGCTGTTTAAGTTCACCGACCAGTTTCTTCAGTGAAAGCACTACCCTGCTCCTTATGCATTCCTAATAAATGACCACAGAATGTGCTGCATTTGTTTTGAACATATGAACTAAACACCTTCCTCTCGATTTTTAACATTTTGCATGAGATTTGCCCTGTCTTCTGCTTTCATTTTTTAAAAGGATTTGCTTTCACTTAATCTTCTTTTCAGATCTGGACAGCTCTGGTTGGGCAAAAGGCTACAGCGCTATTGACTTTGAACTCTTGTGTCCCGATGGAACACGTGCTGCAGTCACAGAGTGGGCAGGCTGCAACCTTGGCCCCATTCCCCCCAGCGCAGTCATGACTCGACCAGTCACTGTCACTAAAATCTATGACTTTCTGATGAAATCTCAGGTGAGAGAGATAATTGGGAAAAGGTTAGCATGTTATCACTTGTTTTGTGCAACTGCTGAAAACCCTTTCAAGGTCAAAAGCTTTATACGCTAAATACATAAAGTGCCTTCAGGTCCAGTATGATAGAGTTAAGAATGAGCATGGGAGACTGAGAAAATAATTATTTGGATTTGCTAAAGGGGCATTTTGATACCAGTTGCTATTCTGCAGTGGTCATACTTTTGCTGAGAAATAAGCCACTGCAAGACTGCATTGTTTTGTATGAGTAAGGACAGTACTAGGTGAATGTAAGTGGAACCTTTCTTATGCTAGATCTTGCTATAAAACTGAGGCTCACCAGCTTAACCTTGCTATTTATGATCCAAGCTGTGAAACTTATTTCTTTTCTGTTTAGGAATCTCTGGGAAGCAAACTGGATTCTGAATTCCATCTCTTTCAGTCGTGGAAGTACGGTGAAAGTGACCTGCTTTTCAAAGATACTACTCAGTACCTTGTTCATGCCAGTCACATGAGCTATCAGGAAATTCTTGGAGAGTCTTTCTTTCAGCTGGCAGAATCAGTGTTTAATTGCACACCTGCAGGTACAGTCAAGTGCTGAATGTTGAGTTAGAGAAAAATGCGAAGCAGGAAGCCTTCTGTGCATAGCTCTTGCCCTTTTGTCCTGTTAGCAACAGTTTTCCAAGGAGTACAGTGTTTGTAGCTCCTTTAGAGGCTTTTACAACTCTTATCCAACAGCACTGAAACTGAAGCTCTGCAGGAACAGAATAGCCAAGTCATTTTAGAGCAAATATGAGGTTATTGAAGTAGGACTGTTTTATTCCCACTCTGAATTTTGTCCCTTCAATTCCAAAAATCAGTTCTGGGAAAAAGGGAATATAATGTTAATTTGGATATGCCAAACTTGGGAAAAGATAAGAAATTGTATATTTAATGATTGAATTAACTTAGAAATAAGTTAAATAATTTCCTTTTCAAAAAGAGTGCACTAGAGAATTCAAGATCAAAACCTTTATAATCTAAAGTGATAGCCTTTTCATTATTTTCCACTGAAAGCTGTAAAGTATGCATTTAGCTGTCACAAAAAGTGAAAGCTGTCTAGGAGCCAGGGTAAAGCTGTTTTGGGATCTGAAAATTTATATTGAAGTAAATTAAGATTACACAGTAAATTAGACTTCTGTGAAAGAAGTGAAATTCAAAAGGGGAATTTTAGCTCTATTCTGCTGTTTTAGTGAATAGTATCTGAAGAATTAGCTATTTTTTAAGCTGATGGCATCTTTAAGTGTATACTTTCTTCTGGTTTGTAGGCATCTTAGACTTCTGCAAACAGGATATCTGTGCATCCTCAACAAACTGATGGCTAATACTGAGGCTTTGAAAGGCACATACACCTCCATCCACGTTGAAAACAAGGAAATATCCAAGTCCAAGTATCCAAAGCAATCAGCAAGGAAACAGTCATCTCTAGAAATGTATGCTGAATACTCACTTGTATTTTTTTAAGCAGATTTTATGTTTATGATAATGTCATAGCACTCATATGTCACTCCTTTCTTGTTTGGAGCGTGGCCTCATGTGGAACAGCACAGGCCAGTCTGCATAACCCACAGCACAGAACTAGGATCAGCAATTCTGTACAGCTGCTACAGAGAAATCAGCAGTTTTGTGGGAAGAGCAGGGCCGATACCATGGACTAAAATACACACTATCACGAGTGGCACAGGTTAGTCGGTAGCAGTTTGCCTTGCTTGTCTTTTAAAACTTTTTCCATGCAACACCAGTCAACTGATGATTTGGTAGTTGCAGCATTGTCCTCCTATATTTGTGATTTTGGTTGCAGCTAGATAGTCCTTGCTGAATACCCATACGTACTATAGCTGGTATATGTAATTGCTACCAGAATCGCTAATCTTTTCTGCTTTCAACTGGGAATAACGTATTTGCTTTTTTAACCAAGGATTTTATAGTAGTAAATCAAAACATTTTAATCTCAGAACTTAATGTATTAAAGAATCTAATAGCCAGCAGAACTGGATCCTTGCAGCCTTAAGGTGAAGGAAAGCAATATTCAGCCTTGGCAAAATCTCCATTACTTTATAGTACTTTGACACTTTGAATCTATGATTCTATGAGGTGTCAAAATACGATTTATCAATTATACAGCATTGGTTCTACAAGCAGAAGCTGTCTGAACACAATATGAAGTCTTTTAAACACAATGTATCATATATTTGTTTTGCCTGTTACTGGATAAAGATTTCGAATGGACGGCTCTTCATGGGCAGGGCTCATTTTGGTTTGCAGAAGTGCATCCCCTTCTGCTCCCATGCACCCTGAACCAGGCAAGGTTAAGATAGTTAATTAAAAAAAAATCCTTCACCCAAAATTTTCTGGTCCTTGCTACATATGTTGCAGTTGTATTAACCTCAGCTAGCAATAAATGAGATGCAAATAGTGAAAACAGGCCAGTTGCGATAGTTGATTTATCTGCCATATAAGGGAAACAAGCAAACAAACCAAAAAAACTAAAACCAAACCCCTTCACCAAAAACAACAAAGTGAAGCAGCAGTAAAGCACTCAGTTGTAAAACACTCTGCTCAGAATACCTGGTTGTAAACAGTTCGTTCCTGTCCAGCTTCTTTCCTGTTCCTTTCGAGCTGCCCCTCTCCTCCCCCTTTTCACTTCCTGAGAAAGAAAAAATTGGGACTCTGACCAGCAGCAAGGGGGCTCTGTGCAACTGAGCTGAGACTCTTTCTCATTTGTGCCACTGGTTGACATTGACTAATCAAACAAGAGACGGAAGATTCGAGTCCAAACCCATCCACTTTTCAGAGACAAAGGGGAGAGGTGAATTAAGCAAGTCCCAGGATGGTAACGAAGCAGCCAGCAGGCTGTGGCTCTGAAGTGGGGGAACAGCAGGGTGCTTGTTCACATCTCCCAGGTGCTCCCTTGCTTTCTTGCCTGGAGCTGAGGTGCCATCTGCGGGCCTCCCGGCACACTGCACTTAGTCAGAGGGCAGGGAGGAGGAGAGGGAAGAGGCGCAGCTGCCAGCTTACTTTTGCCAAAAGCAGCATGCAGCTGAATAGCAGCCAATTGAAAACCTGGGTTATATGCAAGATTTTATGGGGTTAGAGGGAAGTTGTTTTCTGACATAGACATTACAGATGCTTAATAGGTTGTTTGGATGTTCAGCTTTGCTTTAGAACATCAGCTTTGCTTTAGAACATGTCTGATTGCAGTACATGAACCGCTGGCTTGCTTCAGCTTTGAATCTCTCCGTTGTGAACCCAGCAGGAGCTGCCTGTGTTGTCTGGCTCCTGCTACTCTACTGCATTAAGAGCTGGATGCTGTGAAAGTAGCTAGGATCATGCCTAAAGTCCCCCGGGTCTGTTTCTGTTCCTCTCAAAGTATGGCTATGAGCGAATGAGCACTGGAGTTGCTGCTCCATGTCTCAGTAACAGTGCACACAGGTACTTAACAGTGTTAATCTCTTTGGAGATTTGACATCTTCCCCCCCATGTATGCAAGACAGATATATCATGCATATTTACTGATACAAGCCTAAAGAAGTCCTTAAAGAAACTAAAAGGTTCTCAGAAAAATTTATTTCCATAAATTAAAAACACACACAAAAGAAGCAGTAAAACTTGAGATTCACACAATATTGAACAGAAACAAAATGCCAAGAGCACGATGGAGGCTAATGGCACAAGTGTACAAATTCTCGCTATTTGCTAACTTGATAGCATCATATAGACTTTTAATCCACAGTTACCATCCATATTCTAGAAGAGCACCTGGAACATAAAATACCAAAGGCCCACCTCAAATCAAATGGAATAAATGAGATCTGCTTGCAGACAACCATATCCAGCAAGCATCAGAACTCAAAATGTGTGCAGCCACAAGGCCAGCCAGGCAAATGCTGTAACACACATTAAGTAGCCTTAGCTGCTCCTGTTGTAGAATGATAAGATTTTTTTAGTGCGATCTAGTCATGATTCTGTGAGCAACATCTACAATGTCTTTCAAAAAAATCCTTACTGGAGTGGGTTCACTTTATGGAAAGGCAAGTGTACATATCCTTCAGCTAGGGAATTATGCAAGATCCCAAAAATGCATCCTCTATACTTTTTTCTTTCAACTATCTGGGACAGAAGCAGCTCTGAGTGGCAAATACCTTGTGCACAGTCATCACTGCCCGTGTACAAGCAGCAGCCTCAAGGAACAAGGCTGTTCCACGAGTGCTGTGAAGAGGAACAGAGGTGGGAAAGGAAATAAAAAAAGTGTACAAGCATGACTGACATCTGTATGCTGGGGGGTGGGTACTGATGCTCTGTCCCAACTTACATTTCTATCATCATACAAATGCTAAACCAAAACACAATAATGCTGTATATTTTGGTTTCCACAAACTAAGGTCTGAGACAAGCTACACGACATCATTTTATAACTCCTCCAATTACTGTAAACAAAAGAGAACTGAGTGTCTTCTGTGCTCTGCTCTCTCTGCTGTAGCTGTTAGAAAGAAAGCTAAGAAATATTATTTCAAAGCAAGCAGAAACAAGACAGAGCTGGGAAGCAGATCAAAAAAACCACAAAAACCAACCAACTCACCCACCAGAACCCCACAGGAAAACGCAACGCATTCCACAATTTGAAGCACATTAGAGGTTTGAAATTTGTCTGGACCCAATTTTCCACCCTCCCCACCCATATCCTTGTGTTCTTAAAAGCCCCAGTAAAGCTACAGCTCCGTTGTGTCACAGCACTAAAGCCTCCCATTTTAACAGCAAGTGAATGCTGTGTAACAATCCCATTCTATAGCATAAAACCATAAAAATATATATCTCACTCTTGATACAACTTCCAACCAGTCAATAACTGGGCTATTAAACCAGTATAGGGAAAGTTTTGAACATTTTTTAAAAGGCAATCAACCTTTATTTTCTAGAGATTTCTTTTTATAAAAATAAAGAGGATCAATCAAAATGTTCAACAGCAGCCCAAATAGGTTACCAGACCTTGCTGCTGAAATAGTATCTCAATATGTTAAAAGTTGGCCTGCCTTGTTATTTTACCTCAAAATCCAAACACCACCACTTTAAGCATGCACTCCTCTATTTTTTTTTTTCAGTCTTCCTGATTAAAGATAATTAGCCTCCAAAACAAGAACGTAAACTTCTAGGAATCCTGGCACATAAGCTGGGAGCAAAACAAGCCCAGATTACACTTCTTTGAAGACTCAGGCACACACAGCGTAATAATCCTCTTTCATTTCTCTACTTTCAAAGCTCTGGAATTCAACAGATTGCTTATTTAGTTTCTTGTTTGGTCAGTAATAGAAGTGGCAGAGCAACAGATGATGATGACGATATTTTCAGTCCTGCATTTATTGGGACTTTATTAAATATACCCACCCACTAGATAATTGCTCATTTTGAAGGTAAATAGAAACTCTTTTATATGGGTAGGTAAATAAGAAAGTGCAAGTTTCAAGTGACAAGTGAAAGAAAGAACAGACTAATTAAATTTGAGCATCCCAGCAACGACAGCTCTGCCTGAATAACATCTATAGGCACTAAAGGACAGACTTGACCTGAACAGCAGTTCGCATTCATTTTGAATTATGCTTCAAGTTTAACAGAAATTATCCCAGAAGGGAGCTCTCTTCCTTCAAAAGGTATAGCTGAGAAATTGCCCAGTGCTGCATCAGATAATTACAAATGGCCTTACATAAAGAAACTAAAAATGTCCACATGCCAGGAGGCTCTTTGTGCAACACTTGCTATTATGTACAACAGGGCTGTACAGAGAATATCCAACTGTGGGCTACATGAATTGTGAATGTAAAATGGTAAAAAAAACCTCAAGATGGAGAAATAATTATTTTCTTGTTGACATCAAAATCAATTAATGTTTTTACTAGAATTAAAATAACTTAAAAATTAGTCTCAAAGACTTTGCTGGTGTTCCCTGCATACAACAGCTCAGCTCAGTTAACTGGAGACCGCCTGCAGCGTAACATCTTTGCGGGCTAATTACCTTTTCCTCTGGAGAAGAGGTAGGCACCGGCCAACTAAGTAAAAACTCTACTATTTAGGAAAAATTAGTACCAGGCATGATTTTTTCTGGAAATATCACCTTTTTTGAGCTCGGTCATGTTAAAAGGTGTTCTCATGCAGCAAATAAAGAAACATACAAAGTGCAAGTTATTTAAAGTCTGGTTATGTGGGGCTTCTGCTGCCTGAAGCCAGAAAGGGCACAGGAACTCAGAAGGAACATTTTAAGCAAACAGAAGAAAACAAAACAATTGAAAGCAAACCCAGACAGCTACTTTTAATTATTAAAAAGTTAGTGGTATGTCAAGAATGTGCTTGCTAGAATTCATCTTCATCAAACACCATGTCTCTTCTGTCAGGTTGTTCAAAATAGCCATCACGGTAACAACAGCAGACTCAAATGTGCAAATGATCCAGAGTACAGAGCTCTAGCATCACTGAAGGTGTGCTGCTTCCTCCTCTACACTCCTATTCTACCCCCAGAAGGTGGTTAAATGTAATTAAACATTAGCAGTAATTTCCAGAGGCTGGAAAAGGAATGGTAAATTCTCTGTGGCTGTGTTACACTCAAACAGGGACCTAAAAGAATCCCTCCAATAGCATTAAAAAACCAAAAATTAAAAAAAATAGCACCTTAAAGAGGGCCACAGCCAAAAACTGGTCACTGGCTATGAGAACAGAACAGTAGAATAACATACGAAGAAGTCAGTAGATGCCTCCCAAAACAAGTAAAAGACTAAAGGAGCTGATGGGACCATTTTCAGCTAAACAGCTCCCTCAGATGCTATAGAGACCTGCTCCTGCTCAGCCTCCGCTGCAAGAAAGGCTTCGAGGTCCATTAGCTTCTGACTCAGAAGAGCATCTAACTCTGCGCTCTGTAGCGCAGCTCTTTTTGCTCGGGTGAAACTACCCACTACTTTGATTTTGCCTCGTGTCTTCCTTTTCCGGGGAAGAGTATAGTCCTGAAATTCTAGAATCCGCTTTCTCTTCTGCTGGCTGATGGAGATCAAGCATCCATTTTTCTCCTTGGGCTCCTCGAAGATTGTTTCCAAGCTCCTGATAAAAGCAAAGGATAGAACTCAGGACCGCTCGAGAAGCAGTTAACCACCTTCCAAGGGCAGGGAGACAGGTGGATGTCATAAGCACAGTAAATGCACTTCTAACTTGTACATTTTCAAAGTTCCTCCACACCTCTTGTAATGTATCGTTATCTACAGCTTACACCTCCCACAGCTGCGCATTACTGCTAGCTGAAGAATTTGTTACTGGTGCACAGACATGTGGGTTGAATCTCTTTCTATCTGTATTTTAGTTCAAAAGCACCATTATAGAATCTTGCCTTTATAGAATAAATAGATTTGAACATTAAAAGATGCAGCAGTCTTGATAATCATGCTATGCTTGATGACAGGCAGCTATTCTTAGTATTTTAAAGAATATTTAGTTGCCTTTGAATTTTGAAAAAGTAAGTACTGTACTTGGAGGCTGGAATGAATGTGTAGATGAATTCTTAGTCCATATTCTGTTTCACTGCTTTTCATCCAAATAGTAAAAGGTAACTATTTTTGAATTAACTTTCCCACTTTGTACGAGAGCAATTTTAGAATTCTATCTGCCTCTTCGCTTTCAAACATCTTTCATCTCTGCTTGCTCTCTGCTCAAGTAATTTACATGTACTTTAGTTTTCTGATCAGGAAGCAGAACCAACCTGGCTGCAGGAGGGGACTTGTAATTCTTGTTTGTGTAAATTTCTTCTAAACTAAATTCTTTCTTCTTAAGCCTGAAAAAGTAATGAAGAAGTCAATCAAGAAAGAAGAACTTCAAAACTAACACACAACATGCAGATTTAGGGAAACAAGTATGGTTTGCATTCTGTGCTTAAATGCTGAGTAATTACACTTTAACTAACTGGGGACAGAGAGGAATGAAAAATGAGGCTGTTAAGTACCAAATTTCATACAGTGTTTTTATAAGGTGTGGGTCAACACTTGCTATTTCTGAAGAGGTCAATGTTCCTTCTGACATTCTACGATGTTTTGAAATAATGATGCTCAGAAGGAAAAAGGGAAATCCCTTCACAGGTCACTTTTTTTGTGGAAGCTAAGAAAAGACAGAGTTTAGCTCTTGAGACTGATTTAAAAAGTTATTGACACTGAATTAGCAAGCTGATGGCTGAAGAAATGCATTCCTTTGTCAAAGCTGGGACTTGTGCTTAAAACAGAAATGAACAAAATACTAGATGACTGGTTGGAAAAGCTTTATCAATATCTGGCACTGTGATTACCCACATTGACACTGAACACGTTTCCCTAAGATCATATGGTACAATCAAAGAAGGGACTGTGAAGAACTCCAGCATAATTTCCCTCAACAGAACTTCCCAACAGATCCCTTCATCTCCCTATGCATTGTAGAATGACTTATTTTCAATGTATGTTTATCAAGATGAACTTATTTCTTCTTTAGAAAATAATTCAATCGTAGCCTAGTTTTTCACGTTTTGCCTAAAACTCGGTCAATAGTTCATATCCAATAGTCCTTTATTTATCCTTTCCCACTTGAAAAAAGTCACATTCAAAGACCATATTCTTTCTTCAGTCTTCTATCCAGCTGATACAGCTGTGTCAATCTTTTCTTATAAAGGAAGCGAAAGGCAGACACCACTCAACTGGGAGTGTACAAAATAGAGGTGGTAAGAGAAGCATTTATGGAAACGATTACATTACTGTGCAGGACATGTGAGCAACAGAAGCCAGCACAAGTCCATTTAAAGATACTGCTCACCTTTTTGGTTTGGGCAGTCCCATTGGAGTAAGGTTATGGTCTGGTTTAGGAAGAGTTTTCCTGATTCGGATCTGTGAGACTTTCTTTGGCCTCCTTTCTGGCTCAGTCTTAAGGAAAAAAAAAAAAAAAAAAAGAGAGAAAAAAACAAGTTAAAATGAAGGAAATAATGAGCACACTAGTCTCCACATTTCCCTTTCATATTGGGTATGCATTATCTTCAGAATAAACATTCCTCTTTGTTTTGCCACCTTCTTTCTACTTGAACAAAAGAAAGAAGCAGCACAGACTAGGACTAACAGCCTGGTTTATCTCCCCATTTTAGCAGTTACTAAATAATATTCAGCAGCAGCAGCTTCAAGTCCTGAGGAACCAAGAGTCTGAGATATCCAAAATCTAACATGAACTCACTTTGTTCAGTTCTGTGTCATCTTGGGACCTAAGACAGGCTGGAACAGAAGCATCAGCTTCATCACGGGCACGGAGCTGGAGCTCAGATGCTGAAAGCTTGGGGGGAGACGGTGATGATTCTGGAAGTGAGCAGGACTTTGGAAATGGAAGAGGGAATGAAGCTTCCAGACTGTAACAGAGGAAGAAGGGAACATATGTGGATTAATATCCAATTTATGCTGCAACAGCAGTCCATGCTCTCAGATGATGTTCCTAAATTGCAATATGGGAAAAAAAAGCAACACGGTCCACAGAAATTAACTGCCATTGTATTTGAACACAGTTTTAAACCCACTCTTTTCCTTTTCATCCAGTTAAACAGCTTACAGCTCTGTTTAGTAACCACAGATAGAAAACAACTAATCCTCCTTTTCTGCCAGCAAATTTCTTTAACACAACTACTAATTTAATGCTTTTTGTTTACAGATAAATTTAAAAGATAGCTTTTACATCTGCCATCCCAACACGGAAAAAGAATAGAAGGAAGTTTCAGCACCAAACATCCAGTTGCTCAGACAGAAAGAACATATGTCCAAGTAAGGAAACAAACTTCTATAGTTTCACATATTCATTTCATAAGAAGTGGCACAACATGGTTGCAAGTAACAGAACTGTTCCTGCAATGTTCTCCATGGTGTTTGCATTAATTCCCCTCCAAACTTCTCCATTACATGATCCAGCCAGTTTATTTCACTAACATTTCAATCGGAAAGCTATTCTTGGAGTGAACTGCCAAGAGCTGAAAGCCAAAATGGCATAAACAATGTATTTCTGAGCAAGCTTATGATCCCACTATTCAGAATAAATATCGAAGTCCAAGAGACTCACCATATCTCATGCCCTGCGGTCTGTAGTGCTCCCATACTCTGTACAGGTAAGTGCGGTAACACGGCATAGCTGATTCAAAACAAGAGTGGGGAAAAAAAAGACAGAAATTAGGTCTACACTATAAAAAAGATGAGGAAAAAATATTAATATAATCAAGAATGAGAATGAAAGATTAAAATGATACAAGAGCAGGCTGTGTCTGCCATTTAGTCCACGAAATTGCACTGACAGCTTGTTAGGGAAATAGTCCTACTTTCACTTAAAACAGTAGTGATGAGAAAAGGAAATAAAAGTACAGAAAGAGAGGGAGACAATATTAGTCTGAAAGTTATAATTATTGTTATGAAAGTCTATATTCCTCACTCAAAACCGCCAGGTTTTAAAATTTAATAACCAAAAACCTGAAGGAGTTGGCTACTAAATAAAAAAGTGCATATTGGCAACAGTAACAAGTGAAAGGAAGGATTTCTATCAGATTAACTCTGTTGTTTCTAACTCCCACAGTCTTACTTGAATATTCTTAATCAACTGGAATAACCAAAGGCCTTTCCATAAGGGCTGGTAATTACCATAATCCTATGGCATAGAAGTCAGCATAGCAGCATTAAGTCCTTTAATATGAGGCTTTATTTTTGTGCCCAAACAGTTTTTAGGACAGCTTTTACTAAACAGCAAATCTTGTACTTGCCACTCTCCCAAATTAACAGCTAAAGGTGTTTCACTGTTGTGAAGCAAAGAAGTTACGGCCAGAGCGGAACGCTACAAACTAAATGCAAACCAACTACACAGCTGGCAGCACAGATAAGTCAAACCATAAGGAAGTCAGAAAGACCCATTTCGTGTGTTTGTGCATTTAATATCAGAACTGTAACATTTGGTTTCTCTCGGTGTTCCACTCACTACCCCAGCACTACAGGAACCCTCATCAATCGTGCATCAGAGTCCTCCGTGCTAGAGGCAGAGCTTACTGGTTTATGCAATAATAATAATGAATTACAGGAAGAGAAAAAAAACACTTTAGAAATTTGGAATACAAATGAGCAGTAAGTAGAAAAAAAGATTTCACTTATACACTTCTTGTTTACTTGTATTTATATACCAAACACTTACTGCATAGATTTTTTTTGAACACACACACACACACACACACACACACAAATTTAAGAGAGATTTACTGAATTATCCTTTTGTCACTGTTCCTGTTAATACCTTTAAAAAGTAACTATTAGTTGATGAGAACAGGCTGTCAGTGTTCAGCAAAACAGAATCTAAAATGGAGTTATATATTTTAAATGTTGGGGTTTGTTCTTTATGTTGTTCTACAGCCAAACCTTTAATATTGACTTTTGCTGCACTTGTTTGACCTTCTTTAAACATGCTTTTCCACTCACTGCATGCTACAATAACTTCACCTTAAAGAAAATCGGAGTGGGGCAGAAGAATTAAGGCTACTTCAAACACATATGTGTGAGGTATTTTTGAGGAAAAACAAACTGAGTTTAGACTTTTTTCATTTTGGGTTATTTTTCACTTGAAGTGATAAGGTTTGATTTGGCTTCTCCACCTTTGAGATAAAGATCATTCATAGCAAAACATTCGGTTTTCAAATTGCCCTTTACGTCAAAGAATTAAATCCTCTTATGCTTTAGCTAACTGGATATGCTGCAACCAGCTGCCTAGGAGCCAGGAGACTTAAGTGTGAGAGAAAACACAAGAGCAAAAGTCAGCTCTGATCTCCCAGTCCAAGGATAAGATGTCTCAACAACCCAAGAGAGTAAATTCACCTCATACACAGAATTTTTTATAAGGTGTTTCTTTTGTTTTTAAAGAATGGCAACAATGTCTTAAGTTTAGAGCTCAAACTGTACTTTACTGATATGATTGCCGCCATAGTACTAATTTGGACACTATAAAATTCAGCCTGTACATTGACTTGTATGGGATGGAAAAGAATGCAGGCCCAATAGAACGTGCTGCAACATTGTCTCTATACCATTTTTCAACTTCATTCTTTTAGTGCAGACAACTCCCAGAATGGAGTGGTAACTCCTTTACACCTTTGGTAGATATTAGAATTTATACTAACCAGTGATATACATAAAATTTTAGGTATGTTACCCATTTATACAAAGCAAAAGGCAGCACTAGTTATATGGCAAGACCGCTGGCTACACATGTCGAGCTACGACATAAAATAAGCCAAATTCAGCAGTTCTCTAGAGATTGCCATATTAAACAAAAGAATTAATCAAATCAACTTTTCTACAGCGCTCATGAGCCTCTGCTGTCCAGGAATCTCAAGACTAAAATCAGGGACCGAACTGCCCCATGTCACTGAGGCACAAAGGGCAAAATCTTTGCTCAAGAACATGCAAAAATCCTGTAACAGAGCTAGGAACCTCTTCTCTCTTTCTGTATCTAAGTAAAAAGATCTCAAATGCTGATAGCAAAGTTACATTAAATATGCAGAGTAGGTTTCAGTCCTCTTCCCACTCATAACAAGAATGACACACACACACAAAAATTCATCACCAACCTGAAATGGAGCTACACTTGCTTGTGCCAACAACACATCGGGCACGTAATATCAAAAGGCATAGTATACATAAAGAGATTTCAATTAGCATAGAACAGTCATGGAATACAATTAAAAGTTTAACCAAATGCCACCCCCTGTCCCTTAGGATTCTTCCTAATCTCATATTGAGCATTTTACAGTGGTTCCAACTGGCACTTGTGGCTCAAACCTCTGAAAAAGACTTTCCTACCTCAAATCCAGTTGTTCTGCAGTCACTCTGAATAGACCTAACGAAGTAGCTCACCTTTCTGCATTATATATTCTGATGCATGGTGTGTATATTTTGCAAAGGAGAAGAAAATAGAGTTAGCCATTCTGCCAAAACAGGACAGTATTAAAGAAGTGAAGGCAAATATACTTCAATTCAGCTAACAGACTGTGCTGCAGGGAAGAATCTTTCATGTTGAGCCATTTTTGGAGCAGAACGTGTAGACCTGGAATGGGGGAAACTGACCCTCCAACACAAGCTGCAATTGCCCTCTCCCTCCCAAAAAGGAGCAAGTACATACCCTATACATATTTAATCTCAGAAATAAATTGATGAGTTTTACCTGTTCTCGATGCCCACACTTGGCTGCCACGTGCAGTGACTGGAATGGAGAGGAGTGATTTCGGAGGGGCGGGCAGAAGGACCATGCTGACTCCACATGGAGAGCGCCCTGCCCAGGGTGTATGGCAATGAGGAGACGGGCTCATCCGATACAGAAGTTGAAAACCTTGTCCCTTTCACACCCTGTGCAAATTGTGATATAAATAGTCTCTGGATGGTAGGAATATGACTGGTTAAGTTTCTTCTTCTCGTCCAAATCCTGTAACATCCAGGGGAAGAAAGTGCTAACACTGTGTGAAGGCCAAGCATGGAGCAACCTCCTCTTCTTTCAGCTACAGCATTTCTTCCACGGTCGGGATGAAGGGCAACATCCCTTGGGGTTGTTATAGAGAGAGAGGAATGCAGCTCGTTATCTGGATTGGAATCTTCCTTGAAAGCTGTTGTTGAGCAGCTCTGAGACAGCAGAAAAGAAAAAGTCCACTCTGAAGGCGGCGCTGGCATTTCTCCCTGAACTGGTGTGTGATGTATGGAGCGCTGGGATGTCATCCCTGTGAGGTCTGTCACAGGACTGGAGTCCAATTTTATGCGAAAAGAAATTGGGAAAAACTGGGTATCCAAGAACGAGGTTGGAGGCTTGTGGCTCAAGTCTGAAAAAAGTATTTTGGTAGATTCTGCAGGATAAAGTGCCAAAGGCTGAAAGCTGAACATCTTGGTGCACCAACTGTCAGCCCAGCAGGAGCGTAAGTTCCTGTTAATACAAGAAAAGGCTTCCAATAGATTTTTAGATCTACGCTGGCTGCACCTCTCAGCCACTGGAAGAATTTCAGAAGAATATGGCAGAGGTTTAAAGTTCTGGATGCTTTTGGCAGGTGCCAGGAGTGTGCTGGCCATTGCAGCCAGCTTGCTCAACAGTGCCGCTTCTTTGGTACTTTTCCTAAATTTCAAGCTGTTCAACACACTGCACCCCTTGGCCCTCTGCCTTGGCATGCGCATGAATCCCACGGCTGTTTCCGTTTCCATTGTCGGCGGTTCACGTGGAAAGTACAACGATTTGAGAAGTGTGTTTTCTTGCTTAGGGATTATTTCTGGGGGAATCTCAAAAGGTAAACTTTTAATTTTTCTGCTTTTTCTTACAGTTTTTAGCTGATATGATGTGGGAACTTTTTTGCATGTCCTTCCAGGCTGTATTTTTAACGGAAGAGGTCCTCTTGGTTTATTTGTAGTTCCAAAGGCACCAGGGATTCCATCATACTCTAAATTAAGGTTCAGGTTTTCCATTTCTGAATCCTGAGTCTTCAAAAACTGTGAACTAATAATATCTGTGGTAATCTTTGGCCTTTTAACTTCTTGTAAAGTGCTACATAGTTTATTTTCACTGCTTCTGACAGCAAAAGTCTCCTCTGAAGGACCTTCAAACTTTGTATTTCTTGATGTCACCAACTCATTTGAAGAGCTGTGTAAGAGTTCAGAACTGTGCAACACACCTGGCTGCAGTGTGATTTTTGCTTTCTCTCGATATTTTGACTTCTGTTCTTGTTGTGCCTTGTCTGACAGATGTACTTTCATCTTCTCACACTTCTTCTTTCGTTTAAGTACCTGACATTTCTCTATTTGACCAAGTCTCTCTGAACCTAAAGCCTCGTTTCCCTCACAAACTGGATGAGTTGGTAGAGTGTCCTGGCCTTCTGTCACCTGCTTCATGTTATCTTTGCTCTGTGCATTCAATTCGTAAGGCACACACACTTCACTGCAAACCACACGGTTTGGGGCTGATTCTTTGCACCTGTTTGATAGTACACCCATATATGAATAAAACGTGGGCAATTCTGGGGAAGTTTCTATGTTAAACGCATCTTCAGTTTGACAACCACTCACAGTTTCTGAAAGCAGACATGTACCTGCTAAGTTTGTGAGCTTTGTAGTATTTTTTCTTTTTTTTGAAGGATTATTTAGGTTAGATCCTGGAATTTCTTCCAAAACCTTTTCATAATTCTCAATACTGAGAGGGACTGGTTTGCTACCAGACTCTTCTGAATCTTCCAAAAAGGCGCATAGACGATCTTCTCCATCACAAAAAGAACCTACGGGTAACATTTTTCTCAGAGCTACTTCTCTTCCCGTCTTCTCTTTGACACACGTATTCTTAAACTGCTCTCCATAGCAACTACACTTCTGTGCAGTCACAGTCATGTCTTCTACGGTTACCATGGTACGCCCCTGACCTCTCAGACTTCCCTTGCTGTGTGCACAAGCTCGTGAGCTTTTTGCATCTTTCACAAAGCTAGTTGCTGTTTCATTCTCTGAAGAGGCAATCTTGGTATTGCTGGCTTTTCTTTTAACAGATGTTGTTACAGAAAGAGGTTTTGTCACTGAAGAATCTTTGCTAAAAGCTTCAGCTGGAGACGAATCACAGTTATCTGTTTGTGCATTGTCAGACAACAGACAGAGCTTTTCTTTCTCAGGCACAGAGATTCCCAAGTGCAGAGCTGATGTTGTTTCTGAATCCACCCAAGTCTGATTAAAAGATTCTTGGATGTCAAACTTTCTCAAGTGGGATGGACCTACACCTGGTAGAGCATCAGTTTTCTGGCCGGGCTCAAATGTCAACTGCAGGCAAGAGTCATTTAAGGTAGATTTTACTCTCAGACTTTTTTTGGTTTTTGTATCTGAAAACACATTCATATTTTCTGTCTTATATGCCAGACTACCATGAATTGATGCAGAGGGCAAAAATTGGGCCCTAACTGTATTTTCCTGGTCTTCCATCAACCACTTCATCTTTGGCAAAGATTGATGCATTTTGTTTCCTGCAAACTCTAGCTCTGATTTGTCTTTTGCACATTTGATAAAGCAAGCATGCTCCGAGCGATGCCGTTTGCTATCAGAAAAGCTTTCTTCAGCAGTTCCTTTATCTTCTGTTTCATGTCTCTTCTCGTGTTCTTTTGGTTCGGTTGTCTTCTCAATTAGGTCACTGACAAAGCCCACGTGTCCTGAACAGTCTTGATTTCTCACACCATTTAAAGAGTCCAAATCCAATACATTGTCTTTTAGAGTTCCTTGAAAACTGTCCTCTCTTCCATATTTATGAACTACTGGAGGCAGGTCATCAGCTGGTTTTAACAGTATCTCTTCACTTTGACTAGAGCCAATTGGTATTTTGGTTTCTTCTACAGAAGTAGCTGTAGTTTGTAAGCCCATATTTGGTTGTTTGTTTAAACTTTCTGAATGTTGCTTGCTGCCCGGAACGGGGCCGTGAAACTCACTCTGACATGCAAGACACTGATTTTCCATTGGACAAAGGGTCTTTTTTGTTCGGCTAGCATGTTCTCTTTGAATATTTGCATTGCTGAGTAAGGGACGTGTATCACAGATTGAAGTGCTATACTCAGAGGCATCAGCCATGAGTGATGACACTTCTTTCTTTTCAGTTGTACCTAGTTCTCTCTTCCTTGGGCCTAATGAAGAGCTGCAAAATCCAAAATTATGAACATGGGTTTTTTTGTTCAAATATCTGACTAATAGCTGTTGGCTAGTCTTAGTTCTCTGATTGCCTTCAGGGGCCTTCGGAGAATCTGCAGTTCTTGTTTTATCAGCTTCATCTCTCTGGAGAGCACACATGCCAATTTGTTCTTTTGCCTCATCTCCGTCATAAACAATTTCACTGACATCTGTTACTTTACAAAGATCAAACTGTTTCCCAGCTTCCATATTCTTATTTGAGATCTCGTCTCTTACCGAGGTAGCAACAGACTTCTCTGCAGTATAGGCTGAGCAAAACATGGTTTTTGCTGTGGAAATGTCATTTACCCCATGCAGATCCTCACCTGCATTTCTACAGTCGTCTTCCCAAGGAAGAGATCCACATGCCAAAGGGAAATGTGTTTCCGGAAAGATGATTACCTTTTTACTATTATATCCAGCTGAAGCTTCTCTTTCCAAATTATTATTTTCAGTCTTCTTACCAACCTCACCATTAAAAGAACAACAGTTTGGGAGAACATCATCTACATGTGTGCTCCCTGATAAAATACAGGAAGTACTGGCAGCTGCGCTCTGCTCTTTCATACTTTGATTATTACAGTTCCAAGTGTCGCTATGTTCATTTTCTAAACCAGTGACCACACTCTCTCTATTTCCCATTGAAGACTTTGTGTCCTTTTGGGAAATTTTGCTTGTCATACTCGGGTTGTCAAAAGTCCTGGAACTTACTGAAGACTTGAATTTGTCTTTATGAAGCATAACTTCAGGAACTTGTCCTGTTGTTCCAGAATCACCAAATGATTCTTTTCCAGATGGATTATCCTGAGCCTTGTCTCTTCTTGAAACTTCATTAACAGTGCAAGGAGGACACTCACTACGATGAGGTTCTCTTGATTTGTGTGCAACAGGAGGTAGAGGTACACTTAGTGTATGAATCCAATTAGTTTCTTTGCTACTGGACAAACTATCATTACTATCAGCTTCTGTAGCTTCAACTAAACTGCCAGCCAACTCTTCTGATCTTGTTTTACTCTCAGACTCCTTTTCAAGCAGTTGTGTCTCAGGTGAATATTCTTCTAGCTTGCTACCAAGACCCAGACAGCTGTGGCTACCGGGAAGAGAACTTTTACTGGAGGTATTATAAAAGCAAAGGTCTGTCTGTCCAGTTTCACAGGAAGCAATGTTGTTCATTTCCATCGACACGCTATTTTCTTTTATATCATCCTTGCCTAGATCACTGACAAAGAATTGCCACTTGTCCTTTTTCAACTTATCACCTTCTGATGCAACCATTTTTAATTTTTCTTTTGAGAACTCCTCAGCAGATGAAGCAACAGAACTAAAAACTGAAGAATGATGATGCTCAGAATTAGCACCCTCTTGAGCTTCAGGCCAGCTACCAACGTCAACGTTCTCTCCCACAGCAATTTTTCTCCAGTTTTCAGTAGCCTCTTCAAATTCAGAGCGGTGTGATTTACCTGTACTAGCACTTCCTTCCCTATGACTAGTTTCAGCACTAGGTAATCCTTCGCTCCTTACCACTGAGACCTGCTCTAGCGGTACAGATGTGGTTTCATTGGTAATTCCATGGACTGCAGTTCTACTGGTTTTTAGTGGCGTTTTTCTAAAGTCCAGATCACAGATGCATTTCAGACCTGAACATAAAGCTTCAGAACTTTTTATGGAGGGTGCTCTACAACGTTCTGCTGATGACAACCTATGAGGTTCATTATGTTTGGGTAAAGGACCAGTACAGAAGTCATGAGCCTTGTTTTCTTCATCCTGCTGATGAGTCTGGCAATTAGCAAGTGACGTACTGAATTCATTAACAGGATTTTGTCTGAGTAACTTTTCTTCTCTCCTCTTGAATATAGATACAACATCCCCCCCTGTTCTCAATGGCATGGCAGTGTGGGCTTTCAACCCATTATATTCATTTGTTTCTTGTGGATGCTCTGTGGCTGATTCAATGTCCGTGACTTTCAAAGGCTCTAAAAAATCTAACATGCTGGTTTTTGAAACCCCAGCTCTGGCCATGACTGTGTCTATGTCTGAGCATTCATTGCTCTCAGCTGCAAGACCTTTACTCACTCTGTCATTCCTGTATCCTGCTTTACTAAATATCCTATTCACATCAGCCTTCATACCTTGTGCTTCTTCAGTGAGCTCAGGCAGAGTTGCAGCCGGCACCTGAACATTTGCTTGGCTTTCTTCTGCATAAGGAAAAATAAAGCAAATCAGAACAATATACTGAATTTAGAAGGCATTCAGCTTGCAAAGTTTCTTTTACTATTGTATACAATATTGTGTACAGTGTTGCTTACTAAAATGTTTTTTTTAAAATGAGAACTGATGCTATTAATTCTCCTGCAAGTCTTTACAAGAAAAAACAGACTACCCCACCAAAAACCTAATGTAACAAATGTGATCATTTTCAATGCAGACATTCCCCATCTAGATACAGGCGAAGTGACCAAAGTGTGTGGAGCTAGAAGATTACAGATAACAATGAAATTCAGAATTAGTTTTGTTGTCCTCTTCATTTGGATTCTGCACTATTTTTATTCTTTAAAACATTAGAAAATGAATGAGTGATACTTTTTTCACATCTTTGCTATTACTGCTCTCATATGATTCGACTTTGAAACATAAGGAAATGCAAAACATCTGCTATTAAAACCACCTTCTGCTTTGGAGTAAATAAGTATTTTAACTAAATAACTAAAACACATCTTGTACATTAAAGGTCTTCAGGAAAGTACACAGGCTGTCAGGAAAAAGCAGAGGATTAAATTGTCATGTTGTTCTAGCTATGCAGGGTAATATTTTCTACTGTAAAGCAAGATAAATGAGCTATCCTACAATCACTCATGTATTTTAAATCAACAAAAAGTAACCTGAGGAGAAGCAGGGAGCAGACAGGGATGTACAACTGAAATAGGCACCTGTGTTCTTGGGAGATCCCGCTACTTGAGTGCAACAGGTTCTCCAAGACTTCACCTCATGCTGGTTTAAGTGAGGATCCTCCTGAAACAAGACAGAAATATCAACAGAGATGGATCAGGATTTTCTGAAATGTTTAGTGTGTTTCAGGGGCTGTAGCTGCTCAGCCAGGTTAGTTCTGAATAAAACCACCCAGAAACCTCAGAACACACCAGCTCTTGTGCAGAGCCAGACCAGCACTGCAGGAGGGTCACGCCACTACTGGGCATTCCTTTCTGGTCCCACCAACCACTGTCACCTCCCTGCTAAACAACGATGCACCCAGAATGATTTGTATTTAGCAGCAATTAAGTCTCTCAATGCAAGTAGCTAAAATGTAAGTGCCTTAAAAACACAAATTGTTGCCAATTTGAATCAGCAGAGTACTCCCTCAAGTCTATCGTACATCCCCAAAGCACTCCTGTATAGCTCTGGTGAGATGCTTTTCCTGATTTCTACTAGGACTTGCCTTCCACGACTCCTTCCCTTGGCTCAAAAGCACATAAAGCCAGGAACAGCTGACCTACGTCTACTTGCAAAAAAAACCCCAAGCCAAATCAAAACAAAACCGCACAACCAAACTACCCACTTATTTGAAATATGTGAAAGTTGGAAAACTGAATGACTGCGAAAAATTTAGTTTAATTTATTTGAAAGTTTGTGAAAATAAAGTTAAGAGATATAAAAATCCAGAGTTAAAACCACAAAGTATTTTAGTATTACGTGTCATCCAGTCATTAGTGTAAAACATGCATCTCTGCACCTTATCCAGATATTTCCTGACTTGTATGTGTTCAGTCACAATAATTTTATTCTTTTATTTTGTTTTTTTTGGTGTGTGTGAAAACTATTTACAAACTAAAGAAAACCAATCAAGAAAGTAACTAAAAATCTCAATTTTTAAATAGAGTTTGTGACTCTCCAGTTTTTAACAGCGTATTCTTTGGCCCATTTGTCAGCAAGCCTTTACCTAGAAATAATATTTTTATCATTTGCCAAAGGGTAGGAAAACAACATGTGGCTATGCCAGTCTATTGTTTTGAAAAAGGAAACTAACAGTGATTTCCTCTCTAATTACAAACAATAATTATAAAAATGAAGAATAATATTTTAGATTAAAAACTGAAATACTAAACTGGAGCCCCCTGTAGCATTACAATACCATTGTGAGAGTGAAGTAACTAGTATTTAGTGGTTAGTACCTCGACTGGGGATGACAGTACTGGTGGAACATGCTGTACACACAGAACATGGATACTGGGCAAGGAGCTTTTTAAGTTGTTTCTCTTCTTTTTAGTCACCAGCCAGTTTTATTCTTCATTTTGTTACACACCTGCTTCACACCTTTCCAACAGTATTCAAGAAAGCGAAAAGCTTGATAATATAAAATACTGCTGGTCCACTGAAGTATAGTCTAAATTGTCACTGGACCCGTGATAATCCAAATAACGACACATAGGACAGAAGATCCAAATAAGATGAAACCACATGGACAAAGTTCTCTGTCTAGTCACTCTAACTCTAAATTCAAACTATCGTATAGGGAGGAATATTTGCATTTGCTTACTTGTTTTGACCGGCTTTCCCCAGGAGTTAACACACAGCATTCAGCGCGATACTCCTCAGCCTCTGTGTCTTCTTTGTAATATCCATCACCACAACAGTCCAGTTTTCCAAATTTTCTTTTTTTGTCTTTTTCATCCTCTTCAAGGTCTCCAATCTTCAGTAATTCTCCAGCAAGGGATTCAGTTGGCCCACAAGAAATCACCTTGAGTGTGTCATCCCAACCCTCAGTCTTCTGGCAAAGGTTTTCTACTCCCAAAGTCCTTCGAAGCTCAGCCAACCGACTGTCACCACGTGCCAGCCCAGGCCTTGACACATCAGATTTTGGATCCAAGCCGCCATGAGGCTCTGACACGGCCATAAGTCTGGGGGAGATGCCAGCCGGTAGCCCAGTGTGTGGCTCCTCTGCTGCAGCGGACACGGGAGAATCAGGGAGACATTCCAGCCCAGCTGAGAGCATCAGGGCAGCTGCACACTTTCACAGTTTACCCTAAAAATAAAAGCAATGTCAAATCAACATGCGTGGGAGTAATCTCTAAATTAAAGAAAAGCTTCATTCTTCAAGGTTCAAGGATACATGTTTAAGAAAGATACTTCCAAATATCTTTTTAAGAAAAGAGCTGAGGAAATGTTTGAGTATCTAAGCAAGTGCTTCATTAACAACAGGAGTACGGACAAATAAATATTTCCAAGCCTCATTTTCACATTCCAACGTCTCCCTGGAGATATACCCTCATCTTCTGGAAAACCTGAAAAGAGACTATAAAGCAAATTGCTAGGGTTTGTATTAGACATCCTACTAGCTAAAAACAAAGCATTTTTTGTTTTCCTGCGATTTTCTTCAGTTTCTAATCTTTGGGGAAGAAAAAAACAACCAACCAACAACTTTTCTTCATATGTTTTCTGCCTCAAAGGAACACTTTCTAGATATCGTCCACGAAACACTGTGCCTCTCAGATGAGCACGCTGTATGGACACAGGACACCTCGTGCCAGCGCTCCTTTTCCACAGAACCCCCCGTACTGGCATCAGGATCCTCTTGAGCCCAATATTAAGCACCCTGGTCCCCACAGCCCGCTCGGCCAGCGAGGGCCCACAGCAGCGCCCGTGTCACAGCACAGAGGAGTTCCCACCGACCTGACATGGGCTCCAATGGACCTGGCACCAGCACTGGCGGCATCACGAAAACCCTGATGCGAACACGCTGCAGTCTCGTTGCTCCTGAAGATTCACGCGTGAGCAGGAACGGGCTAAGCCAGGTTTTTACAGAAGCATCAGCTACCCAGTTTACAAAAACACGGGCTTCCAAGGGGAGCGTTGTTCTCCTTGCTGCTCAAGAAAAGCCGCCTGTGAACAGCGCCAGCCTTGTGGGGACACACGGACACGGGCTGCGGGTGGCGACCACCGTCCTGCCGGCACGTACGGGCCAGCGGGAGCGGGCAGGGCCGGGCGGCCCTTTGCTGGGCAGCACAGACGGCTCAGCCCGGGCAGGCTCAGCCCGGACCCTCTTCTGCTTTCGAGCAACAGCGGCCGGTTCCAGCCCGGACAGCGGCGGCGCGACCGGAGCCGAGAGGAGCTACCCCCGTCCCGGTGACCCGCACCCGCCCCGAGGAGGCCGACGCTCCCGGTAACTATGCAACCGGTGTTTGCCCCGGTGCCCGCAGAGGTTGGGTTCGGTCCGTAGAACTCCCGCCGCGCCGCATCGCGCCTGGGCAGGGCCCCAACAGCCGCTCACTCGCCCTCCGTCCCACCTCACCGGGGCCGCCGCTGCCGCGTCAAACCCGGCGGAAGAGGCGGGTCCGCGCCCCCGCAGAGCCCCGCGCTCCGCTCCTGTTACCTCAGCAGCGACCGCCAGCCCCGCTCCTGCCCGCACGGCCGCGCCGCCCGCCCCGCCGCGCTCGCATCACTTCCTCATCCGGGCCGCGCCCCCGGTCCTGCTGGCCGTTGCTGTGGCCCCGCCCACGGTCGCTCCGCCCCGCCCACGGTGCCCGCGCTCGTCGCTCCCGGGGCCCCGCCCTTCCCGCCCACCGTCTCCGTGTTGGGCGTCACGTGACGTGCACGTGCTGTCCCGGTGGCCCCGGATGCGGAAGTGGCGAGCGAAGCCAGAGGGGCCTCGTCGGGACTGTGGCGCCGCGGCCGGCGGGGGACTCGGCACCGGCAGGTCAGGGCCCCGCGCTGCCCCCGTGTCTGTGCTCAGGCTGGTCCTGTCCGGGCTCCCTCAGCGCCCGGGACCGCGCGGCGCCCCGCTCCCTTCCCCTGGGGCTGGCGGGCTCTGCCTGGAGCCGCCGCGCCGCTCGCTCTGCGCCGCCGCCGGGCCCCGCTGCTGCCCGCCCGCCCCGACAGCCGCTGCGGGGCATAAACGGGCGTCCCGCTGCGCTGCTCCCCTCAGCTCTATAGAGCCGCGAGCGGGGGGACACGGCGGTTCTGCAGCGGGACCAATGCCGGGGACGGGCTGGGAACGCTCCGGCCGCATTCGCTGCCCGTCCCGCCGCCGGGCCCGTCCCCCCCCGCTGCAGCCAAGTGTCGGTCTCTTCCAGTCACACAACAATTCCAAGTTTGAAGGTTTTATAGAGTTTATCAAGCTTGGATGTACGAGTGTTTCCCACCGTGCCTTAGTAGCTTCATGATCGAGCTGATTTTCCAAAAAGCACATCTGCAAGCTTGATACTTTATTCTACTGGAAAGCCATACTGTTGTGTTCCTCTGCGTTTTGATTTGATGTAAGAGGACAGCTATAACAAATGTCTTCTAACCAGAAGAGCTTATATTTTAACCTAATAATGTGCTCTAGTTTTATGAAGCAAGCCTTGTTCCTACTGATGACTTCTGGTTTAAATGTGCTTCTAAAAAGAGTAAATTGTAGAAGTGAAGGTTCTCAATTGCAATATGCTCTCTTTCAAATGAAAGTGGCTGGAAGAAAAAAGCGGTGGCTGATGCAGTTATAACAAAGTAGTTAATGCATGTCAGTGCCTCAGATGTAAATTTTTGCTTGGCCCTGTATGTCTGCAGTGCTGAAAGCTGTGCTGTGTTGGTGTGAAATCATCTGGTTGTGGATTCCAGCATCTTGGAAAGATGTGGGAAAAGGTGTGTGAAAGAGAAGGAATGACAAAACCAGAAGATATATCTGGCAGTGGGCATGAGTCTGGGTATTCATTTTAATGCATTTAACACAAAGGTCAGAGCTTATCCTTGAAATATGAGAGAGATAATTTTAGAAAGTGGCAGTAGCTCTGTGACAGTGCCGGTAGAAGAGGTCATCACTCAACCTTCATTCCGATGTTTATTAAAGTTTGTAATGTGCCTGCCCTTCAGGTGTGGTGTTCTTGGCTTGTGGTGGTACATCCTTTGCTCACACACAGAGTATAAAGAACAGTTAGTTATGTGATGACAAGAGATCTGTCTTTGCTTTTGTTTCCAGATTAGATATGCAAGATGTCTTCAGCAGATTTTACTCAAAGTAGCTGAGAAGAGCTGGAATTCAAGATGAGAACGAACAAGGTGTACAAGCTCGTCATACATAAGAAGGGTTTTGGAGGCAGTGGTCAGTATCTCCTGGTTCACAGCAGCGGGACCGGCACACTCTTACATCATTGAAAACAGTTAACTGCTTTATTGATCTTTTTAACAAAACAGTGAAGATGGAACTTTGTGACAAGAAGTATTACCAGCCAGAGTTTGGAGAGTTCTTTTTTAGTAGCAGGTTACAGCAGAATAAAACTGCCTTTGTCAGAACAGAATGAGATTATGCCTATAAAATAAATTGTTTTATTCTACCTCTTCCCCTTTTATTGTGTCACTTTTGTTTTAGCCTTTATTTCAGTCACTCTTAATAAGTGACAGACAAGTCAATGACTGTGACTATGTGTAGATGTTTCTGTGTACTAAGAAAAATGTTATTTATTTGTTCCCTGCCTTTAGACTTAAATTCATAGCATGTTACTAAAACTTGTTAAGATTCTGTAGCTATTTACTTTCCAGCTGATGCTTCTTATATGGAAAATGCAAAAGAAGATTTTGCTTGCATAATTAAGGCACACTCATTTGCTGAACAAATCTTTTGTGAAAGTTCTGTGATTTGAAGGCAGAGGTTTTGCCCACAGGCGTGGGCAGGAGCACTGTCCTCAAGTGAATATAACACCTGGCTGAGGTGTTAGTCCTGGGCTAGTGCAGTCATGGGGAGTAAGTGGTTGCGTATGAACATGTAAACATCTGTGTTTGATGTGTATTTGCTTGTTGCAGTTTTCCTCATTCGTTTATGTCTTGTAGATGATGAACTGGTGGTGAATCCTAAAGTATTTCTTCAAATCAAGCTGGGGGATGTTGTGGAAATTGCACATCCCAATGATGAATACAGGTGAATTCTCTTTTTGCTGATACCAGTCAGGTGTGGTACGTTCATATGCAGCGGCTTCTAGAGGGAGAGGCTCTCAGAGCTGTGATAACTTTGCTTCAGGATGCTGCCGTGTTTTTTTCTGCCTGAAGGAAAGCGAGGGGGATTACTGCAGCAGGAGCTCTTCCTTGAATTTTCTGGGATTCTTTGTGGTTGGTGTTAGTTTGCTGACCTTTCATGGGGCAAGAAGCACCTGGGTGTAGAGTTTACAATGTCTTTATCCTCATTGTAGAGCTATTGTTACCAAAGGATTATTCTTCCATCCTATAGTACATTCTAGGCAAAATTAAACTTTCTGGTCAGCTATAAAAGCATAAACTGTCATATATGAAGCTGCTCATCCTGCAGCCTGTATCTGAAAAATACGAGTATACTTGTATGAGGTTCTGAGAAGTTCCTGTGTGCTTGAAGTTTTAGAGTATCATCTTTACATAAAGAGATTTTTATAATAGGGATAAAGAACAAGACAGAGTGCCAAGCAGAGAGGATGATGTGTGAAACTTTCTAGAAAATGTTTTTCTTTAGCTTATTGTCTGCTCTGTGTTACTAAATAGTTTTGAGAGCGATTTACCAGAGTAGTCTGTTGGTATCTCAACTTATCTACCTTTTTTCTCCTCTGTATGCCAGTCCCCTGCTGCTACAAGTGAAGTCACTTAAGGAAGATTTGCAGAAAGGTAAAACTTGTAGTCTGCACAGTAAAATCAAAGACAAAGATTATGTCATTTGGCTGTACCTCTGATTGACTGATGCATATATTTTAATTTTGTAAGAAAATCAATGCTTTGTCTATTTCAGAATGAAAGGGTTATAATTTTGTCAGAAAGTGCATAGCCAATTTTAAATCTGCTTTTGGTTGAGTAGTGTAGGGTATTGTTTAAACAAAATTGGCTTTTTAGCCTTAAATTTTTGTTTCTGAATTCTCTGACTGGCTGTATACCTTCTTGCAGGAATTAATCCAGCCTAGACTTTGAGTTTATCTTGCCGCCTTTGATCTTAATGATTCTTAAATTGGGCCATAGCTGAAAGAAGCTGTTGTCTTTTGCTGAGGACTTGACTGTTTCCTGACAGTCTCACCGTATTGCTTTTGTACTTGTAAACCGCTTGAAGCCTTTTGGGGATGTTAACTTCCCTGGTGTCCTTTCTCCTTTCTGCGGCAGAAACTATAAGCGTGGATCAGACAGTTGCACAAGTGTTCCGACTGCGGCCATACCAGGATGTCCATGTTAACGTTGTTGACCCAAAGGTGTGTGTCTTTGCAACTTTTTTCCACCTGTCCCTTCACTTTTATCTTGCATCTGTTACGAGTAGTGACTTGCTTTAGAACTGCCCTCCCTGTAATGTTTGGTTCTTAAAAGAACAGATTGAAGGGCGCTACTTAGAAACAACTAATAAAATCTGAGCACTGTTTTTCTTCTGTTTCCTAGGAAGTGACCTTAGACTTGGTGGAGCTGACCTTTAAAGATCAGTATATTGGGCGTGGGGATATGTGGCGACTGAAGAAAAGTTTGGTAAGGCCTCTACTGTCCTCATGTGTAGGGTGGAGGAGATCATGTACCTTTTTCTTTGCTGGCTGTAAAGGGAAATAAGCATTTCACAAAATACAGAAAACTGAGGACAAGGCCAGTGCCATCAGCTCCTGGGAACTGATGGTGTAAGTGGTGCATCAGAGCTGGAGAAATCAACGTAAATGTGTTGCAGAAAAAATAGTCCCATCATTTCCTACTCTGTCGCAGTAATGTTACTTACGTCCTTGGGCACTGCAAATGCTGTTTAGAAGGGCTTTTTTCTTATGTTCTGAATTTTAATAATTTATTACCTTTGGAAGGAATTGAATCCAAATATTTTTCGTGTTAGAAATACAGTAAAGTATCCTCTCTCTGATAGTACCACTTAATAAACAACTATGAGGATTCTTCTGTTTCTGCATCTCTGCAGTGCAGTCTTTGGCTCTTCTAAGGGCAATGAATTAGACCAATGAACCCCATAAAAGTTCATATGTGTTAAAAACTACTTTCTGTTGCAGAGGTTCTATAGGCTGGGAAGTTAGTAGTAAATATGCTCAGTGGTTTTTGTGATTTTTCTGGCAGAAGTCGGGTGTTTGAGCATGGTCTTGTATTTTTTTTTGAATAAATGGGTCTGCTCACTCTGAGCCTGCTGTTCTTCTAACACCTGTAACTGTTCATTTTTAGGTCAGCACATGTGCATATGTCACCCAAAAAGTTGAATTTGCGGGTATCAGGTCAGTGCTTCCTCTGAGGACTTACTGTTACTTATGACTTGAGATTAATGAATCCAGAGAATCCAATTGGAGAATCTTCTCTGAAAAACCCTTTCACATTTTTTTGTTCCCTGACTCTTCCCCAGATTTGGGGGTTGATTTGGGGTGGAAGAAACTAGTAGTAGGACAGCCAACCACACTTGTTGCTTCTGATGAATGCCAAATAAGTTTCTTTTTACCTCTTCTAATATTTCCACCCTTTCCCAAGATGCATTAATAGTTTAGGTGAGGGTTACTTTGGTTTACTGTTGAGATGACAAAGAAACAAGGAAATGTGCAGAGGGAAATGGCTGTTTGACTTCTTTTGGTTTAAAGATCAGGTTTTAACGAACTAAACTTCTGCTCTGCTTTCAAGTCATCCTTGAATGCAGGTTTTGGTACGTCCCTTATTTGCTCAGATGTTGATTCTCTAATCTTCATGTTCACTCTGGTTAATAAATATTCTGCGCTCCTTTCCTTCCAGGGCGCAGGCAGGTGAACTGTGGGTCAAGAATGAGAAAGTCACTTGTGGATACATCAGTGAGGACACCCGGGTAAGATTTCAGGGAGCAGGGCAAAGTTTTTCCCTTCCTTTCCTTGTCGGTTTTCTTGTAATTCTGTCTTGCTTGCAGATTTGTATGGATAATTTGAATTGGCAGCATTGCCAGCTGAAAAATGGCAATAAATTCAGGAGAATGAATGATTAGTAAACTTGAGCTCTTCTGTGCTGGCAGCACTAGGAATTCCTCAGGCTGTTGAAATGCCAGCTTGTTGGAGGCGAAATTTCCTGTAGTGCAGTGGGCACAGTCATATAGTTTGCTCCGTAGTTAACTCTTTGCATTTGTCCCTTTTAGTGAAAGTACCTTGTATTAAAAAAGATCTCTCGTTCCTTTGCAGGTGGTCTTCCGCTCCACTTCTGCCATGGTTTATATTTTTATCCAGATGAGCTGTGAAATGTGGGATTTTGATATTTATGGTATGTAGGTGACTGACCTGGCTGATTGTCAGTGTGGATGGCAGCAGCTGTCCTTTCTGCCGTTACTGCGTATTTCTGCTGTGACAAAATCAAGGGGACCAACTGACTGAACCTGGGAAAGGTTTTCTGTGGATTTAAACATGTTTGGTGACGAGGGCAGGTGTGAGTCCTGAAACCAGAAATGTGTGGAAGTCCTGTGCAAAGAGGATCTTGATGGTTTAGATTTCTCTTAACTTAGAATTAGTGATGAAGCAAAAACCCCACCTTAGCCCAGGTAGGGTCAGCTAGAAATATTAAAACTTTAGAAATTAAGAATTAATCACTTACCTGCGTCATTGTTCTATTTTTTTTTCTGGCTTAATTCTTCAGCAAACCTCTTGCCACTTCCTTTGACCATGTGTTTAGGCATATGTAACTGGGCAGCTACTCAAAACTGAGCAGGGGATCAGTTGTGCATACTGTGCCTGAAAGATGGTACAGATGCTTTCCCAGCATGCTGCGAATGTGTTGGAAAAAATAAAGGTCAGGTCCTTTTGACAGTAAGAGACTTATTTACATCCTCTGAACCACAGTCATGCTTTTAAATGTTTTTATTATCTTTGTTTTAGTGATATCAGCATTCATTATGCACACAGCTGCTCTGATTCTAACAAAAACAATTGTCCTAGAATCTCAGGGTTAGATATACCCCACAGTTGAAGTAACTGCTGTTATTGATGCTTTGGAGATGTTTAATTTGCAGGGGACCTATACTTTGAGAAAGCCGTGAATGGTTTCCTTGCTGACCTCTTCACAAAATGGAAGGTAGGTAGCTGCTTGATTCACCCTGTCTGAAAGATCAAGATGATGCCACCTTAATGAACCCATTGATGGGTCAGTTTGAGGAGGATGCAGGTTGTGTCAGTCAGTGCTAAGATTTACAGGACTGTGAGAGGTGGCTCCTGGGCATCAAAAAAGGGTTACTGCAGGTTTGCATTCAATCATGTATGTGCCAAATGACCCTAATACTGATCTGTTGGATCTGCTGTGTTTGTGTTGTACAGTTTGTTTGTGTGGAGTCTCTGGCTGGACTACAGTCACTAAATGTGTGATAGAGTTGCTTGTGCAATGCATAAGTCAGTTTCATGCAACTTTAGTCATCCCAGGACTCAGTTCTGAATATTTCCCCGGTGCAGGGTGTAATTTGTTCAGTACTGCTCTCTTTAAGCATGAGGAGGTTCCAGGTTGTAGTATAAGGTTCACTGATGATTTGCAAGCTTCTTGAAAGTGAATTGCTTCAAAACGAAACAAAGCCTCACTGCCTCTTGTGGCTGAGCAACCCAGAGCTGTCTTCTGTTTCCGTGACCCTTAAGGTTTTCTTTTTTAATGTGTTTTTCCTGGACAGGAGAAGAATTGCAGCCATGAAGTGACAGTGGTTCTATTTTCTAGAACGTTTTATGAAGCAAAATCTATAGGTATGTAAGTTCTGTATTTTCGTCTTTCTATTTTTTAACTTGTCTCCTTTTCTCTTGAAAGTTGGTCACAGGCTGCCACTGACTTTATAATATATGGCAAATTTTCTCATCATATTCAAGCTGTCATCTTGTTTTAAAAGCAATTTTAATGTTGTGTAGGAGATCTGATATTTTTCAAAGGTGTGGTTTTTTTTTTTTTTTAAATGGAAATAACAGCTCCTTACAAGAAAAGGTGAATCATTTGTATACAAGAGCTTAGGAAGATACGTGCCTTTGCTTCTGTTTCAGATGAGTTTCCTGAAACACATCGTGCATCAATTCGACAGGATCATGAGGGCAGATTTTATGAAGATTTTTACAAGTACGTGTTCCTCCCAGTTCTTTCACCTCTTGTCCCACAGTGTATGTGCAACCCTTGTGGAGAATATCCTGTTGTGAACTGTAGGACCTTACAAGGAATTAAGATAGTGAAAAATATCTGTGTTGGAAACTGGCAGCAAATTGATGAGTAGTCCTCATCCCATCTGTGAGTGCCCACCCAAATTTGCTAAGTCAGTCTTTTGTGTGCATGTGAATGTTGTGTTGTCTGTGCTTTATTGGAATTGCCAATAAACTTAAGTTCTGTGGTGCTGGGAGTAGTTTCTGCAGAAGACGTAGCTGTTTTGCAGATCTTTACATTCTTGAGTGGTTGAAGAGCAGATGGTGCCATTGCTGAGACCACAAGTGTTTCCAGTTAAGTACTGGAGCTCTTTGGCTGATGGTCACAACAGATACAGGTGTCAAATCCATCACTTGATTCTGATCTTGGACTTCTAAATGACCTTACTGCTTTGCAGAATGGTGATGCTATTTGCCATGTAGTGTTGGTCACACATTTGGAAGCGAGAGATTATTCTGGCTGGAGATGTGCCCAGCTTTGTTATGGATCTACACCTTAGTGATTGCCACAAGTACACCATAGTTCTAACGTGCTGCCCAACACAAGGAAGAAACTCACCTTTTCAAGCATTCCTTTTTCTGTAGTTTGTTCATCCCCTCTCACTTCCTTTCGTGCTCCTCATTGAGTTGTGCTTTTTCTAGAGTTGTAGTTCAGAATGAGAGACGAGAAGAGTGGACATCATTGCTTGTGACCATTAAAAAGCTTTTCATCCAGTATCCTGTGCTGGTACGACTAGAGCAAGCAGGTACAAGAATCCTCCTTTCCCATACTTTTACCCTTTTATCTTTTGTTTTTCTTTCTTTTTTTGAAGTTCTTTGTAAACTCCCTACTTTCAGTTGGAGTCTGGTATGGTACTACTTAATGCTCTTGTGGCCAGCCTACTTTGCTTGGCTATTACTGGGAGATACACTAATGCCAAGTTCGTCTGTGATTTGTTGGAGTGATAGGATTTACTACAAATGCAGTGTGGTGTGGGTTTGTTTTTAAAGCTAGTCTATTCAGAGATGACATTCTTTCCTTTTTCTTCCTTCCGAACGCTTGTCCAGAGGGATTTCCTCCAGGTTACAATTCTACCTCAGCACAGGGGAACTACCTGGAGGCCATAAATCTTTCATTCAATGGTAAGTTAGGAACAATGGATAAAAACATACAGGAGATGAACCATTAAAGCAGCTGCTGATAAATGGGTGTAGATTTATGTTGCCTGTTTCTTAATACTGTGAAGAGGAGGGGAATATTAGGTGGTTAAGTTGTTGGTTTTGGCCTCAGAATAAATTGTATTGTGTGTCTCTGGAAAACCAGTGTCTCTCAAATAACTGAGTATTGGGTGTTTCAGGCCTCAGGAACCATTCATAGGGCCTTGTTAGGATGGAACTTTTTCTTCTAGCTCTGTGTATGTACGAGAACCTCTTGGAACAGAAGTTGAAATTTTAAATTATGGAAGCATTTCGAAATCAAGTTGGATCAAACATGATATAGGTGAAGCTGATCCATCTTTTTTGGCAGAGATATGGGTTTGATGGGCTGGAAGGGCTCCCCAGAGATCTACTTTTTGTGATTTTGTACATCAGATGTTGTTCTGTCACCTCAGTCACTGTCTTGTTACTCTCATGGGAGGGAGCACAGGATTTAAAATGATTAGTAATGGACTTTACCTTGTTGGGTTTTTGGGGGGGGAGTTGTTTGTTGGTTTTGGTGTGTTTTTTGTTTGTGGGTTTTTTTTTTTTGAGGTGTTGTAAAGGAAACACTAAGCATATGAGAAAAATACTCCATATAACTGATTCCCATCTTCTGCCATAACTCTTGTCACTCCTGTAGCTTTATTAACATTTATTGGTTGAACAAGACTATATACAAGCCCTCTCATGCTTGCCTGTGCCTTGTGGGAACTTGTTTAATGCCACTGTTAATAGAGAGTCACCTCCCATGCTCTAAAAAAAAAAAAAAAAAAAAGTAAAAAATCCAACGTAATTTTTTCTTTTAAAGTGTTCTCTAATTCTTTCTCTTAGTGTTTGACAAGCATTACATAAACCGGAACTTTGATCGGACTGGCCAGATGTCTGTGGTTATCACACCTGGCGTGGGTGTATTTGAAGTTGATCGACTCCTTATGATTCTAACCAAACAGCGGATGATTGACAATGGTAAATAACTAGCAACACTGCAGTCTTTATGAAGGCAAACAGATACATTTGGAAAAGCTGTAGCCTTTTCTTGCTGTGAAAAAGTATGTGTTGTAACTTGTGTACTTTGGAAAGAGGGGTTACAGCTGGAAGACTTGTGTCCGCACTTCATATCGAAATGGGCAGATTTTCAGATAACTTATAGGCATTTAATTTAATGTTTTTGTGTGATAGAGAACTTCATCTCTCCATGCAGACAGTTCCCTTAAAGGATAATTGTGCGTGACTTGCGTTAGTTTAGAAGAAACGTTTCTTGTATCCTCACTGACACTGTTGATTTATAACCATACCACAGGACTGATAACTACCATCTTCAGTATAACGATGTCTTAAGATCTGATATGAATACGGATTTGCTCTTCAGTTCAAACTGATGATCTGTTTTGGCTTAGAATATCAGTCGTGCTTGGTAGATGGCTGAATTCTGCTGTTCTTTGTTTACAGGGATAGGTGTGGACTTGGTGTGCATGGGAGAACAACCATTGCATGCTGTACCACTCTTTAAGGTAATGCTTCTTGTCCCTTCTCGCTGCTCCCACTAGAAAAGCTACTCATTTTGTGACTAGTTCAACACAGCTACTTGCTCTGCTCCTGAATTCCTCTTACAGCTCCATAATCGCTGTGGACCTGGCGATTCCAGACTGTGTGATGACTACAATATTCCACACTGGATAAACCATAGGTAGGTGAACTCTTATCAGCCTTTGCTAAACACTCCTGCTTTGCTTTCCTCTTTATAATCTGTTGAATTCTCTTTCTTCTTTCCTTGTTTATTTCCTTTGCTCTCCTTGTGAAGCAAAGACATATATTACAATAATCTTGCAGACCTAGGAGTTCTAGACTAGTTCCACACGTTGTCTTACGCAGAGCAAGGTATCCCCTTTTCTCCATCTAACAGCCAGCTCCAATTCACAGGCTGTTTGCTGCATCGCTAACCAACTATGTTCAGTTCTTCGCAGACAGCTGAGCCACCTTGTTTTTCCTTTCAGTTTCTACACGTCCAAAAGCCAGCTCCTGTGCAACAGCTTCACCCCACGGATCAAGCTGGCAGGAAGGAAAGTAGGTATCTTTCTGATTTATCTTTTCTTCTTACTAGCTTGTCAGATATCTTTTCTCAGCCAAGTGTCAGAATCTTTTCAGCAAGGATTCCAACAGCTGTAACTAAGTTTCAGTGTTAAAAGACAGTGAAAGCAAAGCTGCAATGGTTTTTGTAGGGGTTGGGAATGAGGGATTAGTTTGTAGGTCCTTTCTAGGATGAAATCAGGTGAGAAATGTTTTAGCCACCATAAAAATTAGTATTTCATTCTGTAATAAACTCTGAAGAAAGGTGATGGCAAAGATGTGCTTTTTTATGCAGGTTTGTTACTGTCAGTATCTAATACTTCTGAAGTGGTCTGGCTGCCTCGCTGAGTCAGCAGGATAAACTTCAAATCTGATGCTTGATCACACTGGGGGATATTTCCTTAGAACATGCTGACTGTCTCCCTTCTCTCTGTCTTTTCTCTTGCTCTCTTTGTGTGTGTGTGGTTTTGTTTGTTTTTTGTTTGTTTTTGGTCTCTTCATGCTTCCTTTGGACCCTCCAGCCGCTGACTGAGAAAGCAAAAAATAACCGAGATGCCTGTGAGTAATTCTGTTCTGGAATGATCTATTCTACTGACTCCCAAACTAACAAACAGCTGTAGTGAGACAATGATACGTCAGCAAAAACACTACTGACGAAATGTGGGAAGGAACGATTGTTGCAGAAAACCATCAAAACCGCATAGATGTTATCCAGGATGTTAATGTTCTTATATCAGTTGCCTTCTTGGCAAATAACTGATATGGAAGGGTGAGTGTCTGTCCTGGCTGCTTGTCACCTGGCTGGAGGAGCAGACAATATCAGACAGATGCGCCAGCGGTGCTGCTGATGGGAGTAGGACAGGGATTCGCTGCCTTGGCATATTGTCAGTGCACTGGCCACAGAATTGCAGTGGCAGAAGCTTGCATTCTGCTAATCCCACCTCATTTCAGGAAGGTGTACATTTTTAAAAAGAGGCTATCCATTCTTCCAAAGATGCTTTAAAATGTGCAGTTTCTTTGTGAGGGAACTTGAGGCATCTGTTAATGAAGGGATAATAATTGTTGATTATTAATTTAATGTCTGGGATATATGGAGGAAAGACATTAAGGCCTCAGCAACCCTGATTCAGAGACACCAACTCTGTTAATTGAGCTGCCCCAGCTGTTCTGCTCATGAGACTTGTCGTTGTGATTTCTTTTGGAATAGATACTTTTCTTGGATAGAGTTGGATACTTCTAACTTGCAGATCTTGAACATTCTTGAAAGAGGTTCCAGTGCTAAATGACTTCTATTTCAGCATTAGGGGCTCCAAAAGATGCTGAGAATGCCTTGCCCATCCAGGTGGATTATGATGGCTACGATGCTCAGGTGTTCAGACTGCCAGGCCCCTCCAGAGCCCAGCGCTGTACCACATTCAGGTAAGAGGCTTCTGAGTGTACTAGTTCTAGAGCAGGTATGTTATGGTGTATTTCTGGATGCATAGAATGCTTTGAGAAATATAAGGAAAGTTAAGGTCCACATGCTTACAATTGAACAAAGCTTTATCTGTAGTGAGTATGTATGGCTGGTTGTCTGGCACTTTACTTCTAAGGCAGTGTGTGGGAAAAGGCATAAGTATACTTTTTCCTTAGATCTTTAATTTTGTCTGAATAAAGAATGACGCTAGTCTTCCTTGCTAAGTTCCTAGCAGATTTTGCAAGCTAGGTAGAAAAGTACTTGCACAGTAGACTTGCACAGAGTTGTAGAAATAATATCAGTTTGATGCACGGCTTAATAATACACTACTGATGTGCACATAGAGTGGTGGGGGATCTTCCCTGGAAATGATGCCTTTCCAAATGTGAGAAGAAATGGAGGTGCTGAGTGCAGTTCGTCAGATATTCCATGGCCTTTCCTCTGAGAAGAAAGGCTAATTATCCTCAGGTCCTGGCCAAATTCATTCAACAACCTATAAATTTTAGTGCTTTTTAAGGATCGATGAACTTGTTTTGAAGTATTTTTTTGCTTTCCTTCTTTCAGTAGTATTGCCCAAATCTGAGGAGATTGTGCATGTGGACTCGCTTGTTAATATGAGCAGCTTGTAGAAATCCATGCTGGAAGATGCCAGTACGATTTAATGTAGTTACTAACTCCAAGTAGTTTCCCTATAGCTATGTGTTCCTAGCACTGTAGGCTCAGGTCTAGTATCTTCTAGACCACATCTACATTACCACCTTGATGTGTTATCTGTAGAGTGGTGTAAAGTCAAGCGTGCTCTTTTCACAGCCATTTTGCTGGAAGTCTTTTAGTGTTGTGTTCTTCTATTGTATATTGCACAGAAGTATATAGTACCCTCATAGTTTAAAAAAATAGTGATAACTTCCTTGTAGTCCTCTTCTTGAGTTCACCTAATGAGTTTTAAGTCTTTTACATGATTTGGGCCCATTGAAACCCCTTTAACCCAGGAATTAATCTCTTTCATATCACTGGCCATATCTGTTTATTGTCAGCAGGTCTGTGAGGGAGAGAGAAAGTCGCACCAGAAAGAGCTCCAGTTCCTACGACGTGTCGTGCAGCCCGTCCCTGCAGAGCCGCACGCTGCCCTCGGAGGAGGTGAGGAGCCAGGCTTCTGACGACAGCTCGCTGGGCAAGATCTCCAACATCCTGATGATCCCACGGCCTCATCTGCACCAGTGTGAAGTCAGCAGCTCCTTGGGCTATACCAGCACCAGAGGTCAGCCTGGGGCAGCTGGGAGGTACCTTGTGGGGCAGAGTGAAGATGGAACCTTGTGTTGGCCACAGCCTGGCCAGCTGAGGGCAGGTGGTGCCCATAGCAGCATTCATGGTTCACCTTTTCTGCAGCTCAGCTATGGCTGGGTGTGCATTCCCCCTTTGTTATCCAATTCCATTACTTTTTTTTTATTAACTTGTTCTAAATAGCAGTGTCCTGAAACTGATTTGTACTTTTCCCTTGTCTATTGCTTTCTTTAAAATTTGACTATTCTCCTGGGCCTGCCTGTGAATGCGGACATATACAAGTAACTTTTTATTATCCAGGTCACCTATAATTCGTCAAATGAGAATTGGCCTTAGTAGTGAGCCCTGTGGGGGACTCTGCTTATAGCTTCTTTCTGTGGGGATTTGTTGTCATTAAGAGTCACTTTCTGGATCCTTCCTTTTGACAAAGTACTGCTGAGCTATCCTGGTGTGCTGACAGGCGCTTTTTTTTTTTTCCTTCCAATTTAACTTCACTCCTGGACACTGCATGGTATCTTCCATAAACCCAACTCATTTATAGGTAAATTGTATTCCTCCTGCAATTGCTTGATCTGTAAAATTTGACCCCTGAAGGCTCTTTGTTTGTTTTTCATGTCATGCTGTATGACCTCATACCATATTTATCCCGTTACAGGAACTGAATTTACTCATGTGAAACTGCTGTCACACAGTGTACTTCACATTACATTCACCTTTCATGTTTTCCCTGCTGTCGGTTAATATACACGTTTTGTTGTTGCTGTTTCTGCTACTCCTTTAGTTTGAAGGATAGTCCTGTGACCCAGCTGAAGGTGTGCAGCTGGATGGGGATGTGTGTGGAATAGGACTGAGAAGGAGTCAGAGCTTTTGACCTGTTTAAGTTGGCAGTACAGAGTTGTAAAGAAGACCCTTCTTTTGGGGCAATTGCCACTTTGTTATCTGGTTTATTTCCGTCTCCTGTTTCTAACCAACTGCACTTCTGTTCTAGGTTGAGCAGCAGTGACTAACTGCTAGTTTGCTGAAATTGTGTCTCATGTCTTCTGGAAGTAGCCCCTTATTTCAGTGGTCAGATCTGAATGTTACAAAAAACCCATATGTTCCTCAGTTGTAGCTTCTGCCATGTCTTTTGTCCTCATCCTGAAGTTTTTTGTGTCAGTCTTTTGATTTCTTAGGAATTCTGACAGCTCTGAGTAATTCTTCATAGTTGGCCTAACAAGTGGTTTCTCTATGGCTTTGTTTAGTATAAGGTGACATGGTATACAGCAATGCTGTAATGGCACATGAAATAATACGCTTTCTTGTCTGGATTCTTGTTGAAGTTGTAACTTGCAGACTGGCTTGGAATTGCTTTCAGCTTCTCTCCCTGCCTATTCTTCAGCTCTCCTTATTCCCACTTACCCTGGCGAATCTTTATATCCCTAAGCAGTTCAGTCTCTTTTGCCCGGCGTCTGCGTGATCCCATGCTGACTTTGTGTTTTCTAGATGTCCTTGAGAGCATGCTGGAGTCTCAGCAACGTGACTCCAGTGCCCCTGGGAGGTTCCACGTTGGCAGCGCAGAATCCATGCTGCACATTCGGCCGGGGGGATACACACCCCAGCGAGCACTGATCAACCCGTTTGCCCCGTCCCGCATGCCCATGAAGCTGACGTCGAACAGGAGGCGTTGGATGCACACGTTTCCTGTGGGTAGGTCCTTCATGTCATGTTAGATTGCTGTTACTTTTTCCTTGTCCAAGCATTAACACAAGAGAACCAATGCAAATCCTGGCATCTTGAAGTACTCTGCACTGTAACAGAGGCTGAACTGAGGATGTATAGTCTTATATATGCAGATCTTATATAGATCTCAAGTCAGAGATCCTATTTTTTAAAATATTACCATCTGTTGGCGAACTTGCAGCATCAGGTACTGTGGAACAATCTTACACTTGATGGAGACTATTGAAATTAATCATAACTTTAATTTGGGTTGACTTTCAGATGGTGAATTGTTCTTATGTTGGTTTAGCACCTTTTAAGTAGGCCCTCCAAAATGTTTAAAAGAACATTCTGCTTCCCTGGCTTCGGAGAAAATGCCAGAGGTCTCTAAGGTTTCGTAAACGTGCTTTCTTGATTTCTGTTAATTGGCATTGCCTGTGTTGTTGGCATAAGGAGGGCACAGGCAACTGAGGAATCAATGCGGATCTGGTGATTAATGATCGAATTGTAACTGTGTAGGTCCATCAGGAGAAGCAATCCAGATCCATCACCAAACCCGTCAGAACATGGCAGAGATGCAGGGCAGCGGGCAGCAGGATCTGACCCATTCCTCTGCTGAGCTGCTGGAGCTGGCGTACCACGAGGCCACGGGCAGGTGAGCTCCTCAGGGTCAGTCCCTGGAGACTTGGTATGAACGTCCCTGTTCCTTAAAATTTCATGTATGTTACAGTAAGGCAGTTATAGGTTGTGATCTTTAATAATACATTGTGTAAGTGCCCCATATGCAGTATATACTTTTATTTTGAGATATAAAGCTCTTTTGCCAAGGCTGGGGATGGTTTACCTCCCTCATTTGAGGAGCGTGGTTGTTTATCACAGAGTGCACAAGCAGTATAATGCGTCATTCATGGAATTGTTCAAAATTGCCTTATAAAAGCCTGTGTCTTTCATTCGTGATTTATTATCCCAATAGCTTTGACCTTCATCCCAGAATAGAACATTATTTTAGCACAGGGCGTAGCTTTGCCTCACGGTAACTGTTGAGCAATTTCAGTGCTACCATTCGGTCCTGTCTTCCCCATGTAAGAAATATGGCCATCATAAACATCAGGGATGGATTGCAAATGAAAGTGCCTGTGTTCATAAACTAGTTTTCTTTTATAAAACACACTTTGGTCAGTGTTGGGAGCTTATATTGATTGTTGGCTCTGAGAAGTGAAAACGATCCTGCTGTTACTAGATGTGGCCTGGTTGTGGGGAGGCTGTTTTTACAGCCAGAGAAATTAGATTGTTCACTTCACCTAGGCTGTTTTTCAATCTGCACAGTTGTTCTCCAACCTCCAGATATTGTCTTATGTGGGTTTTATCTGATTATTATTTTATTGACAACATTTTATCCACATTTTTCACTCATTATTAAATGTTGTTTACCAAAAACATTTTGGTAGCTTAAGCAACTTTGGAATTGCCAAGAAGTTTGTTTCTTTCATCACCAACTTTCTTTCTTGCTATGTGTTTCTTCCCTCTTGCATGCTTAGAAATTAATGTTACGTATAGTTTCTGAGTGTCCAAGGTGAGTGAGGACACTGGTATTGCCATCTTCAAGCAGTCCTTCAGGAAATTGCACTGACTAATTAACTCTCTCGTGCCATTTTTTCCCTTTTATAGGGAAATTGTTGTCCTACCTTGTATTCCTTTAGAATACTATAATCTCTTTGTGTGTTGCATAATTTCAGTATTACATCATCCTCACCATCTTTGTTCCCATCTTTGTTCTACTTAAAAAAAAAAAAAAATTAATTGCCTTTTTATTGCTTCATAAGTACATCCTAGTGTGCTAAGGTATCTTGTCATTAATGCCAATCTCTTGTGCCATATTCTTGGTAATCCTTTTTCTTGATCTTTTTTTGGTTGCTCCAAAGCAATTTGCTCCATCTGGAATAGTGGTTTTATAGAGCAAGGAATCAGATCTGTAAATAACTAGCTAAGTTTCGTTTCTCTCCTGGGAGGTGTATGGGCAGATGTTTCTCCACTATTCTGCAAAGATCCTGCCTTGGTTATTGCTGGGGTCAAAGAACAAACAGTACGTATAGATATGGAATATTGTTACAGCCTTCGCTGTGCTGCTTTTGTGCCCATCACCATCTCTGCAAACATCATGAAGAGCCTGGTTTCACCACGGGCTCAGCTGAGACGGCAGCTGATTACTTGCTGTTTGTTATATCAGCTCTTGCTAAAAGCAAGGAAGGGCATGAGTGAGGAAGGTTGGTATAATACAGGCTGCTTTGTTTTTCTCCAGACATGTCAGCTCTCGGCATCCCGGTGACGGTGCTTCTTTCCTGAGCTTCAGCGGCACAGAAGAGTTCTCCAATGGTCTGGCTGGGGGCAACGGTGCAGGTAACAAGGCAGTGCCAGAGCACAGGGCTGCGAGAGGAGCCGCTTCCCTGTTAGCAGGGACAAAGTAATAGAGGCAGAAGGTGTGGGAGGTGGGTGGGCCAGGCTGTACAAAGTAGAAAGAATCAATCATGGAAAAGGAGTTTTCAATTTCGAGTGACCTGGTAATGCTCGCTCTTGGACTTTTTGAGGGGTGTGTGTGTGTTTGTTTTTGGTTAAAGTGTCTCTACTTCTCTAGGTATGCCTTATAGACTTTAATATAGAAAGATCCTCATTGTTTACATTTAATAAGCTCTCAGGCACTTACTTCCATAATAACAAAGCACTGACATCCAGACACAAACACATCTAAGTATGCACTGGTGTTGTTCAGAATGTTTCTTCTGGGTGGCGTTGCCTTAAGGTGTCACCCTTTGGGTGACGAAACCTGTTTGAATGTATAAATATTTTACATATACAAGCCATAGGAAAGCATAAAGTTTGGCTGTATCTAGGTTTGGAGAGAAGCTGTAAAAGCAGGTTTATTTTGCATAGTACAATCTGGCATTAGGTGCCTTCTAGTGTTTCTTGTCATTATCTACAAGTGCACTTTCTTCAGATTTTAAGCATTTTTAATGTGATGCTGTTTATGCTAAACATTATTTACACAGCCCCAAATATTTCGTCACGTTTTTGAGAGAAGACACGTGTCTGTACTTTCCATTGCAGATCAGCTCTGGCTTGCTTACCTGACCCAGACACCTCACAACAGGCCACACTAAGCATTCTGTTGGGTTGTCTTTTGTGGGTTTGTTGGTTTGTTTTGCAACCTCCTTCTGATTTTATGGATGTGCTTTTTGGATAGGCGCATGGCGGGGAAAAGAAAGAACTTTAGAAGTATAGTGTTCGAGACTTCTGGTTTTTTTTCAAAACCATCTTAGCCATAAAGAAGTTAGCAGACTTAATTTTCTTGTGTCTCTCTCATCTTGTGTTCACATAGTCACATTAAAAGTGATTTTGTTCTGTTGTTTTCTTCTGTGGATTTCATCTGAATAAGTTTCATTTCCTTGCTTTATTTCTTTCTTTTTTTTTCCTGCCTTCCAGATAGACTTTATTTGTTCTCGCATTTGCTAAACTGCATTTCAGCTGCTGGATACAATTTGCATGATGCAGATGCAGAGCATATCCTGGCAATAAACGCGCGTGCATTTTATAGAAGTCTCTTGTGTCCATAGATGAGATATAAATCACGTATGTGGTAGAAGTTAATCTGTGCCTGTCATTGTGAAAGTCGTTATGAGCACCTTCCCTGACGAACCGCCCGCAGCCATCTGTAGCTGCCACACTGTGACTCAGTGATTTGACTTCTGTTTCTCCCTTATGGTTTGAGTCACCTATGCAGTGAAACTCTTTTATTATTACGATTTCCAAAAATATGATTTCTCAGTGAGTCTGGTTCTCCTCTGCTGCCCACAGCGTGTTTTGCTGCAACGTGGGCTTCACAGTGAAAAATCACCCCATCTATTTCCATTGATGTTCAGTATGCTTTCTCTGTTGTCCAGCAGATGGTAGATGATAGTTCAGAGCAGATAAATCTTGTTGCAATTCCCTAACTAGATGGCAGATGGCATCAGCAGAGCTGTTGAAAGGTGAATGCCAATTCGAGTCAGCTCCTCTACTGTTTTACTGGCATCATCGTGGAAGGAGATAACAATCCATTCTGCTAGGAAATGCTGTTTAGAGTAACAGCCGCAATGTTGATATCAATTTCCTAGATAAATCTACATAAGCTAGTTTTATAAAAATGGTTCCTTGTAAATGTTTGGAGGCTTCCTGAAACTTGTATTTTGATAAATGCCTTTTAAGCCAGTGATTTTTCTTGTCTCCTTAGCTGCTTGTTTCCTCTCATGTGCCACAACAGCTGTTTATTCAGCTACATGATGAACCAGCTCAGGGATCTGATCCAAATGAAGAGTAACTGGGGTTTTTCTTTGCTGTATGGATTGTTTCACTGTCACTACACCAATATTGATACAAATGCAGCAAACATATGAAATGGGACTAGGAAAAACTGGCCAAGGGGTACAATAGCATCATGTTACCTTAGCGTTCACTGAGGTGTAGTTTTAGTATCTGTTTTCCAGATTAATTGGCTGCTTAGAACAAATCTGTTTGACAGTGAGAAAAATCATGGTGTCTTAAGTCCTAACCAAATTTTAAATATAATTTATTAGTCTTAAGTCTCTTATTGGTCTTCATTTAGGTTAGTATAAACTGAATAAACTGAATTTTGCTCAAAAACTGAACATCTCTTCCCTAGCTCTTATTTTATCTCACAATGAATAAAAGCTTTGTTGCTATTCTTAGTGAAGTATGGACCAAGGTGTATCTCAGATTGACTCATAATGGAAGTTGCTATGTGTTCAGAACATGGTAGTTGGTGTTTAATTTATTGGACCTACTTAGCGGGCAGCCTGGCAAGGGATGAAAAGGTAGTTTGTATTCACTGCATCAAGAAGATCAACTGTTTGTTTTGTTTCCTCCCCACCCCCTGGCTGAGAGGTGAAATGTGTGCTGGCAGTTTATGCCTAAAAATGTTGGATTTGGAGTAAATCTGTATTGTAGTTTTCATAAATTTCTTACTCTTTAGACTCCTAGATAATTAGAGTCTTATATATGGGTTCTCTTCTCCCACCAGGTGCAAGTCTGTTATAATTTCTCTTCTTGCTGCTCCTGTGTTTTATGAAAGTCTTCCCCTTAACTTATCCCTTATACATAAAATGAGAAAACCAATAAAAAAAGATTCTGGCTTTACGTACTAATGTATTTAAAAGTACTTAGCTGCTGAGACCTAGAGATTAGCAAACTAAATGATTACAGGTGACTCCTCTCTTCTTGTTATTTGCTTTTTTTATGGCATCTACTTTTCAAGATGTTTCACCGTTTTGAGGAGGTTGGTTTTGCTTGTTTTTCAGGTACTGAACACTTCTAATAAGCTGGGAGTTTTTTGCCTCATTAGTTGGTTTTGTGTATTTTTCTGCTATGCAGAACCCCGAGTTCTTTGCAAGAAGAGAAATGCCATATTCTTAAAACATTTGCAAGCTCTTTTATTTATTTTTATTTGAAATGAAAGCAAAGTGCATAATTGCTTAAAATAATATACATATTTATGCCTTGTAGGGATGAACCTCAAAACCCAGAACAAGGATTCCTTGGAAGATGCCATCTCTAACTCTCCAGATCCAAGTAAGCAGGAGAAAGGTTTGGAAGAGTTTGCATAGGTGGGAAGGCAGGGAGGGAAAGGGCACGTACAGATACAAAGGCATCAGGAGATGGTAGGCAAGAAACTGTGGAGCCTCCTTGGCTTTTAGCAGCAGTTTCTTTTGCCTTGCAGTAACTTGCAGGATCTCCCTGATCTGTGTCTCTCTGTGATGGTAGTTCTGTATCTCTTAAGAATATGTGTAACTAGTTGCCATGTTATCTGAAATGCTTTACTTACCAGACACTATTATGCGAAAAGCTAAAGCTGCCAAACTCTTATCTGCCTCTCAATATGAGAAGTTTGCTTGGCAAAGCAGGAATAGTACAGTCACTTTCTGAGTCGGGTGCCATTGACTGAGAAATATCTGTCTATAATACAGAAACAAGTGTGTGACTAGTTAAGAAAACGCTTTCTTTTTAGCAGTCTGTCCTGTGTTACTTTTTTGTGCAGTGTTCCTGCCATTAATATTAACATTTTTATAGTAAAATAACTTCCTGTCTGTAAGGTCTCTGACAAGAAGTTAAGAATTAGTAGTTGGCCAAGTGCCTTGATACAATGGAGGCAGGTTAGAATGTAGTGCAGTAGTGAACTGATGATGTGATGTCGTTCAGTTAGTTTTTGCTTTTTAATGTCTAATTTTAGTCTCTGTAATCTCAAAACTGCAACATAGCTCTAGGAAAGTGTGTGGGGAAGGATTGGTTTCCAAGTTGTTGTTTTTCTGGTCTTTCCACCCCTCTGGGTCTGTCTTCTGTTTTTATAACTATAGAAATACTCCCTTTTCTGCTGTTGTACTATTCTAGAAAGTCACTCTTTCTCTCCTCATCCCCAGCTCCTTCTGCAGTTGTCTAAGATGCAAAGCTGGTCTGATTTTCTTGTTCGGACTTGGAATGTTGGTCTGTTTTAATAATAATGAATAACTGCACCTGACTTGCTGTAATTTTGGAAGAGCGGTGGCTATGTCAGCTCTAGCTTTCAATCAGCAGAAAATTAAATGTATTAACTTTGAATGCCATTTGCTGCATGATGGGATTGAATTAAATGAGCATGTGCACTGCATTGTTTAACAAACTCTGTCTCTTTCTCTCCCTCCCTTCTTCCCCTCCTACTTTCCTTTTCCCTTCCCATTCCACCCTCTTTTTGTCCCTGTTGACACCATCTCTGTTTTTGTCCCTCATTCTCTCTAACCTTCCTCTTCACGCATTTCTTCCATCTTCCTCCGCACCCTGTTTTTGCTGTGGGTCACCATATATGCCCCATTGTCTGCCCCCCATGATACAACGAGGCAGTTCTGACGCTGTCTGCTCCCCCCGTAGTGCCAGGCTTCTGTTGTACAGTCGGAGTGGACTGGAAATCCCTCACTACTCCGGCCTGTCTCCCCCTCACCACGGACTACTTCCCCGACCGGCAGAGCCTGCAGAACGATTACACGGAGGGTTGCTATGATCTCCTCCCAGAAGCTGACATGGACAGGTTTGGCCAGCATCTTCTCTATAACTTGCCTTGAATCCAAGTGCTTGAGGTGCAGTTGATGGAAGCGTAACATGTTGGGGGCTGTACAAGAGAAAGATCAATTGCTAACATAGTTAGCAGCAGAATACTTAAGATTTTCTCTTTTCAGTGGTAACTTTGCACCTTTTCTGATGTTACTGTCAAATGGTATTATGTAGATTTTATGCTAGAAATTGTTTGCATACAAAATTTACGTCTCTTTTGTTGTTCTGTTGTGTTTCAATCCAAAAAATCAACCCCAAGCTATCATCTTCGATCCGTTTTCTACCAGGTATTTTGGAAACATTAAATAAGCAAATGCATGTGTACACACAGTGATGAAGATCCTTATCCTCACTTTCAGGGATATTTAGTTTAAAGAATCTTGGTGGAAAATAGTATTAGTGGGATAAATAGAACTTCTTGGCTTGTCTTGGAGGTCTCTGGTAACTGTTCTTTAATAGGGTTGGTTTGGTTTTCTTCTGAAGCTGTCTCATCTTAAACATTTTTCAAACTTTCCACAACTTGTAAGATATCAGAAAGACCTGTTCATGGGAACAAAAGAAAAATATTAGTCAGGGTGACTGAAATACGTAGGAAATAGCAGGATGAATGAAGAAACACCTAAAACAAGGAAGACGGAGTTCAGAGCTCAAGTAGCTGTAATAAGATGCTGTAGTGATGTATGTTTTGATCTCTCTCTGCTCTAGACCTCCTGCTGTGGGAGCGGGTGGAGCATTGACTGCACGCTTGCAGTTCTGACCTCTGCTGAACATTTACAAACCACACTGATGTGCTCTGCAAAATGCCGTAAAAGTGATCAGTGGTGAATTTATTGGAAGATTAGCAGCCGTTGTACCAAATTTGTTACTAGTTGCAAAGCTGCTTTCAAAGGCATTAATAAGTATTGCCAGCCAGGTAATCGTCACCTGTTTAAAACAAAGGTGCCTGTGTGTCTCTCCTGTCCTGCAGGTTGGTTTTCACAGGCAGAGGGCTCCACTTGCACAGAGCCCAGCACAGGCATAAATCCTCAATGAGGTAGCGCAGGGCTAAGAATAGGTGTGTGGTCACCTTCCTTATTCTCGTCTCCTTAACCTTTGTGTTCAGGAGAGATGAGGAAGGAGTGCAGATGACAGCCCAACAGGTGTTTGAGGAGTTTATTTGTCAGCGACTCATGCAAGGCTATCAAATTATTGTGCAATCCAAACCACAGAAACCAGCCACAACAGTGCCACCCCCGCTCAGCAGCAGCCCCCTTTACAGCAGAGGTGAGTGACTTTGTATTGACAATTCAGTCTTTTTCTTTCCTAATTCCAGTAATCTCTATGAATCAGGCATAGATGCTCGTTGAAGCGCTCTGTTCTTGTTGTTGTTATATGGAGAACTTTCCTGGGAGAGATCCTGATCTGGGACAGCATGAACAACTCAGCTGCACTATGAAGGGACAGGTGCAGGATTTTTTGAACTGTGATAAACTGGCCTCATTCATGATGATGAACCCAAATGAAATACGGCTTGATTGCTGTTAGGGTGAATACATCTTAAACACAACTCAGGTGGTGTCTGCAGGATAGGCACATCTCTAGAAGATGACAGACCCGAAGCTCCCAAGTGTATGTATCTAGTATGTATCAAGTGTAGAGTTTCCCAACTCTAAAATAGCTGTGAAGGTCCAAGGTAGACAGGTGAAGCTTCATTGTCCTGAAACCATGAGTCAGCTAAACCCAGTTAAAGCCCAGAAGACTGAGCTGGTTTAAGAAGGTATCATATTCCCTTGAGAGAATCTGACTTACTGTTTGACTTTGGATTTTTTTTTTTTTTCTGGATGTTCTCTAGGCCAGTGAGCGCAATGCAGTATTCACAGAGCAGGGAATACATATGAATGGGATGTGGTTGTTATATTCACTGGTTTGGGAAGGAGCAGCAGGGCTCCTTTGGTAAAGTGTTGAGCTTAAGCGGTTAGTTCCAGGAATGAAGCACAGAGAGGAAATGAAAGTGGAGCTCAGCTTCACCATCATACCCACCCATTTCTCAGCACTTCATGTTGGTGGTTCTCTGGTTGTTCTGACTAGAGAAGGTCTGTGGTGTATGAATCGCTAATGCCCTTTGGTTGTGATCCTAGCAAACCTTAGGTGTAAGAACAAAAGGCTCATACGTATGTTCCTTAAAAAGGTGGCCTGAAAGATGGCTTTTAGTTTGTCTTGAGGTCAGAAGCCCAGTTCTGGAATCTCTTTCTGTAGGTACAGTTTGTTGACAAGATTGTGACTGTAGCAGTAAGCTGAAAGAAGGTGTGTTTCGCTTTTTACAATTAGGACTTGTATCAAGAAACCGACCTGAGGAAGAAGATCAGTACTGGCTGAGTATGGGCCGTACTTTCCACAAAGTAACATTAAAAGACAAAATAATTACTGTTACCCGATACCTGCCAAAGTGAGTATCTCTCTAATTGAGCAGCTTGCTATTCATGTTCAGATGAACATGCTTATGCTTTTCCAGCTGCCTGTACTTGCTTGAAAAAACATACTGCAGAACCTTCTTAGGAGAAGAAAGAGAAGCATTGCTATTGAGGATACTCAGATTATTGTTTGTGTTTTCTCTTTTAGGTATCCATATGAATCTGCTCAGATAAACTACACATACAGCTTGTGCCCCTCACACTCTGACTCTGAATTTGTCTCTTGCTGGGTAGAATTTTCCCATGAGAGACTTGAAGAGTACAAGTGGAATTACTTGGATCAGTATATCTGCTCTGCCGGCTCTGAGGATTTCAGGTTGAGATCTCCTTTTCCATCCAGACTGTTCTGTGTCCTAGTTGCCTTTTTTCCTTTTTGACCTGAAATTCCTTCCGCAAGTTCAACCCACAAATACTCAGTGCTCCGGGGAGAGTACCTGGCCTGCTTTCATTTGTATGGTGTTAGCAGCTCTTGCCTTGTAGGAATCTTACTCTGTGTTGCTGTTGCATTATCTGATCTTTGATGCAAAGTCTTGATCACAAAATTCAACATGAACTATTTTTTCCTCTGCTTCAAATGGAAGGAAATAGGATGGCATTTTATGCCACACAGATGTTTTTTTCTTGGTTTTCTTGCTAATTTCTGGAACTGACTCAAAACTTCTATGTTCTTTGAATCTGTTGGAGGCTTGCTTGAGTCCTAGGCTTAGCTTGACTGTAGTCCTATTCTTAAGTTATGTAGAGCAAAGCTGCTTCTTAGCAATGTGTAATATCTCTAGTAGTATCAGTAGCCTTTTTGATATCTTCTGTCAACAAAACCAGTCTTTCTGTATCTTTGTTTCTTTTCAGGTCTCAGTCAAAATGCCTATTACTCTAACGTGTACCTTTAAAATTCCCTTTTCTTTGCTTATTTTTAAAGAAAAAGCCTTTGTGGCCCAGAATTTTAGAAAAGAAAATAACTCCATGGTACAATTACTCTGCAGATAGCCTTGTTTTCTCTTCTGCATATCAATGTTTTAATACTTCCCAGTGATATTCATCTTGCTGACCGTTCCTTTGTATATTTGTTCTTTCTCACTCAGGGATGGCAGAATGAGATTGTCACTGTACTTGCTCAGATTTACAGTAGATAGATATCCATTTTACTTACTGTAAAATCCTTCATAGGCAACTGTGCCGAACTCTGTCCTGTCTTACATCTTCTATCAGCCTTATTGAATCACTGAAATTTTGGAGGACCCGCTTTCTGCTTCTGCCTGCCTGCATCAGTGCCACGAAGCGCATCATGGAGGGAGAAGTGCACTGCGATGTGTACGGTGACAAGCCCCGTTCTGACGAGGAGGAGTGGCAGCTCTTAGACGGATTCATTCGCTTCGTGGAGGGGTTGAACCGCATTCGCCGACGCCATCGATCTGATCGAATGATTCGAGTGAGTCAGCTTTTAGTTGGGTGAGAAGCTGAGTTTCAGTTCTAACGAAGCATTAGCAGTGGGACCCTGAGACAATCCCAAGCAAGTTAGGGGGTGTGTCTGTGTATGTGTGGGTAATCTGTATATAATGCACAGTGCTGACCAATGCACTATTTCAGATTTCTACTAGTATGGCCTTGTTAACACCTCACTATTCTTGAACTAATTAAATTTACCTGGAATGGGTATCTCAGCTGATCTTCTCTTACCACCAGCCTGATGCCACCTCTTTGCAAACGTGCATTGCTTTGTGCTATGGATAAGGTTAACCTGGACACATTATTGCACCTTGTGATGCAGATAATTGATAAAAGAGGATCTGTGAGGTAGGGTAAGATGGTAACTTCTAGCTGGGCTGGCTGTGTGCTGCAGGTTTGGGAAAAGGATTGTGAAGAGAACCATATGGATGAACTCCTGGTGAACGGTAGATTCAAGAGAGTCATGAGAAACTGGTTAGTGTGTAGCAAATTCTATTCCAATTCACATACTGGATGGGGTAACTTATTTCAGAGTAAACCCACCTTTTCCAGAATAACATCTGTTTTATTTTGCGAATAGCATCCAGGCTGTTCATTTCTTGTGTACCTGTGGTTTAACTTTGTGGTTTTTTTTTTTTCTAAAGGGTACCTAATGAAGCCCTGCTGATGTGAGGCGGTGTTTTCTCGCTTACTAGTTAAACCTGGCTTCACTAAGTCTGTGCTTTCAATTTTCCCTTGTTAGAAAGGGTCTGCCATGAAAGGCTTGCAGATCACTGGTCCGATTCCCACCCACTCTCTGGACCAGCAGCCTGGGCCCCCCATTGGGAAGAAGGGAACCTCGGCCCTCTCAGCTCTGCTGCAGATGGAAGCCAGTCAGAAGTGAGTCTTTAAACTGGGCTGAGTGAACAGCACCAGAACGTCCTTCCTGCATGTTCTGCCTGGGCTGGCTAAAGCAGATTTGGGGAACTTTGCCTCAAAAAAAGGGATGTGGGATCCTGCTTCTCTGGTGTCCTTGTAGCAGGGCTCATGAAATATTGGGCTTTTGCAGTGACTTCCTTGTGTTATGTTTCCATTTGTAGAATGAATACCAAAGACTAAAAAGGAGCATGGAGACTAGAGAAGTAAATGACCAGTAATTTAGAAGGAGCATCTTCTTAAGTAGCATTTTGGTCCATTACACATCTATTTGTGATTTGCCAGTACAGGTGTTTCCACATAAGAAGAGCTTAACTGGGACATAAATGTACACAATTACACCACATGAGTTAAGTGGTCTCAGTATAAACACTGGTAGCAAATATAGCCTAAAAAAATAGCTTGTTTGCACTGGTAACATCTATTAAAATACCTGTGAAGCTTCTGAATGGGTCAAAGAAACTGAGAGTTCTAATACCAGATACGCTGTAAACACAATTTTAAACATTGGTGCTGCTAAATACGTAAGAGATTAATATATTTATTGATAAGATAGCATTATGCATGCTTAGTAAAACTGAGTAAGTTCAAGGGTCCATGTTGTTTGAGTAAAAAGTACTTACAGAGCATTGGATTCGCTTTCTGCTTCAGGGCGTGGGAAGGCAAATGTCTGAAAATGCAGCTGTAACCCTCTGCAACTGTTGCCTTCAGGTGGAAGCTGACACAGAGCCTGTTTGAACAAACCGCATTTCTTCCCTTTGTCTTAGGACGCTGGGGGAGCAACAAGCAGCAATGCTTGCTGGGAAGAGCTCTGGGCCTTCGGAGAGTGGGAGCATTGCTATCACACCCACCTATATGGACAGCCCTCGGAAGGTAAGGACTTTCTGGTCTTGCTTTAGCTACTATTTTTACATAAGAATTTCTTAAATAACACAAATTGTTTCTCTGAGCACATGGCTACAGCGTATCACATCTTGCTCTCTAATCCAGCAAGGACTGGTCCTGTACTGGGGGTGCCCTGAAGCCTTTGAGTGCAAGGGCGCAAGAGGAGGTTGGGGCACAACGGTCCTTCAGTTCTTTGTGACAATGAGATGGAATCCCTGGGATGCTCTCAGTGTGTTTTGCTAATCTGAGTGGTGTTTGTTAATTAGTCCTTTTCTGATACCACATTTCATTTTAGTCAGGGTTGGATTTTCAGCTTCAGTACAGTGCTGCCTGCACCTATGTTAAGCCTGCCTTTAAGAGCAAAATCAAGCTCTAGACCAGGACTGTGTGAAGCTGCAGTGCAATTTTAACAGCAGGAACTCTTTTGCATCTGCTTAGAAGTGAGGATGTGTTCCTGAATAGCGATTTAGGTGTCATTTCTTCGCTGGCTGGAGCAAACGGTCTACTGGAGTTCTCAGACGCTTAAAGCAAAGGCTGCGCTATCTTTCACCTTCTTGTCCTTCAGCCTTCTTGAGTGCAGGAGAGCTGAAACTCCACCTCTGAGTCCAAGCAGGAATATTTGATTATTTTTCTGTATTCTGGCATGGTGTTTCAGCAGAAGTAACGAGGAACTGAATGAAGATAGAACACTTAAGTGTCACCTGTCTTGGTTTCAACTGTTGAAGTCTTGCAAAGAAAAAGTTCTCAGATTCCCCACTATCAACTTAACCATCTCTTGCAGTGTTTTTCTCTTAGCATCTGGTGTTGCAACATCCACCCTTTCGTGCCAGCACCAAGGACAAACATTGAATTACGCTGGATATTGCTAGTTGAAGTGACAGAGTAACTGCAGTCATTGACACCTGTTTGCAGAACGTTTCCAAAGCAGGGATGAGATTGAGAAGTGGGTCATTTGCAGCTTGGAAAAGGGAGGTGCAGAAATGGACTTGAAGCACATTTGCAGACTTCCAGATCATAATACAGGCTTTGCATTTTCCTCTTCTACCATTTTGGAAAACAATTTCATCAAACTTCCCTCTTTAAACACAGAAAATATAAATTTCTACTTGTAAAAGTGATGAAAATTCCACATGGGACACAGGACAAAAGAATGTTGTGGCTGGTTGTTCTTGGTGGCAGAGGAAAAAGGGCAAAATTGGCTTTCTTAGTGGTGGCACACTTCTCTGTTGGAAACAAAGTAGCAGACCTTGTCCTACAGGAAGTGCTAATAAGCAAATGTGATCTTGCCTGATTTTTAAAAGTAACTGTGCTGGAAAGCCTCTCTGAAGGTCTAGCTGGAGAATCTGGAAGACTTGTGTTGTGGACTGAAAGCCTTTCACACTGCAGTAGTGAACATTCCTATAAATATTTACATTTAAGGACTGGGAGAGAAGCAACTGGGATCTCCAAACTGATTGCTCGCGCTTGCTGGGAAGGTGCTGGTGGCCGGGCAGCCCCATCAGGCAACTTTGTGCTCACTTGGAAACATTGGCAAGGGTGTGCCCCTGTTTCTGGGACAGCACAACCCCTGTAGGGCTCACCAGCGTGGGAATGTCCATGGGCTGTCCCGGGACCTGCAGCTCAAGTACTGACAAATTGTCACAGCTGTGAGTCTGTCAGCAGCCTGGGGAACAAGTACTTTTTCTAGGATGCTATTCAGTGCTGGAGTTATTCCAAAACAAAACTGAGCCGCTGGCTCCACCTTTACTCTCTGGTTCAGAGCAGAACTGAGTAAGTCCCTCCAGGCAGTTACTGGGCAGTGCGGTGTGATTTTAACACAGCAGTTAGCTTAATGCATAATCTATTTGGGAAGTCTTTGCCCTTATGGAAACAGGGTGCTTGGCTCTGCTTCTGCACCGTGTAAACTGCCAGCCGTGTAACCCTGGCTTTGATTCTTTCCTGAAGATGTTTTATATGTGCATACAGGGGTAAGCATCATCTTAACTGCAGGCTAGACAAAATATTTTGCCTAGGGAAAAGAATAAAGAATTGCAAATAGGGAATTAAAATCTAGTTGAGTTCCACTGCATTGTCTTATGTGATAAGAGAATCTTGATGCATCTTTGAATAGCAGCCGGGGATAAATTCATCCAGGGTTTGCAGGTGGGCGGGGAACATAGCACAGGCAGTGTCTGTTTAATTTTGCATGAAGTATTAAACACAGTGTTGGAAGGATCTTTGTGATGAATTTTTCTTCGCTTTCCTTTGCACCGTATACCAGACGTGTGTTTGAGAGGAAGAGTGTGCTTCCTGAAAAGAGCTGCTTTGCCTCTCTGTATTTATCATTTGAATGACTGACAGACTAGGAAAAAGCTGTTGTTCTTTGGATATTTGTCATTACACATGCAGTTCTACAGGTTTCTGTATCACTATTCAGCTTTGCATTTAGGATGGAAGCCCACATACTTTAAAGCTCAAGTCTTTTTCCTCTGATGTGTGGAGGGAAGGCTGTAGTTTCAATTGGCTTCTGATCAGTGTGATTTTTCAAAACTTTGGAAAAGCATCTGTGTGAAGGGAGAGCCATGTCCTGTTTCAGAGAGAAAGTGGGGGTATGTGTGTAACACCTGATGCTCTGCATTCTGCTGCACCTGACGTCCTGGGTCTGTTTGGGATTTGCATTCTCCTCATACTTTCCCTCTGTGGTCATTTCATACTTGCACAACCTTGTGTTTGCTTTTCTTCAACTCCTTGGTGCTGTTGCCATTAATGGGCCTGCTTCCTCTGATGCCTTCAGGATGGGGCCTTCTTTATGGATTTTGTTCGCAGCCCACGTACAGCTTCAACCTTCTACTCCCAGGTTAGTTTTGGATGGGGTCTTGTCATCTCTGGCTTTTGGACTGAGGCAATGGAGAGTATTTGTTGTCTTGAGCTTGCCACGTGGGGAACCTGTGCTGGTTTCCAGATCTGCTCGTTGAGAGGGACATAACACAGCATTAACAGGACAGAGCGGCTGCTGGTGGTGGATGTGACTATTTCCTTCCACCATTCAATGTCTGTGATGTGCTTTGGATGTTGGTGTGCCCTGCCTTACTGTCCTTTGCAGTACTGTCTTGTCGACTACTGAAGCTTCTCTTTTTGTGTTTCACTAAGTGCTTGTTTTTCATCTTCCCTTGCTACACAAAATGGCAACAGCTTACTCATCTCGTTCTTGGCTAAATCTCTTCTGTGGTATTTGACTGACAAGTGGCTCTGGGGAGATCCAAGTCAAATTGTGTCCTTGGATTCTTAAGCAACTGAGGGCTGAAAATACTTGGTTTAAAAGAGTCATCGTGACTGAAGTTGTTTGTACATCCAACACCATTTAGGAGTTTAGCAATCAGACTGTGTGTCCCTGGAAAATAATGCTGGTTGAAGTGAGCTCTGAGGAGGGAGAGTGGATTTAGCTGGCTGGGGGGGACTGCAGATGACATGTTGGAGCATCTGCTGGTTTTGGCTACCCAAAAAGGGACATCTGCCATTGCAGAGTAAGAGATCTTTGGGATGTGAGAAATGCCATAAATAAAGGTTTGGTTATCAGACCTAACTCAAACTACCAGCTTTGTGATTTTTAGCTGTGCATGTGCTATGGGTTCATCATGGCAGACCAGCCCTCGTATTTATACCAGTCTGAGTTACTCTGCTGTTCGTGTTCTTCTACCCCACCTCTCTGGCTTTTATACAATAAGCCTTTCCTAAACCATACGTGTTAATGACAGATGGCAATTACAGCCTGTACTTTGCTGAATCTTTCAACATTCATGTTCTTCCTGAGATGATTTTATGATAATTTTGTGAACTATTCAGTCTACCATTGGAATAGCGCAAGTGTTCCTGCGGGAGGAAAGTGTTCTTGTTGTCTTGGCAACATAGGTGTGGGTGGGTGCCAGCAGCTCCTGATACTGCCCTAAGAAAGTCAGGAAGATGAGCTGATTTTGTGCATTATGAAACTTGAATTCCATGTGATACATTTGCATTTTTTTGGCTGAGGGTTAGAGTTGAAACTATATTTTTTCTTAACTGCTTAATAATTTCCTGTAGTGATTAAGTTTCCTGTTCTTTTCATTGCCTGTTTGTAATCACAGGCACTTACTTAACTTGAAAATATCAGGTTGGGACTGGTGTGGCTGGTTTGCTGGTAGTTGCCTCACAGCTGGTGCTGGGTTGGTTATCCTCATCTTTGCTGGGGTCTGAGTTCCATGTTTGTCAGTAGCTCTGTAGCGATGACAAAAGACTATTTTTTCCTTTCTGCTTGTGCTTGCCTTATAGTATTGCTTGTTGTTAACTAACTTGAGCTGAGATATGGATGATGCAGGGAGAGGAGAAAATGGGAAACAAATCACAGCAACATCTTTCTGAAATTTATGATGTATTTACTCCTTGCAGGTCTCTGTAGATCAATCAGTTCCTGCAACCTCAGAGGGCAACACATTGATAAACCAGGGGCAGTTACCTGATCGGAGCAATGCACAGACCTTGGGAAGTTCCCAGAGCGTTGTAGACCAAGTATATCCCACAGCTGGTGCTGCAGAGACCAGGTAAGAAAAGCACAGCAGCACTACACTGCGGTTCTGTTCACTCACATTCCCCTTTCTGGTGTCAAGGAATAGCACAAATGGGAACCTGCGAACAAGAAGTGCTGTGTCTGTCAGCACTAGAAGGCACTCGTCACAAGACCTCACTGCAGCGTTTCCACATGCAGAAAGAGTGGTGGTAAAATAAGCCTCACAACCCAGTTTTCCAGAATGGAATGAACACGAGGCCTGATTTCCCCACCCACAAAAAGAGCTTGACTCTTCAAGAAATGAAGAATGAATAAATTCCCTTTCTGAAATCTGTTACCAGAAAATCAGGCTTTGAATCGACATCTGTCTTCTGTCTGTTTTAGCAAAAGGAGGCCCTGCAGGTCTAACTGGATTGAGTAGGTTGATGAAATCCAAGAGGTTCTAACCTGGAGGTGGGACACTGAGGAGGAAGCAAAATTTAAAATAAACTATATTAGCACCTGTTTCCTGCAGTTGTATATTACAGTAAAAAAAAAAAAAAAAGCCAACCTCAAAATGTTTTCTTGCAGTTGCTCCTGAGCACAGCTGTATGTGTGCATTGGGTCAATATAGCAATGACCTGATGACCTCAAGGGGAAAATACAGGTCTCATGCTTTTAGTTGTCCTTCTTGAGATGAAAAATGCGGCAAAGTTACTGTAGGGGAGAGAGCTTTTTTCTGAAATGTACATATTTTAACAAATCTGGCAGCTTCCTTGATCTTTAACACACTTGTGTTTGCTTCCCAGCTCTCAGCAGTGTTCAGCAAGCACTCTGACATCCTCCTCCACCTTGATAGAGATTCTTGAAGCCATGAAACACCCCACGTAAGTTCTGAATATAAATACGCTTCACATCTGTCTAGATGTTTTGTAAGAGGACATGAGGCATGGAGTCACTCACAGGAGAGCCCCATGACAGCTCTAAAAGAGTTCCAAGCTTCCTTTTGTTATTCAGTTCCAATCTCTCCAACAAGGAATTTTATAGAAACTGAGATACGAGTATTCTTGCAGAGACTTCGATTATTAGAATCCCAGAGTCTTATCAAAGCAAAAATTCTCAGTAAGACACTAAAGTGCTGTCAACATCAGCTCTTCATCTTGTTATCAGAAGTCAATGATATGTCGCTCTGGGGCCATTGTGCCTTTTTTTGTCCTGTATCTTTATCCCTCCTCTTTTTTTTTTTTTCCCCAGCAGTGATTTTTGTGTTTGTAACCAGAAAGAACTATCAGTTAGTCCATGTTCTCACATGTGTCACTTGCTGTGATTCAGCACAGGGATCCAGCTGCTCTCTGAGCAGAAGGGCCTCTCTCCGTACTGCTTCATCAGCGCAGAGGTTGTGCACTGGCTGGTGAATAACGTGGAGGGCGTGCAAACCCAAGCCATGGCGATCGACATCATGCAGGTAACAGAAGCATCACAGGGTATAGGGAGGGCCAGAAATACCACGCTCTGTGAAGGAAGTAAAATTGTAGAGGAAAGCATAGCAATAATTTCAGTTTCTTGTTAAAATGCTCCTATTGATAGGTATTGAAAATAGCGTTCAACAGAATATGAGGTAATGGTGACATTTTTTGATTCCCTTCCACAAAGCAGCAATGTATTCTTCAGTAGTAATACATATTATTTTTTCCATTTATGTATGATGACAGTTCTGTGTTTAGCCTCCAATTAGCTCGTAGTTACCAAGAACTCTCCATTGTGTTAGAATTATGAGGCACTACAGTGTGCTTTGGTTTTGGTTTGAGTTTTGGGTTTTCTTTTGATAATTATTTAATGAAGTTGTAATAAAACCAGCACATGACCTCTCTTACGGATGCTTGATGTATACACACTTTATGCAAGATACACTGCTCGTGTTCATGATTTTTTCTTCCCTATCAAACTGTGTCAGGGGCAGAAGGCTGGAAACGTTTTGGAGTTCACTCCTCTGCTGAGATCCCGTATCAATTAGCAGAGAATGTAAAATGTTTCCAACCTCTTACCTTTCCTGTAAATCCATCTATAAAACCAGAGCAGGGGAAGGGAGGAAGGCAGACGTACGCAGAAAGGTCAAACACAATTTCTCAGGGAAATAAGGACTCACTACATTTACTGAGTATCAAGAGAAAACATTTGCTGATTTTCTTGTTAGGCGCAGATCTGGACAAAAAGATGTCAAGAAAAAGAAAATTATTTCCTAATGTTCTCTGGTGACCTTTTTATGTAACTAGAAGCATGACTTCTTTTTTATCTTGTTTGCTCTGTTCTCTTTTTTTTTTGTTCAGAAAATGCTAGAAGAGCAGCTTATTGTCCATGCATCTGGAGAAGCTTTACGAACCTTTATTTATGGCTTTTATTTTTACAAGATTGTTATGGACAAAGAACCAGACCGAGGTCAGCATTGTGTTATTACAAGACTTCCCTCATTATCCCTTTGCATAATTGGTAGTTGTACTTGATTCTTAGAGGTGCAGCAGAAATGTACTTCAGTAACAACCAAAAAAGCTGCTCTAGAGTTAAAGAAACTCACCCTTTTTTTTTTTTAATAAAGGAATTGCAGACAACATAATCTATTTTATTTTTCTTCCCCTTTTTTCAGAAAGAGCTACGTCTCTTTCTTGGTCTTGAACGCTTGTTTCTAACTGCAATCTGTCCCCGCTTTGCTTTCTGTTCAGTGGGCATGCAGCAGCCTGCGATGTGGCACACGGCGGCTGTGGATGATTTCTCCGCCTTCCAGAGGAAATGGTTTGAGGTGGCGTTTGTGGCAGAAGAGCTCCTGCACTCGGAAATCCCGGCGTTCTTCCTACCCTGGCTGCCCAGCCGCCCAGCCTCCTATGCAAGTAGGCACAGTTCCTTTAGCCGCAGTTTCGGAGGACGGAGCCAGGCAGCTGCACTATTAGGTAGATGCACAGCACAGGTGACAGCTGGGGAAGTTCAAGGGGATAGTTTGAAAGGGGAAGAGCAGCCAGCCAAGGGTATGATCTCACGTGGACCAGCAATAAAGCTGCAAATTTCATGCTGGCCTTACATGTGTCTTGCATGTGGAACTGTTCTTCTGTGCTGGAGGTGTGTTTCGCTGGCTGAGCAGGCAATTTTTGCTTCTGACTACTGGAATACAGTTAAAAGTATTCTTTAAATATTCTCTGTTCTGGAACCATTCCCCCATACCATCCTCAAGAATTCAGAAAGGAAAATACTGACTTTGTCTCCTTGTAGATCCAGAGAGACTCTTCACAACCTGTGATGTTTGTGGAGGGATAAGTTGTGAGAACAGCAGAGCAACCAAACTGTACCTGAAGTCTCAGGCCTAATTGCCTCCTGATGGCCAAAGCCATGGTGAGATCCAGATGTAGTAGAGAGGTTTTCTGTGATATTCTGGAGGCTTCTCAGCTAATCTGAACCATATGTAGCCAGACTTCTTACAGTCAAGTCTGGGAAGCCCAGCTACAGTAGGGTTTATGTATGGAAGATCTTGCTGCTGGGTAAGATACCATTATAACATCGAAAGCTCTGTAATGTGTGAAGTATAACACCGAGTACCACTAACAGCCCGCGAAACACACTCGCTGCGTGACTGACCGTGTTGCTTTGTCAGCTTTTCATTGCATTTCCAGGCCAGCCTGAGTCACTTGCTTTTGTTCCTCTTTCTCTGTTTAAAATTAGGAGAAAAATCATCGCCATGGAACTGCAACTTCAGATTTATTTAGATGCATGCTTTAAAGGCCTTACCAATTAAGGTTCAAAACAAAATTCTGCTGTTCTCCTGTTTTGTAAATTTGACCCTGTGAAGAGAAGACTTACTGCTGGTGTAGCATCAATTAAACCTGAAGTTACAGTGATCCTTGTGTGTTTCTGAAAGCCTTGTTTGAAGAGGAACAGCATCAGAAATGGGAAAGCATTAAGGGTAGGAAGCCTGAACTAACGGTTAATTCCCTGAAGCCAACATATGCAGGGTGTTTTTCTCTGTCACACAATAAATCTGTTGCCTTGGCCGGTATCCAGCCTCATTAGCTCAATGATTGGCCGGAGCTGAAGCTGGATTGTAGGCTGGTGTGAAAGTGGTGTGAAGGCTGGAGGCACTTGGGCCAGATCCTCTTCCAGCTTTGATCTCGTACTCACTACTTAGCCCAAGAAGACCACTTCGCTTTCCTATGTCTGTCCTCTTTTGTGAGATTAGAGGACTGAGACTCAGCATGCACCTGGGAAAAGGGCTGAAGAAAGAAGGGTGCTTAGTGCCCCTCGTGCCTTTTCCTTAAGGCCAGCCGGGAAAGAGTGTGTAACTTCAGCATGTGATGTAGTTACACACCTGTGTAGCTTCCCTTTTTCATTTCAGTTGGAATTATGTCCATTCTGCTATTTAACTGATTAGCAGTCCTTGGATGAAGGAAAACTGCCTCCAGATTGTTCATGCCCAGTCTGGTTATTCCAGGAATAAGAGTTCCTTGGAGAAAAATCCAGTATGGAACTTCTTTCTTACAAAGGAACTGATTTAGCTGATGTTTCTGTGCTGTCCCTTTTCTAAACAGTATTCAAAAAAACACCTTTACCAGTTCATCTGAGGCAAGGAGCTTCACTAAACCCAGATGACCTCTGGTCCACGTGACTTCATTTGTTCCCCCCTTGGCTTTGATTTGGTTGTGGTTTTAATTTCCTCCCCTCCCCACCTTCCCTAAATGTCAGGCTGTGACATGAAATTGCATGCAAGCGTTGGGAGCTCTGGAACAAGCTCCGTGTATCTCTAAAATCTTTATCCCTCCCAATTCCCTGTCACTTGCCCAGTGATTGTCCCCTTTCCCTTCCCAGTGGAAGTCTGACCTGTGATATACCTAATCTTGTCCCTTTTGATTTATAGCAGTGCATGCACTAGTGATTGTAGTCACGTACATAGCGTAGTCTGTGACTGGAGAATTACCTGCCTGCTCCTCTCTGATTTCCTCAGTAAATCATTAGCTAAACACTCAATAATACAAGAACAATTGGGAAGCAGGTGAGTCCTCTTAAAATCAGATCTACAGCAGCCAGACTTTATTCTATTAAAATTAGGGTGGTTTTATTTTGAAGCTTCTAAATTCAGACACAGGGATATTTCTCATTGGTTTTTAAGGTCCCTTTGATTAGCTCACGTGGTTGGACTGTGCTCTGTTGCTTTGCCTGTGAATTACAGCTATAGGCAAGGTGGAGCGAAGCTCCAGCCCTGACGGGGAGCTGCATCCTCTGGAAAAAGGAACAGTCTAAGGGAGCAGGGAGCTCATTCTTCACAGTGTGTGGGTTTGGGTGCACTGGACTGTGGTGTTACCACTGACCTCTGAGCTAACAACCAGCATCTACCTGACAAAGCTGATTTCACTTTACAGCTTTTGGGATGTTGTTTTCCAACAGACTTCATTGTAAAACTGGCAATGGAGTTCATAGTTCATTACAAAACTGGCACTGTAACCATCTAACCACAAGCATTGTGTTCACTGTGATATTCTACCAAAAAGGAGCAAGAAAATGAAAATCACTGGATGTCGGTCTGTCTGTCAATACCAGATCAACTCAGACATTGCAGATGATCCATTTCCCAAAGACAAAAATTGATCTTATTTACAAAACAAAACTGGGAGATATTCTTCCATTTTTATGGGTTTCTTTTTATTTTTTCTGTTCCTAAGCTGCAGCAATAGCAATATAAAGGATTTTCTTATAACCTTGAAAGCTGTCTCTAGCTAACATGCAGTAGAAGTGAAGGTGGAAACTTTCCATCTACCTCGAGGAAGAACGTCAACTGTTTTTTTTAAACACCATTAAGTTATTAAATTATAAGGTCATTTAATAGCTGACCACATGAAAGGGTGCACATCTTCCTCTACTTAAGCAAGAAATAACAATATCCATCCCCCATGCACACAGTTCAAAAGGTGAAGGTTTTTCAATATTATTGCAGTCCTTTGTTTTGTGTCAATTTTTAACATTATAGAAATGTTAAATTCTGTATTTGCCTAAGAAAATTTGAAAGTGGCAATGTGGTTCATAGCAGGACTTTGGTCTCCAAGTCAGGAGCTCTGGGTTCTGTCCCTGGCCTTGCCATCCGCTGTGTGACACCAGCCAGGTCACTTCCACTTTCCGTGCTTCTCTTCCTCTCTTGCCTCACATCCGAGGCTTTTCTTTCACCGGGATGCTGGGGTGGAGGGCAGGAAAGGAGCCGGATCTCGGGCACTATCCCAGCACCTACTGCAAAGCAACAGAAGGTATTGCAGGGATCCTGACGCTGCTGCATGAGGCTTGGCTGACTTCTCAGGCTTTTACAAAAAGTGTTGGGTGTGCAGTTTTAGCAATGCGGTAATGTGGGATATTGATATGGGGTTGAAGAGAAAAGAAGTTTAACTTCTAATCTCCATTAGCTGCGGAAAGTCCTGGAATGCGCCTGCCCTTTTTAACCGCGCTGTGGTGTGATTTCTGAGGGGTGCATATAGAAATATTAAAACCAATTTGGAATGTCTCGAGTATGAAGGAGCTGATGTCGTCTAGCCATATTTAATTATGGCACCAGCCGCTTATTGATTAGCTGCTTGATGCTTGGTTCTGTCTCATCATTGCAGCTGAAATGTCTTTTGACTGCCTGGGGAGGTAATTCTGTGGCACAGACCCCTGATATGAGTAATACTTAATAGGTTTTTTTTGTCTTTTGTGATCTGGATGAGCAGCATTCTGGGACTATTCTGCTAGCCCAAAAAATATTTGGGGAGGAGTGGGATGACAAATGCATTTCACATAGTTTGTCTTGTTCCTTCTGTCCTTTTTGTCCTGTCTCCCACCCTTTCTTTATTGCTTCTTTTAAACATACCCCTATTCCTTGGCTGCCTAGCTGCCACAGTGCCTGAGCAACGGACGGTGACGCTTGATGTGGATGTGAACAACCGCACTGACCGCTTGGAGTGGTGCAGTTGTTATTACCATGGCAATTTCTCGCTGAATGCTGCCTTTGAAATCAAGTTACACTGGATGGCAGTGACTGCAGCTGTTCTTTTTGAGATGGTAAGCGTCCTTGTGTTCTGGGTGGCCTCTGCATCCCTTGTGCTGCTGGGGATGTTGTTATGTGAAGCTGATAGGAAATATTGGGGAGAGACAGTGTGTTGGACCCGTTTTTATTTCCGTAAGTAATTTTTACTGATGGTCATTAGCATTGCTGCATCTGGTCATCATTTGTCATGCTATCTGCAGTCATTGTGTCTGCAGGATAGTCTTCTGCTGTTAATGGATTTCATGCACAGTACCAGAGGTCAGTACAGGTCAAGGTGATATTTCCGTCCCCCTTGGGCAGATCTTAAGCCCTGAGCTGGGTCTTTGGAAAGGAATCTATTTCACATTGCATTCCTTCTCCCCCCAAACATGAACATTTGAAATCTCAGTGGAATTGCTTTCATGACAGCACTTTTCCAGGCAGTGTGTTCTTCCTGTTCAGCAATACTGAAAACATTCTGAACGGAAAATGCAAGCAGTTTGTGTCATTTATTGTTTAATTTGGCGTTTTGTTTTCCCTTTTGTAGCTTCTGTAAAACTGAAATTATTTAGCACCATGTTTTACCCCATCCAGCCCAATAGCACTGGTTTATTGCTTTTGCTTTTATTTAAAATCTATTGTGCTGTTCCAGTAAAGCAGCAGTGCTTGGCCACTGATGATAAGTAGGCTGAATCAGTTCCTGAAAAATGTCCTATTTTAAAGTGCTTTCTGATTGATGTGGCACTTAAAAAAGGAAAGCCTGGTGTCTTGTGCTTGTCCTGCTTTGCTTACAAGGATGCTGGTGTGCTTGCCATGCAAAGCAAGCTGAGCTGGTGGAGAACTGAGCTTGTCTGATCGATTCTCGGGGAATGGGTTGCTCCTGTGCACATAAGTGCCCTTCTTCAGTTTGGCATATGTGGAATGATTCACTGTTTGAATCTCTTCTCAGGTTCAGGGTTGGCATCGGAAAGCCACATCCTGTGGTTTCTTGCTGGTTCCAGTCTTGGAAGGCCCGTTTGCTTTGCCCAGTTACTTATACGGAGACCCACTTCGAGCTCAGTTGTTCATCCCTCTCAACGTTAGCTGCTTGCTGAAGGAGGGTAGTGAGCATTTGTTTGATGGTAAGAAATGTTCTGGTTTACCCCTTGGTATGCTTTTCTGCAACCAGGTCCCTTCTGGCATGTAGCTCATATGGAAAACCTCATTTACCAGAGATGCGCGAGCTGGATGGAGGGCCTGTTTTCCCATTTTGGCGGCCCCCTCAGGAAGGGGGTGCACAGGGGAAGGTGCTGGCAGGTTAGCCAGCAGGCAACAGTGCATGAAGTTGGCAGCAAGAAGTACGGAGGCACAGGAAAGGTTGTCTCCATCACGTTGCAGACCCTCACAGACCCTGTATCAAGTAGTTAGTTTGTTTGACGTGACAATATACTGTAAGAGTCTGTCTTGCTGGTAGACCCTGCCCACAGCTGCTCTGTATTTGCATCCTGCATTTGTTTATTCTCTCCAACAGTGAGATTAGGCTTTCGTGACTGCCATATTTTTTTGTTGTTGTTGCTATGGTTACATTCATTGCAAGAATGTGCATGAGATTAAGAGCTAGAAATTGAAATCTCCTTTTCTGCAATGTGACCTCACCCTTTTGAGTGATGCTGTGGTGGTCTCAGGTGGAAGCTCAGTGAACTCTGTCCCCATGCACAGAGCATCAAAATTCCATCTTGAGAAAGGACAATTAGCAAAAGGCTCTGTTTTAAAGTAGTAAAGATGATCATTTTCTTTATTTTCATTAATTCTTGACCCAGTGTCCAGCTGTGAATGTGATACAATCAGTGACAAATCCATATGCTCTGAGGTCACTGTAGCCCCACTGAATTTGAACTAAGTATTTTCATAGTACTCTGTGGTGATGCACTGCAGCCCACTCTCCTTCCTTGCCCCCTCCCACACACCCCATTACGTTCCTCTCCTTCATTTTGAGAGACACAAAAGCTGAATTCAGGGGTGAATCTGCTAGTGCAGTGTACAAGACATGTCTCTAATAAGATGGCATTCAGGAGACAGCTGGCAGAAAAGAGATGACTAAAAGAAATGGCTAGAAAAGACAGAGTGCACAGAGGTCTTGTGAGGAAAACTGAAGTCTTGAAAAAGGAAATAAAGTGGCTTTACTAGGTAATTGTTACCTTTTTGTTTGTTCCAGGCTTTGAACCAGAAACTTACTGGGACCGTATGCATCTCCTCCAGGAAGCAATAGCGTACAGGTGCGTACAGGGTGACTGAAAGGCTGGGATCTCCTGGATAATGCCGGATGGAGACATGTGCTGGACAGTCGCTCCTGAGTTGTGTGGGTTCTGTGCCATCTGCCTCTCTGAAGTCTGCTTGCAGATTATTAGACCAAAATATAACTGGAACGCCTGGAGGTGGTTCTGTGGGTGCAAGGGGCACGTAGATAATGTTTCAGCCTGTCGCTCATTAGCAAACCGTACTCTCCTCCTAGGGAGGGCATTGCCTTTGGAAGGTGCCCTGTTATTCTAAGTTAGAAGCAGATTGTATACAGATTTCTTTCTGAGAAGGGACAGTGATTTCTTTCATGTGTACTTAACACAGTCTTGAACTGGATGACAATAGGCAGGAGGCTGGAATGTGAGCTGTACCTAGGAGGTTGGGCCCTGTTTAGGAATGAATTGTTGGAAGCTTTGAATACTATCTAGCCTTACCACTTTGTGTGCTTGTGCTGCGTGTTTTGTGGTGTTGCTGCCAAGGTCTTTTTCATGACAGAGACTCTGCCTTTTGTAATAGACTTTATCTTGGAAATAAGCTTTCGTTAGTTTAGAAAGCAAGACAGGAACAAGTATGCTACAAACAGCAAAGAACTGTCAGGTGAGCTGCTTGAAATTCTACATGGAACATTGCCCAGCATGAAAAAAATTGTTACAGCTGGAAACATACCCGAGGAATGTCTGTCTTGACTCTCGTTCTTCCCTCTGTCGTGTGCAGCTGCCCCATTTTGTCAGAGGCTGCTTGGTGCCCTCCCAGCTGAGCTGCTGGTGCTCGTTTCCAGCACGAGTTAGACAGAGATCCGTGTGGAGTTATAGGCTTTCACGCTGTGCCTGGCAGGGGCAGCGGATGTTTGGAGAAGCTCAGCTCTCTTCATCCCTTTTCCACTTGCCTTCAGGCCATGAGAAATGGGAGCCTTTGTGCCGGTGGAAGGTTTGTGGGTGCCGCTGCGTTGGGCTGAAGGTATCCTAGCTGGAGTGGCTGCTTTTTTCGGTTTTGTTTTAATTCCCCTGGTCTTTGTTTCTCCAGATTCGGATTTGTGCAAGATAAATACTCGGCCTCTGCATTCAACTTCCCAGCTGAGAACAAGCCCCAGTATATCCATGTCACAGGTGAGCAATATTTGGCAGGCACTGGGGCAGGGAGGAGGCTATTATAAACAAAAAAAAGAACCATTTGACATGCAGTTTGTGGTTTGTGTCAGGGATGTTGGTCCTCATTATGTCCCCATTCAGATGACAAGTAGCTGTCTCAGCCAGCACCAACCAGAAAACTGGAGAGGCAGTATGGAAAGCACAGAGTGTTGCTGCTGATCAGTGACATTGATTTGAAGTCTGACTTTTCTTATAGTGTCTCTGAAACTTTTCTTTCCAGGAGATGGAGAAATTAAAAAAAAAAAAAGGCAAAGCTTATTCCAATAAATGTGTGTCTGAAAGGTAGAAGGAGCGAAAGGTGTTGGGAGAAGTCAGTGCTCTGTTCTCATGCTGAAGGTCAGTTGTAGGTGCCTTTCTACCCACACACTGTCTGGGAGATAGATAAAGCATTTAGGATCCATTTGCTCTCGTTATTCTTCATAAATGTTGGTGATTTATTAGCACTTCTAACTAAGCTCCATGCATGGCATATTACAGTAAAATAGTATGTTCAGAGGAATTGCTGAGACATGAAGACAGAGTGGCTGGAAAATTGCAGAAGAGAATGGAAGTGGATGTAAAGTTAGAAAGCTGGATCAGAACCTACTGCTTTGCTTCGTTCCCTTCTACCAAGAGAAAGGCAAAACTAAGTGTGTTCTCTCCTGCTATTGTAATTTGCAGGAAGAAGTAGCATGTAAAAGCAAAGGAGGAAAAGTGTATCCCATTTTATCGTGCTAAAAGTCAATTAAGTGCAACTCAGTCCAGTTTCCTTTTCAGAATTGAATGAGTCAGCTGCCAGTTGTAGGGACTCAGGTCTGCTGGAAACTAAAGTCCTGTCTGTTTCCTCCAGGGACAGTGTTTTTGCAGCTACCGTATTCCAAGAGGAAATTTTCTTGCGGGCAGCAGCGGCGCCGGCGCAACTCCACTAGCTCCACCAACCAGAACATGTTTTGTGAAGAGCGCATTGGCTACAACTGGGCCTACAACACCATGCTGACGAAAACGTGGCGATCCAGTGCCACTGGGGATGAGAAGTTTGCTGATCGGTTGCTGAAAGACTTCACTGACTTTTGCTGGAACAAAGATAGCCGGCTTGTTTTGTTCTGGACCGACTGTCTAGATAAGATGCATGCTAGTGCTCCGTGAAACAGGGCGGTATCTCTGCGGGAGACAGCTAGAATCTTTACCTTGGGGCAAGGAAATAGAGGTGAAGGATGACAGGATAAAAGTCTGTTGGATTCATCTTGAGGCTCCAAGAGGACCTGATCAATATTGCTGTTGATATTCAACAGAATTTGATTAAGCCTTTGGAAAAAGAATCTGAGCTCTTGGCTTGCCAGTATCTATCACCTGACCTCAGCTTGGTCTCAAGTAGTTGCAGTCTTTGATTGCCAAGACTTCAGTTAGAGCGGAGGTGAAGGAGGGAACATGCAAATGGGTTTCAAGGGCAGTTAGATTGAGCACGGTGTGATGGTAGCGGCTTATAATCACTGGAAATGATTGGTGCCGTTTGCATCTGATGTGCCTGAGGGCAAGCTGCCTCTTTCCCTTTTGAGGTGTACCTGGTCATGTGAATATGTAAGATAAAATATGAGACACTTGTTAAATTTCATACATGTAAATAAGTAAAAATGCAGAAAATCAAGTGACCTGATGTTTTGTTGTAACTCCAGACAGCAATACAGACTTGGGGAGTAAAGAGGAATAATTGCCGAAAAGAAACACTGCTGCTTATGTCCAGTATGATAATGGAATGCTCAAAGTTCAGTGGTGGGGCTTTGTTCTTTAAACATCTGGGACTTTGTCTCCAGCTCTGGATCCAGAACAGTGTCATGCAGCAGGAACAAGGCCAGCATCCAAGCCTAAGGAGAAATCAAGGAAAACTGGAGACAAACAAGGTGCTGTGGATTGGAAGAATGAGGATGATTATGAGCAGATATTTAGGAAATGTCTTTATGCAGCAAAATGAAGATGCTTGGTGTTAAGCATGTAGTCTTTATCTTTGTGGAGAAAGCTCGCATGTGGTGCATGGATGTAGCGTGGGCTGGTTAGTTTAGTGCAGGTTGGAGTGGGCTCGGGACATGCACCCAATAGTGCTGGCGCTGTTGACGCCTGCTGCGAGATTGTTACCTGTCCTCGCTAAATGAAAGTCAGCAGTGGGCTGACACATTCACAGTGGTGTTCAGATGTGATTTAAGGAAAAACAGCTGCTTTAGTTTTATCCCCTACACTGAGTCTGCGTGACTCAGCTGTTATTAGACAGTACCCGCTTCTCCGTTCTGTTCCTCTAAGTGTGTCAAAACTACCCGTGTGCGTCTGATCCCCACTCACGTTTTAAAAACTACTCTCTACTCTGAAAGCCACTTGCTGCCATCCATTGCGTGTAACTTCAGTTGGAAAGTGGCCGTGCGCGCAGCAGTTGCTTTGTCCGAGCAATTGCGGAGGGGCGGGGTGGAGCGCAGGGGCAGCCCCGCAACCCCCGCGCCTGCCGGGACCCGGGGCCGGCGGCGGCTCCGCTTCTGCGAACCGGGGCAGCTCTTAGAGCCGCAGAGCTCCGTCCCCGCTGCCGACAGGGTGAGGTTTGGGCTGCGGACAGGGTGAGAGGGAAGGAGGGAGGCCCGTCCGCGCCCTTCAGCCCTCCCCGGGGCCCGGCGGGCAGGTACCGGGGCCCGGCGGCAGGTACCGGGCTCTGGCGCTCCGCCGCGGGAGGAAGGGGGCGGGGGGCGGCCTCGGGTGGGAACGGGGCTGCTGGGGTGTCCCCGCTCCTCAACCGCGCAGGTGTTTAACAGCTTCTGCTCCTTTTGTTCCGCGGGGCTGGCCCAGGGTGTCCCCGAGGGGACCCGCCGGGCACGGAGGCGTCGCCTGGACCTCCTTTCTGCAGGAAAATGGGCGAAAACCGGCCCCAGCGATCATTGGAGTTACACCTTGCTGTAACTGCCGGCCGCCCCTGGCCTGACCCACTCCGTTTTGGAGAAAAAAAGCAACCCAGCTTATTCATTTCATCTAAATATTTCTGGTTTTAATGTTCTGGTAGCTTTAACCTTGAAGCTGTGGATATAAAGAATCATACTATGGTTTGGATATGGGGGTACCTGATTTGAATGGGAGTGGAGGGTCTGAGAGCACAATGTGTGTGTGCAGGGGGTACTGCAGAGCTGCCAACACCCCCAGTGCCCCCAGCAGCACACCCAGACCAAACTGGGGAAGATGGGGACCCAGCCCAGTGTGCAGTTCCCCCCAGCAGCCTGCTGGCCTTGGCCTCTGCGTTTTGGGACAAGTGTAATGCATCTTTCTGTGCTTTATTTTCTCAACTAGAAAACGGATGCAGGTCTAGCCTTTTAGGGCTGCTTTAGGCTTAGTTTTATTTTAAGTGTTCTGAGGTCCTCCAGCTGCTTTTAACAGCACAGTGAATCTCTTTCCTCTAAAAAACAAAGCATACCATAGAAGCTAAAAATAGGAGAAAATAGTTTTTATCTAACCGCAACTTTGTGTGTTGCATAGAAAAGGCTTCCAACAAGACGTGAGGATGAAGCGGTTCATGGCCATGTTAAACAGGAACAGAAACAAGGATCCCCCACCCGCCAAGCTGCTGGATCTAGCAGGACAGCTTTGCCAGGACCTCCAGAGCTCACCTCCTAGTCTGGAGAAGCTGGTTGAGGCCATGATGGGATGTGAACACAAGATGTATTTTCTCACTAACATCCACGTTGTCCGAGCTTGCGTGTCCTTTCATATCCATAACGGGCAGCATGACACAGCCTGCAGGCTCCTGGAGGTAGGGGTGTGTTCTTTGTTTCTTCATGGAGACAAAAGCAGTATTAGAAAAATAGTCATTAGAGCTGCTAGTGCAGACCCAAACTGCAGCACATGGAGTGTTTCCAGCTGGCGTACGGCAGTGGAAGGGGATGTGTGTGCTGGTTGATCTGAAACACAGGCCAAAGCCTTTGCTACAGGCAGTTACTGTTAATTAGCAGAAGGGAGGAATGCAATTGGGTGATTACGAGGCTGGTTGTAGTTTGTGAAAGCAGGGTTTTGTTCTGTAGGGTGGTGGTTCTTGGAGTTTTTCACAAATTTAGGACTCAGGACCTAAAAGCCTTGGGGAGACCGAATTTGAGGGCTTGCCACGGTGGGCTGATATGAGGAAGGCTGGATGGCACCACTCAAGGTGAGGGATTTTGGCCTCCAGACCTGGTAACATAGCCAGTTTCACCAGGAGAAAATAAGGAATTAAGCAGGTTAGAGGAGGTACAGTGAGCCATATACTTGGATAATGCTACCAGCTTTGTCACACCAGTAGGAATCTCTCACTAAGTTTCTGGTTCTTGAGGGTTTTCTCCTTTATAGGAAACCCGACTGACGACCTGGAAAGGGTTTGCTTACATACAACTTTGTTTTAGTATTGCAAGGCAGAAGAGAAGGAGGAGCTGGTGCAACTTTGGCATGAGATTCATTACCGGAGGGTTATGGAGAAACACCACACGAATTTTCTGACACCGCTGCAGAAATTCCGTTGCAGGAAGAGGTACCGTGGCGTGTGGGAACCGGAGGTTTTTGCTCTGCTGTAGTTAGAGGCTGCAGGGGGCCGAGGTGCAGAGGCTGTTTTAGCATCTCAGGATGGCTGCTTCTCAGAGCAAGGTTTTTCTTGGTGTTTTGGCCACTTGTGGCAACATAAGAAAATTGCCATGAATATGAAGACTCTCTTTGGGTCCTTTTTGATCCTGTTTTCTCCTGTGTCCAGGAATCCTCCACCTATTTCCCTTTGTCCTGAAGGTTTGAAGAATCGAAACTATTCAGATGAAGTACGTCAGCAACTGCACAGGTTTGCTGCAGAGGTGACAGCAAATCCAAGCAAGGAACAGCGGGTAGGGATCTGCTGCTTCAGATCAAGTATCCTTGTCACAGAGAAGCAGAACTCTGTGATCAGGGGGCTATAACTGGTTTCATTTTAAATCCTTGTTTTCAGAAGCTCCAGTGGGGCTTGATTTTTCTCTAAAGGTTTCCTTAGCATGAATTTGCTGATTTTTTTAAGTAATTTCACCTGCTGTGGACAAAAAGATATGGGGACGTAAGTTCCTCACTGGGCTTCTAACAGTTCTAATTTTGTAGTGATTGAGCATAGGCAGCAAAAAAAACATCACTTAGAAGAGCAATATTAGAGTGATAAATAGTTCTGATTTGTCTGAGTTATAGCCTGTATCAAATTGTACTTTGTTTAACAGAATATATTTTGTACTGACTTACCTTAAATTCACCGAATTTGAAAACACGATGGCCTGTGTTGATGTATGCATGTATCTGCCTTATTTGGATAGGGACAAATTTGTAATGACAGTGAGACATGAAGTGATTCAGTGATCCTTGTTGATTACTGCCTCGCCAGGTGAAGGCTTCACATTTTGAAGTCTGCCTCTCTGGTGCTCAGTTTTTCCCATACCCTTGTTCTATTAGGCAGGATGGCTTGGTGAATAGTTCTGGAATGTGAAGGTGGTTTATTTCTTACCCTTTTCGCAAAGCAGCAACAACTTCAAATTTTCTTTTTTAAAAAAACAGTTTGAATTTTAGCATAATGAATTTGCATACTTGAGTCCTAAAAGGTCAGGATATGATGATCACTTATGCATTAACTTCCTGATACGTTCTTCACATACACGATCTTATTATTTAAGTTTAATACAGCAGATTTTTTTCTGTGAATGTGATACAGATTTTTATATTGCTCACAGCTTGTGAAAAGTATGTAAGGTGGTAAATGCATTAATGTTTATCCTATTAGTGTCATGTTAGTGATGTGAGGCTGTCGTTCTGTGGAAAGAGCACATTTTGGTGAGGTTTTACATTTAAATGTAGCAATATAAAATATGGTTTCCTTTAGGAAACAAATTGACTAGGGGCGCAGGATGGAATGTGTGTTTTCCAGCAATTCTTTTGAGTTTATAAATCGGTCTCCTCAATGGGATCCACATAGACTTATCGGAGACCTAGTGACCAGGTGCCTCTAGGTTTGAAAGCTCTTTTGCTGGACTGCTTTTGGAACTGAAGGGAAAAACCTGATTATTTGGATGTGGTTTATTCTTTTTCCCTTGATTTCTCCCTACACTCGGGTTTGCAGGAAGGATTGGCTCGGGACATGAACCTGCAGCCAACTCAGGTCTATAACTGGTTTGCGAATTATCGACGACGTCAAAAATCCAGCCTCCCTCGTACAGAAAAGCTCAACAACTCATGTCCTGAGAGGACTTTGACTTGCCACAAAAAGGAGCAGCAAGATGAAGGATCCTACGCTCCACAAACTGCAGGTTTGTCTCTTCCTAATGGGCTCTGGATGTGGTCCAGAAAGCTGAAAAACAATCTTAAATTCCCTCAGGAAGGGAAGGATATTCCTTCTCCAGAACAGCATCTGTATGCTGATGGATCAAGTGGACACTGGAGGACTCCAGTGGAGTGCCTCACTTTGTCTAGAGGCTGTTGCTCTGTAGAAGGAGCAAACATTGATAAGGCCTGTGCAAGGACAGGTGAAAAGAGATGCCCACCTCAGAAGGGGCACCAAATGAAAGCAAATGCATGGGAGGCAGCAGGTTTTAGCTCTCGGATGTCGGGATTGGGGCAGTACTCCAGTAAAACCGGGCATTTCCAGGCCCCTTCACAGAATCTTGAGCAAACATCAGCCACAGGAAATAAGGTCTTGCTGCATTTGGCAAATGAGATTCATTTCATTGCTTTTTGGAGTAACTATTAGTGTTCCTTCACCTGCCTGGCCTGCACCTTTCAGATGGATCTTGTATAGGCATCGGCCCTGAGCAAATGGAGATAACCCTCATGCCTTGTGACCCAGGGTGGGAGCAGTCAGCTGCAGATCTGGATAAGCCTCCTGAAGGAACATATTTAAAGATGCTGGAATCCAGGTGATGTATGAAAGAGTCCTTACAGGGAGAGTTCAGAGATGAAGCAACCTTTAAACTTATTCATGGAGCTGACTTTCATGTCAGTTCCCAGGGGATGTCAGTCTAAGAGTCTTGACTCCATAGGTGGGAATGGCCCATGCCCAGCATCAGGCAGGTGGAGCATCTAGCAGTTAATCCCCAGCTGTCAAGGTCAGATTCAAAGGTTTAGCTGGGGGTCCTCCCTCTTTGCAAAGCAATATGTTTGGCTGACTTATTTTCTCCATCAATACAGTTTTATGCAGAGCAGTGAGCTGTTTGAAGCGAGGACAGGCAAGGCTTTGACCACGCACGATGCCGAACAACCTGTAGCTTTTTGCACTGAGGCTATGCTGGAACCAGGACCCTGCTTTAACTCTGCTGTCCTGCAGCCCAGAGAAGTAGCCAGCAGTAGTGACGCCAGCCCCCAGCTGAATAACTTCATCCTGTGCTCCTGTGGGTCCCTGACCTTCCCCAATGAGCGGCTGGACATGTGGCAGGCCCCTTGCAGCACCAGAGGAGTCTCTGTCCCCATGTGGACCCCAAGTATTGAAGGTTAGTAAAACTACACCCAGATTGTTGACCAGACTTTTCATGCTTCTCTTCACTTTGTTGTAAACACTTATTTATATGGCTTTCTGGTGTCACGACAAATGGGAGCAGAGCTTATCTTGAGCTCTGGAGTTGTGCTCCCATAGTAGCTCAACGAGAAAACCTGTTGATTTAAGCCAGGGGTGTCAAACTTATTTTCACCAGGGGCCACATCAGCCTCACAGTTGCCTCCAAGGGCCATACATAATTTTAGCCCTGTGTAAATGTAGGAGTAGTAGATTTAGGGTATTGAAGCAGACATTCTTACCTACTCTTTTGCTTAAACTGTAATTCCTTCCATAAGATAGTACTTTTCCAGCAAGGTGGATCCCTTTTAGCATTTCCATTGGAAGAGTCCCTTCAGGTGTTGTCTGCTCACCTTGTCGGATTGCAAGCTTCTGCGTTTTTAAATGCCTGTCATTCTTAAGAGCCGAGGCTGGGAACTTCTTAACTCTGACTTGGTGCTCGTCTTCAGCAACACATTCTCACTTTCCTTTCTCCTTCCTGCTATTCTTTCTCTCTCCCTCTCTGTTTCCTTCCTGTCCAGTCTTGTTCAGCATTCCCACCATCTCTTTTCTTCCTGTTCTTCAGAGTAGCCTTGATAGGATACATAAGTGATGTCCACCTGCTTTTGCTGTAGGTCTACAGAACAGAAAGTGTTGTGGCTGCCATTCACCCAGACTCTGCTGAATGTGGAGCAAGGAGGGCAAGAATGGCTGGGTCAGAGGTTGGGGCCATGTTATCTGTAATTGTCTTTAATACGAACATTTATTTCAGCAGGTATCAGAGCTCCCTTGAGCAGAGTCCCTCAAGGTGGCTGTATTGAGGCCAGTTCAGGAAGAATCATTCAGCAGTCAGATTTAGAGCTTGAAAGCTTCATCCTTAGAGAAGGACAGCTAGGGACCATGGAATCTATTCTTCCCCACAGGTAAAGGGAGTGGAAAGCACAGGGCTTCTTAAGGCAGCAGTAACAATGATGCTGTGGGTCTGGCCTTGTCCTCACGCCCCTGCTGAAGAGGGTTGCAGAAAGAGTATTGTGATGCGTCTCATTCCAGGGGCCTGACTCTCCTCATGTCCATCATATTTTGTAGATATTTATATCTGTGCACTGAAAATGGGAAATGCTGTATAAGTGTGTATGTGTTTTACGGTGATGGCACAAAGGAGATTCGGGACCAGCCTCATCAGAAAACATATGCACCCCTGTATTTAAAGCAGGTTTAGCTTTGAAGCTGTTTGCCTGTTTGGGGTTTTTTTTGGCAGAAAATCATAACCTATAGTGATCCAGTGAGAGCTGATTCTGTGGGCTGGGTTGGTAGGGCCCGTACTTAATCCTAAAATAGTTTTTGTAGTTTCATAACCTTATGACAAGATTATTCCATAGTGCAAGCTTTCCAAAGTAGAGACAGAAAGAACAGGCGCTGTTCTGTCTTTCTGTTTTCCACCTGTAACAAATGTTTCAGTCTGCAGGTTTTCTCTGGGACTTGAGATAAATTCATAGAGTGCAAAACAACAAAAATCTGTGCCATCTTCCATATGTTATGCAACTTCCATAATGTTACATAAAAGTAAACACTGCCAAACAGACATTATGAGGTTCCTTTGATTTACTGATCTGCAGGACAGAGCAGGAGCAGTAGCCCCATTTCATAACCCTCCTGCCTGCCACTGTCCAGCATTTGCGCTGCCATGGCACTGTCAATAACATGTCAATGAAGTAGGTGGAAGCAATTTTATTCACACTTTCCAGATGAGGAAGCAGAGGAATGGAGAGGCTTTGTGGCTTGTCAAGCAGCAAGGGAAGGCAGTGATTCATTGGAGATAAAGATTGGTGGGGTTTTCCCCCCAGTTCCCAGCTAAAAACATTTCTGCCTTTTACCCTGGTTTCCCAGTTGGCTCAGTGCCTACAGTTCACATTCATTTCGGACTCCTTGCTCTGACTTGCTGGGGAGAACCCAGGTCTGGGCATTGTAAACCCACCTTAGTCTGTGGTTTAGGATTCGCAGTTTCAAACAGTGGCTAAAGATCATGAAAGATCAGTGAGGCTTGCTGGCAATATTTTGGCTGGATTTAAAATTGCATGTTCTGACTCCAGAGTGAGCTCATGTTTATTTTTAAGATATGTTCCACCAGCAGAAGAAATCTATGGTGAATGTCTCCTTGTTGGGTATGTCAGTTGTGCCAGGAATCCACACACCCTTTATCGTATTCCTGGCAGGGGCAGGACTTGCTGCTTTGTTGACACCTTCTGGTGGAGATACAGTTATTTGAACTCTATTCATAAACCCTGTTTAGTGGCCTGGCCCAGCTCCCCAAAAAAACCTGTACTCGCCAAAATGAATGCTATGGAACGTCAATCTCTTTAGAAAAGAGTGATGCTCAGGCTGCAGTTACATCTTGGTCCATTTGCAGTTTCTCTCAGGACAGCCAGGAGACCTCATGGGGGAAGTTTTGGGTAAGATCACTGCTCAGTGAATGGCAATGAATGAGGATCACCTTTGTTAGTAGGCAGAGCCCTCTAACAGTTACTGAATTAGAGAGAAGTATTGTGTCACCAGAGTCATCGTTAGCAATAGTATTGCAATGAGCATCACTTATCCGGGGACTCATGAAGGAGTCAACAGCTTAAACTGTAAGGCAAATCGGTGTTGCTGTTCTGGACAGACAGAGTAGTAAAGTTATCCCTGCTTTACAGGTAAGAGCAAAGCACAGAGAAGGAAATTATTTAGCCAAGGTCACCCACCTGGAGTGGACTTAGTGTTGTGCTCTCACTGCCTTGCCAGCACCTGTGGCTTGTATGTGCAGGGGGAGAGCTGCAGGTCAGCTGAAGGACCCTTAATGTGCTTGTCTCATTTTTAATGGTGCTCACCTGGAAAGAACATGGCCTGAAAGCTTATTAGAACAATTCCTGTTGATTTCTTTAATGGGCTTTTTACAGTCAGTCCTACACACTTGGGCTGTATCCAAAGCTCTTATGATCTACAGGGCTGTGAGGTGGGAGTGTGAGGGGGAACCAGGCTGGAAGCCGACTGTCTCCATCTGCTCCTGCTGCCTGGCAGCGGAGTTTGATCCAGCCTTGATCTGGAAGTCCCTGTGGGACAGCAAGCAGATGCTCGCCTGTACAGAGAGTGGTGGGGTATCCTCTTCACTCCTTGAGTTGGGACACGTGAAATGTAGCCCAGCTAATGGTTGATGCAGAATATAACTCTCTTGTGCCTCCCATTTCAAATAGAAAAGCACATCGAACTCTCTGGAGCGAGACATTATATATTTATGAGCCAACATATCGATTCAGAAAACATTGGTGCTGAGGTGTTCATTGCAGCTTACCGCTTCTGCTGGCATTCAGCTCAGAGTGCAGGGAATCCTCCTGCTGTCAGGCTCTTCCCTCTGGATAACCCAGCACCTGGCACTGGCAGGCAGCAAGTTCAAAATGCTCAAAAAGAGGCTACTTTTGGACATGTCACAAGATTAAATGTCATAATTTGTTGCTAAGGGCATTGTGCATGCCAGTGCGAGTGTGCTATGAAAAAGGATGAGACAAACTCTTGGAGGGCAGGGCACTGAGTCCGTTTGTTGTCAGTAAATGTAGTTGCCAGAGTACAGTCTTCAGCAGAGGAGTCCCGAGACTGATTGCTAGAGCCTGGGGGGGCATTCCAAGGAAGGACAACCTGACACTTGCCCTGTTTCTTCTACTTTTTTCCTGTGCTCTGTCATTTGGCACTTTCTGCCTGGGCCTGTGTGGCCCGTGATAGCCTGGGCTGTTCTGGGAGCGCTACGGGCAGCGTTGTTGGAGTAGAGATACTTGAGCTGGGGATGACAGGAGAGAACATCCCATCATCAAGTACCCAGTGTCTCCTACTTGACCCAGTGCCCGCAGACTGTCACCTCTTTGGAGAGGCTGGCAGAGGTCCCAGGGGACGGGTGGATGGGGAAGCCATGTCCCCAGACTCTGCCTGGTGGCCTTGAAAAGCTACAGTGGAATTGTAGCCGATGTTGTGGCTAGGTCTGAGCCACATGTGTGTGTGTTTTGACTCCTAAGATCTGTGTTTTTAAAATATGTTCCAGGAAAAAGACATTTTGGTAGACATCTTGTTTGTGGAGAGTGTTGTGGGGGCATAAGTAAAGCTGCAAATGGAGATGTCATTCCTGCACACTGTTCCAGGTCAGGCTAGTCCTCCCAGTGCAAAATCTGTATTTTCAAGTCATAACAATTTGCAGAAATGGGGCAGGTGTGTAGACAACACAACTCTGTTGAATGATTAGTCTTGACAGCAGCCCCTCTTGTCCTGCTGCAAAACATTACAGTAAGTCATGAGTACAGCATAAATACAAATGCATTTGTATATCATCTCTTCCTCCAGTTCCTGTCAGACTGTGTTTGGCAAACCTCAGTGCCCACCTGTTTCTGCACCCTGCATGGAAGAGAGCCAAGCCCTGGGACAAAGCCAGGTGAGAGAACACACCTAATGTTCAGAGAAAGGAGCTCAGCCCTACACGCACTATCCACATCTCACGCTGGAGATGTGAAATCTCATGTCACATTTAGTCTGAAACATGTCTGATCTAAGCATACCTTTTGGGATCCAGTTCAGAGCAAGCTGGGCATTCCCTGGGTAGCATCCAGCAGGTCCTGGAAGGTGAGGTGTTTTTGTTAGTTGGGTTTGTTTTTTTTTTTCCACTTGGATTGCTTATCGGACCCTGTTTTTGCTAAATGTGTCATTGAAATGATGGGTAAAGCAACCTGTGCAGATCCAAAGTGTGATTTAAATTGTGAGCGATGGAGGGCTCACCTAGCAGTGTGAAAAGGAGATGACAGGAAGGTGGCTGCTTAAGGGTTCTCCTCTCTGAGGGTTTCTGCAGAATTGGACTCTGCTGTCTCAGACCTCTTAAAATCTTACGTGTAATTTTAATTTCCAATACACTGTTATTGCTGAGGAAAAGGGGTTTTGCACTATTCCAAGATGGCTGATCGCAGTGTACAGAGCAGCATTATGATAGTAAATTCTTTTATCATTTCCTTCAGTGATCTAGATGCAGTCTGCATGCCTTCTTGCAGTGTTTTTGAGGCAGTAGAGAATAGAAATTTAAATTCTGGTACTTCCAAGAAGATGGGAGCATATCTGTGAATTAATTGTTGCTTATAAATAGGACCCAAGAAAGCCCTATTTAAACTGTACCTTGAGCTATTTTTTGCCTTTGCTTGTGTTGGTCTACCAGTCAGTTAGCATCCACTCCTGTTTCTCTTGCAGCATAAGCTGTGGAGAAGACCTTTTTTAAAGAGATTTTGAAAAGCAGGAGACCATATTTGCTGGCTTCATTAAAGAAGCGGCTGCAGCTCTGAGGGCAGTAACAGAACCTCCTTTGAGCCTTTAAAAGCATCAATATAAAGATCTGTATCTTGGAAAATGGCTGTTTTACCAGCCATAATGTGAGCCAGACGAGTAGGAAAGCTTTGGGCATTAATAATGAATGAGCCTTTTCTAAGATTTCCAGAGCATGCAGTCTCTGTAGGTAGAGTTTTCATCTTGCTGCTTTTGCATTCTTGCACTGATTTTGCAACGGTATAGAAACATCACACTCAGTGCAATGTGGGCTGGGGACCAAGATAGCGCGTGACGCCTGCAGATCTCAACAGGGGACATCTTCAGACTTTTGTAATAACCATTCAGTTTGGGAATTCAGAAAAGCATTTTTTGTATATTTTAATGTGTGCTGTAGGAAAAGGGAGAGCTTGAATTGGTAAATGATTTGACATCATTCTACAGACTTCCTGGGCACTCTGGTTCTTGCTAAATCAGCTTGCCCTGGGCTTGTTGCAGGAATATGCAGATGTTTGGTTCCTATGCCCGAACCACAGGGATGCAGGTGTACACTTCCTTTTGCCTACACATCACTTTCCATTTACCTTTCGTAGGTATCAGAGCCAAAATGAGAGGAAAACAAAACAAGCAAGCAAACAAAGTTAATTCATTTTGGAGACATTTCTTTCCCTCCCTGGACAGAGCTCTCTTGTTCAGGTGATCACTCCCTTCTTAGTTATTTCGTCCTGGTTGTACCAGTATTTACTTGCTTTTATAGGAGCCAATGCCTTGGACAAAAGGAGGGGAATTGTCTCTTGTCTGAATTCCTGAGTTGAATTGTGCGCTGATTGTGCTTGTTTTTTACACCCACGTCCTGTACAGATGGATTACTCTACCTGAATGCGGGGGGGACCAAGGGCTTTGTCCCTGCATGCACACAGCCCTCACCACCGACATGCCTTCCACCGCTACTGTACGGCTGCCCGAGGGAGCTCTTCCACCGTGAGCAAAACATCATTAAAGATCATATCTGCTGAAGCTTCGATTTCTCCCTGTGTCTTTCAGATCCTGGAGGATCCAGCTGGTGACCCATTAGCCAGCGACACGTTCTGGGCTGCGTGGCTGCTCTTCGAATTCTCAGCTGGGGCACGAATGTGACCTGCCTGCAGAGACGCTCGCTGTGGTCTGCACCTCTCCAGGAAACACCCCATCCTTTCCTGTTTTCTTTTTTCTTCTTTTTTTTTTTTTAATAAGTGAGGGGTTTGACATGGAGATGAATAGAGAGAGAGTAAGATAGAAGGATGAAGGCTTTTTCTAATGGTTACAAAGTTAGTTACAGTTTTATTAAGGATTTTGCAAAGGATAAGAGAAACCAGAGGTGCATTGTGGATTGTATGTTTTTACTGCAGCAATCAGAAGCTGCATGGTAGATGCAAAAAATATCAAGTCACTGGTTCTGTGGCAGTTACATATTTCTACCCATGGCACTGGTCAGATCAGAGTCCTTCACTACATCATGAAGGTAAATGAAGCTCCTCTACCCCAAAGGAGTAAAAATGTAGTTACATTGCCTAGCTGTGGATACTGGGTAACTTTTTCTCAGGCCTAGAAAAAAAGGTCTCAGCTCAGTGCTAGTAAAAATACTGCTATTCCTCATCCTGGCATTTCTGTTGTACTGCTGGGTGTAACTTCTGGAGTGTTCCATACTCTGCAGTGCCGCAGATGCCACAGACTGGAGCATGGCAGAATTTCCAGCAGTAAACTCAATGTTCTCGCAGGACTCGGGGAGGGCACAGAAGTGTTGTCAGTATTTAACACTACGTGTATCCCAGATTGCCCAGGAAAGAAGGATGAATGGAGGAGGTGGGAGCTGCTGAACCTTGCTGCTCCATTTTCAGTCCCCAGATGCCGAGGCAGTCCTGTCCCCGTGCCGCAGTGTGACAGCAGCGGCCGGCCAGCAAGCGCCCTGCAAATCAGTGTGAGTTGTGCAGAATCTGTTTGCTATGCACTGTAGTAGGTGCGGGGCTAATACAGTATCTGGCTGGCTGGGTGGGCTGTGCCACACAGCTCTCCCAGGGAGCCTTTGTAGCTCCCCTGTTTTTGCCTGGTGATTTTCCTTCCCTAACGCGGCCTCGGGGCCGCCCGTTACCCGCCTTCCTGTCGCACTGCTCATGGATCAGGAGCCCTGCGTTGTTTCTTTCCCTTGGAGACTAAGAAGCAGAATTGGGCACGAGAGCGCTGGGGCGTGAGGAGCAAAGCAGAGCCTGGATGCACGTTTAAAACTAATGTCATTGGGCAGTCTTCAGGGAATTTATCTTAAGTATTACTGTTTTTTTAAAAATCTGTATTGTATCTCCAGCCCTGAGATACATAAAGTGGATGTCTCCAGTACCTTTTGTAATAAAGTTAGCAAATAAAGGTTATGAATGACTCTCCAGCGTTTATTTTTCAAGGTAAAGGTGTAATTATTCACACAGGGTATTTAGTTATATTAAAACACTAGCACCAGCTACCCTGGGTACAGTTGTGTGTGTTGAGACGCTTATATTTCCTTTATTTTGGTGGAACGCCATTTTGTTGTCAGAGGTTTTGTGTTTAAAACGGTGCTGCTTGCTGGGGTCACACGTTTATTTCCTTCAAGGGGGCCTTGTGTGAATCCAAACTGGCACACACGGAGAAAAAGGTGCTGGCCGACCGCAGACCCCCAGAAACCTGTGAGGGCCGCGTTCTCCCGGTCCTGACAGACCCGCTCCCCGTCTAACCCGCCCTCTCCTCCGCCACTACCGGAGCGCTCGGCTACCGGAGGCGACGCGCTGTTCCAGCCGCCATGGCACCGCGCGCCACCTTCCTGCTTCCTCCCCATTGGTCCGCCGCGCCGCCGCGCGGGTAGCAACAGCGACAAATATATCCTTCCCGGCCGGTGATTGGCTGCCGCCTCCCGCCGAGCCATAGCAACAGCGGAGCGGGCGCGCGGCGGCCGTTGGCGGGCGCGCGGGGTGAGGAGGGAGCCCGGGGAGGGCGGGAGAGGAGCGGGCAGGTGGAGGGGGCGGCTCCAGCCCGCACTGCGCTGCCGCCGGCCGAGCCCACCTAAACCCACTGAGGAGGCATTTGTACTGTGCCAAGAGCTGCGTCTCATCTGCGGCCTGTGGTGGGAAGAAAACAAGACACTGCTCTGCGCCAGCTGGTGAAACAGCTTTCAGGCAGCAGCAGCCTGATAGGAAATTCACACTGGATATTGATAGGTTTTTTTGGTTGAGATCCCAAATAAGGTATTTTATTTCTCATCTCTAATGATATGACATGTCACTGTGATTACTATGATTTACCTCGTCAACGGTACATAATACATGTGGATGAAAGCCAGGCTGGTTGCATTTCCCTGCTGCTGAAGATTGACGTGTTGGAGTACAGAGAACGGTGCTTCTCTGTCAGTGAGACAGGTTTGCAGTTCTTTCAAATATATAGTGCCATTCCCTGCAAGGGAAGATGATAAAGATCAGATTGACACTACTCCTCCTGTATAGAAATTGGAGGTACCTGTCATTCAAAATTAAATAGATTATTTTCTAAGAAAACAACCCATGTTAGGGAATGCAGGTATTTTGGTTTTGGAGATAACTGACCTTTGTTCTGCCATCTTAACAATACCAGTGCCCTGAGGCCTTGCAAGTTTTTAAAAATAGTTCAAGAACACAGTTGTTTTGACTTCTTAATTAAAGAGGCTCGATTCACCAGGATTCCTAAGGAGTGCTAGAACAACAAGTCCCTTTTCCAAACTGAAATGTGAAAAAGGCTTTGCAGTTAAAGCAGAATTAAAGCTTTTTCTCTTACACTTCACTTAATGAATTTCATTTCCAAATTGGCACAGTTGTTCTCTGGAGTACAATTGAATTTTCTAGGTCATTTCCCAGGTGAAATAACTTATTACTTTTCTGGAAATTTATGTTCAGTGCTTCAAAGCTTGATATGTGAAATCCAGCAAATTGATAGTATTTCTCCTTAAGAGATGTGAAGTCAAGTGGTTGAAGTACAGTATATTCTGGCCCACCGGCATCTTTGTCCCGCGCCACCTGGATATTGGATTTGCACAGAACACTTTGGAGGAGCTCATTGCATTTGGACAAGAATTCGCAAGCTGTGCCTGCAGCTGATCTCCCAGGAGCTGACCACGCTGAGTTCCAGGTAGCTGAGCCGAGTTCAGAGCAGCTGCTGCCTCCTCATCGTGGGCCAGGGCAGCTGGGATGCAAGTGATCGAGTGGATCTCTGCTGAATGCCAGTGATGCTCAGCATTTGGCCGTCTCTGCCTGTGCTGCAGGACGGAGTTAGGCTTTGAAGGACAGCATAGGGGAATTCTTGATACTGGGCTAGCATTTGAATTGTTCAGTGCATCTTACCTTGTTCTCATTTCCTGGGTGTGATGTGCATCCGCATCATGTTCTGGTTTTCCTGTCCAACCATATGTAGCAAGCTCTGGGTGTGTTTATGTTGTTCTTCCTTGGAGCTGTAATTAGAAGCACTCTGAGCCCTTGGCTGACCTGCCCTGAGCTGAATGTGCTGTACCTGCTGTTGTCGTTCCTCCTCCTCAACATGGCATGGCCTGTCAAAGGAAGGAGCTTGCCCTAGATAGAAAAAACAAATCTATTTTTATCTTAAAATGCATATAAGGGCCCCAAGAACAGTACTTATATGTGTTAATGGAACACAGAAAGGGGATGGAAATCTAGGTGTCCCTGAGGGGTGAAGGACACGTTCCCAATAGGCAGGCAGCCGTGTTTCCCAGCACTGCTGCTAAGAAGCAGCTTTTCTCTTGGCAGCTCGACACACAGGTTGAAGGCTGGCAAGGTCAGGGACTGAGCTGTTGCCCATCACTAGTTCCAAGGTAGAAGTGTGCTATAGAAACGGCCTACGTGTCAGCTGCTGGCGAAAAGGTTCTCTGAACTGATCCACCACAGCGCTGGAGAGGATTAGTGACACCAGCAGCAGCTTCCCCTGCTTTCAGTCCCATCCATGGCTCCTGCTGGCTGTCACAGCTACTGAAAGGACACGTGCTCAGGGCAAATGTCAGGAGGTACGGCTTCAAGGCCAGTATTTTCAGACAGTCTCTTGTTCTGGATGCTTGGCTCAGCTTGCTCGGGGCCTCATTTTCAAAGGATAACAGCACGCAGTGGCTCAAGGAGGGTACCTGAAAGAAGAGGCCACTTTTGAAAATGTTGGCAAAGGCATTTTGTTTTATCTTTGCACTTCATTAGTTTTATTCCCGAAGTCTTTCATGTCATGTTCTACAGTGAAAGGTCATTGTTTCAGATCAATCATTTTTAGTGGGATTTAATCCAGTTCTAAGTCAAACTAATCCACTTTGATAAAGTTTGAGGACCAGTAAAAATTCATTTGTTTGGACAGATCTGGGCTTATTTTTTAAATGTGGCTGCTGATGCTGAGTTCCTAATTGTGTATGCCCAGCACGACGTGTCTTCAGGGTGATTCCTGAAGTGCTGGACATCTAAATTCTGATCTTACCTGTAGGCTGCAAGTATTCAGCACCTCTGAAAACCCTGGGATTTAGTAGGATTCCATATGGTGCTCTGGTGACAGCTACTAATAAGCAGGATTTTTCATGTTTTCCTGTATGAACTCTTGAATTCTGGTTACTTTCCTTTGATTACATTAAGAATGCATGAAGAATAAAACCACATTCTTGTATCTGGACAGGACTAGCAAGCACTGTGGTCTGAAGCTGCTCATGAAGAGTTAAAGCTGCTTTCAATTAGCTACTGTGTTCTTGCCACTTAAAGAAACTCCCACAACTGAGCATGCTTCACAGCCTCCTGTGCGTATCCCTGAATCATTCTGGCAAGTAAAAACACTGCCATAATCTTTTATTCAGACACAGTGCTTATTCTTCACTGGACTCTGAAATGAGCAAGTGCCTGAAAACAGCACGTTTTGCCAGAGAGTTCGAAGGATTTATCAGCTCATGTCTGCACAGGGTTTTGAACATGCAAAAGGCTACTGTGCATGAATGCTGAGGGGTATTAAATACACTGCAGTGATACCCAAAAAGTTTCAGTATACAGACCTAACCTTTCCCATGAAGGAGCAAGAGCTTTGCAGGCTTTGTACAAAATGCTACCCTTTTGTTTAAGGATCTTCCTATGTTGGTATATAGATACACAATGTACTTCACCACAATGCACAGTGTGAACTCCGCTGCTGCTGAGCAGCACTCCAGCAATGTCATCTCTCTCCCTTCATTCTAGGTTTTACCTTTGAGTTACGAGGGAGATTCTGTGAGGTTATTCAAGATTAATACAAAATTGAAATATGACAAATAGTAGAATATTTTCACACACACTGTGACAGCCTAGAGGGTTCTGTTGCTCGTTAAGCTGTGGTATATGGTTTTGCTAGAAATATATCATTGAAATTATAGTCCCTTGTGGTTTGGGAAAGAATCATCACACTTCAGCTACACCCACTCCTATCTCGTGCTCTGATCTAGTCACTGGTTACAACACTTTTCCTCCCTGATGCACACTTATCTCACTTGATTGGGGAAATGTGCTGCCAGGATTCTAACAGTAAAAAGTATAGACAGTCCTAAGCCTGTGAAACAATCTGTCCTCACAGCACTAGCTGAGCATCATGCCCCATTTAAGTGCCAGTCACAGTGTTTCCAAGATCAGATGCCCACAAACTCTCCATCTTTCTTTCTCTGCCGTACTCATCTCTATTTCCTTTGCTGTGATGTGGAAGCTGGTTAACCTACGCTGTCAACTGGTAGTTGCTTCTGTTCGCTCTCTGTTTTTCACTGTCTTGTCCCTAAGATTTTCATCATTTAGCAGTTCTCTAAATAAAACATTTCCTTGCTGCAGAGAGGGAAGATCATTTGCCCCAGGGATGAGGAGGACGTTTGTTAGTGGCAGGGACTTTAGTACCAGTGCTTTAGTTCCGTGAGTCTCAGGAAGAGTGCTGCAAAAGCTGCACGCTCCAGAGCAACCCGAGGGGCAGACTTCCTGCCCTGGGGAAAGGCTGGGATTAGTGTGGGGTATTCTCCTTGATGTTTCCTCTTCACCAGCATACCTCGTAGCTCTGTCCCCTCGGCTGAACATCGGCGCTGGGGTGACGCCCTCTGAGACTGCCTTGGTGTCCCCGGTGCCCCTGTGCTCCGCCGAGCAGCGAACGAGAACAGCATTTCAGCAGGGAGCTATTTGTGGAACATCGGTGCTGTCCAATAATCAGATATGCCTGTGGAGCGGAGCCATTGCCTTAGGTCATGGTGCAATTTTCAGTACCATAAGTTTCTCCATCTACAAATTCTTGCTGGGTGTGGTCACTTTGCCAACAGCTCTGAGTCCTGCCTCATGAGAGCAGTATTTCTGCGCTTTGCCGGGAATCGCGGAGCTTGGAACCTCGTGTGTGATGCCTGGCATCCGAGCTCGCCAGGTTGGGTCATGTTTTGCACCCTATTCAGCACGCTAGTAAAAGGTCTGCTGACATTTCCATTTCCTTTCCATTTGTATTTTTAAAATGTTATAACTCAGTTTATAAATATTGTAGCAGATTAAAACTCATTGCATGAGCGCTGATTTGTTTTTATTTGTACCTCTGTAGATCGGTGGAGCCACTATTATGGCTGAAGACCCAGAACACTAGGTACTGCACGCACCGGAGAATATAGGTACTCTGCCACGGACCTTTTGTGTGTGAAATGCAATATCTTCACTTTCTTTAGGTTACAGTCAGACTGTAGAAACGCTGCATACAAGGTTACCTTATTTTAGCACTTTTCCTTGCAACTGTTGGATTCAGACATGTATCTGATTTTAGAGCAATGAGGTTACCTATCACCTTGTGGATTCAAGGTTAAGAATTTTTGAGTTGGCTTAGACTGAGAAATAGACATTATATAGAAGCTTCAATTAAGAAAACCAAAAGCATTTAATGAGAATGTTTTTGTGTATGTGTAGATATATCCGCATATAATTGGCAGATTAATGCAGATTGCCTGGTTCAGTGGGTGAATAACTGGTTTTAAAAATACTCCATAATCTGTTTCCCTTGGGAGTCTGAAACTGCTGCACAAAATGAGAACGCTTTTGGTAAACCCTACACATTTTCAGCATCAGTGGAACACTTTGCAGCCTGACCTCTACTCAGGAGTTATTATAACAGCAAAGCTTCTAAACCCGAGAAGTGTGTTAGGCTTTCTAGATTAGCCCATCTCTCTCTATTCTTGCATAAGTGTTAGATGCATTAAAATCTGTATTTTTTACATTGAATCGTATCTCTTCAAGAATGTGTTCTGCTGTCCATAGATAAAACTTTATCCTTAGGTAAAAACGAGTTTTTGCATTAATTATGATAATGAATTACACTGATAGTTGGGGTCCATTCTGTTAAGGATTTATATGTCACTGCCTTTTCTTAGTAACAGTGACAATCAAATCCTGTTAGGAAAGAGGCCCTGTGCAGCTCGCTGGTGTGTATGTACAACTGGGTGCTTCTCAGCACTGCAAAGAGCTGTTTCCTGAACGTTCTGGCAATCAGATTATAACTTGCTACATGCAGCTTTTATCTTTCATCTTTATTACATATAATTACCTTTTATTATTATTTGTTATAATATTTATGTCCTTTAAAATCAATATTTATCTAGTTCCTTTTAAAACTAACTGCAGCTTTTATTTTAAATGACATTAGAGCTTAATGCACAGAAGCCAGCAACGTTAGAGTTAAGGGTAAAAACTTTTGGCTGACACAATGGACGGGATTTACTGGATTGCAACAGTGCCGGAGTACTGGGGATAGCGGGAGAACAGTGTGAGGAGCGGGGCCCGCCGGGGTCCTGGCCTCTGCCGCGTGCTGGCGTGCGCTCCCTCCTCTCCTTGGGTGAGAATAGTGGGCTTCAACTGCTGCAGTGCTGTGGGCAGCAGCTCTGATGGCGAGCACAGCGTTCGCTCAGATGTACAGCAGCTCCCTGTACGTACAGTGGTGTGATGGTGTTTAAATGCTGGCTGTGGATTGCACAGAAGAAGTTAATCTACGATCTGTCGTAAGAGACGAGTAATGTGGATGCTGGCATTTTGCAGCCACCAGCCGCAGTTGTGTCCGTTGTGCAGTGCTTCTCCTTTGAGATGATTTTTATGTAAGGCTGGTACTTAGTCAATTTACGAACTAAGAGCTCGACTCTTACAAATTAAAATGCCGAGACACATTGAGTTTAGCTGCATCTTTAGGCAAGGTAGCAGAATTGGCCGTGCCTACCACCCCCACAACGAGGAATGTTTCGAAGCAGCTGGGGTACGAGATACGTTTATTTCAGTGGAATGACACGCAGCCGTGTCAATTCCGCGGGACAAAGCCCGCGCGGGAAGGCCGTGGCAGCACAAAGCGGTTATGGCGCAGGGTCGGGCACGCCGCTCCACACCGAGCGCAGCCCGAGCAGCAGCCGCGCTCCGCCGCTTTCCCGGGGCCGAGCGCGGCCGGAGTCTGTGGCGGCGGCTCCGCGCCGTGTCACCGAGCGCAGGCGGGGGCCGAGGCGGTGCGCGGGCGCCGAGCCCGGCCCGAGGCTTTTCACGGCGGTGTCGGGGGCGCGGGCGGTGCGGCGGCCCCGGCCCGGCTCCGCAATGCCCGCGCCCACCGCCCACCTCCACCTTTGCAGCATAAACTGCAGCACTCGCAGCGCGCATGCGCCTCCCCCGGCCGGCGCCCCGGGATAGCTATTTATAGCAAGTGACGTCACCTAGAAATAGAACGCGGGGGAGCAGCGCCCCCTCCCCTCCCCTGCAGTCCCCTCGGCTCCGCCCCCTCGTTGCCTTCCTAGCGCGCAGGCGCAGGCGGCGGCAGCAGCGCGAGGCTCCGAGCCGGGCGGAGAGGCGCGAGCCTGCAGGCGCGGCGCAGGGGACGGAGCGAGCGCGCGGCTTGCCCGCTTTGCCGCCTCTGTGAGCGCGAGGCGCCAACCGTCGCCCGGCACGCGCGGCCGGCGGGTGAGCGGCGGCTGAGGGGAGCCTGAGGGGAGCCCGGCGGGAGCCCGGCGGTCCGGAGAGCCCGAGGCGGCGGTGGCTCCGTTGAGGTTCCCCGCTCGCACCACCCGCGCGTTCCGAGGCGCAGATCCCCGCCCTCCCCACCTTCTCTCTCTCTGAGGGGCGTAGAGTGCCCAGCCCAGCAGCCACCACGGAAGCGGCTATGGGGGACCGAGAGCAGCTGCTGCAGCGAGCCCGCCTGGCCGAGCAGGCGGAGAGATACGACGACATGGCCTCGGCCATGAAGTCGGTGAGTGGGGCTGGTAGCGTGGCGGCGGTGGGTCATACCCGGGGAGGAGTGTGTAGGGTGGGTAGTGGCGGGGGAGGAAGGGGAAGGAAATCCGGGCTGGTCCGAGGCGGAATTGGGTCCCGGGGAGGATGCGAGACGCCAGGTCCCACCCGTGGCGGTGAAGAAAGGAGGGCGGGAGCAAGCGGAGCCCATCCCGCTGGGACACCTCGGTGCCGGTACTACCTGCCTCGAGGAGAGATGAGACAAACAGTAGCCGGTCCAAACTGGACCTGGACCCCCCCTTTTATTTTAAAATGTATGTTCTTCCTCCCTCATTTCCTTCATTCCCTCGTACCGACGCCCTTGCAGCCCGGTCGCTGCCCGGGGGTGTGGCTGTCCCCGTGCCCTCCTCTCGCCTCTCTCCCCCACCCCGCCAATCCGGCGCGCAGCGCAGCGGTTTGAATGCCGCCCGCCTCTCCTCACGGCGGGAGCGCGGGGGATGTTTCTGTGCCCCAGCTCCAGACGGGTCCGTCCCGGCGCGCCGCCCCCGCTGGGGATGGCGGCTCCGACCTTGGGGGGCGTCTCCCCTTCTAGGGGGAGATGGGGGTGCTGGGCGGGGGGTGTCTGGAGAAACCGCGCGGCAGGAGGAGCCCCTTCCTTTTCTAGACGTTTATTTTGCCTCGCGATAAAGGGCACGAATCGAGGCCTCACCCACAAACATCAGCGCTCTGACTCAAACATGGTATAGTCGTTGCATCCGGGTATAAAAGCTCCCCAGTGCACAGAGAGCGTTTCCCAAGCTTTAACGTTGCCTTTTTGCCTCTTCTTTGTAGGGTAACAAATCCTCAGTGCATTCTTTACCCGGTTGAATACTGACATGTGTTTAAACACTAAGTTACAGTTGCAACTCTGCTCCTTTCAGAACCAAGCAATGAAAATTACTTGTACTGACCTGTCTGTACTGATACATAATAAAATTGCAGAATGATCAAACTCACAATGTCTAGTCCCTTTTTTAAAAACAAAGTATTCCTATAATCTGAATTTTAAGGGTGATGTAAATGCTTAGCAGTGTCTTTACTGTGTCTGATTACAACTGGTTTACTCTTGCTGATCTGTCTCCTTTGTGAGCACCAAAAGACCCCAAGAGGAGTCAAGTTTCCCTTGAGAGTGCTGCTGTTTAAAGACACAAGACATTTTTAATTTGAATGAGCAACTTCAAGTGGAGTTAACATTTTTATTGTAAGAATCTATCAATCTAGTGTTGTTCAGGCGCTGTGATGTGTGTCACAGCCCTTAAACGAGGGCAGTAAAAAGACATATTTTGCTGCTCTTGTTCACTTTTGCCATCGTGTCATAATAAATACTATGACCAATCCAGTTCTAAAGCAGCAATACTTCTGAGTATCTCAATATCAGAGGCACTAAACATTTAGCTGTGTTTTAATTGTATCACTAGAATTATTGATACATGTAATGTAGTAGTGACAGCTCTCTTTATCTTTTGAATCTTTCAGTTGCTAATTCTAAAAGATGAAACTGAGAAACTGCTAAAATCTACTGCTGCTCTAGAAGACTGTGTTTCTAGCTGCATATAGTAGATGACTTTTTTAATCTTCCAAAGATCGCTGAACGATAGTGTATGTATGGCTCTCTGAACATATGTGGAACAGAATACAATTGCTATGCTACAGGAAATATGTAAATAAGTACACATAACTAGTGTGTATGTCCAGTTGTCTTTTTTAATTGTCCTAGTTGCTATACAATTTTAATTTGTCTTGAGTCATGGTGTTATCATCTGTAATGCCACTTTTGCTCTCAAATAAATTGTGTAATGATGAACTTCTGTAATTGGGAGCTTGAGAACCCTTTCTAAGTGAGCCAAGTCTTGTCCCTATATAAAATGTTACGTTATAGATACTTTAAAAATACAGAAAGTAAAGCTGAATTTAAAAGGCAACAGCGTCTTTATTTTAAGCTGTCTATATACTGTTGCGTGCCTATAATGTAGCTCCTCTTGGTTGCTTGGCTTTCACAGGTATTCACTCCAACATGGTAATTCCAGTGTTAGTTGATTTTGTAGGTCTGAGCGTAAACTCTTATGAAATGTTATGGGGCTGTCCTCACACAGTTAATATTTCTTTCCATTTCAGTAACTGTAAATAACAGTTTTTTAGAGAACTTTTTATCCCTATAGAATAATATTCAAATAATCTTCTCGCACTCCAGAAACCTTAGACTTACTTCTACAGGAAATCAGTGTTCTAACTCTGATATCTATTCTCAATGCAGGATATCTTGATTTGAAAAAAAAAAATTTTTTTTTTTTTAAATCTCCAAATATAGCATATCTGATGGTTTTTAAAGGCGCTATGTGAAAATAGTATGCTTTCAGTGTAGATAGAAATCTGAATTATGAATTTTTGATCTAGATATCTATCACCATGCTTTTACAATACACAATATGGCAAACAGCTTGATAGTTACTCTAAAACATAAAGTAACAAGAACTATTATAGGGAAAGCATATATGCTTGTTTTTTTTTGAGACTGCCACTGAAGGAATAAAAAAAATATTACAAGACTGCCATTTCAGCTGTCAGGATAAAGCGGGAGGAACACATATTGATCAGTCATATCAGTTCTTTCTTTTAAAGAAAAGCCAGATGAAGTAGCAGTTGCAGCTTAAATAAGGAAACTACTGCTCAACAATGCAATTTTTTTTGCTGTTTTCTCTTGGAAGAATTCTGGTATTTTTCTTTATAATGTGTAGAAAGGAGAAGAAAATGAAACTTTCACTTGGTTTGCTGCTATGAATTAATGAATTCAGTTTACTTTTTTAAAGCTAATACTATTTTAATAGAAAATACAATTGCATGTAAGTGTGCCTCTACTACATGGCATTCTTCCAAGGGGTGTGGCATTCTCATTGCATTAAATGCTACTTCAGGATTCCAACTGTTTGAAATAACCCTCCACGGTAGGTAAAAAAATTACTTCTCAGCACACTGGGAAGAAATTTGCTATTAATGTGTTAAATGTTCTCGCTTGATTTGTATTTAGATCCTTCCAGAAATGGTTAAACATTTTAGCTGTATAAACCCTTAGTATTTCTTATAGTATCAATCTTAATATGTAGTGTTCAGGAGCTCTATTAATTTATGTTTTGTTTTCTGGTATAGCTACAAAGCTGGTAGAGAGTTATTTACACTTTAAAACTCAGATGAATCTGAGTTATGCGAGATGTATAATTTTAAAATTATTTATGTGTGAAATACTACTAAGGGTGAAATAAATTTAAGTCTTCATATGATCTAGAGTTTAAGCAAAATAGCATGAGTTTCTAGTTTTAGGCTTTATAGGCTTTATCTCTTACATAAATGGACTTAAGAGTTTGGGTTGTTCCATATTTTTAGTGTTATATCACTGACTTCTTCACATCAGTGTCTGCTTTTGGGTTAATGCAATATGTATGTGTAGGAGGGGGGAATGAGATGCCTTTATGGTAAACAATATCCTCCCCTGCTGTGTGATGACTTCCTTACTGGGTTTTTATACAGTAAATCTAGCTATAGATTTTTCCAGTGTTAGATATAAAATACTGAAGCCACATGATGCAAGAAACTGATCTGGTTTGAATTCATTGGTCTGGTTTCTGTTTGTTAAAAAATTATGGACTTCATAACTTTGTATCAGGGGAGTTTTAATTATTAAACCTGACTTTACTGGCTCAGGTACAGTTTTTTTTGCAGCAGCTTGATAAGAACTGGCTCTAGTTTTGACTTACATGCTTTGGCTGACAAACCAGAAGTATAATCACATACATTCAATTGACCTGGCTCAAATTCTACTAGGTAATTCGCAGTGCATCGTAGATCTGCTGCTGGTTGTGGAGCCTTCAGCTTGGTGTGGCCAGTGCGGTTTTGTGCACACACAAGTAATTTCTGAGCTGATACAGTACTGCCACACTCGTCAGCATTTATAGTTAGAAATTCCAGGGTTACACTCAGGATTCCTTTCATATACTCCTTTCTCCCTGCCCCAGTAAACTGAAAGAACTTTGTGGGGATAAAGCAGATGAGTTACCTGTAAGTATTATAGAAATAAAATGGTTTAGACTGTGTTCTTGTTACAAAACCCAGACTGTCAGTCATACCCTGGGTGTTCAATTGCATCATCTGGCTCAGGACTGAAAATAGCCCCCAAATTAGGTGTGAGAGAGGTGTGTTTGCACAAGGAAAGTGTAGTGTAACACCTGAGTAAGTAAATACTACTTTAAAGTTATTACAAATGGCTTTTCATCTCTGTTTCTCCTAACGGCCATTACAAGAAAGTATGTTCTTGACAAAGGGATGTGTAGTTGACAAACGTTATTTCTACTCTCCAGAATTTTACGTTTCAGTATTTTTTTAAAAAATTTTTCACTAATTGTTTAGAAAACATTTTTGAAAGTCATAGTTGGCAGAGCAGGTTTTTATTTCTATTTGTATGTAGTCTAAAAAGACTTTATGCATTCCCAAAACTCCCAGTTGTTTTGAGACGGACTTTATACTTGTGACAGATCTAAAAGCATGTCCTAAGCATGTCGAATTAGTTTCCCTGTTAATTTTTCCTTTTACTTTAAGGAATGGTTTCAAGGTGAATTTAAGTCAGTCTTGGGAATTAAATTATACAACAGTCTAGTGATGATCTGGAATAGTCTCTTAATTAAGTCTCTTAATCTTATATTTTAAATACTTTAATGTTTTGATTTAGAAGTTAACGTTCTTTTTCCACATTTGAACAACTGTTCTGCAGTTAGTCCTGACATGGCTCTTTTCCCAGGCTTTTTTTGTTGTGCTTTACATGAATGTATCTGCAGTTGCAATGGCTCCTGTGCAAGTGGGCTTTATACATCAGCTTTTTCAGGGCAGGTGTTGTGATGTGTTTTCTACAATTAAAAATTAATAACACCAGAAGAGAGACAATAAACTAGAAAAAACCCTGGAATACTCTTTCAAGGCTCTGTAAGGTTGTATTTTGTCTCTTGTGGCAAACTGGATGAAATTTGAAAACTGATTAATTTATCTCCCCTTAAGTAAATACACCAGCTATATAGTAAAAAATGAACGTTTAGTGCTGAAAAATTTTTTGGTGGTTCCCAGGACATTTAGGTGTTTTGAATACACATAAGACACTGGTCTCTACAAGATTAAATTAGAAAGTTTAAGAAACCACCTTAAGGAGGTAGATGAAATAATTATAACAAGGTTTAGGATGACTGCATATATCTTTTTTTAGGTTTTATATCCTTAAATACCAGCATTTAGCAGGAAATTTAGTTTGAAGCAGAGAGAAAGGGAGGAACATGAAGGTGGCAGTTTGCTGAGGATAAAGAACAGAGGTGGTAAGTGGAAGATAAGGTGAAAAATGTAGGTGTTGATGTGTGAGGTGAAGGATTAGGAGAGCTGTGGTTGCAGTCTTCTTGTAACTTGAATTTGTTTCGTATGGAGTCTGGACTGCAAAGCCAAGAGGTGGTATTTCTGTTACAATTGTCCTGTCCTACTGAGTCTCATTCTCAGTTATTTTTGTGTCTTGTGTGCTTTTCCATACTATGTTTCTATTTTTGTGGGTAATATTGCTCAGTAGTATTTGAGAACTTTTTTTTGGTGTGTGTGTGTGTTTGTTTTTGGGTTTTTTTTGTTTGTTTTATATATATGCCGTAAAGATAATTAAGACAGGTGGGGGAGGAGGGATTTATTTGTGTGGTTAAATTATGTTTAAGTTTTAGCAAAACATTACTGACTCCTTTAGATCAACCACTGTGTCTGAGAACTTGCAATTGACTTTCAAGCAAAGTCCTCCAGCAGTGCAGGAATGGCCAAGTGATTATAAATCTTTGGTGGGTTTCATTATTTTTGTGAAAGCAAGTGCTGTCCTGTTAGACTGTAGGGTATAAAAAGGTCTTAGCTGAGGCTTTACTTATTGAGGGTGTTAATATCTTTACTAGAGAAGATGATACAGTTGGTTTGTAGTAGAGATTGCTGAGGGAGGGATTGTTGGGAGTTGTAGAGGAAGCTGTGAAGAAGGTTACGAAGATGTCATTAGAGTTGATTCCTGTGCATTTCACCCTCTGTAGATTGTCTGTAACTGTAGTAGGCCAGGCAGAGCAGAGTCTTTTGGGAGTTCAGGTTCCTGAGCTGTGGGGAAAAGGCAATTTGGAGATAAAACTAATTGTCCTAAAATATTCTAAGAATGAAACCTAAACTTGAAAGTAAGCTTTCTCTTACTTTAAGTTATAATTAATATAAATTATTTTTAGACTTGGAAAGATTCACGTTTATTGGGTGGTTCACTGAGTACACCAGCAGTCTGAGAATAGTGTAAATATTTGTCACTTAATTATTTGTAGTGTGTAAGGATTTGGTTGCAAACATTCTGATGCCTATCAAGCAGTGTAAATATACGCAATTTTGAAGAAATAGTTAATGATTTTAGCAGCACCTGAGCAAGGACGAGTTTACTTCTACACCAGGGTACATATCCTTAGAATTTTAGTAACTTATTTTAATGCAGTTAATGTCGTATGCTTAAAGTACTGGAGTTACGTTTTTCATCCTGGGAGTTTAATTTCATGTTTGTAAGTTTGCAAAAGTAAAAAAACTTCAAGTGACTATAAGTCTGATAAGTTTTATTCCCTAAATTAACATAGCAAGTCAAATAGACCTAAATACAGTATTAGAAGTATTTTCCTTCCCATATCTCAGCTTTTTGTAGTAAGAATTTGGAGATGATCATGGCTTTTTTCATTTCCTGTTCTATTTCTATGTACTCTGTCCCATGTCTCTCCTATCCCTGAAATTTGTCGGCAGCCACCAATTAGCAGGAATCTGGGTAACTTTTGTGTTACATTGTATAATTGCTCACTGAGTGTCTGAAAGATACTATGAAACGCTAATTCCATTTGTACTATGCAGCGCTTAATCATAATGACTGCAGCACTTCCATGTCTGCTGTTGAATGAAAGAAAGTGGCAGGGGAAAGAACAAGAACTCCACCAGTTTCCAGTGTCTGTGCTGTGTTCCAGATTCATAAAACCGGTATTTTAGGTACATTTAAATTCATCGCTAAGTGTGTAGTCTGCATAATTATAAAAAAGACTTCCTAAAAAAACTGAGCCTTCCTTCTGTGAATGCTTCTCCATTACACAAGCCTGACTCACTTTTATTCAGTGAATGTGCTTTGCAATGGCTTCTAAATACCAGTTCTATTACAACAGAACTGTGGGGTTTTCATTCTTTTAAGTCTTGACTGAAGAAACAATTTTAAACTTTCAGCGTTCCAAATTGAGTCCTGTCTAGAAGGAATTTTGGGATCTAGAAGGAATTTTTAATCTTGTATTTCTTGATGGAAGTATTGAAGGAAGTTTTCACTCTCTTGTCTAAGACAAACCCTTTAAATTTGATCCTTGTCTGTATTTTTCAGGTAACTGAGCTGAATGAGCCTCTCTCAAATGAGGATAGAAACCTGCTGTCTGTAGCCTACAAGAATGTAGTTGGAGCTAGACGATCTTCCTGGCGCGTCATCAGCAGCATCGAGCAGAAGACTATGGCAGATGGGAATGAGAAGAAGCTGGAGAAGGTGAAAGCCTATAGGGAGAAGATAGAAAAGGAGCTTGAGACAGTCTGCAACGATGTGTTGGCTCTCCTAGATAAATACTTGATCAAGAACTGCAATGACTTCCAATATGAGAGCAAGGTCTTTTATCTGAAAATGAAGGGGGATTACTACCGCTATTTGGCAGAAGTTGCTGCTGGAGAGAAGAAGAACAGTGTTGTGGAAGCCTCAGAAGCTGCCTATAAAGAGGCTTTTGAAATCAGCAAAGAGCACATGCAGCCCACTCACCCCATTAGGCTTGGGCTGGCACTCAATTTCTCAGTGTTCTACTATGAAATCCAGAATGCTCCTGAGCAGGCCTGCCTTTTAGCCAAACAAGCCTTTGATGATGCCATAGCAGAGCTGGACACACTAAATGAGGATTCCTACAAGGACTCCACTCTCATCATGCAGCTACTTCGAGATAACCTCACTCTCTGGACGAGTGATCAGCAAGATGAAGAAGCAGGAGAGGGCAATAATTAAAAAGCTTTCCTCCAATTACTCTTTCATCCACTTCACCATCCCCATCATCACCAATATTTCCTTGCCACCGTCACACTAAATATCTAGTGCTAAGCATATCTGTATTGTACAGCTGTTCAGATCTGCTGTCCACTTTATCAAGAAGCAGTTTCAGATGAGTCTTCATGGGCATTGATGGATTGGTTGGTTTATTGGCCCTATTTATCTTAGTTGCATTTGAGCAATGCAGAAAGATGCATAGTAAATGAGCCATTTTTAGTTTGCCTGTTGATTGGAAAATACAGGAAAGAATGATGGAAAGTGATTGAAGATAATTAGATTCCAGTTATAATTTTTCCATTTGAAATGAGCTGACAGTTCTGTTGAGCAGTACACTTTGTGCATGCGAAGTAAATTAGCCACCCCAAATTTTTTTCAGCCAATGAAAACAGTTAAGCTGATGTGAAATGACAGCCCTGTTCATCAGTTTACAATAAACTGTTTGAAATGTGAGGTTTCAGTAGCAATTTATTTTTTTGCCTCTAACTTATGTGCACAGTTTCTTTTAATGCAGTGCATCTACCTGAGAGTTTTGATACTTGTAGCCTTTCGCAGTTGTTTTGAAGAATCATGAATTTATTTTTTGTAAACTCTTTGGCTGTTTTGTTGTCTGTGTATTCTGACAACACTATGTCAATATTAGCCCATGTTAAGATGGATGACTGAGATGCCAGACTTCTAAATTAAATGTTTTGGAATTAAATGGATAAAATAAAATGCTGCTTCGGGGATGTTATCTCTACGTAAGCTGTCCTGTCTTTTGTTCAGAGTGGAGACTGCGTTACCTAACACATCACTGATGGGTTAAAATTTATTGAATCAAAAGTTTCATGAGAAATTGCCTCACATTCCAAAACAAAAACCACCAGTGTGCTGAAAAGAAGAAAAACAAACAAAAAACCCTCATAAAACACAACCATTTAGAAGGTGACACCACTCACCTTGTTACAGTGGAGTTTCCAAAGGCATATGTAGTTATTTGCTTGGTAGAGCAGGTGCAATGCAAATTCTGCTCAGGAAGTGGAGAACATTACTTGTCATACCAATGTAGAGACTTTTATTTGCTTCTGTCAACTGAACTCCTATTTTTTTTTTCTTTATACTAACCACCCAATCACTTTACACATTAAAATCCCAGTAACTTTAATTTGTATTTACCTGCTTCAAACAGAAGCAGTATTTGTTCTTAAAGAATGCCTTTCTATTTTAGCTAATTTAAGACTAGTCCCCAAGCTTATTTTGTTTTTTTCTTTTTCTCCCAACAGTTAGCATATATGTATATTTATTCTGTACGTACTTCTGTAGTGGCATGTTACAGAAGCAGGAAAAGTTAGCTGTTATGTGTTGCTGTATCCAGACTGCTACTGGCACTCGAGCTAGCTCAAACATAATGTAAGTTCTCATTTATCTAAATCTATTTTTCTTTGATTTGTACAAAAAGTATTACTGGTCTGAATATCCACAGCCACTACTTCTTATACATATTACAAACAATGCACCAGTTATTTTTAAGTATCTGGGAGATTAGAATGTTTAATGGTAGATTTGTGTGTATTTTGTATTCTGTTGTCCTTTAGATAATTCTAGCTTTATTGCATCAGTAAAGTTAGCGACAATTCAAAAACTAATGCAACATCTGAAAAAGATTAAAATACAGATCCTTGATGTTGTACTGTTGTATAATCTTGAGGTGCTTGACCTCCTAAGGTAGTTTGAAGTGTATGCTTACTGTAAATTACTACTGTCTGCTAGGACCTATTCTAGAAGTCACTTTTTCTTCTTTGTTCCTGTTTCATTGAACAGGATACAAGCCCCTGTTTTTCAGTTCCCCTTTTTGCAAGTAAACCTTGCAGGAGTTTTCTGGATCTGTTTTACCTGCCCCTGTGGGGCCAAGGTAAAACTTGGCAATGAGACTGCATTTTTATCTTGAAATGCTCTGGCTGGTTAATAATGAGTATCACTGGCAGTTTCTAGGTTTATCATCTTCCTGTTTATAGAAGTACCACTATCCTTTTGTTAATTCAAAAGCTAAGGAGTCCTTTCTCATTTAGTTACTGTCTTGCGCAGGTCCTTTGTCACCAAGCTGTGAGCATTATGTAGTCTGCTAGTGGCTCAGCAGGTCTCTGACATCTCTGGACTGGGTAGTTGAGATTAGCTACTGACCTAGTGCCTAAGATCCAAAATGGGGACCAAAGGGTGCAGTTCCTGGGTGCTTTAATAATTTCTGGTAGGAAAGTTTCTAAAGTATACCAATCAGGTTGTTGTGATTATCTGTTTTGCCATTAATCTGGGTAAATTCTTGCTGGGTATCATAAAGTATGATGATTTATTTTGAAATAACTTACTGACTTGACTCTGCTGGAAGGGTGGATTCCCTTCTCCACAGCAGTATAAATTTCAGTGAATAAATCTGATGGAGCCGTAAGTTTCAACAGATCAGAAGACGCTTGCTTATTAGGAACCTGGACAGCGTTTCTGTCCTTGCTAGGAGTTCATAAACCAAGTGTTGACAGACAGGGTCACTCTAAGTTGATGACTGCTCGTCTAATGAATCTCAAGAGCTTTCTTTGCATTGCCTTGTTTCAGGCATGATAGGATGCATCCTAATCTTGACATGGTGAGGGCTGCATTGCTCAGCTAAGGGTCCACCTGAGCGTTACTCTCATTCAGAACCAATCTTTAATGTGCCTTTCACAAGCAAACTGTTGAAAGATTAAGTCACTCTGAGGGTGTTGATGTAATATCAGCACGGTATATGGGTATTCTTGCATTTTTAGCAGCCTGACAGCTGCTAACAGTAAAGCAGCATTTTACATGATACTGTATGAGCTTGAAAGCTAAGGGATAGACAGACCTGAAATCAATAGCATGTTCTTTGTAGGGACAGAGATACTTTCAGTCTATATCCTGCTCAAATATGCTCAAATCTGCTCAAATATGTTCAAATTTTATATGAATGATTTCATTCATCTCGTAGAGTACACACGCACACCCTTTTAAGCCCCACACTAGAAATAAACATGCCCATGCTATGGGAAACTAAACTTCTGAAGCTCTATGTAATAGGAGGCTTATTATACAACATAAGCAACAGCACTGAAGAATACTGACATTTTAGGCAAGCAGAAACCTTAAGAAGAGTAATGAGATTGAGATCTCCGGGGATTACACACATCAAAGAACCACAGGTACTCTGGTAAGTAACCATGTTTTTAGTGACTACTTGGTTATAACTATAGTTTTGAAAATAGTTTTTATATGTTGCTTTTCCTTTGTGTATAACTTCTGTTTATCATTTCCCATCCTAAATACTTGCACTTGTGACCTAAATCTGTAAGTTGGGTGAGCTGACTTGTAGAGCTGAATGTATTTCCAAAGGAGCACAAGGGGTACCTCCTGGCCTGATCCTGTGGCTTTTTCAGCAGCTACAGTAGGTCACTATATAGAAATCTAGAAAAAACAGCTATAGTAGTACACTTCTTGTTGAGGGAAATGAAACGACTGGTTGTTTTTTAAGTCAAATGTGAGAATGACTTAATACTTAAAGTCATAAGGGTGAAAAATGAAGTCAGTATACACTATAAAATATTCTCCGTTGGTATGGGACCAACCTGAAAACCTGCAACAAACCAGTTTGACTTTAAGGACAGAAAGAAAACAGGAACAATATTTCAGTGCTCTGGATTCTTGTTTTTTGATTCTATCCACACCATATATTTGAACAAATTTAACATAGCCACTCAAGAAAAATCAACTAAACCCAGTGCAACAACATGAAAAAACTTGTTGGATATGTTCTAGGCTAATTGAAGAAGCTCATTGAAATCAGTGGCACTTTCTGAAGAGTGTGAAGTTAATTATCCATTTAATTGATAGAGGATGTTTAGATCTTGTTCTGAACAAACCCAGATCACTTAGATCTATTTGTTTTTCCATTCTAGCATAATAAAGGCCATGAAGAAGACAATGTATTAAATATATCCCCTCTGTGGCTGTTGAGGGGGAGTGCCGATCATTAGTGTCACCCAATTGCTGCAGTAGGTCACTGTATGCTTGGGCAGAGGACAGCATAATTTTACTTTTCTGATATTTTGAAATAAAGTTCTGCGTATGTTTTTTCATTGTGGGGGTTGAATTTTTTGAAAGAAGCTGTCCTATGAGATTCCACATCTCAGTACATAGGAACGTGTTTTCTGTTGCTTGTTGATACTTTAAAAACATCAAATAGAGACTACTGAGCCTCTAAAAAGCCAAAGCTTATGCAATGCAAAAAATAGTGATGGTTTAGGTAGAAGTACCATCTAGTCATAAATATACTCAAAAAATGTTGTATATAAACTCAGTGTGTCTCCTCTTCATTACACACCGCCCTTATTGGTTGTTTTTCTTGCACTTCCTTCTGCTGTTATATTAACTAAAGCTAAGCTCATACATTCCTAATACAGAAAAATAGAATGTGACTCTTTAGTTACACATGTGAACAAGGATTAAAAATCACAATAGAAATCTGTACTTGCTATGTGTTCTGAGCTGTCACTAAACAGCTCTGAATTTTTTTAATTGATTCAGTGAATCAGATGTAATGAGTTGCTTTGTCTTTGAAACTGGCAATAGGTGGTTCTTCTGCCATACGGCTTGTGTGAAATATCTGCAAGTTTTAAGCCCTATGCATAGGGCCTGATACACAAGCTAACAGTGAAGGCTGATCAGCTAATTGTACTCTCTGCATACCTACAAAATTAAAATAATATACTGTTTAGCTGCTATGAAAAACTATGAAGAAAATTTTGTATGCAGGGGTATGTATTGACTTTTTTGTACAGATAGATTTTGTACAAATTTATTTCAAGGTAGCATAGTATAAATTAATTCCGTCAGGCAATTATGCAGAATAATAAACAGTCAGTTTTAAATTTTTGTGAATATTTAAGATTTATTTTTAGAGTAGCTTAATTAAATGCTTAAATATTTCTAGAAATATGAAAGCTGCATTCTGAAAGCGATACAATGAACATGCAACACAGTTATGATAACACGTTTTTCAGGTTGGAGGAAACAGTCTAGTACAGTATGTCTCTGCCATGAGAAGTGCAATCAAGTGAGAAAACATTTAATATCAGTGCTTTACTGGGATTAAGGTACAGTTAGGGTGGGCACATTTTAAAACTATATACTGTAAAGCACTCTGCCCCAAAGAGTTTGTAGCCTGGAGAAATGGAGATGGACTGTTTATCTCTAAATATTAAAAAATAAATGGTGTATATGTGTTTTTTAATGTGTTCTGGTTCTTCTCCCCAGTTTCTCCCCACTGGAGTTATATGCTATCAGATTTTTTTGTTACATCACAGCTAACTTGGAGCACTGAGAAGAATTTATGGGACAGTAGCTCTATGGATCAGTTGAGAAAAAGAGAGATGTGGAAGGAAAGGAAGACTGAGAGAAACAGGTAGAATTTTTAGGAACAAAATCGTAGGAAAAAGATACTGATTGTTTACTGTTCTTGTAGGGCAAAGACACTTGGGAATGGAGAATATGTGAATGAGGAAGCAATCCCTTCCTCTAAAAATGTAGAATAAGTGTGGATTCCTACCTCTTTTAAAATGTAGAATAAGTGTGGATATCAGTGCTTTTTGGCTATTGTCAGAATGATGCTTTTTGATCACTAGAATTTGGTTTCCTGCCATTGGAAACTGCAGGCAGTGAGGAGTATATGTAGCTTTGAGAGTGACTGTGTAATTTCCCATGAATTGCAGTTACAAGTGCTTTTTCCATTTGATTGTTAATTGAAAGGTTACATATGTTTATTATAACTCCTATATGCCAATTGTGATCTAATCTTACTTAATTACAAATATAGTTATATATTTATTCTATATATTCTGCATATTATATCTATTATATATATAATTCAAGTAATCATATTTATTTTTTCTGAATCTCCAGTGTTATGTGCTGTCTTATATTTTAGTCTAAATTATTTTAGCTAATGATTACAAATCAGTTTGGTCTGTCCTAACTCAAGCATTATAGCCAGAAGAATTATTTTCATTTGGTTACATATTTGTCTAGAGTGCATTATGACAAAGCACTGTATTCCAGCAGTGAATACATTTTTATGGAGGTAATCATTAAGGAATCACTTATGTGCAATTACGTACTTAAACCAGTATGAGCTATTTTCACATAATTTGATAATGTGATCGATTCCACTTTAGGATTTAATCATTAGTAGTTGAACTCTTACATCTCTGAAGAATTATCTGGTTTAACAATGTGTCTAAGGGAAGAAACAGATCAAAACACACTGGCCACATGACTTCCAGTGACCCTGTGCTGGAAACTCCATTATATTTGCAGTAATTGTATATAAAATCTATGGCATTTGGAGAGCAGCATCCTTGTTGAAAATCTGAGGAATGGCCTTTATTCAGAATCTTCTCAAGCAGAGGCTACTGAAAGAGGAGAGATCACAGTAAAGTGTTGATTTCTTTCCCAAGCATGTAAGGCACACATTGGAAGGAAGCAGGAATTGTAGGCGGTTGGCAAGAAAAGCATTTTGTTAACAGACTTTCTCACTGTTGCTATGTCCTCGGCATCACAAAAGAACATCTGACTCCTGCAGAGGGCAGAGACTAGGACATGTGTGTAGTAACACAGCAATGGAGTAACTGGTTTCCCTGCTGAGTAAAATGGAGAATGTTCTCTCTCTGCAATGAGAAACTTGTGTTTGTCCCATGTTTACTTTGTTTTAAATCACAGAAAAAAAACTACAACCAAATCCAAGGTGGTTATTTTTTTATTGAAGTACAATCCTCATACCTTCAGTGCGCTGCCTGCCCAGGGGAGTCTGAGATTTAGGGGCGTTAGGACTTTAAAGCATCCTCCGGAATAGCTGAATTTTTGGTGCATGTTGCGGAGGTGTGTTCACCATGCAGGGATGATCCAGTGTGGCTGGGGACCATCTGTAGTGGCTTCCTGTCTCCATGGCAGCCAGAGCCGCACTGGAGCAATCATCTCCGTTCCCGTCTCTGCATCCCAGCCCCGGAGAAGGGAGCAGAAGGCCTGAGTCTGCCATTGGCAGGAAAAGGCACTGCTCTCTCCAAGGGTTTGCTGCCTGGCCACCACCTTGGGTCTGTGCCTGCCTGGTGAGATTCCAGCAAGCCCTTAAAGGGCAGGAACAGCTCTTCTTCTTCACTTGTGCCCACTCAGGCTTTTTAAGGACTGCTATTTGCCCCAGCATTTCATCTTGTTTGACTTAGTGTTGGCATGTATCATTGCTCATTAAAACGATTTATCAGAAGTCAAACTGAAGAGCATTATTGATTAATCTTGTATTTTGCCACTGTCTCTTAAAAATTCCTACTTTTTTTGAAGTAATACTGCAGCCTGAAACACAGCTTCATCAATGCAGATGTTTCAGTCTCACAGCTCAGCCTGAAAAACAAACCAAACCAAACCACCAAAACCCAGAAACCAGACCAATCCTCCCCACCGCCTATTTCCCACTTGTTTCCTTCTCTAGCAGTCTTTTTCCTTCATTTTGTGCTGACCCTGGCAAGATTTCCTTCCTCCTCCACTCTCCCTGCAGAAATACACTTTGGTAACTACGCGAGGATGTAACTGGTGGGTAGGAGCTCTTGATTGTATGAGAACGCCCAGCTTAGCCTGATTTCTGTGTGAGATGTTCACAGTTCTCTGAATGTCTTTTGGATTAGGGAGGAAGAGGCTTATTATACAACAGGCCTTCAGGAAGGCCTGAAGAATGATTTTGAGGAACTGATGCTGGCCTGGCTTTCTGTCTCTCTCTCTGGTGTTTGTGTCTCTGCTCATCAACAGCGTGAGGTATTTTTTCTGCCTTTCCTCTCCTCCTCCCCTTTTCCTGTTTCTCTCCCTCAGCCACCACATCCTTCCTAGTGCTGCTTATCGCGGAGATTTTTCTTCTCTCTCAGTTCTCACTCTGCTGTGTATGATTAAGCACCTGGAACATTTCCAGCCTGATGACTGCAGAGTTTTGCAATGAAACTCCTGTGAGATTTGGTGCAGTAACGTTGCCTCTTGAAATGCACTGTTCTGGAGTCAGACTTCATGTACCCTAATGCCTGTCTGTATAGATTTTGAAAGTACTTGGCATATTAAATGCATTGTTGCTCTCAGAATAACAGCAACAATCTGCATGAAGTCTGATAGTAGATAAAGTATTTCATTATTATGAACTGTATGAAATCCTCTATCTAGAAAACCATTATATTGCTTTCTGCTGCTGATGGACACTCTGCTCCCATTGACTTTTGACATTCTGGTTTTTGTGCGTCAGCCTGAAACAAAAGTTCCATCTACTGCTCTGCTCAAATTAGGCAGGTTTCTAAACTTCATAGTATTTGAAATCTAGGTCTGAATAGACTAAGTGAGGTTCATCTTAGCTCCAACTGTAAAAAGTGAGTCACTTGGTAGAAGATGTCACAGCTACAACATTACATTGCTTAATTGCCATGTTACAATCACAATTGCTACATCTGATTCTACATTAACTCCTTTTGAAATGAATAGCAGGGTGGCGATTATTGTGCTAATTAAGCTGAATTAAGGTTTTGCTTAAGAGAGAAAATGTGGAGATGCCTTGGTGGATAGAAAAATACTGTGTGATAGATAGGCTTGGAGGCTTCCCCAAGAACAGTGTCCTAAGCTCTTACTCTGCAAGCTGCCCTCAGAAGGCACTGCTTTCTGTTACTTCATCTTTCACACAAGGCTGTGTATGCTGATGAAACACTTTGTATCAATAATGCCAGAGTTCCATTGCCAAAAAGCTTTTTTCCCTGGGGTTTTAATAGCCATTTACCATAAAGCTGGCAGTGACATTGTCCACTGGCTGAGACTATCTGGAATTAAAAGACAATTGAATTCAGAAAGGATATTTATCTTCAGCAAATTCAGACCTTTGAAGGTCTAATAGAATTGGAAGATCTAGAAAACCAGAAGGAAGAGACACTCTTTACTCTTGGAGAGTGTTTGAAGGAACTTTCAATCAATGGAAAACACATTTTCATTTATCAGTTGGACAGATTCTCGTTGTCTTATCTTCAAGAACCAAGGACAGAAAGAAGAGGTAAAGGAATCTTCTTCCCAAGCCCTGTACAGGCAAGCCAGTAACATCCTGGTTTTGGCATTGCTGTGACAGAGCCCCTGAGTAATTGGTCAGTCATAGAATGGAAATACACGCAAAAATGTAACTCGTAGTAGAAAGAGTACCTAGTATATTCTGTTTAGTGTGGTTTCACTTGGTGTCTCTATGGAGATTTCTGACACTTTCTTACGAATTGTCAAAAGTCTTTCCCCTAAATCAGCACTTAAGCCATGCCTAAGCTTCATGTGGCCATTCATGCTGTGGTTCAGCAATTCTGACCTAAATAATGTATCATTAAAGTAGATAATGGAATTAAGTTTTGTGTTTGTTTTTTGTTTGTTTGTTTGTTTTTAAACAAATAGTAGTTTAAATTTCAAAAAAAAATCCCTTTATTTCAGTCTCCTACCTGTCCTTATACTCTGTCCATCTGTTCCTTTCCCTCCCATCTATCCTCACAAGACTCATCTCTTTACCTCCATTATCTTTTATCATGCTCTTCCCTGAGTTCTCTTTTGTCCCCTCTGACCTATCTTCCCACTTAAAATACTCTCTTCCTGGCCTCATGGAGCGTCACCATGGTGACCACATGATGTCATTGCACTGGGAACAGTTGCCTAGGAAACCATATGATGTCATTGCACTGGAGACAGTTGCTGTGGTTACTGAATTGGCTGAAGGAACTGGGAAAAAAGGGTTTGTCATCTGACAAGTGCCAGGAAATGTTCCTATTGATGAGAATAAAGAAGATACTTTTATTTATATTTTTATGTTCCAGGGAGGGCTGCCTGTGGTCCCAAGAGCCCATTTCTTTTTCTGATATAATGAGCTCCATTTGGGCTACTTTCTGTTGGTCTGTGTGATCTTGCTCATGTGTTTCTACTGTTGAATGTTATCATGAACATCAAGCCACAATAAAATGGGGAAAAGCTACATTGTCCTGTGCTTCTGTGTAAGATGGGTTCCCACCTCCTATTGCTGTTTGATTTTTCCTGTTTGGTTCCTTTTGTTTCTGTGAAGAATAATGCAGTGCAGTTATTATCCCGGCAGATGTCAGAGTAACTGCGAATGTCACACACCTCAGCTTGCTTCATCTGCACCAGGCTCTGGGTCTGTCTGTAATTTGTTTTCCACTTCTTTCCTGACTTTCCCAATTTCTATTTAATCCTTGTTGAAATGTACCTGTCTTGTTTTAATAATTCTAGGAATTCCAAGCCATGTCCAATATGAAAGGTGAAGCAGAGGCTAAATAAAAAGTAGGAAGCAACTATTAAAGACCAAGAAAGGTACGCAAGAACAAGTTTGCACAGAGTGCACTGAACAAGGTGTAAGCATGTGTGTGAGGTTAATCATGATTTGGGTAAAGATGTGGGAAACGCAAATAGTGGTTAGAACTGTGTGTCTAATAAGTCTGTCTGCGATGCGCAGTTCAGTAGCTCTGGCAGTGTTGTGTATTTATATAAGCATACATGTAATTACCATATGGATAAATAAGCTTTTATGGAAATGGTTTTTCTCAACTTTCTGCAATTTGAGTGAATTATATGTCTAAGGTATATTAGACAAATTATGTATGTGTGAGAGTGGCTATTGCCGCATATCAAATAAAGGGTCTTTACTCTCATTCACCATGCAGATGATCTAGCATTCACTGGAAGCTGTAGTTACAAACTTGTCCTTAGTTAAAAATGACCCTCTGACCCTCTGTGGGGGATCATCCTCCCTCTAGCAGAAAATAATAATTTGGGTTAAAAATCTTACTATTACTGTGGAGCTGAAAACAAGAACGCTATCGCAGGAGCGATGGAGGGTGCTGGTGGCCGGCCAGATATCTGAGGACTCAGGAGTTTTGCAGTTCCTGAAATACTGATTGAAATCTGGGGCTTCCTGAGATGTTGGGAGGAGGCTGGAATGGGGCTAACATCTCTGTTTTGGCAGAAATGGGTGTGCAGAGTTGGGAAGAGAGAATGTAACTTCATCGGGTAGGGAGCCAAATTTGGAAACATAGTTATGAAGGGAAACAAGGGGATGGGGGTTGGGTTTTTTGTTCTTGGGGGTGCAGTAGTAAAAAACTTTTATGAGAGTTGAATTTTGGATTCCCTTCCTCGTACTTTAAAAATCCTATTTGTATAACTGTTTGTTTGTTCAGGGTACTGCACAAAGTAATCTCAGCCTCTGTGCGAAAGGAACTGTAATAGAAAATTGTGTTTCACATCTGTAACTAGGTAAGGCTGCAGGAAACAACAGTTGTAAAAGATCAGATGGCAACGAGACAGAACAGCTGATGGAGGTGGAAAGCGGCAGCCAGTCAGTGTTGAGGGGTTCCTAACAGTCAGGTGAGAGACGTGAGTGATCACTGCCCTGTGTGCAAACTCTTCGATTCTAACTTGCTAACACTGTTTAGTTGGTCAACATGCAATGGTGGTGTTTGCAAATCAGGCTGCTTTGTGCAATCCGAGCTAAGGGACTTGCAGTGCTGTGAAATATGGGTCAGGAATCTTGCAGCTTTCCTGGGCTCTAAAGGGCTGGAGCAATCTTACAGTTACTCATATAGGTTAATGACCACTTGTGTTACTTTTCCTGTTAACTGAGCTTCAGAATGACCCCTGAACTTGGGTTTGTTTTGTTTCAGCGCTATGCCTGGCAACTTGAGTTTATTGTATTTAAGTACATTTTAAATGTTTACATTTGCATCACATTTATTGGTAAAATATGAGAAAGGAAGCAAGAAGCTGGACTGTGTTTGTTTAACTGTCAGCGAGGTATGGGAAAAGGATGGTAGAGCTTATGTTTTTTTCTGGAATCCGCAGTCAGGTGCACAATGAATGTTCCAGCTACCTGCCTCTGATCTTTGGCCAACACCAGGTTTTTGTAAATACTTAAATAATAATTGTATGCTGTGTTATAGCAGCACTGGAGATCTCATACTGCTAAAGAGTTATAGGTTTGTTTTCCACCGTTGTCAGCCACTTGGGGTATCTACACGGTAAAATTCTGTGTGTGGCAGGGGAGGCAGCGTGCAGTGCTGCAGGACAGACAATCCTATGAGCCATGTGAGCTCAGCTTTCCCTGACTAATGCTTCCATCTGCTGGAGAACTTGGTTCTCACAGTACTCTCTCTGTACTGTACTCTGAATCCAATTAAAACCTCAATAATTTATTAATTATAAATAATTATAATAAAAATAATTCCTCTGTAATATTAAGCAGCTAACACAATGCTTTTACATGATCTATGTATTTACGTTTGAAAGACATGTAATTTTCTGCCTATCTTGAATCAGTACTCTATGTTTTATTGTGAAATGCAGCATCTAAGACAGTAATAGTATCAAGTACAGAACTTACAGACATCTTGCTAGTGGGAAATTTTGTGACTTGTGACACAAAGTAGTGTTCACAGTAAGAGACTTCAGAGTGGCTCTGACACTTTATGACCAAACAGGATGGGGACAGATACCCATTGAGACAGGATGTATTTTAGTACTGGCACTAGAAAAGCTCAGTCGGTGCTGCTCACACTGCTGCAGCACGTCAGGCTCTGCCTGTGCTCCCCACGCGTCTCTGGCAGCAGCGCTGCTGCCATCAGGACTGATTTGCCTTTTGCTGGAATGAAAGACTCTTCTACCGGTGACTGAGAAGAAACTGAACAAATAGTGGCTTCTGTTTTTCTTGTTAGCATCACCCTGATCTTTGAGCACCTTGAAGTGTCTGACCAGAGAATTTTGGAATAAACATACCTGTAGCCCAGCTAATAGTCCTTCCCAGCCTGCCTTTCTCTCTTGAATGAGTGATTCTTCTCAGTCTGTCCTGCAAATCATTGATTTGTTGAAGGGACAGCATAGAATGGTTGCTCTGTTCACTTTGGTATTTATTATTCTTGCTAGGTTTTGTAGAAGAAGTGTACAAATAAAAAAAAAACCCCAACTCGAAACTATAAAATTTACAGAGAATAATGAGGTTACTGTTATTTATGACAGTGTTGTTAAAAGTAATAATATCAGAGCACCTTTGGACTTGATAATCAAGTGGCATCACAAAGAAATAGAATGTGCCTATATTAGATATAAATTGTAAATATATATGTAAAGTAAATTATAAAGTACATATAAAATTTATGAGCTTATATGTAAGACTAGATGTACTAGTTAAAGGAATCATTTTGGAGGAATTTATACAAACTATATAAATTTTTGTATGTAGTATAATCCTGTATGAAGATAAAATACTTAGGTATATTTATTTATTTTAAATATATTTGCTCAATATATTTATTAATGTTTGCATAAATCAATGATTCTTAGTACAGTGCCCTTACAGAAAAGACAATGTCAGAGCACCTCGCCCCTGCCTACTTGCAATCTATGCAGTTCTGTGCCCTTTGGGATCATTATTACACTGAGATAAGTATCTTCAGCTGTTCACGTGAAAGCTTGACGTTCTCCCCATGTTGGCCTTCAATAACTAACTCCATAGAATACATCAACTTTTGAATTTTATGTTACTGTTAAGCTTCTTGAAATACCTGTGCTTGATAAGGTGCTGTGTCGTTTGGGTGTTTAACTTAACTATACACTAACCACGCCAAGTGCTCTTTGGTTTAAGGCTGGGACTTGAACCAATGTTCATAAACCAAAGCACAGGAATGGATTCTAGGGATTTAATGTTTTCAAAAAGACAAGGATGGTAGGAAGTACAGATGTTAGATTTGCGTTTTTTTTTCTTCTACTGTGAAGAAAAAATAGTTCAAGGCATCTTCCATTTATGATAATATGTATTTTATAAGTAAATTGACGCTGTGCGAGGGTGTTTCTCTGCTTTTTTGAAAATAAACAGCTCAGTACTTGCGGGCAGGATGCATTTTGCCCTGAGTGTTGAGAACGTGGGGAGACGAATCTGTGAATGGTAGGAACACTACAGCCTATGTCCAAAATTAATAATTTGTGTGGACAAATAACTCCTGTTTACCTTAGCAGCCATCAGAAACTACCTTTGAGTAGGATTAACTGACCTGGATGTGCAGATAAATAAATCATGTGAAGCCCAGAGGCAAAAATTACTTCATTAGCAGGAGCAAATATCTGAAGCTGTCAGTCCATTATATTATACATGCAAATAAAGGTGGAAGAAGTGCTTTTCTCCGAATGACCATGCGGGAGCACATTCCACTGCTGATGTGCGTGCTTTCATCCTGAGAGTGCTTGGGCTGCCAGTATCTTTATGGCTTACATACCATCTAGAGCCTCAGCAGACTGTAACTCGCACGTGCAAGCCTGGTCACTATGCACTTTAATTTCTTTTTGCTCCCTGTGAACTGAGATGGAGCTACTTACTGCCATCAATGGATACATGTGCTCTTGCTGCTTCAAATAGTTTTCTCAGAAAGTTATTAATTTTCATTACGAATCTACTTTGGCCTTGGTTGCCTCTTGTGTGATGTCACTGTAACTTTGGACAGTGGCAAATCCCAGGGAGATGATGTTTTCGTATGTCCTTCACCTTCTCGGATTGTAAACATATGTTATGTTGCTAGGCTGATTCAAATCAAAAGTTGGCATCAAGTTTTAGAACCAGTTTCCTGGCAGATGAAGAACACGCATACAAAGCTCTTGCACCACAATGGTACGTGACCTGATTGACAAAAACTGATGACAAATTTTTAATTGGATAAAGTTACAGACAGAAAATGTTTCAAGTTAGTTTTCCCCTGAAAAATATATTTATACAATGTTAAACACAGTATGATGCTCCTTAAATTTGGATATAATATTAGTTATTTTAAAGGAAGAAAAATGTCTGTGTGTGTACAAGAAGGAGGGAACATAGGTATTGATTTGGGCAGTTGAGTTATACGCAAATCAATTTACTTTTCAGTTCTGGAGAATGAGCATTGCAGCTGGTTATTCATGACTGCCTCGTACTTTCTGCCTTTGTATCATTGATGGAGCAGAGAGCAATTCTGTTCTGAAGCAGAAAGTTTCTATGCGTTGGCTGCTCTGTTAAACTGGGAATAATGATTTCTTTCCAATAGTTGCCACCTTGCAATGATGGCAACATTCACTGGTGAAACAGTGCCTGACGGACCAGTTTGCAAGCTTTATAGAAGTTGCCTTGTCTACACTTTTGTGATGCTCTGTTGTACAGTGGTGAAGTTGGTTTTAAGTATCATTCTATTACCTCTTGTGAAGTAGAAAGAAGATGCAATTTCATATTAATATTCTTGATGTTCAGTTATGTTCAGTTTGGTGCCATAGCAGATGGGGAGTCCTGATTACAGTGATCTAGCCTGATGTGATGGGACTGGACAAAGGAGAGAAATTAAACAGGGTTCTCTGTTTCCACACGCTTGCTATCTTCTTTTCTTCCCTGTGCCACCTGTAGTGGTTCAGTGCACACCTTATTTACTCATTTCAGTTCTGTTCAATATGATTTGTAGAGATGTCTCTCACACTAGTTGTTCCATTGTATATTTTGGTGCTTCTTGTATCCATGTGCTTGATAATCCTTTCATTGTGTTTCTTGGTTCAGATGGAACAATGGAGCACTCTTTTTCTATGTTTGGAATTGTTTCTTTCTGAAGTTTCCGATTGCTTTAGATAAGCCAAACAGAAGAAAGCCAATTGTAACAATGGGAAGAGGTGAGTTTCCCTTTCTGGAACATAAATCAGAAAACAAGAGATAAGATGTGAAGGGGAAAGAAAAGATCTGCGGTGTCCTCTCTGAGGAACATTCCAAGACTGTCGGTGAGGTGTGTTCAGCATTGTCCAGAGAACCTCTTTAACTCTCTGATGTTTTACAGCACCAAAAGTAGCTTTCAAACCGGGAAAAGGAGTTTCTTTCTATTTTGCTGAGTCTTGCCGTGTTGTGGGAGTAGATGTCTCTAGAACTGCTTCAGCGTTTCCCTCCTCATGTTGGACATTTTGGAGCACCTCTTAGCACTGAAAGTTTCATCTGGTTGTTTTCCACCACACCTGTAGAATAAGCCTGACTCATGTCACTGTGCAGCAGATCATTAGCACCCACTTCTTTCCTCCTTCTGTCCCTGACTCCACAAGCAGACTCAGTAGCACAGGAATCTGTGTAAGCTGACTTCAATCATACATAACTTCACCTCAGTTCATGAGGTCTTGTTATTGTGTGCCTGAAGCTGTCAGCGCAGGTGTAGAACGGAGAAGTGAGCTCTAACAGTGAGCTCTAACTCTGGAGAGCTCTCTTTCCTCTTCTTTCTGGTGCCGCTGTCAATGGATGTTAAAACGGGATACAGTTCTTGGTAGCCTCCCTTAACTTTGAGCACTCTGTGGATTACTCGTCCATAAATGCTTTAAGGTGCTTATGGATCACATGCTTGTATTTCTTAGTATTTACATCAGTTACTATGTGAATAACAGTCTAACAATATAAAAAGTTAATTATCTGGTACTTTGTGTTAGAGGTTTGACGTTCCACCCCCTTTTGGCTGTTGCTGGTTTTATAGTGTTATAAAGATTGGAGTTAGCCAAGATTTATATGGTGTTAATTAGATTACTTATTTCTGAGGACATGCCCAAAAAAAAAAGAAGTGACCTTTTCAACATCATTTCCCACCTTCAGTCTCTGCTGAAGATCAGTCCTGGCACAAGGTTTGTTTTCTGTTTTTTCCATCTTCATAATTGCAAGTTTATTTTTCTGGGAAGGCAGACAGTTCTTCCAAGTTTCTTTCTTTCCAAATGTGTGCCTAGTTCCACTGAGAGACATTCACACATCCCCTTGATCAAACAAACAAACCAACCCAGCATCTTCATTTGGTGTAGTGAGCAAACAATGGCTGCGGGTAAACCAAAACTTGGAGTGAACTCTGCAAGTGAGGTGAACTGTTTGTAGAATGAGGCTTTTCTGGAATGTGTAATAAAATCAGAAGACATTGGGTTGTACATTATTATAAAGTTGAATTCTCTGCCTTTTGCTTTCATTTGATTTAAGATAAAACTCACAGAAAGATATAAAGTCATTGCCTAATCAATGAATAGGTTTATCAGTATTTTGTAAACAATGTGTGCAGTGGGTGTTTCTGGTCGGTGCCTGTTAAAGAGGCAGGTGTCCACATCCTTCTGTGAGCAACAACCTTCATCTCCCGTCACCGAAACCGTCCTGGTTCAAGTCTTGCTGGGGCTGGGAAGACCCACAACCTGAGTTTACTTCTCTCTGCCGGGACTGGTACCCTGCAAAGTAGGTTCGAAGCAATCTATGGAGTAGAAAGAGAAAGCAGTGGTTGCTTTTATATTGGAGTCCAGGACTCTGCTTTGTAGAAGTAAGAGGTGACTCCCTTTTCCATTATTTCATACTGTCGCAGAATGGAATGTTGCACAGCTTTGATCTAGCAGCAATTTGGGGTTTATTACGGTACAGCACAAGTTTAATTTGTGATTTCTAATAACGCTTAGTCAACAGCTGATTATCAAAATGATTTAACACAAACCAGTGGGATTTGTTACAATTACAACGGTGACTTGATTACTGATGCAATGATGTCAAACGTCATACTTACAAAAGAGAAAGTTAAGTCACTTACATATCAAGATACACAGAGGTATATGATTAAAAGCTTATATACAAATCTATAAATGCACACATATAAATGCGCATTAATTTGTGGATATTTGAATATATTCACACACTAACCTATAGCTTTGTGCATATGTATGTGGAATAAATGTGGAGGTATACCTATAAAATTTCTCTCTCAAGTTAAGTGAATTACTCACTTCAGTGCATCAGCATTCCTCAATGGGCAATTTGTTGAAGCTGGAGAAATGTGTCTTTGCCTGTGCCTTCGTGGCGCTGATCTGTCATGAGATCTCTCTGAGGGGTGTCCCACCTCAGAGGGAGCTTCTGAGTCACGGCCCACTGCGGTCCAGGAGGGCTCCAAGGGCCTTGTGTTAGGATCACTGTTTATACGTTGCAAGATGATTGATTTTAGTCAGTAATTTTCCACTGTAACCACCCTTAGGATGAAGTAATGTTCTGGCAGCATCCAGAAGTCTCTAGGTTGTATAGTTCTGATACCGTTTTCCTCGGCTGAGTCCCAGGTAGCAGGTTTATTGAGCTGTCAAAAGTGACTGATGATCGCTACCGTTCCAGGCAGAAAGGGGTCTGTTCCTGTACGGCAGGAGCTCCAAGAATATGGAGGGTTGTGCCTTCGTTTCTTGACTCATTGAACTTGTGCCCCGGTTTTCCCCGACTTTATTGCACTTGCACAATGGGAATTGTTTTCCCCAAGTCATGCCTGACTGCCCTGGTAGCCAGGTAGCAGGGTGACCCAGGAAAGAGGGGCTGCAAACACCACAAATACACAAGAAGGCTATGGAAAATTTGAGTAGGAAATCCATAATATCCAAGATTTTTTTTTTTTTTTTTAATGAAGAGGAAAACTGAAATTTTGTATGTTACAGCCTCAAAATAATATTATGGGATAATTCAAAATTTTACCAATAACCATAATTTTCTGACAAACTCCAAGTTTTTTGTTTGTTTGATATGTTTTGCTTTCGTTTTGTTTTTTTTTTTTAATTTCAGACTTATACACAGAGGTTTTATTTTGTTGTGAAACAGAACATTAGAGGCATGGAAGAGTGGCACTTTGTCATCTGTGCTGACTTCAGACACGAGGGTTAGTTGTGCCTGTGCATATTGATCAGAGGTCTGTTCTTCCGTCAGTATGGTCTGTGCAGTTTAACACTGTTTTCTGTGGATGTGGGATATCCTTTTGTGACCTTTAGAAGATTTCACAAAGCATGTTGAAGTTCCAAAAAAGACTATAGATTATTTCCTGTAACAAGTTGTTCTGTAGAAAAATATGAAAGAAAATAAGCAGCTTTTTTTTCTTCTGTGATTTCTTCAGGATAAGCTGAATGCAGCCTTACCGGCCAAATTTAATTCCTGGAATATCATCCTCCTTTTTTTTTTTTTTTTCATTGTAGAATATTTAGGTGGATAACTAGGAAGTTAATGAAATTATACCAATGTAAAATAAGTGAGGGCAGTTCCACAACATTGTCTTTTGCTTGAATAAGGCCTGATCACTGACTCATGTGCAGTGGGAACCTTACAGATACTAAAAGCAGGAAACTGCAGTTCGAGCAATTTTACAAAGATTAAGGAAGGCTCTTGCTTATCTGCTAAATACCAGTGTGGTCCGTGCTTTGTGAAAGAGTAGATGCACTCTTCTGAATTCGTAATGTTTTAGAAACCTTGTCAGCTGCAATCTCTGGCATGGCCCTGTACACAGCTCGTATGCAAACCTTATTAAAAAGCACATGATGTTTTTGTTGCTAAGGAAACATAAGTCATTAAGCCCTCGAAGCATAATTCATAAGAAACAAATTTTAGCTATTAACATCTACTTTCTCCATTAGTGCCATGAAACCTACATGAAATAGCCTTGCAGTTTCCTGGCTAATGGAAGTGATGTGACTGGAGAATGAAAAGGTCAAATGAGAAATTACAATTCACTGAGCTCTAAGTATGGCCAGAATGCAGGTCAGGATATGTTTTCTTCTCTTGTGTTGATAATCCACTGAGCACCTGTTTATCCTACTCCTGTTCCTGTCTATTACGAATCACGTTAAAGGCGAGCCCTTGCCCAGCAAAGCAAGATCAGACCTGCATTCTCCAAGAGCTCTATTTGGAATATGAAGATAAAAATTAGGAATGGGAAAAGGGAATGGTGACTTATTTTCTATTGCTTTAAGTTTTCATCTCTTAGTCATTTTAAACTTGACTTATTTGGTTTTAGTATGTGTATTCCGTTGTAATTAACTAAATGAAATGAGGTTAATGCAAAATATGGTTATAGATAGCATATTTTATTTTTGTGTTTTGGTCAATCTCAGTTTTCTTTTAAAATCTATGATATTTTTTTCTTCCTCTTCATCTTTCTCTCCCTAGTAATTGCATTGGACACATTACTTTTTTTCATATTAATAGTGCAAAGCATATGGAAACTTCTTGTGAAGAACCCATTGCAGCTACACAGGTCAGTCTGTGCCAGACTTCCACTGTGCTTGCATTCTAGCAAATATTTCTAGCAAAAAAATTAGGGAGGGAGTGAATCCTACTTGCTTTTTCAACTGGATTAAACAGTTGCCACTGCCAAGTGTGACCCGGGGCATGGACAATCAGGACCCCAAGCCTGGCCTGTGTTATTGTTGATACATCGTGGGCACCCTTGTTCAGCTTTGGGATCAAGAAGTCAAGGGGAAGTCAAAGTCATTATGGGCTTTTTTTCTCAACTGCTCCACTGATTTTGAACTATTCTCTCTGTATTTGAGAAGAGAATTAATGTTGCTGTCTGAAAAACGTAAGTGTTGATTTTACTATAGTGGGGTAAGACTAATGAAATACTGGGATGTGTAACCTCAGGCTCCAAGTCATCCACCAACAGTTTAATGTACTAAATCAGTTGTAGTCAATTGGTGAAGTCCATTGTCAGCTTTGCTCAGACTTTATTCAGGCACCATATCTGCATCTCCAAAGACAGGTCTATGTAAGAACAGAACAAATAGTGATTACGAGCTTCCAGACTTTGCCCCCACAGCCTTAACGTAGTTTCAGTTAGCTCACATGCAGTTTCTGTTCAGATAAGTCACAATGAAATAGTGACACTGAAGTATACTCTGCTTTCTTCAGGGTTTTAACAGACTTTGCCTGAGAGCAAACTCAAGAACTTGGCAGTAGGCGAGTACCAAGAAATTAGTATATGACAACATTGACTTTTCTAGTGGCATAATCGTGAGAATGTGCATCGAACTCTGGATTGTGAGCCTGTGGCAGTATACCTGAATGCAGAGATGAGCTTGTCAAACAGCCTTGTGTAGCAACATGGTCTTTGAGGGACAAAAACGTGTCAGAGATCTCCAGATAACATAATTTGGTTTGAAATGTGCCTCCAGAACTTCAAAGTTAGATCACGTTATTCAGGGCCTCGTCCAATCAGGTTTTGGAAACCTCTGAGATGGAGACTTCTCAGTCTTTCTGGGCAACCTGTTTCAGGGCTTAATCATTTACAATGAATTCCATGTTTTCTTTTGCTGCAATTTGTGACCATTGTTTCTTGTCCTTTCACTGATGCACCTCTGTCTTCCATGTAATTGCCCTTGAGATATTTGACAATGCCAATTGAATTCTTCTCTCAAACTTTCTCTTCTTGAGGCTGAACAATCACAGTCCCTCAGCATCTCCTCACATGTTATGTGGTCCAGGCACTTACTATTTCACGGACCCTTCACTGTACTCTCCAGTTTATCAGTATCACTTTGATGCCAGAAGGCCCCAAACTGGATGCAGTGTTTGAGGTGTTGCCTCACAAGTATCAAGCAGGGTTCACTTCCATCTGCCAGCTAGCTGTGCTCTTGCTAATGCAGCTGTACACGTTTCCACCATTGACTCATGCTGAGTTTACTTTCTACCAGCATCCTCTAGCCTGTTTCGTGGACTTATGCTGTCCCAGGGGCAGAACTTGCATTTGTCTATGCTGAATTTCACAAGGTCCTTGTTGGCCCCTTCCTGTAGCTTGTTAGGGTCTCTCTGAATGGCAGTGCTGACCTCCAGTGTGTGAATTGGTCTCTTGCATTTGATGTCATCCATGAACCTGATGAAGGTGCATTCTGTCCTATTGTCAAGGTTCAGGTCATTGATGAAGATATTAAACAGTACTGAACCTGTTGTAACCAACTTTCAGTTAGACTTTGAACAATTGTTCTTTGAGCCTGATATTGCTGCCACCTTTTAAGCTCACTCACCCAGTCCACACCGCTCCAGTTCGGCTGCAATGATGCTCTGGGAGACCATGTCAAAAGCCTGCCATATTTAGAGCCCACAGAACAGGTTATTTTATTGTAGAAGGCAGTCTCAGGTTTATCAGGCAAAATTTTCCTGCAGTAAATCTGAACCAGCTGTTCCCAGTCACCTATTTTGTCCCTTGCGTACCTGGAAATAGCAGAAATTAAATCTGCAGCAACAAGTTGGTCAAAGACTTAGAAAATTCTGCCTCGGTATCCTAAGAAAGAATTACACCTCTTGCAGGTTGGGTCTGTGGTAAGGCCGGAGCACTGGCAGCTCAAGCCGCTGTGGCTCAGGCACGTGAACACAATCTCGCAGCCGTCCATACCTGACAGGGCACAGCGCAGTGTTTGTGCTTGCTGATACGGCAGGACACAAAAGGATGTCCTCAAATGTGCCGCGTCCTGATATCCATGTGTTTTCCTCTGTAAAGTAAGAAACCAGGAGATGTTATATGAAGTGCAAGTTTGTGGAGAAATTTGTTCTTTGAGACTAGCTTCTTCCAGGTTCAATGCCAGGGAAAAGACTTGGCTGCTGGGAGGACACTTGTGCTTCTTGAGTGCCTGGATACTGTGCCATTTTTGATCTACCATTCAAACACAATTTGCCAGGCTGTAGCAAAAAGCAGCCTGTCCTACAAGCTGCTCTTTTCCTTTGAAAGCTGGCAACAGCAACGTGTGCGGACTCCCTTTGCTGAGAACACGAGTTCCTGCCTGTTACAGAATATATCTAGTGAAGAAAAGGTAGAAGGGGAGGTGCAAGAGATGGAAAAGCAGCACTACTAGACCTTTTTGGGTGGGGAGCCCAGTGCTTATTTGGCAAAGCAGCAGCCAGCATTGAGCAGTGAGGAGGGAAGCCTTGGAACCTGCGACTGCCCTTGCTCTATTTTCAGGCAGTTGGGAACTTAAATCCTGCCACCGCAATTTGGGAGGTGACACCAGCCATATGGAAATGTCTTAGCCTGTTTTTACGAATGCACAAGTATTAGCAGCAGGCTTCCTCTGTGTAGTTGTAGGGAGTTAGCTTGACTGTTGTCACCTCTGACAATGAAAGTTGTCCCCTCCTATCCCCAAAATGCTGAATGAGTATGTCTTGATAGATTTTATTTAACAGTGATTTGTGCCTGAGGGTCACCTTGGTTCTGACATGGTCTGAGGCAGCCTGTGTTCAGATTCACTGAAGCATCTGATCATGATGAAAAGAGTCTTAAATGGTCAAACGAGTCTCCTTCTATTATTGCCAGTTGTTCTGGATTCTTAAGGAATCATTAACAAGTAGTAAAATAATAGCCACTCTTAATCAGCTGGGTGTTCTGTGATTGTACATGAACATATCCTCTACCCTTGTGATCTCTGAGAAGGGGATTTTTAAAGTACTGTTTCAGTCAAATGAAGTAATTTCTAATGAACGAACATGTAAAAATATCTTTTTATGTGTTTCCTAGTTTGGAGACAGCTTTCTTAGAGAAAATCCCATTATTGATATGCAGGAAATATCTTAGATTTTTTCTAAGTGGCTATATAATGTACAAATGAATGTTTCTACATATGGAAACAATTCAAACAAGTTACAAATCTACACTTCTCCACAAAATGTACATGTTTATTCACATGAATGCTATTTATTCTGTCAACTAAAGGGCCTAATTGGTGTAGTCTTTGAAATTTTTTTTTGTATAAATGTGTGATTTGCTTACTCTCTAAAGTATTCAGATCAAATTTTATCTGTGAGCACAAATGGAAACTCAAACTCTGATTGTCCCTCTGGGCTACACCCGGAGTGTCCTGGAATGCGAATCTCTCATTCTATCTGTGATCTTTGCATGATGTTCCCAAAACATTTACAATTCTTTTGCATGAGCCTAAAGGAGGATCACTGACATTTAAGGACTTAGAAGAGATTTTTGTTATTCTGGGACTAATCTCTGAGAATAGATTGTGAGTTTGTATTCCAGTGTTATGTAGTCCCTCTGGATGTGGTCTGTTTGGATGGAATGGAAGCTACATTCTTTTCTGGGGTGACTTCAGTACTCAGCCAGATCTACATAGGTAAGTCTTACAGTCCTCAACAGAGTTTCCAGTAGGCAGTGCCTCATGATACTAAACTTATTATCTGACACTTAAAAATATGTCCCGAATTTTACACACCTTCTTAAACACAGTGTACTACACTCTGCAACTGCACCTGAATCACCAGAGCTCCACACCTGAAGTATTGTGAAAGTGAAGGGTAATTTAAAGCTAGCTGCCTTCTCTTGCCATGAGCATGGATAGGGAACCTGTCATCAGTGCTTAACGTCCTTGCCCGGTTACCACCCAGTTCACATTAACAGTCTTTTCCATGTCCTGGGCTATCAAAAACTTTATTCAGTAGTGCTTATTCGGATGGATTATCACATCTGCATTTTACACACTGCATTAGTGTAGCATGCTAGTGGAGGAATAACATTGAAATTATTACTGCAAATATAAGTAATACAATAAGTATAGCTGTTGAATAAGCTGGATTTAGTTCTGACCTATTCTGTGTATCCAACACAGACCATGCTGGGCCCTGAGCTTTCTGGCAAAGCCAGAAAAGCCCAGAGGAGGCTTTTTGTTCAGCAGTATTACTTGAGAAATAAGTGAAGTTGGTATGTCTTGCTGCTAAAAGCATTACTCTTTAGGGTTTTGTTGATTTCCCACTCCTAATTGTTAGTAGTACCCTTCTCTGGCTTTAAATAAGAAAACTGGAGATGTCGAATCCTTATGGAGCAAATATGACTTTTTTTTGGTTTTTTTTAGGGGATGGAGGGGGAAGGGAAAAGCATTCCAGGAGTTTTTCTCCTGGAATCATTTTCTCTGAATAATTTGGTATATGATATTGAATGTGTATTCTAGATTTCATCTACAGATTGTGCAGTGGTTTGGAAGAATGAAAAGTATTACTGTGATGACTGTTCTTGGTAGGAACTTTAATTTTTTATCCTATCATGACAGCATTAAAGAGAGAGAGAGAGAGAGAGAGAGAGAGAGAGAGAGAGAGAGAAAGAAAGAAAGAAAGAAAGAAAGAAAGAAAGAAAGAAAGATACAATGCTGATTTTTTAGTTACATTATGCTAATCATGGGATGGCTGTTTCAGGAATGCACAGAACAGCACCAGGAGGTTTTATTCCTAAAGAACACTTCTGATGGAGAACATCCATAACTGAGCATCACTTTCATCCTCTGTGTTCCCTACATTCTGTAGCGGTTTGGGGAGTACCTGCTCATCCAGTTAGTCAGGCTTCCTGGTGTTTTGAGTTGCCAGATAACAAGAAAGATAGGGCTTTTGAAGCCAGTTTATTCCTAAATATTTTCCTTCTTGTGTCTGAGTAGTGCATTCTTAGGTGGTAATTGGCCTCTGTGTTCCCTTTAACAAAGAAGGCAAGTGTGATAACTTTGGCAAGGTAATGACTTCTTGACTGTTGCCTCTACCTCAAGCACTGTTTCAAATTAAAAGCACTCTCAGCACGATTTTCAACGTGATGTCTAGAACATCAGCAACCTCTCTTCCTGCTGGATTTAGCAGTGGCAAAATTAGGAGAGCTGGTTTGTTTTGGGAAGAGCTGTACACACTTTGAAGAGTTTCCTTACTGTAAAGAGACTATTGCATTTAATTAGTGGTTTGTCTGTCTTTCTGGTTAGGCTCCTTACATCACAATGTGAGGAAACACATTTGACGGCACCTGTGAAGACTGAGGTGGTTTTTTTTTGTTTGTTGATTTGGGATTTGTATGTGTCATCAAAGACTCATCTAATAATGTAAGCGACCAGCTTATGCCTCAGTCAAAATCCCGGAAATATCCACACCCATCGCTATGTCAGCTTTTCATCATCCAACCGCCTTCTGGTATGTCCGGGAAAGTCCTCACATAAATACACACATTACGTGTGCCGGTAAACATGTATACCACAGACTGAAATAACATTAATGTATCAATCTATTAATCTGTGAGGTCCACAAACTAAAATTCCATCTATGAATGTTCATCTTCCTACAAAATAACAATATCTATGTAGAGACTGCATCACACTGATTTAAATGATGAATGTCTATGACTAAATTAATTCTATAAATCTCTACATCTATTTTGGCAGCGCAAATGAAATTATAACATTCATGTATATTGAGGTTTCACTTTTAGTAGTCACAAAGTTTTGCTGTGGCTGATACCTTGCACAATATCAGAAGGCTTCATGAAGTATTTTAAACAGAATGTGTGTAGCTACTTGAACCTGAGTGTTAACCAGACTAGCTATAAAACTCCTGACAAGACGAGCTTTAATCAGATATGTACAGTCATTAGAACTATGATTGGAATAAAAATAATATGCTAGCAAAAACATAGATTGTGAAGCAATAAGCTAAACCAACGCTTTGAATATGAATGAGCAATAACTTTGTTACAGCTGCTGAGCTGTTTAACTTTTACTGTGCTTAGTCATGAGCCTCACGTGTCTTTTTTGATCATGGTTTAATTAATGTTTTAAGCTCTGATTTCCACAGAACATAGAAATTGAGGGATGGGCCTTTTACAAAGAAGGGCATGGTTGCCTTGGAGTTGCCACGTTGCCTTACTCTAGCAGTCGGTGCAATGTTCCTTCCCTTCACCTTGTCTTAGGAGCTCAGGTAGAGGTACGAGAATCTTGAGATCTGACAGAGTGTTGCTCCTGTGATCACAGCGTTTTATGAAGTTTTCAAGTTCTGTCCCTGTCTTGCCCTCAGTGATTATTAAAGTAAGAAAATATGTCATTAGTTTATATCATATTAGTTTCTTTTGGTTGAGCATACACAGCTCATGACCAGACTACTTGTCGTATAGATACCAGGTGAAGCTGACACTTCTCCTGGCAATAGATGCAGGCCACTGCCTTAACGCCAAAAGCTTTAATGCCAAAGTTAATGTTAAGTTGATTAAAGATTGAAACTACAGAACAAATAGTTTTTGGTTTTGAAATGTTATAGGTGGGCAGATGAGTAAGATCTCACTCCAGAAGGGATCTCCATTTCATGCCAAAATAACACTTGTGTCCTTTATTCTGGTCCAGATTGTGTCAGAAGTCTGAACAAAAGATACCTCTGCATAATGTATCTGGTAATTTATCATTATTTTTTGCTTTCAGATAATATCAGTGTGTTTTTTACACTCTTAATGTTCATTATTTCCATTTCTCATTTTTTTTCTAACTGTATCTGTGTATCTTTTTCATTGTTGGTTGCAGGTTTTTGTTTGTTAGCTTTTACTTCCCCCGATAGGGAAGTGTTTCCAGGCAAATCTTTTATCTTGACCAGGTATGCCCATGTCTTACTGTTCCTTATCAATTTATTGCTCCAATACCAAAAAAGTATTTGTTTCAAATGTGAATACTGTCACGTTCGGTCCAGATTAGTTAAAGCATATTTCCCCTGGGTTCTCTCCAATAATGTATTTGGTTCTTACTAGTTTTCCAGAAGCTTCATATTGTATTTTGTACAGTATCATTCAGATTTTTTCCTCATTTAATTTTCAAACCAAACACTGTACAAACAAGAGACTTAACTGAAGAGCCCCTGGGACCCTGTAGAGCAAACTGGTCATATCATATTAGTAGATTATCATCTTCTCCCTCCTTCACTTAGATTTCTTTAATCAAATTAACCTGTTAAATACAATAAATAATAATAACAATAATATATTTGTTGCTGCTTATTGCTGTAGGGCTGTCAAAACATATCCACAAAGGATGAAGCTATCCGTTACTCAAGAGTGATTACCTTTATTTCAAGCAAAATAGAATATGAGCAACCAGGGTTTTCATTAGGTCACCTGAAAAATTGGAGAATTATTTCAGCGGAAGGGGCATCAGCAGCTCATTTCCTGTTCATTTTTCTCCTGTATTTTATACAGCAGAGATATTATTTTCCCTAAAGCATCTCTGAAATGAGTGGCAATAATATTCATGAGAGTAGTGATCGTGATTATGCAGCCAATCTGGATAATTCCTTCTATTATTTAATTTTAGCTATAGTAGAAGCAGCAAACCAGTATGTATCAATCTCTAAAAAAGAGTTTTCTGGAAATGTTGCATTAGGGGAAAGGTAGGAAGCTCCCAAGAAGGATTAGCAAGCCTCTAACATACACAAAATATGATGGATTAGATCATGAGAGTAATAAATACATTGTGTGTTTTACAGTCTAGGAGGTAATAATCATACTTCTGTTTTAATGAGAATGCTGCTCAATTAAGAAGTTGTTTGTGGGGAACAATCTTCTGTGCTGTCAGGTGGATAAATCTAGCGACAGTCGGCTTTGGTTTGGGGGAGTTTAATCTGCTATTCAAATTTATTAGTTCCAATGGAAATGTCAAACCCGTCTCTTGCCCTTAATCCTCCCTATTAATCTCCTGATTTATAAGAAGGAATAAAATCTTAATAAAACAAAAATAGATTCAAGCTATCTTATTTGCTGTCTTAGGCTATCTGATAGGAAAAGTGCAGTCCTTGGACTGTTGTTTTTATAACATTGGCAATGCGTAGATACCGCAGGGCTGGACGTACTTAGTGATCCCAGGGAGATAATTTAATCAGTTGCTGGAGGACCGGCTGTATTTCCTTGCTTCAATTCTCTTGGTCTATTTGCATATAAACCTGTTTTGATGTTGTCTGATATTTCTACTCCATGGAGATACTGATAAGAAAATTAATCTAGAAATAGCGCTGATTTTAATTTTGTCTTTTTGGACTGTTTGTAAATATTAGTTTTGTTTATTTTGTTTTTCATGTTTCTTTATCTGACCCTCTAAGTGGATAAGAATAGAATGACCTTGCTTTCTTTCTGATATCCTTTTAGGAAGGCACCTGTTTTCCTACTGATTTTTAATTCTGTCTACATCACATCTTCTGGAGTTTGGATTTCATTTTCCTTTTAGTAATTCCTCTCCTGTGGATTCCATTTTTCAGTTTCCAATGTTTTTGTCATCCTTCTGTGGCTAATTCTCCCAATTAGACCTGAGTTTTCCACACTTAATCAAGGTTGCACAAAGAGAAATAGGACTTGTGGCATCAAACAAAAGGTGCTATGTAATCCTCCTGTCTCCTGCTCTGACTGCCATCCTCTATTATTAGGACTACCTTAGGAAAAATTTGCTGAGACCCTTTTAATTTATATTTTGTCCACTTGCAAATATGATCTCTTTTCTCACTAAGTTCATATTCTGTAGCTAGAAAAGCAGCAAAGGAGGGGAGACACTTTACTAATGTAGTATGTACCCTTCTGCAAGTAAAATAACCACACATTTTTGTCTGTTGTTGTCCTTTATTAATTGTACAGACAATGCTTTGTATAAATTAGCATTTCTGAAGGGCATCCCAAAGAGAAACCTGCTTGGAGGAATGTCAGAGAAAAGATTAGAGGAGTCCCTCAGTGGGAGGTAGTTTGCATACTGGTGCATCTTTGTTTGTAGCTTGTTTGTTTTACTATTTGTTTTATCATTTGCTGTCTTCAAGAAGAAGACTTACACACAAGATTTGAGGAGCCTGGGCTAAGTGACCCCAAGGGCTATAATTCTCACATTTTCTGTACTGCAGTCCCATTTTCTAATTACAACAGAGCAGTTGCAGCTTCTACAAAGTTCATGTACCTGCCCTGTGAGCCCTTGCAGTTTTATGGTTGGATATGCAAATCCATGACATAATTCTGTTTGGGCTCCGTCAGTAATCTGGTGTGATATTTTGAACAAGTTACTACACCATTCTGTAGCTGTTTGTGCTCTCGTCCATTGTCTGTTTTGTTTATTCAGGTATGAGCACACATATTCATGATAAGCTAAATGTCATCAGACTTGATTCAGAGGGGAGCAGTCATTATAGACACGGATCACAGTCTGTGTTATGCTACTTAGACTGTTTTTCTCATTCCCATTAAAATCTGTTACTTCAATGAGTTAACCTGGCTCACAGGAAAAAGTAGAGAGATCTCCTCAATATATCAAATTATTTGTAATTTTCTCTAGTTTTGGAGCCCTATACTTGCTTGACCAGACACTTCAGGATGACAGGAGCACCCACTCAAGCACATCAGGAGGTTTAGTGCAAAGGTAGGTTCAGCCCTTTTCAAATGTGGAAGCTTGGCTGACCTTTCAGAGAACATTTATGTGCATGCAATTCATTAAGTGATTCATTTAGTGCACCAACAATCTGCTGAGTATGATGCTTCTGGGTTTCTCTTTGGACTGCAGATATGAGGATGTGGAGATGAGATATTCAGAGCCTCAACAAAGCTGCCTCCCCTTTTTGACAATCTCAGAGAATGTTTGGTTTGGGGCCTTCAGAGAGGAAGCAGAATTAAGTTTGCTCCCACAGCATATTGAAATAGGAATTGCATGATTGTTATTTTTTAAGCACCAATTCCCTGTTACTGTTTCAAACCTTGGACTCCTGTTGGTGTGGCCATACTAGGAGCTGTGGACCGGAGGTTGGAGTGTTTCTTAGCCTCCGAGCTCTTTTTTGCAGACGTCTGGATGAGAACGTGAGATACATTATAGCAGATAAATTCCTGCCTAATGTTTTCTTTGCTTTACCTCTGTAGACTGATGCAGAAATGGAATTAGTGAAAATCAAACATTTTGTTGGTTGCAAGGACCCACAGGCATCTACGTCAATCTTTGTAAAGAAGTGCCATCTACAGCCTATCTTAGGCAAACTCTTCCCTGATAATTAAGGTTAGTAAATAAGTCTTTTACTTTCCTCTGAAATACACAGCAGGGAAGGTTGCAGCTAATGGGAATTTTGGATGCTCAGCAGCTTCCAGGGTTAATTTTTTCTCTGTTGGATTTAAAGCTAACATTTCACAGTCCTGTAGGACAAACTGAAGAATGTGTTTTGGGAGAGATGCCTAAACTATCAGAGGACAACACTGCTTTATAAGAGTATCGGTGCTCAAACAGTGGTGAGATTTTTATTTAATTCGTGTAGGTAATCACAATTTATTATAGCTTCTTAGACTTTGGTGCTTTTTATTAGCCACAATTACCAAAGGGTAGTTTACATAAGAAAAATTCGTTGCCTATGAACAGCGTGCGAGACCTCAATTTCAACTTCCGAGGAAATAACCACTGCAAGATTAGTCAAACCTGCTGAGCTTTTTATGTACTGTACTGCTCGTTCTGCTCAATGTAACTTCAGCACAACATTTTACTTCCAAAAGGCAGCCTAATCAGCTGTAAATGAATAACGTTTCCCTTGTATCAAGCAGAGAACAGGACTTTCAAATATCCTCAGAACCCAGAAATGTGCCCAACACCTGTGTGTTTTGTTCTAAATATCCTGGATTTTTCTGACCTCTTGTAGCTCAGAGGATCACAGGCATCCTTTGGGGAAGCCTCCTTGTTAGGAGCTGTGAAGATCTGTTTGTAACCTGCGTGTTCCACATCTTTGTTGCCAGTTAATTTGCAGAGCTCGATTCTGAAGTCAGACGAACAAATACAGGGAGAGCAGACCCAAGCTCTGATGAACTTTGAGCTTATTTGAACGTGAAGCTGATTAGCTACAAGAGAGAGAACCAACACCACGGTCTAAACACCCTGAAATTCAGCATGGTATAAGCTCCTGGGTCTGAGTCTTGTGGTTCACAGGCATCTTTACCTGTATCCATGTGAGATGTAAGGAGTTTCTAGTTGTCTCCTTGCCAGAAATAAGGGTAGTTTCCCCATTGAGTAATGCTGCTGAGTTAAGAGATGACACAGAGGGTGTCCCAGCTCCTGGACCCCTGGGTTTTCCCCAGGTGTCAGGTCACTCCTCCTCACAGATAATTGCTTACCATCATCATCTGAAAGGACTACATCTTCAGTGACTAGATATACAGGTACAACCACTTACAAAAAAAAAAAAGTATTCACTCAGAGAGAGGTAAATATGCGGGTTTATTGCAGCCAAGCCACTCCTTTCCATGCTCATTCCTTCTCAGACATCTGCTCGTGGATGTTAAAACCCTGAGCACCTTTGGCAGGGGGTTTGAACTCTGATATCTGCAGCACCTGTAGCAGAGGAGCAGTATTTGGGAAGGAATTGTTGTCTGAGGAAAAGCAGCAGTTTCAACTTGTGCCCCATGGGAGACAAGTGAATCTGAAGTTATATATTATATAAAACGTAGGGGATGACAGCAGTTTATCATTAACTTGAACTCTGCAAGAAGCATATAAGGAGAGAAAGAAGGTGACCAGAGAAGCAGCCAGGATGGAAACCATCATAAGGATCAACAATGCTGCGGACATCTCTGTTATTGTCCTCTATTTTTTGGTAGTCCTGGCAGTGGGACTATGGGTAGGTTGGGATTTTATTTTATACTTTTTTATTTTATTTTATTTTTTTTAACTTGATGAGCAGGTAGTTTATAGAGTCCTGGAAAAATGGCTTAGTAAATGAAAATGTATATTTGTATAAAGATCCTGCTGCTTAATTGAAATAATTAAGAAGTGCATGGTGGGGAAAATGTGGGTATTTACTGGAGAGGGGATGGTGATGTGGGGATGCATCTGTGTAGGTGGATAAATGGAAGCAGTGTGGAAGGAGCTGAGTGGTCTGGTCAGTAAAGCCCAGGCCAGCCAGGGTCCCTCGTCCAGAGCAGGCTCGATGTGCACCGCTGGGGTTCAGCACCACGGGGAGAACTGGTGGTGGGAGGTGATGCCAGAGGAAAGAGTGAGGAGAGGGAGCTGCAGGGAGAAGAATGGAGGTGCAGTCAGCGTGCAGAGAGGGAGCTCGGGGGTGTGAGAGTAAAACCGCAGCTGCGGCTGTGACAGGTCACGCTCAGCAAAGGACTGAGATGGCTCAAGATTGCAGGTGCCATTTGAGGGCAGCATTATCGTGGCTTATTTTTTTTGCCAGCAGGACCTTGACTGCAGGGTGCAATGCACTGAAACTATGTGGAAGGAACAGTTTTGGGGAGGCAAGTGATGGCAATGCCTTTCTGTTCATGGTCTAAGCACAACGGTGCTGAACGTGCTGAGGACTGCAAGGGAAAACTCAGTGCCTAATCAAAAAGAAAGCCTGGTGCTTTCACAGCTAATGGAGAAAGGCAGATACTATCCTATTGGTGTAACCTCCGTGCTAATGTGTTTGAAGATAATAGGCCAATACTGTGAGCTGTAAAGCTGTAAACAGTGGAATGTCACTACATTTGGGTTTCCTTGGGGCAAGCTCCTGGTCACCTGAACACCTGACCATTAACAGGGGCCAGGAGGCATTGCCCCTCGGTAATCCCGGCTTGCCAGAGCATCCCAGGGCTCCATTTCACAGAGCAGAGAAGTCAGCTGCAGAACAAACCTCCCTTTCTAGCAGCTGGCAATGCTTCGAAAAGCACCGAAAATTTGGGGTGCACATGAAACAGACACAACCTTTTCTTTACCTCTTCATTGTGGCAGTAGATGTCGAAAACATAGCAAAAAATTTAAAGTTCTCAGGATACCTGAACACCTTGTTGGGAGGGAGCTGGGTCTTCTCTGTAGCAATCTGGGTCTTTGCTGTAGTTCAACTTTGTTTTAAAGGTTTGTGACAAAAAAGCGCTGATCTGTGGCTTGGCAGGCAATTGTGTCCTCAGTAATTCCCAGAACCATTTCTTTGCAGCAACAATGTCCTCTTTATTGGACAAACGCTTATTCAGTTGCTGCGTGTGGTTAAATGTAATCTATTGTATTTACTTCCCTTCCTCTGCATCAGGAAAAAAACAAAAGAAAAAACCCACCACAACCTGGGTAATTTTCCCAAGTCTTCTTTCTTTATTTGCCTGTTCAAAGTCCATCGGAGGAGACAATGGGAATCCAGTATTTGGATAATTAACAAAAATTAGATGAAGCTTCCCTCTAAAGTCCATTCTTTGACAAATACAAAATGAGAGTGTGAAAAGGAAATTTTAGTTGGCTTCTTTTTTTGACCTTCAGAGAGAAGTGGGTACAACACTGATATCAAAACAAGAGAATAGGTTTTTGTAGATATCTGGTGGGATTGGATAGTATTAAGTAAAAAAGCTGAGCACTTTCTGTTAATGAACATGCAACTTATAGTCTTTTTTGATGCCTGAAATCAAACGTATTGCACCCCTGATGAAGTGTTCATATGACCTTTTATTTGAGTGATCTTTTTGTTGGTTAAATTGAATTTTATTTTAATGTTTTGCACTGTAACAAAAGGTGACACAATGACGCTTGAGTGCTTAAAGCAGACTTAGATAAAAGAATCATTGTTCTGTCATATTATTTTGTGCATGATAAGCTTGTTCTTTTTAGCACTCTGTTTATTTTTTCCACTTTAGTCTCCCCATAGATTTTATCCCTCCACTCTAGCTGTTTGTTCTCAGGCAGTGGATAGCTTGCCTATTATACTTAAAATATGATCCCATCTTTCTTTCTTTCTTTTTCTTTTCTTTTTTTCCCCAGGCTATGTACTCAACCAACCGAGGGACAGTAGGTGGATTCTTCCTGGCTGGACGGAGCATGGTTTGGTGGCCGGTGAGTGCTATATATTGTATGTGCATCCACTTCCATATGACTATATCTAGTCCTTAAATATGAAGTATCTCTACAGTACTGTTGAAACTGTGATGGTTCTGTTGTGTAAATGCACTTCAAACTGATACAGGGCAAACTGCACAACAAAACCCACCCATTAGGCAGGGAGAGGTGTCGGGGAACATGTCCGTGTTGAGCTCTGAGCTGTGTTGCTTATGTGACCAACTTGTATCAACCTGGATACATCAGTAATGTCACTGTAGACAAATACAATGTGTTGCCTTTCAGTCCACTCAGAAATTTTTAACATTTTGAATGTATTACTTTCAGTGCACTTCTCATTTTGAGGTTATCAGAGAGAGGAATTTATTTACTGAAATTTTTCCTCATGTTGCTCTATTGTTTCCACTCTTGGTAACAAGTTCTGGTCTGTACAAGGAGAAAATCCTGGAAATATTGTAAGATATTGATAAAATATAATTTAAATTTCTTTAAATATTATCTTTAGGCTCCAAAAATGTTTTTGCACTCCATTAGGACTTTGGATTCAAGATTCCATCCACATGGATTCAGTGACAGGATCAGGGAGAGTGAGAGAAAATACCTGTTTAGGGATTTTCTTAAAGCAGGCTGCAGAAATACCTCCACATCTTCAAGTCTTCTGCTTCAGGGAGCTGCTGTCTGCCTGCGGAAGGGACAGGGACTGCTTCTTCAGTGACATAAAAAGATTAAAGGCTAATGACAGTAAAAGGTTTCCTCATTTGACATAGTAGACCTAAGAAAATTCAGATTCCATTGGAAGACTGAGGAAAGAGAAACTTTTCAAATTATTTTAGGATAAATCCCATAATTCTAGGGGGAGAGAGAAAAACCCAAACAGCTTACTTTGATTAGCTGTCACTTTAATCAGCGGGCTGGTTTTAACCTTGTGCAATTCAGTGTGCCTGTCAAGGGTGAACACGAATACCCTTTTGTGCAGATGTAAATGAAGGTGGAAGACTCGAGGCAGGGAAGAGTCACCATGAAAAATGTCTGTCTTGCTGCAATGCCACTGAGAACTCCCAGTGATTCCCCTAAGAGCCCGGGGAGATTATCTGACACAGAGTTCTCTGCCATTGCAAACCCAAGAGATTCAGCAAGTGAGAAGACACAAGGGATGAGCCCCACTGCAGTGGCTGCTGCTGGGATCATCTCTCTCTCCTGCCCAAACTCTATGAGCTCAACATGGATGAACTGGCAGTGATCAGTGCAGTCTAAGATCACCCCTTCCATCCGTCCCTTTGGAATGCCAGCAGTGTCTTTCTGCACCATAAAAATAAACCCTTCTTGCTGTTCTTCCTGATATCACTCAAAATAAACAAACAGCAAGCACTCAAACCACAAACTAAATACCATGTCAGCAGCACCACCTTGGAAAGTTTGCCTTGGATAACAAGAGATTCCGAAACACCTATTCTCACAGTTTAGCAGGTAGATAGGATGTCATCACCCAGTGCAAACTGGGCTGAAATGGCCAGGAAACCAATGAAAGTATAGAAAGTTCAGTTAAAGATGTGATCTCAGTGCTGCAACAGCTAATGCTGTGTGTATTTTTTTGCTTATTCTGTGCCTTGACTTTTCTTTTGTGCCGCAAACAGATTTCTACAGAATATGTCAGAATTTTCCAGCTGGCCTGGAGGTGTCCTTTCTGTCTGAGAGGAGAAAGGTGGAAAGGTATCAGATCAGCCTACTTGTAACCATGTGGTTCCAACACCCATCGCACTTGTTGGAAGACAGAGACATATTCTGTGTGTATTTTATATCCATCTCTCTTGCCTAGTAAATTGGGAAGTGTATAAATGTAGTTTAATTTGACAATAATGCAATACATAGAATTTGCAGAGTAGTTGAGAAAGCAGAATAAAAACCTGCGCTTCTTTCTTGGGCTCTCAGAGCCCTGAAAGGGTGGCAGTAATATTGCATTGTAAGCAGCGCACTAATTTTTCTGAAGTGCCCAAGGGTGATTCCAAAACTCTCAGGTAGGGAAGATGTCCTACCATTAGGGTAAAGTCACAGGGAAGAGATGTGGGTTAAAGCATGGACAGTGTAAAGGAATAGTTCTCAAACAGGGAAATGAGAAATTTGTCCAGGGAAGAGAGGCTTGAGAAGCAGCTTCTGCGGGACCCATGGGAGGAGCGATACCTCAGGGCAAAGCTCCTGACTGGGTGCTGGTGTGAGGGCATCTCTGCAAAGGCACTGAAGGTCACAGGCAAGGTGTGCTTGGGATCGGGAAAAAGGGTTTGATACCGTGCAAACACTTTCAAACAGGAAAGTGGACATAAGGGGCATCAGGTATGTATTAGCAGGTCCTGGGAGGGACAAAAGCCATAAGCTGTAAAGTCTGCACACTGTCACTGCAGTGGTCATTGATTTGCAAAGTACGTCATATGTGATTTGGAACAGCAAACGCCAGGATGTCAGTGCATCCTTGAATTAATGAAAAGAGCAAGGTGAAACAGTTAATGAATAACATGGAAAAAACATAGCGATCATCATCTGTCTGCAGTGTGGTGATACTTTTCCTGAACAGAGTACTCTTGTTCAAACCTGGCCTCTTAAAAGATTTTAAAAGAGTTAATGTTCCACATTGGACTCAGGTTAGTTTGATCCTTTGTCCTCTTAAGAGCTTTTGTTCCTTTCAATCAACTTTCTTCACTTTTCCTCCAAGATCTGTTTTTAAAATAAATTCCCTAACACATTTACTGAGAACAGCTAACACTTCTAGAAATTGTTTCCCTGTCTCATGTCCCAGTTTCCGCCCAGCCTTCCTTAGGTCATGTATAGGTGTAGTGCAGCATTTACCGATGGCAGATTGAGCAGCTCCAGTAATCAGCGTTTTCAGTACAGAAATACCGCAGCAGTAAGTTCTTCAGCAAGACAGCTTGGGCCCAGAGCCCATCAGCCTGCTTCCCGCATCCTCAGAGCCGGCCCTGGCAGATGGAAATTTCTCTCTCCCCTCTGGCATCAGCAGCTCTCGGGTGCGAGCATATTCGGTAAATGCTCCTCTTGCTTTAACCACGCTGCAGTTTTAAGGATAATATGCATTTTTCCAGCTATGAGGATGTGTTCTACCTTTCCATGTACACATAACAATAGGAAACATTTTTAAAAATGCATCTATTTTTAGTATGTGTTGATCTCACAGTTCTGCTGTGCTATGTGTTTTCTAATTCAGAGAAGAAAATGTAGAAAGTGGTATCTGCAATCATACTGTTTTGTCCTTGCGATGGCCCTAAATATGCTGATAATTTTGCATTGTTTTGGTTTGGTTTTGTATTTTTCTTCCAATACAATTGTACGCTGCCTAAAGTTGTGAACACAGCATTGTCAGTGAATGTTACAATATGTCCTGGGGTTTCAGGCACTGAGCCAAAGCTTACTACAGCTGTCAGTTCTTAAAGTTCTTCATTAGCTGCTTTTGTTACTTGGATCTGCTTGCAGTACATTTTAAACTTTTAAAACAGGAGAGAGAACGCATTAAATAAAATCAGAGATTAATGTGGTTAATCTTTTCTGTGATTGCATTTCTAGTAACCTAGATTTGAGTTTAATTATTCATCTCCAGGGAAAGCACTGGACTGGTGCTAATGCCTGATATAAATGGTGTTTATTTCTTTATAGTCATTGCAGGGAAAACACTGTTGCCCTCACAAAAAGGTCAGAAGAAAAAGTTTCCTTCATGAACAGTGATCTGTCCAGTTTATTTGCTAATGCTTTGTTGCAACACTTATCATTCCTGTAGAACTACCTGTCATATGACAAACTGGTTACATTTCTGTAGGGTACATCTGGCTTCCAGAAATATGTAAAACAGAAAAAAATCAAGAACTGAGTGAACTTAGAGGCATAAATTTCCTGTCAGATCAACAGAACAGTTTCTCTACAAAAAGACTAGAAGGAATCAGGAGATCAAACTGAGGAAAGGAAGAAAATGAAGGTTGGAAAAGAAAGAGTAGAATCCCCTGATGAATTTTGTTTGTATGTTTCATATAAAACATGAAAAAAAACCCTCTGTTTTGTGATTATCGTGGTTTAGGCCCAACCTGCAACTAAGTACCACGCAGCCACTCCCTCACTCCTTGGGGTCTTTCAACAAGAGGAATGACAACCTCAAATGACAGCATTAAAAGCTGGTCAGCAGAGGTTCTTTTGCTTACTTTCTATGTGCTTTTCTTTAATTTTAACCCTGTTTCCTTTAATTTTTTTTCTTGTTAGCTTTCAGAGGACATTAAGAAAAAATAGAAGTGAATTAAAAAAAGTTCATTTGCCTCTTTTCATTTCAGAACTACTTCAGCTCTTATCTGCCTACAATACCGAATCAAACCTCTTATTCATGCGCAGGTTCTCACCCTGCATCCTTCAGTGTCTGACCTTGTACATTATCGTTAGGCATTTGTGCTGCCTTTAGTAGTTTCATTTGGAGCAAATGAAGCTCATAGCTTTTCTCTTCATCTTTCTGTTGTCTGAGCTATTTGATGAAGATTTAGATCTCTAGGCACGGTCTCTCTTTTGTGAATGGCTCCTGCCTGTCTCTAATCCAACAAAAACCTTTTGTTGTTTTTTTGTGTTTGTGGTGGTGGTGGTGGTGTTGTAAATCTCTCCCTGTTCACCAATTCTTACATTCTCCCCACTGTTACGTTTGTATGATCAGTGCAATATTTGGGGGTCTTAGAGATCCAGCACAAGGAATATAACTCCTTGATTTGCTATTTTTTGTGTGTTCCAGAAGCACTTTCTCAGCAGCTATTTCTCCTGTGCAGCTTTCAGAATTTAATTCAGTAATCAAACATACTTTGACTAAAAGTGAACCAAGTACAAAGTCTGTATAACTCTCACCAGCGATACATTTAGTTCCAAAGACTGTGGGACATGAAATAGGGAGCACCAGATTGACAAGTGGGTAGGTATTTATGGTGTCCTCCTTGAGTAAGGAAGATCACAGTCGTCTTCCCGAATTGTTTGCACATCATCCAAATATCAGTCAAGCTTTGCAAATATTTTAAAATGTGTATTGGTGTAATAATCTGTTTGACTGAACTGGAAGAAGATCTTTCATGCAACTTCCTATTTCTCGTATTGTAGATGTGATGGCTGGAGTCGCAGGTTTGAGGCGGAACAATAAGAGGGAGTCTTGAAAGTTGCCAAGGAAGCTGCTTGTCAATAATTCTCTTAATCACCATTTGATGATAGGCATGAGTGCAAAATGCCAAACGAACGTGATTATTTTTCAAGTTACCATGAACAGGGCCTAAGAGCCACATGTTGTTCTTTGTTTTTCCAGATTGGTGCTTCCCTGTTTGCCAGTAACATTGGCAGCGGACATTTTGTGGGAATAGCAGGAACAGCAGCAAGTGGAGGAATTGCCATCGGAGGATACGAATGGAATGTAAGCGGCGTGCATTTAAGTGAACATGTCTGTGACAATAGGATTATCTGCACAGATTAATCAAAATAACCTTGCCTAATAATTTAGGACTCTCAAAGTTTGTGCTTGGCAACACTTGTTTCCTGTACCAACCAGTAAATGCCAATGTAATCTACTGTTTAGCTCGTCTTCCTTGATCCTTGTGCAAGCCACTGAGAGCAGATGACTCTTTTCTGTTGAGTGAGGCTTTCTAGAGAGCATTTGAACCAAACAAATTGCTAGATTCTCTTCTCCATACATATCTTTTTATTACTTTTAAAGTATTTATGAAGAGCACTTTTAGGCCTCAGGATTTTGGGAAGAATTTATCAGTTTTGTAATCCATAGTATTTTTTACAGCATTTTGCTACGTAGGAATTGTTGAGGGGGCTTTGATTTCTTCACAGGCTACAAGAAATTTTCGGCATCCTTCACAACCACCTGCATTCCAAGAATCTTTTCCTTTTCATTTTCTCCTTCCTCTAATTACGTGTGTGTTTTTCCTATGGTCACAGTGTAGGGTAAAATATCCAAGCTGAATTTGAATGAACTACTTGAGGTATTGTTAACTGCAACAGCGTGGAGACCCATATGAGCTAATTCAGTCCATTTCCTTGTATTCTCAAGCTCTGTGGGTGTGGATAACAATGGTCTTGTTCTGCTTAATTCACCGTCCAGGAGGGGATTATACCATGACACAAAGGACTTAATGCCATACATAGGTCGGTACTGCCCATGCATATAATTCTGCTCAGTGAAAGCATACCACCCTGAGAGATGTGGCTTTTTTCCTTAGCAAGTAGATGGTTCCTGTAAATAGTCAAGTACATTTAATATAAATATTTAAGAAGAAGCATAAAGGCTAAGTTGAACTCAATGAGATGTGCACAGTTAATGTGTCATCTTTCTCTATTTGCTTACACTAGTCCTGCAACAAAACTTATTTCCCTTCTCTTGGTACCCAAACGAAGCAAAACAAAACACAACAAGCACTGCTTGGAATTTCATTATATTCACATCTCTAGGATCTGTATCCTTCTTCAAACATATCCATCGCTAACACTTCATCTCCTGGGAGATTCTCTGTGGAATAATATCAGTACGCAGTGTACAACCATTATTTAGGAAGAAGCAATGATGCATGTGTGTATTTGAGCAGATACAGTACACAGTTTATTACTGGTGACATAGTGGGACTGGTGGACAGATTAATAGACATGGTGGAAATGCTGCTCTTGACTGTACCGTCTGATTCTCCTCTTGAAAGAAATACTGAGTTTGACTGTTATTGCACTTGTATATCTCTATTATTCCACTGAAATGATTTCTAATTTGTGTTAGTATGACAATAGAAGCTGACCCAGTGTTTATGGTCCATCTTATGGTTGTGATCTAAGGGGAGCACTTAAAAGATACAGTTCAAAAAGCCCTCTAAGCCCTGGGGACAGAATAAATGCAGAGTGCAGCTCTGAGAGCAGGATTTTCTTCTATTTTTGTTGATTTAATATGTACAACTCTATAGCAGACAGCATTTGCTGGCCATTTAAATCAGAAAACTGTGATACGGCAATACAGTAAGATCTATAGCTCACAAAATACACATGGTAACACAAAATATATTATGAAAAGGTAATGTGGAAATACAAAATATTTTACTAAATGCACGTGGTACATCCTGTCCAGTATTTGGGATTGTTGTAAAACATATGGCCATCTCACAGAGACCCAGCACAGAAGGCAGTTAACAATCAAAATAATAATCAAAAGAAGCGCTGCACTCCCAGTAGCTAGATTTGAGATGTCACAACATACCATCGCAGCATTCCCCATTCCGAGTGGGAAAGCATCCTGCATTAGTGGCTCTGGGATCAAGATGCTAACAAATAGGTCTCAGGTAGCAGACTTTACCTTCCTTAATATTCCCTAGAAACAGCAGTCCTATGGGCTGGTTGCATTTTAACCGTCATTAAACCAGGCTCCCTGGGCCTGCTCTGAAGAGATCAGCTGTAAATCAACTGTAAATCAAAGGACAGAGCAGTTCCTCCTGCCCCCCACCCTCACAATACGCAGGTTTATGTGGTTTCAGTGCTCTCCAGCTGCTCTTGGGTGGGATAAGTGGTCTTTGGGAGTGCTGTCTAGAGAGAGAAGGCTGATTCGGCTGATCTTGTCTTGGCTGCAGGCTCTGATATTCGTGGTTGTTCTAGGATGGCTGTTTGTACCCATCTACATCAAAGCTGGGGTAAGTCAAAACAGTACATTATGCTTTTTTTTTTTTGCTGCTCATGTTTGTGGATCAGGTCTTGAATATTGCAAAGCCATTATGAATGGCACAAGATCTGAGCGTGCTAGAACTGTACTACATTAAGTCTGCATATATAAGAAAAGTGAGGATTCTCTGTTCTGAGACACGACCTGAGAAGCACATGGTACTCCCTCCTTATTCTTCTTTGATTCCTGGAGCTGCTCTTCCTTGCAACTGCATTTGGAGCTCCCCTCCCTTTGCCCTCTGCTCTTACAGTATCTGAATAGCAAAAAGCTTCCTCTAATTTGTTTTGAATCTGTTCACCGTTTTCTGAAACTTTATCTGCGCCTCTGCAGGTGGTGACAATGCCAGAGTATCTGAAGAAACGTTATGGTGGGAAACGGATTCAGATCTACCTGTCAGTCCTTTCTCTATTCCTGTATATCTTCACAAAGATCTCAGTAAGTAAAACTTTTACAGGATTTCTTCCATCCTACATTGATCTAAAGAAAAGAAACTCCCATTTACAATATTGCTCACACAATTGGTCAGTTGTTTCTAATTTGCAGTCCTTGGTTGAAATAAGGATGCTAAAGATTTTGTATATTCTGTATTCCATCTAGTGAGAGTGTGTATCCAGATCCGTTCTGCAATCCAAGGTTTTTTGCCTTCCTGGCAAGATCTCTTGATGCTTCTTGTTCTTTCTTTTCTGAGGTTTTAAAGTTTTATTTCTACTTATGCTCTCCTCTAGAACAAGTTCGAGTGTGGGGAAACTTGTATTACAGTCTGTTATCTTAGGGGTCTGTGAAACACGTGGCAGAAAAGATCACAGCCTACCAGTTTGTACCCTTTGGTCTGCTTCTGTTCTCTGAGAAATAATAGCTGCTGGTTGTTTAACCATGTAGTTTTAGAAACTGCTTAGTATTACCTTGGACACACAACATCCCACTCCAACCACCTGGTGCTCCTGCTAAGGGGAATGTTGTTCTTGGTTCCAGAAAAGAAGTGTGCTCTTGGATTTTTAAGGGACAGGAATTTTTGTTGCCAAACTTCATATTTGTATGTTTTACCATCCTGTGGTGAAACATGTCATCAGTAATATACATGATGGAAAAGAGCAGGAGGGCTATGGAGAAAAAGAGAATAATAGCAATTAGAAACTAAAGGAGTGGGGAAATGTAAAGGAGGGAAATGATAACAGCTGAGGTGAAAACAGGGAAGAAGAGAGATTCTTTTAACAGGCACGTGTTTGGTATAAAGTTTAAGGTGCTACGAAGTTAATGTTTATTGAGTAAGTGGTTGTATTGCTGTGAAGTAGTGAAGGAAACTGGTATTTTCCATATATCTTGAAACCACCAAGCCTCTGAAGAAGTCCACAGTTCAGGCATACCTCAATCTGTTGTTTTGCAGAAGTTGCCATGGCAGATTACTCTTTGCCCTCTGAATGGGAGCTGAGTGATAATAGTGCAATTTAAGCTAAAAGATTGGCCTTTTGCTCTCATTCTCACATCTTCACGATAACCAATCCTTAGAGAGGTTATAAATTAAACAGGCTGGTACTGTGGAGCTGGCCTCAGAGCTGAATTTCCATGTATTTCAAAAGGATTCGTTCATTTGCCATTGTTGTTGTGCATAACTACCGTAATCAGAAATCCCAGGTATGACACGGCGTTCTGGCAGCTCTTGCAGCTGAGAAACTCTTCCAGTCAGATGACTCAAAGTCCTATTCTGCAACACATGTTTGTAACGAGCCCATCAAGGTGTTAGGTACATTCTGAATTTACTATCCTCTATTATGCCTAAGGATGTTGTCATGGGATTTGATCCCATTTCAGTTGGAGTTTCTTGCTTCCAGGCAAGACAGGTTCTGCATTTAAGTAAGCTGCTAGTGTGGTCACGAGGCTGCAGCACTCCTTCCTGCTCTTGTGTTCCTGTCTTGTTAGGGAGCAAAGCACCAGTCAAGAGATCCATGCAGCACCAGATTACCTGGATCCTGCTCTACCAATGGCCCATTCCAGCTTCCCATCAACCCAATTATTCCAGATGTGCACAAGTTCCTCTAACCATTTATCTTGTTTCCCTTATCTGCCCAGAACAACTCTGACAGTGTCTGTCCCATGTACAAATGTGGCACAGCTTTCTGCAGTATGCAAACATCTGTGTTGTTGGCTTATGTCACTATCTTTGGCAGGGCAGGATTTTTCCAGGTCTGATTTACTTCCCGTATCTTATTCAGAATAGACAGGACAGCCAGAGGTTTCAGGTACTGTCAGAAGATGTCAGAGTGGGTTTTTCTGTACCACGCCATGCAGCACCATGCCAAATTGTCTCCAGATGAGCCAGCTCCAGAAGCAGAGAGGGAAGGGCTGTTCCATCCTGCACCCCAGCTAGCTTCTTTGTGCTGTGATGTTCATGCTACTTGGTGCTAGGGCAGGTCGCTCTTCCCAGAGGCACGTTGTATATCCAGACATACGAATGTGCTGGCAGTCCATCTCTGGCTTGGACATTTGCATTTTACTTCCTTGACTTCTGTTTTTGCAAACACTCCCTTGTGATCTTTGGGGCTCACTGAGATTTGATATAGAAGGATGGGTTTCTGCCCTGCCCTTAACAGGCAGTCACACCTATCAATTTGGCTGGCAGCAATACTCTGTGCTGCTTAGCCTTGTAGAAGAGTGGCATCTTGTTTCTGGAGTAGTTATTTTATGTGCTGCTTCCTTAACGTGTTAAATTATTATCTAACATTCTTAATTATATAAATATGGTGTGCTTTCCAATGATCAATATAGTTTATCCTGTCACATAACTCCTGGCATGATCTTTCTGGCACAGTGCCCACCTCCATGTGATGATCGGATTCCCTTTGCGCACTTCTGTGCAGGGTCATTAACATTTCTCTCTTTTCCTGCACATTTTCTGTGCATTTTTTATCGATTTCTTGCCTTGTTTTGTGGCTATTCAACCACTTGCCAGACAAGGCCATGCTGCAAAGTGTCGATCTTTGGGGTCACACGTGATCTTTGAGCCCGAAGGATTTCTGTCGCACAGGTGCCTCACATGTGGATGCTTCCCAAGCATCCAGTGCTTTGTTAGTAATGCCCAGAACAGCTTTCAGGGGCTTGCTGGCAACCAGTGTTGCTGATATTGGCCATTATGCCAAAGAAAATGGCCTAGTAAAATAAAACCTGATGGAGAGTAATTGGCTAAATTATGACAATGCAAAAGGGAATTAAGACCTGAATGCTGGAATTTCTAAATGTATTACAGCATTTTCTTTACAGTCAGTATGCATAGTTTCAGTAGTAAATGGATTGGTCTAGACTTACTGGGGGAAAGAGGCGGTAGAAGGGTAACCTCCTCTTGGAGGTGGTGCAGGGGGTAAAGAGTATGTGACCCCCATGTTCCCGTTGCAGCTGGAATCACTCAGGTGGCATGTGTTCTGCCACTTGGTCCTGCATGATCTGTGAATGGCTTTGGAGAGATAGCGTGCATGTAAAGGAAAGATTTACTCTGATCAGAGATAAGATAAGGATTAAATAGTGTCCATAAAACAGTATTAATGGAGAAACAAGGAAGCATTGGAAGGAAATAATCTAATTGGGAGGGAGGAGCAGCAAAGTGAGAAGGTAACACAGCAATTTGAAGAAGCTGATGTATTGCTCAGGGTGCTAAATAATTAACTATACATTTCTTTGTGGGGATCATTTCAGGGCCGTTACTATTTAATGCTATGTAGGCTAAATTAAAGCCAAGAACAATAAAAGAAAGATGGAGGACATAAGCCAATCGATGGTGTGAAAAGATAGGAAAAAAATCATCCCGTAGAGAGAGGGACAGAGGATATGGTCTAAGAAGCACTAGGGTTGAGATGAAAGTCCAGGTTCCCAGTTCTAAACTCAAACCTGTGTGAAATCAAATCATCTGAAGCTGCTCCAGAGGCAGTTTGGGGAGCGAGACCCCCGTTGTGATCCACACTGCTTCTGGGGGCAAGGGCGGCAGGGCGGGAGGACCTCCTGCTGCAGAGGGCTGCACTTCTTCCTCATTCTCCAGAGTGACCTCAGGCTGAGATCATTCCCTGCAGTCTTGGTTTCAGTGTCTCTGGAATGAAGAGGGTTTCTTCATCTGGCATTTCCCAGCTCGCCAAGCTGCCAAACTGCTTATTAGTATGTCTGTCCCCGCCTTACCCCAGCCTAGTGGGGGCAAAAGTGGTGCAAGAGCCTGTTGTGTGATCACAGGCTTTGTCTGTCCCTCAGCCCGACCTGTGGAACCTCCTGCTCCTCCAGCGAGCTGCCACCTGCAGTGATGCTGTGTGCAGCTTTAACCCAGGCCACGTATAATATTGCTTATCTTTGTTCCTCAGACCCTGCATATGGGCCGTTCCTGCAGCGTTTTGCAGCTTCTGAGCTTGCTGAACACCACTAGGACTTGTACTGTTAAATGAGGACAGGACTCTCTATATAGAGCCCTCGAATAGGTGGTGTGGTATAGAGAAAGGAGGCGTGCAGGTGGGATTGGAGATGAGCCCAGGAGCAAGGATAGGTACAGATGCAAACCTCCAGTGAAAGCATAATTTACAGTAATGCATTACAAGTGCACTGGGGTAGGTTACACTGATTGCAAACTTGGATAAATAATATTAATGCGAATTATCTCCGAATCAGGAACTGATTTAATGTGATTAAAATCCTGGAGCGTTACTCTGAAACCTGAACAATTCCTTTCTTACGCAAGAGCTAAAGGTCTCTTCTGTTAGCCTACTGATGCCAATTATTCTGACGGGAACTTGAAACCAGAGATAATACAAGATGTTTGCCTTCAGTCACTATTTGTCCTGAACCAGCAAGACTAGCTGTACCACATGTATGCAAACAGTAAAGAAAAAGTAAGACATTTATGGAGTAGCATCAAATGAAGGGAACCATGCTGTGTTTTGGAGGTGTCACAGAGTCCATCCCCACACATAGCAGAAAATGTAACCTCAGTTTTAAGTAATTTGTTATTAAGTTGTCCCTCAGTATGCAAGTGTGACTGTATAATATACCTTCATGAATGTAAATGTTACTTAATCTATCACTTTTTCTTTTACAGGCAGACATATTCTCTGGAGCTATATTTATACAGCTGGCCATAGGGCTGAATCTTTATGTGGCCATAGTTATCCTGCTTGCTTTTACTGCTCTTTACACCATCACAGGTGAGTTTGCAGAGCAGTCTGATAAATCAAAGAAACCAGGGGAGCCAGAAGAAAGATAAGAAGGGAGGTGGGTAAGTGGGGAGAAATGAGAACCTGAGAGGGGAGCTATTTACAATGGTCTTTGTTTGAAAGAAAGAGGTGGTGAGAAAAGTAAAAAAGAAAATTTCCACGGAGGCTTTTGCACAGCAGCTAACCTAGTTGTCTTGACTTTTCTTTGCCAATAGGTGGCCTCGCAGCTGTGATTTACACAGACACCTTACAAACGTTTATCATGGTAGTGGGATCCTTCATTCTCATGGGATTTGGTAAGTAAACTAGAATAATTAAAATGGAATGTTCAACCACAAATCCTACAGTGGCTACACAAATGGATCCTGCAGTTTGGAAACTTGTTGTCTTAAGCAGTTCATTCATATACCTATTCAGATTCAGTTCATATACCTATTAGGGAAGAAAAGAGGCATATTGCCAAGCCCTCTAGTCACTGAGACCACTCCATCTCCAAAGCACAGCTGAATGTTTAAGGTAATATATCCCAGGATAGGACTTGTATTGCTATTGAGATAAAAGAGTGGTTTGCAGTAGATGATGATACCCTTGAGAAGTTCAGAGAGTATCTTGTTTTAAGAAGATTGTAATTTTGTAGATATTCAGATGCTAAGGCATGAAATTTTCTGATTTGAAGTGAAGAGCTGTTGGTCACCTTGCGTGGTTTTTTCCTTGTTTCTAGCTGCTAGCTTGTGTTTAAAAAATCCAAACATATTAACACTTTAAGTAAAACTTGCTGTCGATTTATGGATGTCATTACATTGCCAGCTGGACAAAAAATAGTAACCAAATATTTATGAATAGGACAATGTGTGTGTCCAGAGGACCATATGCATTTTAAAACAGAAATCATGCTCTTAAACAGAATTAATAGGAAGGGATCATAAGAAAGAAATAGTCATAAGATTCCATGAATTTGTAGTGTCCTTTCCTTATTCTTCTAGTTACTGAGCACTTGGTTTTCCTCTAGCTAGGCCTTTCACTGAAATTAAATTATTCCACAATTGTTACAACAGAAATAACTCCAGACTGACCTAACCTGGTAAGGCCCTGCCTTGGGTTCTCCCTAGGTTAACAGTGTGTGGAAATAATGTATCTTCATTTCACTTCTTGGCAAGGCATGTGTAAGAGATGTTGAGACAGTGGAGCCTAAACAATGTTTGCAAGTTACACAGAAACCTAAAAGAAAGGTCTCTTTGGTAATTAGATTGTGTGAATACTTACAAAACACTGCATACTGTTTTCTGAAAATGTTGATGTATACTGGCTAGGGCTTTTTACATCCATATGAAGGAGGTTTTTCTCCTCACATTCTCTAGCTCTATTTGAGATTTCAGTATGAAATACTTTATTGCTACTTCTACTTTCTATTTTTCAGCATTTGTTGAAGTAGGAGGATATGATGCTTTCATGCGGAAGTATATGGAAGCAATTCCATCCAATGTCTCCTATGGGAACACTACAATTGATCCAAGTTGCTACTACCCTCGGCAGGATGCCTTTCACATCTTCCGAGATCCCATCACTGGAGATCTGCCGTGGCCAGGGCTCATCTTTGGTCTGAGCATCCTTGCTATGTGGTACTGGTGCACGGATCAGGTAATGTGGAAGCCACATGCCTTGGAAATGCAGAACACAAAACTCTGCAGCCCAGTGGGGTCCAGGGGTGCTCTTCCCTCGCCGTAGTTCAATGCTGGGTCACAGAAATGGCAGTTATTTCAAGACTAGTCAGTGACTTTTCAGTTTCTGGTTTCTAAACCGTAGGGTATGTGAGGAAATTGAATGTGTGTTCTTTCAATTCTTTTCATACACTGTGCACAGCAGATGCCTTTCTCATTTTTTGTTTGTGACTGTGTGTAAAAACAGAGAGGTTGTAATGTGAACATTGACTTAGGAAACCATGTGTCAAGTGATACTTGTTAGACTGGGTCTAGATCCGATTCCCCTTTCAGTAGTGCTAGTTTGTTTCCTGTTTGTGCAGTTTTCACCTTGCATGCAGTGTCTTGAGAGGATGTTCTTTATATACCAAGTTTTTCAGTCTGGAGACTCTTCCCCAACACTCCTTTCTTCTCCCTAAAACTTACTGTCCGCTTTCCCTGAGAGGTCGCACTGACGTGAGTCAAGTGTCCCCTGTGACATGTGAAGGTGCCCGGTCTCTAGCGAGTGATCTACCCACACTCTGAATGGTGAGATAGTCAGCACAACTTGTAAACAAACAAACCAACACCCCAATCTAATTGTATCTATTACTCAGGTAAATATTTTATTTCTTTTTGGCCTTTTAGTGTATCTGCGTTAACAACATCTTGTGAGAAAGTCTTACCTCTTAAACATACACTGAATAAACAATATTTTCTTTTACATATTTCAGATACATTCTTTGTTTTTTCACATAGTTTTTATTTTTCCTAGTGACAGAAATAGTAATTAGGCTCTTTCACTATCACAGAAATTAAGAAGCATTATAACTTGCCATGTCGCATTGACAGGTTATTGTCCAAAGATGTCTCTCTGGCAAGAACATGTCCCATGTGAAGGCTGGTTGTATCATGTGTGGATACCTGAAGCTCTTGCCCATGTTTATTATAGTGATGCCTGGAATGATCAGCCGAATTTTGTATACAGGTATGCAAATGTATACAGAAATGCAAATTTCTTCTTGCGGCCTATCTTTCACTGCCAATCTCTCTCGATTTCCAAAATACCTGTTACATTGTCATCTTGTCATCCAAATTGTCCAGGCACATGTATGCACAAAACCCAACAGCACTGTAAGAAGCCACAGGTCTTCCTCTTCTCCCTGGTCCCAGGTTTCTGCTAATGTTATTGCTGTCCCCTTTAGGGGAGAGAAATTCCCCAGTGTCCCTCCCCACCTGTCTGTTACAGCCACTATGGCTGAATGAGCGCAAAGTGCTGGCCAGGACTGAGACTCTGGGGGCGATCAGAGGAAGAGGCTCATCAGTCACAGACACAGCAATATTCTGGGCCACGTCCAGTCCCGAGCGCAGTGTGGGGAAAATGCTGGTCTCGCTTCTCTCTACCATCAGTGCCTTTAACAATAGGCAAAAGAGAGGTGTTCAGGTTAGAGGGAAAGGGTCTTTGTGTTTGTTTTTCTACTTGCTCTCTTTATGTTGTGCCGTTCTGGTCTGACAAATTAATGCTTAATTTCTATTTTGTTTTGGACCTGCAGCACTTTTCAGTATTCTTTTAGAGAGGAAATCCATAAGGCTGGAGGCTTACAATCACTTTGCTCCCTGCCAGGAGACCGAGGATGATAGCAAGCGTGTCAATTCAGTAATTCAACGCAGAAATAAAATTTAGAAGCTCCACTAATTTGGAAGCAATCTGTGTTAATGTGACCTTGTCTAACCCTGTCTCGTTATCCTCTCTTAGATGTGGTGGCTTGTGTTGTGCCTGAACTCTGCCAGCAGTACTGCGGCACCGCAGTTGGCTGTACAAACATTGCTTACCCAAAAATGGTAGTGGAGCTTATGCCAAATGGTAAGACACTGTATGTGTGTGTTTGTTTGTTTTAGGAAAGGCAAGGCTGCCAGACTGTAAAAACAGGTGACAGAGGGAGCTCAAGTCCCAGATATAGTTCAAAAATTCTTGCTAGAACTATGTACTATTAATCAAAGGGGAAGTCTGTATCAGTTGTAGCTGTAGGTGCAGAATAGCTACACACTGACAATGTCAGCTCTCGGGTGGCAAATACTGGCTGATGAAATGGTAATTGAGCTCCCTTTCTGTGACAATAAAAGAGAACCTGCTTTGCCATTGACTTATAGAAGAGTGTCTCTGCCAGGATTTTGGAGTCGGAGACCCACACCTGCAGTCCTGCTAAACCCACTGAGGTGGGAGGAAAAAGTATTTTATGTATGCATTTCCTATAGGACACCTCTTCAATGAGAGAATAAGGCACCACTCTGGAGAGGACAATGTATACACAGAAGATAAATGTCTGCAGAAAACGACAGGGCCAGTTCATAAGGCTAGAAAGACTGATTGTGATATTAAAGAGACCATGATTCTTCCCTGAGATCTTTACTACTTCCTCATTGTATTATACCTGTTGTATATAGTAATTCCCTACTGTGTTGACTAGATCCATACCATCTGGAAAACTAGCTTATTCTGATTTTCAAATGGTAAAAGAAAGTGTGTTTGTTTGTTTTTTTCAAACGGCTGGTTTACATATATCACAATCAAGTGAACACTTACCTGCGAACAAGAGGAGTTATTTTTATAACTGCTTGGAAAAGTCTGCTTAGTATTTTTTTCTCTCTATTTCAGCATTTAATCAGACAGCATTCACAAAAGAAGTACCTATGTTCTAAAAGTTCAGGAGTTGCCCTGTTGCTACTATAAATGGTTTTTCCAAAGCTCAGCAGATATCACTGTCCTTGCAATGCAAGAGAACGTCACGCAGGCATCAGCACACAAACACGCACACAGTCATCCTGGCTGACCTGAAAGGGTCAGACAAGCACGGTGGATGGTGCCAAGTACTATGACTCTTCCCTGAATGCTCATCCCCCCGTCACATCTCTTTGTATTTCAGGTCTGCGGGGTCTGATGTTGTCCGTCATGTTGGCCTCCCTCATGAGCTCCCTGACTTCCATTTTCAACAGTGCTAGTACTTTGTTCACTATGGACATTTACACCAAAATTCGAAAACGACCATCTGAGAAAGAGCTTATGTTGGCTGGAAGGTGAGTGCAGCAGAGTCTTCCCCAGCAGTGCGAACACAGCCAGCACTAGAGCTTTATAGACTGCAGCCTCCAACAAATGCACTAGTGCCGGGTGAAACCCAGCAGTGACAGTGACAGTGACAGTGTGCGGGCAGTGCAGCAGTGGCCTCCTGTGGCCAGACAGGCTGGCCACCGTACCCTTCCTTTTGGGAAAAAACCCGACCACCTTGCTTCCAGTTTAATTGACAGCAATGCATGAGGTAGCTAAACTAATTCTCAACACTTCCTACTGCTGTTCAAAGGGAACTATTTTGAAATCTCTTCATAGGCTTTATGCCACACCATACTACAGAATCAATGAACTAGTTCTTGTAGTTGATCTATTGATTTGTCTCTAGACATAACAAAGAAAAAGCAGTCTTCTGTGTTTTGATTGCACGTTTAGCTGTATGCTGATGGATATTTGACAGACACAATATCCAGCTTGGATGTCCTTTGTTTGTTCAGTGGTAATTGGCTATTATAATCGATTTTGCTGGTTGAAATACAAAATGGACATTTACATTATTGATTAATAGCTGTTTTTCTCTTTCTGATAGATGCTTTTAAGCAGGTGGCTAATTGAATATCTGGCTACGTTTACAGGGCATTTATGGTACTTTTAATTGGCGTCAGCATTGCCTGGGTTCCTGTGGTGCAGTCAGCTCAAAGTGGGCAGCTCTTCGATTATATTCAGTCCATTACCAGCTACCTGGGACCTCCCATTGCTGCTGTTTTCGTGCTTGGCATCTTCTGCAAGCGGGTCAATGAGCAGGTAAGTACAAATTAGGAAACAGGTATGCCACATGTTCCTTTAGGCATTGACAGAACTGGTTTTTTGTTTCAGAGTCTTTTATTAGCAACTTCTTCCTGTTTATTCTAATCCCACTATGGCCCAGGGATTCTGTGTTTTCCATACGCCAGGGCCTGAGGTTTCAGAGATGAGTTTGAAAAAATTATTTGCTAATCTGATAAATAAAGAGTCACTTCAGAATTCCTAGATAGCTCTGAAACTTAGGGTATCTATCACTTTGCCAAAAGGTGTGTCAATTTATAGAGACATATTTGAAAGTAATCTCTCAGGATGTTGGTCACCGAATTGCTTTACCAAACACACCACATTTCACCTTCCTCTTGGCCACTATGTATTTTGTTAATATTCTTTTAAACAAACATGCTGTTGTTTCATGCATTATTTTGCATCGCTTTTAGCACCTAGTCTGGGAACCACTGATTTTGATTTGTAGAGCAGTGAACAGAGAAATAGTGTACTTAGGCCTTTGGAAGTAACTGAGAAGGCACGAGGTGTGTCACGTGCTTTGATGGGACCATAGGCCAGTCATGGGAACGGGGGTCTCCGACATTCTCAAACCTCAATACTCAGGAATTCAGTTTATTTTCTATAGTACTAGTGGCAACAATACTTGCCTATTGCTCAGGTTTGCTCCAAGGATGCTGAGTTCATTGAGAAAGCCAAGAGAGAGAGAAGGTTTTTGAATATGACTTAAACTTTTCTCTCACTGTTTTCTCTTGAGACCAGTTCAGTGGTTATTTGTGTGTATCTCCAGGAAAAGGCTGGTTTACGTACAAGGGGTGTTCTGTTTCCTATCCCAATATGGCAAAACCTCTACAAATGGATTAAATCTTTGTGCCCTTTGTAGAAATCTGCCATTGACTCTAGCTGGAATTTTACCTGAGGAAGAATTCAGTTTAATCCTCAGGGGTTTGTGTACACTGCACCATTTAAATTTGGGTAAATAGAGGAGACAAGCAACAAAGCTCCTGAGAATCAGAGCCTGGCATAAGATAAACTCCAATATTGTAATTACTTATAACATTTATCACTGGTTTTTGCTCAGAATCATTCTTCTTTCTGCCAGAAACAGAATTAACTATGTTGTCCTACTCCAAAACCTTTCTGTAACTTTGACCACTGAATAATTAAAACTGTTTTGTTCTTAAACCCAGCATTCAACCTATAATATTTTACAATTGGGATTTATAAAATTGTGTTGCCATCATTAGTTTTTTGACTACACAAACTCGGAGACTGAAAGGCACCTCTGGACCAGTGCGACCCCCCTGCTTGAAGCAGGGCCAACAAGAGCAGGATGCTCAGGTCCTGTCTGCTTGCGTTTTGAATATCCCCAGGGATGGAGACTCCACAGTGTATCGAGGCCCAGTTCCAATGTTCAGTCACCTTTACAGTAAAACAACAAAAATTAAACAGAATTTCCCATATTTCAATTTGTGTGCTGACATACCTGTGTGTCTTTTATACTTTGGGCTAGAGTAATATATACCTGGCAGCAAAACATCCACCAAAAGTATTGAGAATTAGCTTCTAACTAATTACTAACAAGGTCATTAGAAGACAAACCAGACACATATTTCAGGAGGAATGACACACACTGTTCCATCATGGCAGAACTGTCAGGGATTTAGCCCTCAGAGATAAGAAGATATGAGAACAGCCCTTGGGATGTGTAGTCTGTCCTGTCTAAGGAGAGCATTGTGTGGAGACACAGGAGCTTTGAGAAATGAGCTGGACAAGGTGTCCTCCTTATTCTTTCTCTGAGCTGCTGGTCACTGCCCCTTTTGGTTGTACCGCTACACTGAGCTGTAAGTACAGTCACTGAGAGAGCCTGGGTTAAAACCCATGTGCCAAAGCCAACGTAACACATAACTACCTCAATTTTTCCTCCAGCAACTACACAGAGCTTAGAGCTTATTTCTGTACCTGAAATCACTAATTTTGATAACTTCTGTCACTTGGTCTGCAGGGTGCCTTCTGGGGCCTGATCATTGGGCTGCTGGCTGGGCTCGGTAGAATGATTTCGGAGTTTGCCTACGGAACCGGCAGCTGCGTGACCCCTTCCAACTGCCCATTCATCATCTGCGGAATTCACTACCTTTACTTTGCAATTATTCTTTTTGGGGTTTCTGCCATCGTCATGCTGGCCGTCTCCTTCATGACTAAACCCATTCCTGATATCCACGTGAGTATTATTGCAGTCATGCTCCTCAAGAAATGGAGCTCAATGAAACCACTAGTTTTAAACACTGGTACTTGGTATATCACCTTCTGACACACATCACATAGTCCTTATAAGAAAACAAAGGAAATTGTCTTCATTTATCTTTCATAAATCTTCAGTGACTCCTAATAATCTTAGACATTGACTTAACAGACGTTTGGGATGCCATGGTCCTATACCTTGTTCATGTGCTGGCCAGACAGATTTGTCTCTGTATAGTAAGGCTGTAGATTTATAAACTCATTTTGTTTCATGGCAGCTTTACCGGTTGTGCTGGTCTTTGCGGAACAGCAAAGAAGAACGTATTGATCTTGATGCAGATGAGGACAAAGCTGATGAAAAAGAGGAGGAATCAGGTAACTTGGATATCTACAGATTCTATCAATATATTTGAGTAACTCTATTTCATTCCTGAAGAAACATTAACATACTTGGTATTCAAAGACATCCTCCCTCCGAACAACAAAACCTCAAACCCCACATATGTGAATGGCCAGTAAGCTGCCTTATACCAATTTATCACACTCAGCATAAATCAGAAGTGAAGTGGATTTGGAGGGTGAAAATCTTGTTCTCTTGGTAGCTAGATGGCAGTTCTAGGACTGAAACAGTGGAGATGCTTTAGGGCAGAGGCGGTGTGCACGGGCAGAACCGCGTGTGACTCTAGCACTTGGAATAAATCAATGAGAATTCACTTGGAAATTGTGGTTGGAAGCCAGGATTGAAAGAGTAAGGATCTGGTGCAAGGCACCATGAAAGTGAACTACCAGACATCCATGTGGGCAAAACCACCTGCTCTCTTTGCTGGGTTTCTGGTTCTGCTGCCAAGTTCCTTCCACACAAATACTCAAATTCATTGGTTTGTCTTTTAGTTAAAAGTGTTGAAAGTATTGAAAAAATGGAGTTGAAGCTTTGCAGCATGGTTTGCTTCTCCAACACCAGACCAAGTCTCTAGGCTGCAAATAGCGCAAGTGTCTTCTCCAAAAGGCTCTCTTGCAACCTGTAGAAAATCAGTCTTCTTCCAAGTGAGCTGCGAAAACACAATATTATCTTGATTCTTGTACTGCCTTGTACTAAAATGTTCCCATGTAACTATGACCATAAGTCAGAACTGCTGTGTCAAATACAGAAATGCTCTCAGTCACAGAGATCTTCTAGTGCCTGTGGTGATCTGTGTTTACATCTCATGACCAGCATGTTATTCCTTCCAGTTTACGAGGAAAGTGAAGAAGAACAAGGATGCTTAAAGAAAGCATACAACTGGTTCTGTGGCTTAGAACAAAAAGCACCCAAACTCAGCAAGGAGGAAGAGGAAGCACTGAAGAGGAAACTGACTGATACAAGCGAAGTGCCGCTTTGGAGAAACGTTGTGAATATCAATGGCATCATCCTATTGACTGTGGCTGTTTTTTGCCATGCCTTCTTCGCATAAGCCTCTGATTACAGCTCTGAAATTGTACTGTATCATCAAGCAAAACCGATGACTTGTAGATTTACAGAGTTAGATACACTTCATATTTTCATTGTCAACGTTTGTAAAAAATCAGGATGATTTACTCGCTGATTTTGTGGTCATAATTTCAACAATGTAAAGATTAAGGCCACTGGGATTTCAAGAGGGAGAATTTCTGTTTAGACACTGAATCAGTCCAGGGCTAATTGAGGTTCAGAATTTCCATCCAATATTCTCTCTACTCGCAATACATTTCGTGTTTTAGGTGCGGAACAAGGCTGCATGAGCCAGATTTCATATCAGGGTTTGTGAACTAACTTTCAGGGTTGATGACTCCAGTTTGATTTTCAACCCTTCTTCTTATCATCATCCAAGTTTCTTTTCCTTTTGGCTATGACAATTTGATTACAAAAACCCCACAACAACTGAGGGACCGTATTACGAATTCAAATTAAAAAATCACTTTTGTTCCCTCCAAGCATGGGATACCTTAAGGATTTATGTATATATTGATGTATTTGATACTATATCTAACTTTCCATTATCACTTTTCCCGCCTTTTTCTCACTTTTCCTTGGGTTGTGTTCCTCAGTCATCAGTGGAACACCAACCATCTAAATTGATCACATTTTGAAATCGGGGAGAACGTGTTTTGATGATCTTAATAAGAATTCTGCTGGTGATAGACTCTCTGTTTAAGGTTAGCTTCAAAAGGTCCTCTTGTCTTTATATTTTAATATGTAACTATACTTGAATGTGAAGCTTTTTTTTTATACAAAGTACATATAATATATATACACATACAATACATTTTATATATATGCACTATATATATTATATATATTTGAAATATACGTGTGTGTATATATTTCTTACTGATCTTTTTCCATCTTGGTGTGTCAAAGTTAATCTGTACCCACAATTATTAGGGCCTCTTTATCATGGTGTTGGTGTTGATGTCCTGCCTCTTTTGATGGACTGTGCTACAAAACAATCCATGTGCATGGAGAAAAGTCCAAAGCATCAGAATGCTGGGTTTGCATTTTTCTTTCAAGTTCATTTGGGGGTTCTGTGCTGCTTTTCTGCAAAGCTATAAATCTTCTGAAGATTTCATTGAGAAACAGAGTTCATGCTGTATGACAGTAGGATTTAACAGCTCACAAAGGAGAACAGTCGCAGCTGTGGGATATCAGCTAAACCAGTCAGATTGTCTCTGCTTGGTAAGTTTGATACCAGCTGGAGATATGGGAAGAGATAGATTTAAAACTTCAAAGCAAAATGTGATAGATCTTATCATCTAACTCAGCTTCTTGGGGAATGAGGTGTACAAAGCAGACCCCTCTCAGGGGACGCTGCCCCGTCCCAGCGCGTTCCCGTGCGGTTCCGCAGCGGGACGCGCCGCACGGGCAGTGAGCGCAGCGGCAGGGGGGCGGCGCGGGCTGCGTGTGCGCCTGTGTGTGCTCAGCACGCTGCTGCCGCCTCGGCAGCCTCCAGCAGCCTCTCCCCATCTCCTGACAGTGTCTTGTCTTCATTCGGATCTGACCCCAAATGCTCCGGATTCCAGTAGAATTGCTGCTTTTCAGTGTAATCCCTGCAGGGTACCAAAAGGTTTTGCCGAGGCCAGATCAAATCAATACTATATAAATACCAGTGCAAACCGTTTGCTTACAGTTAATACAGTGATTGTTTTAAAGACCATGGAGTTAATGATATTTAGTGGACTATGAAGACTTGTGTGTATTAAAGTATTTGTATATTTTGAAGTATTTGGTGTCCACAAAATGATGGGATTTTTTATATAATATGACGGAAGACAGCGAAACTTAACTTGGTGTCTAGAGTTTGATGCTGGGTAATAGTGACAGATGACAAACAAACAAGAAAGACTTTAATGAGGATTGCCCAGATCCCTCTTTGTCATGCTTTGGTACAAAAAGAAAAATACGGTGAAATTTTACAACCATTTGGATAAAGACAAATAAGCCAAGTGATTTCCTGGCAGGCTGAGCAGCCGTTAGATGACCTCCTGCCTAATCAGGCACCATCATTGCATTTTCCTCCCCAAGATGAAAGAAATTTGAAAAACTAACTCTCAGCTTTCCGGGGCCATTCACTGCACATCCTCAGCAACCTGCTTTCTGGTCTGAAAACTGGGTGCTGTAGAGTTCAGATGTTTACATCAAGTTTGACTCCTCCTTAGAGTACGCCTCTGGTTTTGTAGAATTTCATAGAAAAATTGCCTGATTGTGGACTGCTGGCAAAACATTTTACATTTAGATTGACAGTTAAATGCTACCTTATGTTGGTAGCTATTGCATTCAAAGGCAGTTTCATATTTTTAAGGCAGAAAGTGACTTTTCTTCAGTTGTCAGGAGAACTCTGTCCATGTTACAGCTGTTGCTGTGAGACACTTTCAGACAGAACCCCAAAAGTAGCATATACTGTCCTGGGCATTCTGTTGCTTTAGAGATGGGAAGAGTCAGCACATGCTTGTTTCTCATGTTTGAAAATAGCAGAGAGACATCAGATATACCTCTGGCTAACGCCACAATACCTGGCATGTCCAGCAACACACGACTCTGCTTCAGGTGATCCTGAGACCTCCCAGCTTCTCCTGTCAGGTAAGATACAGGCTTACAGCTTGTTTAGTGGACTTTAGTAAGATATACAGAATTATTTTAAATGAACTGCACAAAATAAAATGTAAAATGCACCTAGTATGACTGTAAGCCAATTACAATAATGATATGTAAAGAACACAGGCTGAACAAACCAGATCTTCCATTGAAGAATTACTACATGATTTTCCTGAAAAAGAGTAACCACTCTTCATGTGTGTTCTCATTTTTCTGTATTACTAATAACAAATGTACACAAGTATCTCACAAATGTTAATTATTGATGATTGTATGAACACTGTTCTTAGAATTCATAACTTTGTTTTATTCCTATTTTGCTATTGGAAAAGCTCGTGCACTGAAATGTAACAGTCACTAGGGGAGGGAAGGTCTGTGTTGTAACTGGGAATACACCTGCAGTAACCATGGTCTGGTTTTGCCAAAAATGTCTGTCTGTGTTGAATTAGGACACAGCACAAGGCTGAGTCCTTCAGGTGCAAGTGATTGTTGTGATCAGAGCGCCGTCAGCAGCTGTGATTGCTAATTGGCTCAACTCCTGCCCAGATCCCTCCCTTAACTGGCAGAACAACGAATGCTTATATGAAGTAAAAGCTGGCACAAAAATGAGGAGCAAAGAGTAATGACAGATCTATGCAGCACCAGTGGTGAGTGGTGTTTGGGAGGAAAGCTCTGGATCTTGGTAGTTGTCTTTGAGGAACACCTGAACCCATTGGTTTGGAGTGTTGAGCTGGAGGGGAGTTTATAGCTGTTGTTCCTGAGGGCAGTTGGGCTGCACAGGGCTGAGAAGGGCTGTTTGCAGACTGTGGGGTCACGGCAAAGCTCTTCTGGGGGAGGCTGCTGTTGTTTTGTTGGTTGTTTTGTTTTGAATTTATTCAATGATCTCATGTCCTGGGTGCAGGTCTCTGTGTTCTGCACTGTCACTGTGTGGCAGCAAGGAAGTGAGGGAAGAGAGCAGTGATGAGAGCTTTCCTTCTGTTTAACTTGACATACAGTATCAGAGATTTAACGACAGAGGGCCATACATTACTAAGAAAGATGAGAAATGCAAAAAAAACCATCTCTCCAGTTTTCAGTTGGTGATTCATAGCAGTTCTTCAGGCCAGTGCTGGAGAACTTAAAGGCTGGAGTAAAACTGTACTCTCTCTGGTATCTGTTAGTTCTGATGAAAGGCAGTATAACCAGTACCTGAGGTTATAGCCCTCATTATTCATAAAACAGGTTGCCTTTCTGTCCCTCCTGAAGAAGACTCCGTCTTCTTGTCATCTGCCACGGGAAGCTGTGGAAAACCAGGATCCAAACCAGCGCTCGGGGCAGGAGCGGCCGCTGCGCCCACCAGCTCCTTGGCTCCTCTTAACGTATCACAGTATGTTTGGGATTGGAAGGGACCTCAGAAGATCATCCAGTGCAATCCCCCCATGGAGCAGGAACACCCAGATGAGGTTACACAGGAAGGTGTCCAGGGGGTTGGAATGTCTGCACAGAAGGAGACTCCACAACCCCCCTGGGCAGCCTGGGCCAGGCTCTGCCACCCTCACCAGGAAGAAGTTTCTTCTCAAATTCAAGTGGAACCTCTTGTGTTGCAGCTTGATCCCAGGTACCTGGAAGAGCTTCGAGCTGAGGTACGTGTGAGCTCCTCCTTACCCTCTGCGGCATTTTTATTTATGCTACTGGAAGCTAGAACTTTAAAAATGTAACTTACAGTCAAAGTATCTCAAACCAAATCATACAATGGTTTTCATTCATTCAAATTGCAAATTTTGTCTTGCTATAAATAGGTCCTGTGCTTGAACTTTTCAGTAGATTAGTTTTGTGTGTAGCCACAGAGGAGACATTCTGCTGTTCTGGTTTAATGTAATTAATTAATGTAATTAGCCAAAGGTAACTTTTCCAGATTCTTTATTTTGTCTTTAGACAAATCTCCTACTTCTATGCTGCTTTTTAAAAAATATTTTTTTAAATAGAAAATGTAGTATTGGGAAGCAAAAATATTCCCTGCTTTGGAACGTGAAGAGATACAATTAAAAGCTGCCACTTTCCAGAGCAGGATGGAATGGTTTCCACTCCTGGGCTTCCGAAAGCAAATGGGGACGGGGAAACGAGTCTGTAGTTGCAAGAACAAAGAGCTGTAATATTCTTAACCTTCTGGAAACTCTTAGAAAAAACCTCCTGTAAACCTTTGTGCATCCAGCATGAGCTCTGCCTGGCTGGGACACGGGGCTCATACAAGAAGGTTGTGTTTCCATGAATGCAGCTGTCTGGTCTTCTCCTCGTATCCCTGAGAGTTCTTAGGCAGCTGATTTGAAAAGTGGTCTGTGTAGAGTGTAACTGAATTAATTCCAGTATTGACCCAGGGCCACAGTAATTGTATCTGGGCTTTAATCATTGTTGGCTTCAAGCTAAAAAGACAAATAATTTTTCATTGATTTTAAAAATCTGCCCAGGTTGTAGTGTCATCATAGTGCACAGCACATAGCACCACAAAGAGCTGCTGTGTACACAGCATTTATTTTGAAACAATGGGTTTAATTATAGTGTATGAGAGTGCCAGATCGTGACATGTTACTTTAAGTATTTATAATGTGTATTAAGCAATCCAAAAGGATCTTTAGCATTTTTGTGACCAAGTCTTGTGGCAGCTTTATTATGGAGTGCACTTGACTGAAAGTCAGTCCCAGGGGAAGCGTTCATCAGCTCAGTTTCTTTGATCCAGCTAATTGCTTTACTGACACCCAGAGCGCTAATAAATTGCCCAGCCTCACACATTAGGGACTGTTGTCTCTCATTCCAAAGCAGGAAGTCAGCTATAGCCAGCCAGGCACTCCCATACGTCTTGTAATGGTGTATTTTCCCCGGTTCCTAGTCCTGAGCTGCATGTTGAATGGACGTTTATTGGGAGAACCGCAGAGCCAGCAGGCACGGCTGAGTCAGAAAATACATCCGAATTGAGAAAGGAGAGAACAGCCACAGAAAGCAGCAGTACTGCAGGCTGCCCGGTCAGCATCGCGTACCATCAGTGTCAGCATCTTGGTGGAGAAGGTCATGGGGAACGTGACCCAAACTGCTCAGACAGGTGACCTTTTCATTTTGTCGGAATGTTGGTGCTAGAAGAATTTTAGGATGCGTTTTTCATTTTGTGCACTGTCTTAAGGGCAACACTGTATTCAGCAGTTAAGCAATTAGTGATGAAGTCCAAATAATGCTGTGTCAAAGGATCTGCATCTGGGGTTCACTCCAACCCAATTTATAAATCAGTGTTATGGTAACTTCAGTACGTCTTGTTGTCCTTTGTTTTGGGACTTAGTGTACCTCAGAATAAAAAGAAAATCCTTAATCATAAAGATTTTTGTCTTGGATATGAAAATTCATTAAATGATTATTTTCTAAATTATAGAATCAAAGTTAGTTTAACAATGAATAAGAGCACTGAGAATTCCAGGCCTAAAAATCCAGGCTTGTGCTGTGTATTTTCTACTCAGTTCTTTCTCCCCTATAATTTCTGTTCAAGCCATGGGATTGGTTTTTGTCTTTCATCCAAATACATTTTGGGTCAACCTGGATATTTCTTTTTTCACCTTCAGTTTGTCTATTTGTGAAAACTTTTTCTAGTACTTACTCTTGACTGCTTTGGTTTCCCAACTACTATTTCAGAGCTCCAATCTCATTTCCCATTTATAGTCACTGCTTTAACAGGGAGATTCAGAAATACACTGAAACATACCCCCCAAATTATTGGACATCTTAGTAACTAAACATCGGTGGATGGTTTTGATATCTACATGGTGATTTTGTGCCTGGCTACTAAATATACGATAGGCCTACAGTAGAAGCCCCGTAAAATTTTCTTTCTTCCTTTTTTGTTAGATCTTCTAATAAACCAGGGTATGTTCTTTCCTGCCAAATGACACAAGGAAGAAACATGTCTACATTTTCTCAGGGAAAAGAGATAAACACATTGGGACATTCAGTTTGGAGTTTTACCTATCTGGCTAATGTAAATTACCTTTGAGATCTCAAAGGTCTTCCTGAAGAAGGTGAAGGCACATGCCCAGCTGTGGCTGAGAAACGCATTTTAGGAAAGAGATTCAGGAATGAGCATAGTCCTATGGGAGCCACTGTGTGTTGTGTTTTAATATACCCTGAACAAGGTATATGATCAGGCAGATGCTCAGAATGTGGCACTTCAGATCTAAGTCAGCTAAATTTCTTCTGGTGAGAGCAGTTAAGTCTGGATGGGCTTATTTCTGCATCTGAACACGCTAATTATTTTGCTAACTCGTTGAAGTGCGATACCTGAATTACCAGGGAAGGCTGTGACAGCAGTTTGGAACAGAGCTGAAATGATTGTTGTTACTGCCTTTTCCTGCAGCAGTTTTTAGGTGTAGGTAAGGCTGCCCTTCTCTGTTGTTCCCTGGTCCTTCACTGGACATCTCACACGTTATTTAGCTGCCTGGCTCTCTTTATTGAGCCGGATGCACTCTGGCACTGCTGTGTATTGTGTATGAGTGCCTGATGTGTGTAAAGTGGCAGAGCTCCTCCAAGATCCTGCCTGGAGGGAACGAGTCCAACTGACTCAATACTTTAAAATCACATCTTTATAGAAGGGGAAATTCACCCTTTGGTTAGGTTATAGAAGAGAAACATTTTAATCACTCATACTGAATAAGTTTACGGTTTGTATGAAGGTAATGCAGTTTGCAGTGTGACGGCAGGTTTTTGCAATGGAAAAGCAGCCCTGAAAAATAACCTTTTTATACAGCTGATGCAGCTTCTTTGTAGCTACAACTTGTGAAATTCTAGATATAAAAATACCATGTAGCAGCAAAACCTGAGTGAGAACAAATGGATCTTCCTGTGAAGCTGAGCCAGCTGCACTGTCACACCTTGCTTGGTCACTGAGAACGGCTGGGATCTGTCACTTGCTTTATTTCTTTGCCCAGGCCTTCTGTTGATGCCTCTTAAATTACACACCCGCAACTGCAGACAAAGAAATTTGCAATGTGTCTGTAGTGACCTGCCTTGAGTAGACAGTGAGTAAAAAGCTACTGAACTTCCCACCATGTCCATTGCCTGTGAGCTCTCAACATCTTCTTTCCTTCAGGCAATTGATGTCTTGTTGGTTCTACAAGCAGCTTCAAGTTTCTATCTTATACTTGACTGTAGGAAGTTAAAGTTGTGCTTGGTAGTTTGTTTTTTTTTGTTTGTTTGTTTATTTTTTAAAAGCTGTTGAGGTTTTTAAACCAATTAAAAAAACACCAAACACATTTTTCCAAAATAGGGAACATTTTCATTTCTCTGTTCTGCTTATCTCCTCATCTCTCTGTTTAGGCAGCTGTTAATCACAGAATACTTGAGGTTGGAAGGGACTTCTGGAGATGGTTTCATCCAGCTCCTGTTGGACTAGACTCTAACATTAGGATCAGCTTTCCTTTCCTTTCTCCAAAAGTGAGCCACAATGGCAAAACTCTTCAGTTCTGGCACAACACTTCCATTCCCGTTATATTTGTTAATTTTAGTACTCAAAGGATAGATTACAGCTGCACAAAACTACAAAATACCAAGTACTAGGACAAACACAGACGCACTTTTGTTTCATACTATGAGCAGTTGCAGGCAGGGCCAGAGCCCCGTCCTGTCGGAGGCAGCGGGTCTGGCCCCACCAAGGGCTGCCCACCCAGGTGCTCCCAGCCCAGGCCAGCGGGCCCGTCTGCACCACATTCCCTGCTGACCAGTCTTGTCAGCATCTCCGTTTCTGAGAACAATATTGAGAAGTATTTGATGATATTTTAGGCTGGTAAAGCCTCGTAATTCTCTAGGGGAAGCCCTTCTATGACATTGCATTGGTTTTTCTGTGGTGATGCTCTGAATGGTTCTAATCCAGTGTTCAACAAATATTTGCAGCAAAACTTATGTAAATTCATGTTGTTAGGTCAATTTCTCAGCATAGACAAGACTACTGGAGAGGTCAGTTATGAACCTTTCTAATATAATTAGTTATTGATTAATGTTTGATATTTTGAGATTCAAAATAAACAGGTGAGGACATGATGTGGAAAACAAAAAGGATCAGTTTCTTGTATCACAGAAGAATCTTGATAACTCAGGAAATAACTCCTAGACTTCCCAGCCTTTATTTTTGCCCATTATTCTGCTCAAGACCTGCAATATAGATGTGAAACTGGTGACAAATGACTTTTCAGGAGGAACTGATTGAGAGTAACCAAAATAGAGAGTTTTGTTTTTGAAAGTCTCATATAATCATGCAACCTTTACAGGCAGACAACAACAGGGGGCAACAGATCTCTACAAAACACCCTGTCTTCAGAAAGGTTTCCACTGGATGACGCGGATGGCGATTTGGGCAGCTCTTTTCACCGCCTCAGAGGGATCATTCAGACACTGCTGAAATGCGTCTGTGTGACCCAGGAGGGTCCTGCGGCCCTCTGGTACCTCGGCCAGCATGGTGAGGGTTTTGATTGCGCTCAGACGGGCTTTGCTGGTTTCCTCAGCAACCAACTTCAGCAGAGGTGGAATGGCTCCAGCACCTAGGGCTGAGAATCTCCCTGTAGAGAAATAAACCACCTATAAAACATGTTATTACATAAAATCAACCTGCTTCTGAATTGCTACTTCTGCTCCCTGCCCAGCTACAGCTCTGGGCGCCCCAGGGGGTACAGTGTGAAGAGGCAGGACGTGCTTTTCTTGTGAACACCAAAGCTAGCTGCCAGCTGTTTATTTTTAAGAAAAAAGATCACTCAGTGAACTTCATCTGCCTTGCACGTTATTATTTCATTTGCAACAACTAATCAAAGAACATATGAGGCACTGAATGATAGGACAGACTATTTGGTGGGGTGGGGTTAAATGCCCTTAAGATCATTCTCCACTCTTTTATTTTTAAAGACACTTCAAACACTGAGATTCACTCCTGTGTTGTCTTCAGAAGCCAGGGGGATTGTTGCAGGGGAGGACTGGAACACAACTGCTGTTATTAAGAGTCTTTTATGTCTAATTACTCATTCATCACACTGAAAATTTAGCAGTTAGTATTTTCAGTGTCATGTAAGTTACTTGGGAGAGCTACAGGCCTTATTAATATTCATTCCTCTCCCAGCTGTGAGAGAGAAACTGCCTCTAACCACAAAAGAGTTGCCAGAAAGCAGTGCTGCTCTGCTGAGGGCTGGTGATTCAGAGCAGCTTCAGGTACGTGGGTCCCTGTGGTCTGGACTGGAATGGAAACCTGTTTCCCCTCTGGAGCAGCACTGCGGAGGGAAACGGTGCAGGTGGGGCAGATACAGAATTTCTTGACCTACTTCAGGTCATTGAAATGTGAGATATACTGTCCCCCCCCAGACACTGTGGGGCAGCAAAAATAGTTGCTCAAGACAGATCTGAAGAGATGTCCTAATCTTACAGTTTGTTGAAGAGCTTTAATTAACACTATCAAAAACTGAGGACTTGGGGGGTGAGGGCAAAAGCTTTGGTACTGAGTTGCCTAGAACTGGATTTCCAGAAAGCATCCCACAGAATCGCCTCTGCCTCTCACCCTGAGGTTTCACAGTCGCAAACATCAGTGCTCCGGTTGCACTAGCTTGGACTTCAGGATCTGCATCTTCCAGCAGGCTCACCAGCACAGGAGTAACCTCTTCGCATATCGCGTTTTTTCCCTCCGGATGAGTACTGCATGGAAGAGATGGTTAAGTTGCCTTCTGGAAGTGTGTCTGCCAGCTGTGCAGCCGCCCCTGCGTGTCCCCTGCCCGGAGCCCTGCAGCGGGGTCAGCACACACAGCGCTGCTCTCTCTGCTCCTTGCAGTCACAGACTTGGACTGTTGGACAGATGGCAAGTGCCACTGCCCAGCCACAAAGGAAAGAGAGTGGATGGCTGTTTGTGCATGGTGTCTATTAAATCCGTGTGCTGATGCGATACCGGTGATATCAGATGAACCTATGTGTGTAGGCTAAACAAATTTTTTGGCTATTTTTAGGTGGTTTGGATTTTAATTTTTTTTTTTATTTAACTCTCTATGCTACGCTGGAGATTGATGGGCATGTACGAGGATGTAGGATTAAGTGTGCTGGTGGGCCTAATGACAATTTAGTTAGAACCCCATGCCCCTGATGAACCCTCTGCAGATTTTAAAATCTGCTAAATTAGGAGTTTGCAATTAAATCTTCTCCCAGGTCAACTTTCTCTCTTTCTTTCCAGCCTCTTTAATGCGCGGAATATTTCACATGGCCCGGCTACTGCAGGGAACCAGAACACAGCTGATGTCTATACTGTCTCTGGGAGTATTTCTGCTTTCTTTCTGATTCATTTTATCTATTTCTTTATCTTCCTATAAGACCTTGCTTTGTTATAGGAACAGTTAGGAAGCGTTTTGTGCCAATTGGTATGTAAACTACATGATCTACAAACCTTCTTAAACTAGACATCTGTTGAGCACTTTTATCACATTTTGTGATTGCAGGACAGTGGACTTAAGTTGCTCCTTTCATCCAGTGTTTGATAACAAATTTAATTTAAAGATTGCTTTTTCTGATCCATCACTGACGTATATAGCAGCCTGTGTCACAAAACTATTTTTGTCCTCAATCACACTGAATGTTTCCCAGGACTTTTAATTTTTTGCAAGAGAGCAGTTGTCCAAACAAATCAGAGACCTCCTCCCTACCTCCATCTTATTCTCACACAATTTCTCATGCAAGGATTTTTTCTCAGCAGTGCTGTACCACTGCCAATACTGAAGAAAAATAGGAGGAGAAGGAATGACATTTCCTCATCAGCATCTGGTTTCTTGAGTGATTTATAGCAGTTACGATTTTAAGAAGCCTTCTACTTATATACGCATTCAGGTTGGTATTGCTTTACATGTGAAATGTGACAGCTTCAATGTGTAGTAGAACACAACTGGAAACTAATGACATTGATTAACTCATGAAATGAGTATTTTCTTGGGCTTAAGTATTATAGATTTCTTTACCCGATTTCCAGCAGGACCCAAGCTGCTTTGCTTCTGATGGCCACTGATGAGTGAGTGAGCTTTTCCTTCAGGATAGTAACAGCATCATTTGCAAGAGCTTCAGAAGCCTCCACACGTAGACAGTTGGAGAGCGTATCCAGGATTAGCTCCTGGATTTCATCCGGCTCAGTCTTCAACTTGAGCACCAGAAAGGGAATCAAACCAGCATGCAGTATGTCAACAGCCCCTACGGGAGGAGACAGAAAAGGAACATGGGTGAAGTGTGAGTGCATTTACTCTTTCTACCTGCTTAATAGGATCAAAATACATATGGTAACTCATGTTAGAGATGGAAACTATTCACAAATGGATCTTAGCAATGCTTCAGCACGGCAATTGTCTGATGTTCCCAGTTTCCCCCACTATAATATTTCTCCCAAATTATTCTTGCTAAGAAAATACATCAAATACATATATATAGGTGTGTGTGTATATATATGTGTGTATAGACACACACATATATATGTCAGCTTATATCCAGCCTTTCTAACTGTTCTCAACATGAACAGATGTTAAGAGGGGCTGAGATGTCACCCTTTAGAGCTAATACTTTGATTCTCCACTATGATTTCTGTGGGGGAAGTCGAGGTTTGGAAACTGTCAGCTTCCTCACATATTTCTTTGTAGTAATTCTGTCATGGGGAAATTTAAATTCTGAGCTTTCCAGCAGTCAGTACTTGCACTATCTCCAAAAGGAAATAGCATCAAAGGTAGAAAGATCATTTGCTATGAGCAAATGTCTGATCTGTACCATTTCTTACCCAGTACTAATTGAACACTGAAAGAGCGATGCCATGGGAAAGCAGAAAGCAGAACGTACTGTCCATGAGTAACTATGTGAACACAAAATTCTCCAGCTGTCTTGTTGCTAAGACTGATTCTTTGGTTGCTAAGAGAAATGTGGCTCCTTTCAAAGTGATTCATATGTGGTTAGATAAGGAAGTTTTGTGGATAAGAGTCATCAAGGTATTTTCAAATGAATCTCTGCAGTTGGGGATGAAAGGACAAGAGGGGAAGAGATTTTAATGGCCCTTGGTAGTGCATGGGAGAAATCCCTCAACTTGACAATCAAGTGATTCTAATCTAGAGATTATTCTGTTGTACAGATTTCTGAGGTTTTGCTGACACTGAATAGCTTCTTATGTTACTGCCTTATTGGGGACAACACTGCTAATGCAAACGCAAAGAAACACCTAGGGGTGATATTTCAGCTTTTACTACCTGTGTTACCTTTGGAGGTCAGTTGTTGTAAGAATTCAAATAAATAATAAGGAAAACCAGATTCAGACAATTCACTCTTGAAGGCTACCAGCATTCTAAACCCGAGGATTTCTCCTTGTGGCAGAAAGGAAAGTGAAAAAAGAAAGCGGGAAAGGAAAGTGAAAAACTGTTCTCTTTGAAGCCGTGGCTCTGTGTATTACTAGATGAGTGCGGCTGGCATTTCATAGTAAAAAGATCCCTCAACACTACATTTATGTCCCCTGGCGGAATGAAAAGACAATTCTAAAGGATCAGCTCCTGCCCATTCATACTGTCCCAACAGAAGGATATGATAAAGGAAACGTGCGTTCTTTGGCAAAGGACTCTGTTGGAGAGGTCGCTGAGAAGGAGGCAAAGCCTGCAGAGCTGACTCCATTGCCCAGCGGTTACAGGTGTTTAGATCGTAGCTTATAGGTATAGAAGGGTTATAGGTGGGTTAGACGGCAGCCGGGACAGGGCTGGGAACACCTGGTGCCTTATGGAGTCCCAGGCTGAGGGAGCCACTAGCGCCCTGCTCCCACAGAAGCAGCTCCCAGCAGTCTCAGATGGCTGTAAATCCCAGCCAGAGCTGCTTTGGCCACACTTCCCAATGGTCTTTCGAAAGAGCCTACGAAAGACAAGATTTTTCAAATCAACTTTTAAAACTCCTCCCAAAGTTTTTCATGAAAAGAAACTATGTGGCCTGTGTGCATGAAATTGGGATACGCAGGCTGCTCACACAGTCACATGCTTCTAAATTCTAGGATGCTGTGGAAATCAGTACAAAACCAAAATTTTGGAGGTACAGTTTCAGAGGGAGATTAATGAATTGGAGGTGACAGACTTATAAACTGACATCCCCTGTAGCAAGCATTTATTCATTGCAGAGTTGCTTTACCAGGTGATCTGTGATGCTTATGAACGAAAAAGACATCTGGTGTACTTGACCTTAAAGTAATTTCATTCTTTCTAGATAAGAGAACACACTGAATGTAAATAAGAGTAGCAGAGAACTCAAGTTTAAACTCCACGCTCCTCCAGACCCTTTGTGTAGCTTTAATTCACGCTATACCAACCTTCCTTGGGATAGTGTCATACCATAAGCATTTCATCATACCATTTCACAAGCAGAGACTTGTTCTGGCACAGAGCAGTCAGCATTCTGGCTTGAGCCCAGAGAAGCCATTACTTTCTTTAATTTCATTTCCCATCTTTCTGTTACAGCTATTGCCATAGCGTTCTGTCTACCTTTCTTGTGCTGGTAGATGTACTTTTCTCTTTCCCAGACAGGTTTCCATTACTGTTATTTGCACTTGCTTTTCAAGTACTTAGTAGCCATTTTTTAGCCCATAATCTTCACCTCTGTTTTTAGTTTTCTGTAATTCCCTCTTTTCCACATCTTCCTCATTAACTTATTTCAATTCTCTTTATCACTTTATCATCATATTGCAGGCAAGTACAATCAGCATCCAATTTTCACCTCTTTGTGTCTGTGTCTTTCACTTATGCTCTAAGTTATTCAACCAGAATATTCTAGACAGGACTGCTTCCATTGGCCCTTGAGTCTGTTCCTTCCAGTTAATGTTTATTGAGTTTCTTTGACTCAGTCATCCCTCATTTGTTGTATTTGCACATCATGTCGTCTTTTGGTGCCAGTCGTACTATCGCGCTGCAGTGGCGACTGCAAAATATACAACAAAGCCCCTTTATGTCTTTCTGTTTCAATAAGCTGGTAAGATAATGTACACAGTGTCAACTAGGATAGCTTTTATTGTATTTTGTGGAGCCATTAAGTAGTAGTTATTCTATGGTTAGAAATCCATATGTAGCCAGTGGGTGCTTGTTTTGTAGGAACGCTTGGGCTATTTTCATTGCATGTTTTAAAATGCGTTTTGTTTTACTCAGCCAGGTGTCTGTACCAAGAGCTTTCTTACCTACTGGTTTTGTCAAGCTGTCCTATCTGAAATGCTCTCATGCTACGGAGGGAATCTTTCCAGACATAAATATAGAAACAAAGAGAAATTGTTTGACCTTGTCAAAAGTCTCAATGTGGCGAAGAGAAAGAGGATGGAGAGGAAAGGCCACTACCACCAACAAAAAGAGACTATCCTGACACACAGAATGAAATTTCCAGGTGGGAATTCATCATGGTTCTCCCAGGGGAACCAAAGGGTGAGTGGTTGAGGAGGGAAAAGGGCATAGGGAGGAGACAAAGTCAGTGGAAAGTTGTTGGAGAGTTACTTGTAAATTCGAGCAGTCTCAGATCCTTGCATCTTACTGAGCAAGCCAAGGAGGGGAAGGTAAGCTGGTGTTTCTAGCAGTCGTGTACTGAAAAATATGATGGTATCTGCAGGATCTTGACTTTACATTAAAACACCACCCTCTTGGAGGTGATTTATCTATTGCAGAGAGTGTTCTAGATGCCCTGGGCGTGGTGAAGTGGTAGGGAAAAAATGTTTTCAAAATGCAAATAGTTACATTTGCAGCTGCATAGTTAACATCACTATTGATCTGTTTTTCTGAGAACTTGTAATCTTCCCTTGGGCTGCCTTTTATCTGAGCACTCATCTCTTCCTTCTCATAACCCTCTGGCCACTCTCATCCTCCCTTTCCTGACTCTTTTATCAAAAGGCCCAAAGAGGAGTTGCCATTTATTCTGTTCTCTCAGTATGGCTGCAGGGCATGTAAACAAATTCAATTTGGTCGAAGACAAAGGAGGAATTTATAGTATATAACAGTGGTGTTTTGTGTGGTTTGGTTTTTTGTTTGTTTTTTTTTTTCAATTACATAAATCAATTAAATCACATTACAAACCCTCTTCTTAGAAACATCATTTTTCAACTCAGAGCTATTAAAATGTTTGTTTTAGTATGAAGCATGTGCCTCATGCATGGCTACAAAGTGACATACAGTGTAGGTATAACATAATAAAATAATCTGTAAACACAGGTTCTATACGATGTGAATGTTTTGTTAACACCTCTGATGTCTCTTTGGGATGTTCAAACAACTATTTGATAGGCTTAGTAGCAGCATTTCTGCTTCGGAAGGGGCGCGCAAGGCAAGGCAGAGCAGCGCCAGCGGGAGGACGGCGCTGGGGGCACACCCTGCATGTGGCAGCTCGCTGACCGGCAACAGCCAAACCATCCCAGCCGAATTTCTAGACCTAGCAGCTCTCCCGCTAGCACTGCAATAATTTAGCACCATTTCAGGAGGGGCAAAGTGTTTACTAAAGTAGTGAGTGCTAGCATATATTATATGCATTTAAAATGCAGTGCTTGTATAATGTTTCCTTTCTGAATGGCAAGATGACCACAGACAATCCTGCCCCAGCAGACCTTCCTTAATAAGTCCTTGTTCATCACTGGAAATGGAGAAAAAACAATCGTTAGACTCCCTGAGAAGATTTCTGAGTCACCAGTCACAAGAGCATAGTTTGAGAACCCTGTAGCAGCTAATTTAACATTAAGATTTGGCATTTTGAATCTCAATGCTTCCAGCGTTAAGGCTGTGTCAGGGCATAGATTAAATACAATCCCACTATAAAACTGGGCTGCAATTTCTGTCTGGTAAGTGTGGAGCAGGAGGCAGAGCATGGTAAAGGAAAGAGAACTCACCTGCCTATACCCTTCTAACTGAAGAGGAAAATTCTGTTGACATCTTTGAAAGTCTGAATATTTTCCTCCTCTTTGCAACAATAATTCTCTTGCAATGACAATTTAACAGGAGTAAACAGTAGTGTCCCAAAGGATGCCTGTGCCTACAGCCAAAGAGTATCTCTTACCTGAAAGGGGGAAAGTCCCTGTTTAAATGAACTCCAGGATATTTGAGAACCGAGGAAAACACTGTCAATATTGGTATCGGACTGGAAATAGTAAACAGTTCTATTTCGAACCATTTCACATCTGTGCATTGGCTAAATGCATTTATCTTATGCCAGCCCTAGGTATTTACCAGCTATAAAACCACAACCTCAATAGTAGCGTCTGTTATATCCTCACTAAAAATTCAATAGCTGTAAACTTCATAAAAGCATTATGGGATCTGCTTTTGAAACTGCTGAGAATTTTTCCAATACCAAGGATTTCAGGATGTTGTCTGAATGAAAAAGAAAATAGAAATTAAGGTTATAAAAATATTAAAAAGTCAGCAGTGCACTGGAGAAGCGCAGAACGGGGCTGCCTCTGGGGATCCTGTGCAAATCCAACACGTGTCTAACAGGGAACAGGAATGATTGGGCGGATAAACAAGAGGTTCCTAATCCTCAGTAAAGAAGGAAAGAGATTCCTGCATGTCCTGGTTTTGTTTTTAGGATCTTTGCTTTAGCATGTGTGAAATCATGAAATCAAAGCACCACTGAAAATAATTAACACAGAAGCTACAACTAATACATCCATATTAACTTGTCTGTTACAGTTCGGAAACCCAAGAAACACTAACTTTTTAAAAAAATGTAATTTCGGTACTAATTAAGACTCTCCGCAACTTTCTGCAACCATCTAAATCATTTATGCCCTATGAAAAGAGCAGAAAAGAACTTAAAAATTCTTGTCCACAGAATGTCTTTTATCACAGCATCTCTGAAAACCCTGAGGATGACAACAGTTGCCGATCTGAAAAATAAATTCTGGATTCTCATTTTGTACGAGAATTATCTAGAGGGTAAGATCAATAATTGACCAAGACAAGCACTCTGCTGCTGACTGGTGTCAGTTTCAGATCCTTCGGTGTAAAATCACCAAAATCACTATAGTGAAAATAATGCAATATGCTCTCTGTTGTTGTAGTGTATAATCCATTGCTGGTCATTCACATGGTGTCAGAAGGCAGTCTCCAAAATGAAAGCAACTTTTGCTTCTTTTAATAAAACTACATTCATACATTCTGATATACAAGAAAGCAAACAGTCAAAACGAAGGTGAAATAGAAGTAGTAAAGTTAACACTGACATACAATGTTTTTTCCTAGCTCTAATTGTCAGTCTGCTTGCTCATTAAAGTGTAAGTGTTGATATCTTTTGCAGTGTTTCTATTTTGCCCTTCAGAACTCTACCCGCCTTCACCTTCCATATAATTAATCTTCTTTAAGTTTTCTAAATTTTAACTTACATGCAGATACACTCATGATCATCCTACATATCTAAGCGTGTGAATGCACGTGCATACATATAGCATGCATTCAATTGATCTTGCATGCAATACTGGTCACATAAATCAGGAAATTTCTTGGCTCTTATTTCTCTGACAAAGTGCCTTTCCTCTATTCAGAGAAGGTTTTTTTAAAAATCATAAAAATTAAAGACTGAAAATAATGCAGGGGTGATTTTTTTTTCCTTATTCTTTTGGATGAATACAGAAATGTCATCCTGAAATTTATTAATTTCCTCCACAGGGAAATCTTTACCAAAATGCACGAAGGAAGGAAAACAATCTGACATATGTGCTACTTGTGCCCAAGTCCTCGGACCAGTTACTGCAGACAAGACTAAAGTGTTGAGAGAACTACTCCCCAAAGGCTGAGCCTCAGCCACCGCCGTGCTGCCCCACTTCAGCTTTTCCAGGTAAATATTGTTGGTTTTATCTGCTGGTTGGTAAAGTAGATGTGTAGCTCTAAGATGACACTAAAAGGCATCAGTGCAGCCCTTAATCATAAGAGCCTCTGCAGACATTCTGCTTCCACAAGTACCTGGTGTGAAATACAGCATTCACAAAAAAGGGTGAATTTAGCGTGCAGAACACGGGGAATATGTTCAGAAGAGAACTTGGACTGGCACATTTGCAAACACCAACCTAAATGTTGGATTTTATACTTTATAATAAACATGCACCTCAAGAGTGCGGAAAGTGTTAAGAATGACTGTAGCAAGTTTCAGTTACAGGGAAATTGATACTGTAATGTGAACATGACATCAGTTTGACAAATGTTCATTAGATTGTTACTTACATTGTAGTATATTTTAAAGATTCTCACAGAGAAAGAGGTTTGCTCTGTCACAGAGGGTGGCTGTTAAATGTGTGAGGGACAGCTCGTTTCCTACACAGATGGTTGTGTGGCTGGACAGGGTGGGAAGGAAAGAGGCTGCAAGTTGTTGAAAGTAATTCAGTGGGACGAGGGCAGCTGTGCGAGAGCAGAGAGCTCCTGAGGAGTCGTGGGGTGAATCCCAGCACTGTGGTGTCTGAAAACGCCTGGCTTTTGGAGAGATACTCTTCAGGGCACTGTGGCAATGTTTTACACTAATAAAACTGACTTACATGCCTTTAATGTCAGAGAAATGCGCAATTGCAAGTTTTCAGAACTTCTGTTGAGAGAATAGATTTTTTTAAAAAATATTTTCCTCTTTTGGGCAGAAAGCCAAAAAAGATAAAGCAACAGGAATGCAGTTCAAGAAATATTTTTGTTAAATATCTTAGCTTTCTATATCTGGAAGTTACAATCTGTGCAACTGGAATTCTGTATTGCAAAACAGCATTACGTAGCAAAATGACTGTGATAACATTTTGGTTATCTTTAACATTCACCTTTTGCAATTAGTGAATTTAGAGAGCAGCATAGCAGAAAAGGTCCTGGTGGACAGCAGGGTGACCATGAGCCAGCACTGGGCCCTTGTGGCCAGAAAGGCCAATGGTATCCTGGGGTTGATTAGAAGGGGGGTGGTCAGTAGGTCAGAGAGGTTCTCCTGCCCCCTGGTGAGGCCACACCTGGAATATTGTGTCCAGTTCTGGGCCCCTCAGTTCCAGAAGGACAGGGGACTGCTGGAGAGAGTCCAGCGCAGGGCAACAAAGATGCTGAAGGGAGTGGAGCATCTCCCGTGTGAGGAAAGGCTGAGGGAGCTGGGGCTCTTTAGCTTGGAGAAGAGGAGACTGAGGGGTGACCTTATTAATGTTTACAGATATATATAAAGGGTGAGTGTCAGGAGGACGGAGCCAGGCTCTTCTCGGTGACAACCAATGGTAGGACAAGGGGTAATGGGTTCAAACTGGAACACTAGAGGTTCCACTTAAATTTGAGAAGAAACTCCTTCTCAGTGAGGGTGGCAGACACTGGCCCAGGCTGCCCAGGGAGGTTGTGGAGTCTCCTACTCTGGAGACATTCAAACATGCCTGGACACCTTCCTGTGTAACCTCATCTGGGTGTTCCTGCTCTGCCGGGGGGATTGCACTGGATGAGCTTTCGAGGTGCCTTCCAACCGCTGACATTCTGGGATTCTGTAAATTAACCTCACGTGTGCTCAGAAGTAAAAGAACAGTCATTTTTTCAGTTTTGTTCCTTAGGAGAAATATATAATTAAAATAGTGAAAATATTATTTGAACTTCTATAGTATAACTGAATCACAATCAGAAACAGAGGTATATGAAAGTTCTCTGAATAGATTTGATTATACTAGTGTCAAACAATAAATAAAAATGAGAGGCTTAAAGGAAGAAAATGTCTAGAATGCGTGTCAGATACTGAGGAATTTTATCCTGAAAATTAAACTTGCTGTGAATATATGAATCATTGCACAGACCAAAAATTGAACCAGCTGAAAGACTGCAAATAGTGGTCGAAGACAACAAGAGGAGGTTAAATGGAACATTAATTCAGTCTCATTGTATTAGTGCTTCTTTTTACATTTTCTTCATTGTTAGAATGGGAGAGTTTTGGTGTTTGTGTTTGGTTGGTGGGGTTTTTTGGTGTTTTTGGTTTTCTCTATCTTAAAAAATGACCTGGTAGAAAATTCCAAAGAAGAAACTGGAGAAATGGAAGTGTTGACAAATCCACTGCTTACGTTTGCTGCTGTAGCAGCTGGCAAAGCTGCAGTAAGTCCCTTTGATGCTACGGTTCCCAGTGCTTATGCTGGTGCCAAGACAAGCGCAACTGAAAGCCCAGAGCTGATAAAACCTCTAGGAAAAGGAGAATACAGTACTACAGGTGGGTGAAATCCTTTTGGCTCCAGAAGGTCTGCTTTGGCAATCCTGTTTGAAATGCGAGCAGAAGCAGCACATCCGGATTAGGGCTGCGTGCCGTGACTGGGGCTGAGGGAAGCGCACTTGCCACTCACACCTCCTGCTTTGCACATCCCATGTTTTCCATGGGAAATCATGTTCTTGAGGAGCACTACTTTATACTACTCAATGAAAAATGCATTCTGTTCTGAATGAGGTTCTAGAATAGCGCTTTCCAGCTTTTTTTTTTGGCTATAATTTATTTCCAGCAGTGAAAAATTCCTAAATCTTAATTGAACGCAAGGCTGCCAAGGTTTGGGGCTGCTTTCAGGATGATTTGTGTTTTTGAAGTGCCTGCCCAGTAAATGTTGTTCTTGGGTTGAGAGCCCTATTCCTCCAGCGAGCTGTAAATCCCAGAAGCTGGCTGAAAGGCGTCTATCACAAACAGGCACGTTTTAACAGTATACGCCTTTTCTGCCTAGAGACGCTTTCCTGAACGAGGCTCTCTAAGGGAATGAATGACGGCGTTCTTGCAAAAAAGGCTTTTTTCATCATTTATTTGAAGAACAACTAGTGCAGTAGGACCCAAGCCACAACAACAGTGAAATGAACCTGTTACTTAACCTGGCCCAAAATATTAGGTCTAGCTTCTGTAAGCATGCCAGATTAAGCAGAGGCACTTGAACACTGCAGCTAATGTGCTTATCCTTAAGAACATTTTATCCAGAGTATTCAAAACTGTTAAACAGAAACAGAGAATCATATTTGCAACAACTCCAACAGATACCAGAAACTATTTCATCAGCTGATAGAAATTACCTCAGTTTTAATACGCTTTTAAAAGTAACATTGTTGTAAGTAAGTTTGAAAACTACATTAACTGAAAGATTTGATAAAGTGTTTATCAGTTTAATCAGTTCATTTGTTAGGTAAAGTTAGCGTAATGTGCTTTGCCTGTTTCATTGATTCCATTACCAAGTTAGTAAGAAAGTGCTTCAGATGGCTAAATGTAGGTTTCTAATGTCATTTTAGTATCTTGAGGTATCACTTGGGACTATCAGGTATGGCTTAAGACCTGCAGGACACTTGGACATTTCTAAGGAGCAGACGGATACCCTTGAAAGCTGAAAATGGTCCTGGAGACTTATGTCTGGAGGCTGAATTGCTTCCTAAGTCACGGCTGGTTGTTATTTCAATTATTCTTGCACAGGACATTGACAGAGCAAAAACTTTTTAAAAAGAGGAGTAGTAAATCACAAAAACCAGCAGCCACATTTATGCATTTTCTATTAATTTACCACTAATGTAGTCATAGACCAAACAGCCTTTTGTACATTTTTTCACTCCTCTGTTGAAAAATGCTTCACAAAAGAGGATAATGATCACTTACAACTGGCTAAAGCTACTTTGTACTTCATAAATGACCACCAGTTGGTAGATGGATGTATGTGATATCTTTATTGTTTATGTCTTATAGATACAAAATTAGCCACAGGACTGGCATGGCATAGGTGTACAGTTCTCTAAGTTACTCAGACCAGACAGCAGTATTCCAAATTTTTACAGAACTGCTCTGGCTCCTGAAGTCTCCATAGTAAAGCTCCCTGAATGTCCCCAGCTCTTCTTCCAAAGCTTCCCAGAATTACCTTTTGTGTTCTCAAATTTTCAGTCTTTTATTTATAAACTACCAATGTCTTATTCCTGTTAATCAGACATGACAAGGTAATAAAATAGTAGTGCCTGCTGAAATTGTAGCTATATCTCTTGGTTCCAACATGAAGCAGAATTATCACATGTATAGGAGACAAGGAAATTTGAAATCAGATTTTAACATTTTTTTCTAAGTATATATTAAAAATATATATAATTCTTTAGAGGCCCCAATTTGATACTTCTTCAGGTGGCAAGAACATCAACGACAAAATCAAAAATATTTGCAATCAATACATTTCTTCCTTTTGTTTGTTTGTTATTGCAAAAGTTAAACAAAACCTGCCTACCTGTATCCTCAGGTGGGACAGACCTACTTTCAACTCACTGCTTCCATGAATATTTAATCATTCTTACAAAGTGGAAAACCTTCAAACAGGAAGACTGCAGGAGGGAAGAGGGTATCCCAGGAGTAACCAGTCATCTGTTGCTCAGACCACTTTATTAGGACATCTGAAGCTGGTACTTTTTGTTTTAAAAGCTTTGATTTCCGAAAAATCCTGACCCTGTTTAATTGCATCTCCTTGGGTGTAATTCCCAAAGAATCTATGTATTTTTAACTCAGGTGATTCTGGCAGTTGTTCACACTTCACATATCTTTTGTTGTAGACTTTACTAAATGATCCTCACTTTATTTTTGGGTTAAAGTTTGAAAGTTTGAGGGGGTCTGGTTTTGTTTTGTTTTCCCCATTCCTTTGTCCTTAATAGTGAAGAATGAGGAAACAATACTTAAATTCTCCTTTTTGTTTTTTTGAACGTGTCATGGTTTAGCTCCAGCCAGCAACAAAGCACGAGGCAGCTGCTTGCTCACTGTGCCTGGTGGGATGGGGGAGAGAACTGGAAGAGAGTAAAAGTGGGAAAACTCATGGGTTGAGATAAAGACAGTTTCATAAGTAAAGCAAAAGCTGCACACACAAACAAAGTAAAGCAAAGAATTCATTCACTGCTTCCCATAATAATGCAGCCTTGAAAGATGGGCCCTTTACAAAGAACTACATTCCTTCATCTTTCTTCATGGTACCTGTAACTTTCTTCCCATGGAGACTCTGAAGGAGTTGTGGTCCGTGTATCCATCAGAAAGTACAGGATAAATGGGGGTGCTGTGCAAATGAACCGCCCAAGAGGAGCAGAGTGTGTTCCAGGGCTCTCGGCACTCCTCCAAGCAGCTCTCACCAGCTGCTGCATTTAATCCTTGTTTTTCTAAACTTGGCTTCAGTGGCACCTGCTGACTCAGCAGCTGAGCCAGTGGCCGTGAGCTGCAAAGACAGAGGTATGTAATAAAACCGTAAAGGAATAGATGCAAGGTACTTGACATTTTTAGGGTTTGGTTTCTTTTTTAAAATTTTTGTCTGTTGAAAGCTAGAGGAGTCCTTTGCTTCAGCTGAGTGGGGTATCAGCTGTAACTCATCATCTGGATCCACACTCTCGAATGTTTCCCATGATTTGACCTCATAGGAAGAATAAACAGTTGATATTAAGTGAAACCCCCAGTTACTTGAAGGATGTGAGAAGATAAAAGGGTGGCATCCTGGTAGAAAGTGAATTTCCATGCTAAATGATAAAGCCAAAGGAGGTCAGGCTGATAACATCTGCTGGAAGGTGCATTCATGATTTTTTTTTCCCCACAGTCTCACAGTCACTGGTACAGAGCAACAGTATGCCAGATAGTTATAAATATCAGATCCCAGTCATCTGTACTTGATGCTATTTTAAACTCTTCCATGTGAGGAAAAAATGGTTAAAAATAAAAATACAGCCTTTTTCTTCTTCTCTAAATGTTCTCTTCAGTTCTTCATGCTCAAAGAGAATCACAGACCCATCTATAAATATCTAACCCAGATCTACAATTGCTTGTTACAAAGAGGGTGTTTGGTAGAAAATTGAATGAAATACAAAATGTCTTTTATTATATTTTTATTATAGACCAGATGTGGCCTCTCAATTTACCCTCTATCATTTGGAGATGTACATTCACCAAGAACATTGCATGTGTGCATATAAATATTTTGATGTTGTCATGTTATCATAAAGGGTAATTGATTAGAAAAATCCCTATGGGATTTTCCACTTAAGAGTATGTTTCTGTTTCAGCACTATTGTCTTCAAACTAAACATGTATGGATGTGTCTATTTTGATTGATCCCAAACAGAAAGCACAGGCAAGGATTTGGCTTCTGGTCAATGAACAGTCCTGGCAAGTTGAGTGAAACGTGTGCAGTTAAGGGTTCCAGTAAGCTGCATATTAGATGTTCCATCTCAACAGGCAAATGCTACTCTCTTCAAACTGAAACCTGTTCTGATATGGGAAAAAATAGCACAACCTGCCTGACACGGAAGAGGGAGCAGGAATCCAGTCAGACTGTCATGGTTCTCTCAAGTTACTGTTTCCTGCTTCCAGGCAAAAAAAGGTAACGGAAACTATTCACTTTCCAGATGTATTTGTGTGTTTTCAGTCTACCCATATACAAAGAACAACATTTAGAGTACTGAGCTCAATAACTATGTTTTTATATGTCATTTGCCTTTTGCATTTAATCACCTGTATGTGCTATTTTGAGACATGTATTTCTCTTTAAATTCCTGTGGGAGCTTAGCTACATGAAGTGCAATCAATGCATGGTGAAAGGCCCTAATTGAGACTTTCTGGGTGCAGGACAGGGTGAGACTGAAGAAAACTTAGACATATCTGCTGATTTATTTCTCAGGTGAGTTGAGTTTTAACTCTGCCATTAATCAACAGCAAGCTCCTGTACCGTGGTGTTGAAATAACACCACTTAAACTTCTCAGAGAAAGACCTGTTCCGTTACTCACGCCCTGCATGCTTGTAACTCTTTCACTGACAAAATTTGATCTACAGTTAGGGGCCTCCCTCAAAACTGCAAGAAAGAAAGTGGTTTGTTGTATCAATTGAAAATACCTAAAAGTGATGGAATGCAAACGATGATCTTCCTACACAGGATGATGGTAGTTGATGCCGTTATTTCTGCCAAAGTTGGTTAATGTGTGGAAGATGCTGCTTCTCACATATAAAGTACTATATTGAAGATACATGTAATGTGACAGTTTCTATAGTAACTACTTGTTCTTTATGGAATAGCAGATTAAACTTGTACACCTCATTATTGTTCTTTTATCTTATTATCTAGGCTACTCAGTTACCACAGTTACAGTTTTTTATTCTATTCCCTTGCCAACATATCAGAGATTTATGCAATTGCAATTAAAAAGTACATTTGAAAAACAAAACAGTATTAGAATTTTAAAACTGAGCACTATCTGATCATATAAATGCACCAAAAACCATGTGCATATATATTGAAAGCTAAAATTCAAAAATAAAACTGTAGAGATGATATATTTTAATCAAAGCAGGGCAAATTTATGATTTCAATATTATAATTTTGCTGGGAGAACAATGCAAGTTATGTACATCACATTTCTTTTTTAAATGCTAGGAGTTTACCAGAACAACTGTTCCAGTCTAGATGTGCTGGCAAACTCTTCTAGGGTGAACAAGACCTAAGATTCGTTACTTATAGGAAAATTCCCATCACACCATATACTGATTCAGGGCTTTTATTTCTGTACAGGAAAAAATATGTTGCTACACTGTGGTTTTAGACTAAAACATTTCATTATTATAATTCATCTGTACTATAGTTCTGCTAATAATATCAGTACTGGAATTGATATTATTTACAGGAATGAGATGCTTTCTGCACTGTATTATGTTGGTCTTATTGTGGGAAAGAGTGCATTCCATTTGTGTCTGAAAGTCTCTATTGCTGTCTCAAGCAAAAGTGTATCATTAACAAATTATGTTTACAAAATTAGCAGTGCAGGGAGAAATCACAGCTATTCGATCAGGGCTTCATATTCAGCAACGCAACTAGTATGGTAGTATGAGCAAAAGGAAAAAGACACTAGAAAAAAAGTAAAATATAAATAGGGTAAATCCATTAATGACATAAAAATAAAATTATACCCATTACTTTTAAAAAGCTGCACCAAATTACCCAGACACAAATGCAACAGACAGGAAAAGAGAGAGGCAGAAAGGGAAAAGCAGAAGAAAATACATGCACAGTAGTGACAGCAATTGAATGGTGATGGAAAAAGTAGAATGGAAACAGTAAATTCCATGTAACTAAAGAAACTGTTTTCTCTCCCTTTACCCTTGATTGCATCATTCTAACATGTATGTGACTTGTCTCTCAGCTTGATCGGTCCCCTAAAATATGCATTGCGAAATTAATCATAAAAATCATAATCCTGACAGAGCCATGAACTGCACTGCTGCAGAGAACATGGAACCGCTCAGTCGGTCCACGAAGATAAATGCATTTGTGCAGAGAGGCAAAGCCCATAGCGCAGGGAAGTGGAACACGTATGAACACGCGTGTTATGTAACGCGGGAGTGCAGCACCGCCAACGAGACGAGGAAAAAAGCCCCAAACCCACCCGGCAACGCTCAGCTCCGTATGCGCCGCGGAGCCGCCGGCAGCCGGGCCGGGGGGGCTGCGGGGCCCGGCCGCCCCCGGGGAGGAGCCGCCCCCCGGGCAGGAGCCGCCGCCGGCCCCGGAGCCGCCCGCCCGCCCGCCGCCGCCGCCCCGCCCGCGGTGCCCCCGCCGTTGGCTTGGAAACGGGCTGGCAGCCTCCGCCTCCTCCTCCGGAGCCAGCCCCGCTCCCCCTGCCCGGCTCCCGGCCACACCGCGGAGCACCTCCCTGGCTCCCGCGGGGCCGCCGGGCAAAGGTTTCCGTCACCGCCTCGTAAAAAAGCTGCCTTTGACAAATTTTATTTCCTAGGGAGAAAATGAGCAAGGGCAGGGTTTTTCTCCTGCCGAGGCTGTGGGGCTAGTGTCTGCAGTCGCCGTGTGCCTGCTCGCTGCAAATCATAGATGCTGATGTGAAGAAGGGCCAAAGCGGAGAGGAGAAGCGTCAGTGGATGCGAGCGGTTGCACCGTGGACTGAGGAGGTGGAGGCTGCCTGCCTGGTGCTGAAGGGGTGAGTGAAACATCCTGCATTTCTTTCTCTCTTAAATCAGTTTAGCCTGTGCTTCCAAAATAAAAATTGACTTCTTAAGCAGGAAAAAACAGATGTCATTTTGGAACAACAAGATATTATTTTGGTGGTTGAAAGAAAAGATGAGTGTCACTGTGAGGTAGAAATATTTTGCTGTGTATAGAGAAAAAATAGTAAGGGGAGACAGGCTGCTGATACAGTGAAAATGACCTTCTCAGGGGATACTGGCCTTCTATCAGCTGCTGCTTCAGCTTGGTCCCTTTTTTACAAAATTAAGTAATCTTCCTTTCTTTGCCTGGATTGTAACCCATTAATACCCAATACCAGCCTCATTAAGGTCCATTTCGTTCTCTTAACGATTCAGAAAGATAATCCATTAGATTCCGCCTGTTGGGTGAAGAACCTCCACGCTACGTAGCACCTCCTCCCAGGGAAATGCAGACTGCCTAACGTTCCATCAGAAAAGGCTCTTAGCTGCTGAATTTCAGCAAAAAATCCTCCCTCAACAGTCACATCTGCTCATTCGAAGGATGGGTAGCTCTGCGGAGCTGGGATGCTCTACCTCTTCGTGTGTGCTCATGCATGTGAAGGAACGGGGAGGTTTTGTTGTATCAGTCTGCACCTGTGGACGGCTTCTATCTGCAGTTGTGAACCACAAGTTTTTTGGTATCTTTGCATTTGGATCTCGGGTGAGTGATTCATATGCAAAACCCCCAGCCCATCGATGTTAGCTGAGAGAGCTACAGACAAATGTATGTCAATTTAATTTCTGCTGATAGTACTGATCTGGTTTTGGCTGTTTCACTGTAGAAGCTGTTTAATGTGTGTTCTTGCAGTATTTATTCTGGAGGCTACTGACTGGGGCTATCTCAACATTTTCCTGTGCAACATTTGAGAGAAATTCACTTGTTTTCCCTTCAGCTTTTCTTTATAGCCATTTACTCATACTCTTGGACGCACAATTTGATTTTTATTTGGCTCCATATTTCGCGCCATTGTGGGTCACACCCTTTTGGTGGCTGTCAAAATTTCATCTACAGAGGTTACAACAGCAGATCAGGTAGAAAAACACAGAGCTGTGAACATCTACTTGTGGATCATGAAGGAGTAAAGATGAGTATGTATTTTGTACTTCCTTAGGGGGGATTGTGACTTTATGGATATAGACATTTGAAGTCTGAGCTGATGGCTTAGGTGCTGTTATAGGCAGAAATAGTGGGTTTTCTTCAACAGGGCACTTATTTGCTAGCTGAAGAGATACAGCTCTGCAGGACAGAGAGCTTTTTGCCATTAACTTGGCTGTCTCCATCAAATCCTTTGGTTGGAAGCTATCATGCAAAAAGCACCGATCCCTGCCCTTGGATAGAGGACGTTATTGCAGGATAGTGCTATATATATAGAAGAATGAAGTTCCAGTCTTCAAGAAGCCAGTGACAGGTGCAATTGAAAGAAAACATCTTGGTTATATGGCACATTTAGCAGAAAATCTCTTTATATCACCCGTTACCCAAGCACTGACTTGCATTTTCAAAGAAGAATCGCACTTCTGTGTGCATATGCAGGCTTATCAGGAATGAAAAGCAGATTAATTCTGCATAAGGCCCTGGAGATTTTATTCTGCCGATAGACCTTAGAGACCTGAATAAACTGCATGCTACGTGTAGAATGCTACACCTCCCTCTGAGGATGATGTACCTGTCACTTCATTGACCACTGGTGAACAGAGTTAAATGATTCTTCTGGAGGTATTACCTGGAATTTAGTGAGCTTTCCATACAGCTCAGTGTTTCAGCTACAGGCCTTGGCTTTGAATTTAACTATGCTAATCTAAAACTAACCAGCCAGGTAGTCCTGAAGGACTGAAGTGAAAGTCTGCTGGGTGTCTCAGTTCAGATTACACGTTGATGGAATGAGGTACGTTAACATTAAGAAACCTAGAGAGAAGTTGGCCCTTCTTAAGGAATCTACCTGCTGAGCAGTGGGGAAGGGGATAAGTAGAGGGATAACAGAAAATTCAGTAGAGAATAAAAGCTTAAATCCTTAAATGGTGAAGTCAGCTCTTCCTCTCCAGCTTAAGCAGATAAGGATTTTGACAGCAGATAGTGTCTTGGTTGGTGCGCAGTGATGAGGTAATAAAAGCGAATGGTCTTTTTCTCTCTCCCCTCCATTAATTAAAGAAAAATACTCCCAATTCCTTTGGGATAAATCACAGTAATTACACGTATTTCAGAAGAGATTCTCCAGATCTGTGTAACTGAAAACGAGAGTTGAATCTGACTGTTTCTGGTTAAAGTTTTGGGCCTGCTTTCACAGGACTCATGGGAAGTTTTGCCACTAATTTCAGTGGGCGAGAGCCCAGGCTCAATACAAGCACGTGTAGTTTCACTGATCGGGTTCTTCCATGCCCTCTAGGAACAACAATGTTGACCAGTTTTACAGCTGATTTCAGCGAGGTCACGGTCATAGTCTCAATGACAAATTCAGTAACTCTCTACTTGCATCATAAACTCTAATTTTTAAATTATCAATTATTTTAATAATATTCTTTTTACTGTTAAAATCGTGGTGGTGTTCCTACAGATGCTGTGAAGGTTGACATTGCCCACCTTTGGCAGTAACAGCTTACTACACAAGCAATTAACTATTTTATTTTATCTAAGAGAACTTCTAAACCAGAGCCCTTCACAATCAAGATATTGTCATACTTAAATAAAATGGTATTATTTATACTTGGTGATAAAAATTGTCCCATTTTTATTACAAAAGGTTAAGTTTTGTTCCTTGTGATCCTCAAAATATCCAGAATAAATCCACATCCATTAATAGTTAAAACAGATTCTCTTCAGTCTACTTGATGGGAGAATTTGACTTACACTTTGTATGTTATATTCAAAGTTCACATTTTTATTAAACTTTTCAGAATCCAAGAGGGGTGACTGAGACGTCCAAATTTCAACTACAATATTGACAAAAGAATAACCACAAAAGGGAAAAACTAGACTGATTCAAAACAACTAATATTGATTCTCCATGTCCCTGGCAATTTAAGGTATGTGAAGTACACAACATGCCTTCATTTCTGTGTTAGCTAGACTTCAAACATTTGCTACTATTAAATACATTTACAATCACAGCTAACAAAACATATGGCAAAATTTCAGAAGGCAACAGTTTCCATGTGGTTTTTTTTTCTGTAGCTGCACCTGTGGTGCAGCAGGAACTCAGCTCCCCCCAGAATAACATTTTATTTAGTACTGGACATCCAATGTATCATTAGAGAACATGGTTTTACCTACCAAATCCTATTTTTCCTCTGCCCTTGTTTTCTCTTTAAGCCCCTAATACCAGAGGGCTGGTTCTCCTCTGGATTGCTAAGTCATCACATCAAAAGGACAAGTGTGATAACATTTCCAGACAGTTCTATGTTACAGAAAAAGCCTGTGAAATTAGCAGTGAACACGTTGGCCAATAGAAAAAGATAAAGAGGCAAATTTGTAAAACTGAATTCAAATTCTAAGTATGCATTTTGCCCATGTACACAAACGATAATGACCAGGAAGAGAATAATTGTTAACAACTTGTTAACCTGATATTTTTATAGTAGATTTATTAAATAGTAATTCCCTGGACTTGAAAGTTGGGAGGAATAATTCTCATCGCTTTTAGATACTTATAACACAGACATGTGCAGATGGAGTAGTTGTTAAGGCTTCCCTTACAGCTGATGGAGAGAGAAAGAGATTCCTACAATGCAATTAATCAGACCAGCTTTTGAGCACTGTCCTGGGCTGAGCTGAACCGTCCTCTGGGTTCCCCTGTTTCCCTGCACTGCCTGCGATGGGAGCGCTGGCTCACACGCTCAGGGATAGCCAGCTACATGCGCATGATAAATCTGGACTCTTACTGTCTATATGGTAATATTTAACTAATCTTAACTAGTTAATTATGAAGATATTTTCATGGTTCACCATAAATATTTGTAAGTAATAATACAGTTGCTACTCCCTACTTACTGACCTTTTATAATAACTAGGCTAGCACACTGGTTTCTTCCTCTGAATTTATCTGAACAATGCTATTGTATTGTGGAGGAAAGACTTCACTGAAACAGCACAAGTAATCCAAATCTCTTATCTGTTTTTTCCTAATAATCTTGGCAGTATTCTAGCATACAATTCCAGTGTGTTCCTACCCTTATTTTGTGTGTCTGCTTTCTATATTTTCAAACCTTATCAAGACAATGTGGGATAACTACCTTTATTTTCACAAACCACACAAATGCAAATACAATTAGACAGCATATCAAGTGTTGATGCACAAATACATTTGACACCATTGTGTTGTGAAAGGAAAAATCACGATTCAACTGAAATGTTACCAATTCTAATGAAAGCGTCATGGCATAGTAACAAAACCACAGCTGGATGTTTAGCTCTGAGGGGGATGGCTGTTTAGATGGGGTATGCACCTGTTATTATATTTCTTCCTTTAAAGGAGAAATATATGTGTGATTCGAAAGGATACTTTTTATCTAAGGGACAATCCTTTTGAAAATAATACAATCTGAGTTATTAGGTTGGGGGTTTTGTAAATAAAAAGTTTCTTCTCTGGATATTTACCAGCACAAGTCATATAATCCAAGTATTTGGAATGTATTAACAGAATATTATTTCATTTGGATAGATAATATCCATTTATACATATATATGAATTAGAGTGGGGTTTTTTTCAGTTGGGATATCTTATGAGGAAAGGAAGTCTGGGATATTAGCTGGTGACCTTCTCTAGTGTTTACGCTATGGAAGAGGATTCAAACTAATACCACATAAATATTTTTTCTATATCATTTAAAGCACTAAAATCCACCAGTAAATTAATGCATATGATGCTAATCAAATCCATTCTAAACTAAAATATACCAGAATAAACACTGTTGCACTGGAGCACTTTTCTGTACTGCCATCAAGTAAACAGTGTCCCACAAAATACCTTTGTTGCAAGTGGTCCTGGCAGGAAGATTTCCTCTCAAGAGCCTTTCTGTGCCTGGCCTTCTAAATTTGGCAGAGTCAGGGTGCTATAAGAGAAGCCATTTTGTAGCAGGCAGATATTTGTGTATTCTTACAATTGCTAAGAATCTATTGAGCTTTCATTTCGTATTGCTCAGTAATGGTAGAATCGCACCTTAATCAGTCATTCCAGAGACATGTTTTTAACCTCTTCTTCAATCCATTTATGTCTACAAACATAAACTTACCTTAATTTGTAAATCATTGACATTTATGTTGGTATTTCAATTTCTAAGGCTAGCCTGCTTCAAATTCGAACAATTGTTTTATTATCAGATTGTTTCTGTTCCCTGACTAGATGTGCATAAGTCCTCTGATTATGTTTCCTGCTGTGAATGTTCCCAAAAGCAAATCTGAACTTTGCCTCGTGACTGCGATTACACAGGTGTGTCAAGTTTGCTTTTTGCAAGTGCGCTCACAAAAAGAAATAGAATACTGAAGACTTCATGTAATTTTTTTAAGTTACAGGAATAAATTATTACCTACTAATTTCCACAATGTATTAATTGAAGGGATTAGCAATTGTTTTTTTAAATGTAGCAAGATTTTAGGCTGATGTGCACATCAGTGCATACTATTATATCAGTACAATATTATTTGATTTCACAGGTCAAGGAAATACATAGTGGTCTAAACAAATTAAAGTGTCAGGTACCAACATCAACAAGAGGTAGGCATCTGTGACTTCTAACACTAAGTTACAATTCTCCATTTTCCCCAAGAGGACTGATTGTACCCTGGAGTAACGGTGCAATTCTATGTAACAGAAGTTAAAACACTGGTAAAGTAATAACCTACCACATAGACAAAGAACTACATTATTGGTTCTGCTACGGTTCCATTCTCTGCCAGTGCAAGCGGGTTGTAAACTAAAATTAAATGTTTGCAGAGGATATTAACCAGGGCTGTGACGAGAGAAGCCTCTCTCCTCGTTGTGTTGTTGGCCTAGCAACTCTGCCCTTTTTCCCCCGCTTCTGCCATCAAGGAAACCAAGAACAGCCACTGATACTGTGGCCTCTTGGGATCACACCTGGCAACTATTCTAATCCATGCTGAGATCTGGGCAGCTCCAACCTGGCTCTACAATGAAGGCTGGATCACAAAAAACCCCCGTTTCTCCCTATTCAGATCTTAAAAGTCAGATCCCCTACTCAGATCAAGACTGTGAGTGTCTGAGTTTCTCTGTTTGTTTGACTAATTAATGTTGCTTTGCTAGTTGTGTCATCTGGTACTGGAAAGCAATGAACACCACGTAGAAAATACTACAATTTCATAATGTGGAAATCATGCAGGCATGATAATTTCTGTAAGAATTGATCCAAAAGAAAGGGGTGATGCCTGTTATAGCAAAAGTATGCTTTAAAGGGGAAGATGGGCACACAGTCTGCGGACCTAATTGACAAATGATGGGAGAACTCAGTGAGCAGGACAAGCACCTTCCTACTTACCTCTCTGAGTAGTTCTACTAATAATATTATCTTACTTTGAGAGAATTTCAGCCAAGTGAAATTCAAGTGAGTACAAAGACAGTAAGGTACTTTGTGCATATCCTATCAGAAAAGGCAAGAATTCTTGTTCTTTTCCAATAATGAGAAAGCACAGGTCATTGTCTGTGAAAACCACCAGTGTTCCCATTCCATACCCAGCCTGTGAATCTGAACTAAAGAGTTTATTAGGCTAGAGATCCCTCCCTACATTATTCTGAATGGGATCACCCAAATGAGCTGACTGGAGACAAGTGATAAGCTTGGCTGTTGGTGTGAAGAAAGGCTAAATTTGATTAAAATCCTGAAAGAATGGAGAAACTCCTGCTGATAGTACAACCTGTTATTCCTCACTGAAAATAAGTTAGTAGTCAAAGAACTGAGACACTTCCCTTCTTGCTGTAAGATTGTTATTGAATAACATTGTCTGTTGATCACAACTAATTAAAATGGCATTAATAGTGTACCAGCTTATACGGGCAGCAAAATATTACAGAATAACACTAGGCAAATATCTTAATTATTTCAGAAAGTAAGTTTTAAAATAAAATTTGATCTTGCTTTGTCTACATTTGCATTTAGTTTCTACATGTCAGAGTAAATTATATAGAGAATGTGCACAGTCCCCAGCAATTAACCTGGTTTCATATACTTTATGGTGAAACGGGAAAATATTAGTAGAGAGAATTTTGAATGAATTGTTGTCTTGACAAAATACAGTATTTAGGTATCTTTGTACAGTATCTTGTTCTTATTGTTGCATTTCTCCAAATATAGGTAGTCTGTGCTTTATCAAAGCTTATCTATATTACCGTAATTTGGATTTTGGATACTTTTTATTTTCACGATTTATCTATCAAGAATTTTTCATAGAACTAATCAAAAGCTTACATAAACAAGTCGATTCAAGAAATTAATAAAGTGCTTGGAAACATTTTTTTTAAAGGGGGCCAGATGGAATGCTGTCAATCTATGCAGCACTGTTACTATTCAGCTGTGAGATATGATGTGCAAATGGAATTTTTCTTAGACATGTTGATATTATCTGGCTGTACCTACATTGTGAAGATTTATATTTGATGGAGTTACATGAAGACCATATCAATCCCATTGTTTACTTGGTGTCTGCATGTGTTTTGTCAGACTCATCAATGATAGATTCCATATTTTCTAAGATGTACTTTAAAAGGGCATCTGTTTTTCAGAGTTATCTAGTTATAAAATCCATATGAAATACTATTTTTCGCTACAAATAATTTCTTCAGCTCATGTTAGGATTGGCCAGAGGGAAGTGGAGATCAACAGAATATAAACAGTAGAGGTCAAGATTAAAATATTCCAGAAAATAATGCAGGTGTGCAAAATTCCTAGGATTTGGCTCTTTCTTTTAACTTTCACAAAAGCCTGGAGTGATGTCACCCTTACGGATGAGCTCCCTCCTGCAACCAACAAAAAAGATGGGAAGGGTCAGTTAAAATTATGTTTGTACAGGGCACCCATTTACACTGCTGAATGGCAGACCTAAGGATCTTCAATAGAAACCAAAATTGCACCTCATTCTTAAGAACTGGGAAAAATAAGCTCTCAGAATAGTCAAGGAGGTGCAATCAGTATTTTGATGGCAATCTACTGGCTTGTTCTGCTATTGCTGTGCCATTCCTGTGTCTTTAAAAGAACAAAACTCCTTAAAGCTTTTACTGGATGTTTCCCTAATGGATGGAGTCTTCATTGGGCAGAGATGACACAGTTTGCTTTATTCCTCCTCAAGTGTTTAGTGCAAAATATACCTTGGGAGGAGGAGACTGGTAGTAAGTATGTCAGTGGCATTGTATGTTAATGGTATTGCTGCCAGCTGGAAGAAACTGAAACAAAATTTGAATTGCTTTAAGGTGGCTTGGGCTGAAAGCTTAGTCAGCTGTGAGCTCTTTAGCTATTGCTTTCATCTGTGCTTTTGGGAGGGGTGGGAAGACATCTCATCAGGGATTTTCCTAGAGCTGAGAGGTAAGACATTTTATATTCCTTGTTGTCTGGAATGTCTGTAGTTTTTTGGGGGTTGATATTAGATAGTGAGTTATTTTCTTAATGCTAAGATACATCCTGTGGGGATTTTTTGATCCTTGCAGCAATAAAGATGCAAAAGCTGTTTAAAAGTCATAGATGGCATTAGGAGGTAGTACCCTTGTCACCTTTTCTTAGTTATGATACTGACTCCAATACCTCAATTTAAAAGTCTTGAGGTATGCTGTCAATGAACCAAAACATAACAAAACCTACACTTTTAAGTATAATTATCCTGGAAGAAGAAATGGTGTGATAACAGTAGTATTGTGAGATCACTGAAAATGCAGAATCTCTCACCTCACCCCTACTACCTGAGTAATCTGAGCAGTCTCAGAGGTGTCCTCAAACTCTTTTTAATAAAGTTTTCATGATAAACCATTCTGCTATGCCCTGTGGATATTTGCCCTCACTGGGTAAATCTGCTTTGGGAGTTCAGGGCGAATTTGGAAGCTGGTATCTGTCCAGCTCTAACAGGTTTTGTGCTGTTTCGACCGAATATGCCTTGGTGAGAAATTGGTGCATGACCTTTCTGCTGAGGTGTGGATGCATTCTGAGTAACCTCCAGCCGTATATATTATTTCTTATTCCAGATCTGTGCCTGTTTCTCATAATTGTTTTTACAACAGTATCGACAGTAGATTTTTAGTGAGCAAAAAGAAATAAAATGATAAGTTGTCAGCTTTTTTTTCTGCACATCTCATGTGTGTGAAATGCAGAATGCTAACTAGAATAGTCAGGAATCTGGGGCTTTTTATCAGTGGTAAAATTTCAGCTTTACATCTTAATAGTAGGATACAGTGTTACCATAAGTAAATTTTTCTGGTAATACTAGAAATAAGAAATGAATAGCTAAGGATCCATTGCTGAATAATGAATAAACTAAAGGCTCGATTAGCACCTTTCAGCTTTAAGATAATTTTAGTGCCACCACTATTTGAGTCAAGAAGGGATGTCACTGACTGTAGAAAGAACAAAAGAGCAACCATTTCAAATGCTGCTGTTAAAGCTGTACTGTGTGGTTATAGTCATACATTTGTCTGGTTTGTGAAAACTCACTTAAGCTCTTAGGTCTACTTGATGCAGAAAACCCTGCAAAATTAATTTTTATTACTATTAACAGTAGCAGTAGATCATATATGTAGTATCATAAATCAAGCTATCTGTTCTCAATATTTGATTCAAGAGCCTGCTTCAAATAGAACAGGGAAACTTTTCAGACCTCAACACATGAGAAGCTGTACAATAAGAGAGACAGATTATTTGCAGATAAAATTTAAGGTCTAAAAGAACTTGTAAAAATGTTGTCACAGGTTTTAGTAAAAATACAGAAATTGTGGTTGCATGGCTAAGGAGTTTGCAGGACTACAGGGGAAAAAAAATGTAAGGGAGAAAAAATCTGAATGCTTAAAATATCTTATATACAACAAAAATTTGAATAGGAGTAGCAATTACACTCCTCTTTTGCTCTCCACATGCACATGAGTACTAGCAGCGTTCATAGAATGGGTTGGGTTGGAAGGGACCTTTAAAGGCCATCTAGTCCAACCCCTCCACAGTGAGCAGGGACACTTTTGACTAGATCAGGGTGTTAATAGAAAACCAAAATAATCATTACAGAATCACTGAATGTCAGGGATTGGAAGGGACCTCGAAAGATCATCCAGTCCAATCCCCCACTGGAGCAGGAACACCCAGATGAGGTGTCCAGGCGGGTTTGAATGTCTCCAGAGTAGGAGACTCCACAACCTCCCTGGGCAGCCTGGGCCAGGCTCTGGCACCCTCACTGAGAAGAAGTTTCTTCTCAAATTTAAGTGGAACTTTTTGTGTTCCAGTTTGAACCCATTACCCCTTGTCCTACCATTGGTTGTCACCGAGAAGAGCCTGGCTCCATCCTCCTGACACTCACCCTTTATATATATCTGTAAACATTAATGAGGTCACCCCTCAGTCTCCTCTTCTCCAAGGTAAAGTGCCCCAGCTCCCTCAGCCTTTCCTCACACGGGAGATGCTCCACTCCCTTCAGCATCTTTGTTGCCCTGCTCTGGACTCTCTCCTGCAGTTCCTTGTCCTTCTGGAACTGAGGGGCCCAGAACTGGACACAATATTCCAGGTGTGGTCTCACCAGGGCAGAGTAGAGGGGCAGGAGAACCTCTCTGACCTACTGACCACCCCCTTCTAATACACCCCAGGTACCATTGGCCTTCCTGGCCACAAGGGCCCAGTGCTGGCTCATGCTCATCCTGCTGTCCACCAGGACCCCCAGGTGCCTTTCGTACGTTAGTATGTATTACAAAACTTGGAGCTACACCTGTTAATACTAATAGTACAGTTACCAGCTCACAGCTGAAAAAATATCCAATCACTTTCTTTCTTGATGTTGTGGTTCATCTCTAGTAACAGAAATAAATCCATCTATCATTTATATGTTTCAGATTGGGGCAAAATAACTATTTACCAACATGCGCGAGGCTGAAAAATAACAACTTTGCACAGCCAAATCTAAGTGATGGCACTCCTGTGTTATTGTAAATACTCAGATTAAAAATCCATGCAAGCTTCCTCAAAAAATGGACTTAAATTTCCCAGCTGATTTTGTTACCTATGCACTTTAAAAAATAATTAATATTAACCAATATACAATACTGTTTGGGTCTTGTTATAGACAAAAAGATATTCTTAGAAGGCTATGAAAGCAATCTGTGATACTGACAAATCATCGTGACTACTTTGTCATAGTATGACTCAAAATCTGTGTGGTCAAATTTGGCTTCCCTTCTTATAAGTTTGGCTAGAGCTATGAACAAACATACACACACAATGAATACCGCCAGAAGCCAGGCTTGGAACATGGGTATGTAGGGAAGAAATTAATCTTAAAACACAATTATACTGATCATGCTTTGGTATCTAGTAATACAGTAGTAATGAGATCATATAAAAATGGGGAGCTGAAAGACCATTCAATTTCATGTCTATTCTTAACAAAAGTTTTCATCTGTCGATATTCATCTACAAAAGTATGAATCATGCACTAAATACTGAATTTTCATCAGTAAAACTGGCTACATTGCCGGCCTTTAGGTATTCTGCTTGCAATGTTTTTAAATACATTATGTTTATTTTAATTCTGTTCACAACTGGATACAGGCTCATCATAAAACCCACTGAAGTCAAGTAAAGACTTCCCTTTATGGTAAGGAGATCACAACCATAGCACTTTACAGGTTTTGGGGTTTTTCTTATTTTTCCCTTAAACAATGACAGTGGTATTTATTCTGCTGAGGAAGTCCTATGAATATACTCACCCCTAAGTGTTGTTTATCACAGGCTGCCGTTTCACTGTAACTACTTAAGCAGAGCTTCTCTAGCTCATATTGCAACGTCATCTAGTGCCAAGTAGAAATATTATTGATCTCAGTAGAAAAAACAAGGTTGAACAAAAGGAAAAGCCTCACATTATTTAAGAAACTTAAACTCTCCAAAGCATGAGTGGTGAAAAACACGCAGGTAATATTGCTAGAGATGCTTGCACTGCTGCTCTAACTGCTTTCTCTGGAAAAATTAGGCCTTCAGTCTCCCCAGGTAGTTAAACCTGCATCTTCTCTTACTTCATCCACAACCAACTTGCTTATATATTAAAAGAGACATTTTAAACATCTGATGAAAATAATTTAACCACAACAGTTTTCTCTAATGTTTGATATATGTTTAACATAAGCTTCTCCTAATCCTACTAGTTAAAGCCTGCACAAAGCCCCTTGGATTCCTCTGGCTGTTGGTGGTGGGTGTAAGTGCAGGAAGTGCAGTAGGGTGAGGAAGGTGAGCACCCCCGAACGGAGGGGCTGCGCAAAATCCCAGCAGCTGCTGAGCCTGGACAAGGATGTGAGGTTCTTAATGGGAGCAGCAATTTGTGTTTTGGTTTTTGTTTGTGTTGGTTGGTTGGTTGTTTTTTAGAGGAGGGGTGTTGGTAAAGTGAAAATGATAGCTAAAGAAGTTGATGCATCGGGATACCAAGGCCTTTTTGCTTTATTGTGAGTGAAAAAGAACTTTATGTAGGAGTTCACAGAACTTAATCTAGATAGCAGAATATTGTAAAAAATGTATTAGCTTAGCTTTTGAAACCAGGAGCTGATTAGCCGCTGGTACAATGCTGTGCTTAAATGTTTCTGGTTGTAGAGTTATGTGTTGTGAAGTAGCTCTGGTTTTTGGATTGGGCCCGAAACAATTTCATATCAAAATCAGAACATGGACAACTTCATATTAAGCTTCTAAAAAAAAAATTACAATCATTTGAATTAGAGAGTGACTGCAATATGGCTCAGCTGTCTGAGATGTACCTGCTGAAGCTCTTGCATGCAGTGCAACTGTAAGGCTGTCAAAGCTTCTGAATTTCAAAGGAGAAGCAGAATGGGCCCAGGCGTAGGCTGCAGCTGTAATCTGTGTTTGGTAGCGTACAAGTCCTCTCATGAGTCACACTCCAGAGAACACTGTGGATTCTGTTTAGCCTCTTGGGATTTTTTTTTCCCTGGGCTGCGATCTAATACTTCTTCCACGCCCCATCTCTCCTCCTGTGGACAAGCCATGTTTAGCTTGAGTTGTTAAGATGGAACCTAGGAAATTCACAGTTCTGATGTAGATACTTTCTGACATAGTTCATACGATTAATTTTATATGTGGCCCAAGGCTGGAAATTGCTCTCTACCCTACCTACCAAATTCATCCCTGATAACAGCTCTGCCTCTTAAGCTGATATTCACACTGTTTCTGCCTTTCTTTCTCTTGTATTCGGAACAGCATTTAAATCCACTTTTATGCTTTGTTTTATGGCTGATAAGTACAGCAGGTTTGTCAGATTTTCTTTGCCCTTCCCTAAATTAGACCATCATGAGAATTAATGGCTTTATTCTTTTACAGGCCTGCTTTCCTCTTCTACTCTTTTCCATTTTGACCAGCTTTATGATGCTCTTCCTGCATCATGTTGCTCTTTCCCCTCTTGCTTTCTTTGAGCTATTGTCTCTGAACTCCCTTATGTTGTTCTCTCTTTATGACTCTCCTATATTCCTTTTTTGACTTATGTTGATAGCTTGCTGCTCCTGCATATTCATTCAACCTATGTCAGTTTTTCCATTCACCAAGGTTCTTTTGATTTGTTCTCTGTGAAACATTACTCATTTTCTGTTGCTTAGTTCCCAGTTTTAACTATCACATTGCCAGTCCACTCCTCCCATGCTCTATCACAGCCTTTCTGTGAATTTGGAGTTGATTACCTCTACTGAAACCATCTCCCATATTTTGCTTTCCTCTTCCCAAAACTTTATGCTGTGTCTCTCATTGCAAAGTCTGTCTTGGCAACTGTCAGCCCCGTTGGCTTTCAGCAATGTCTTTTCTCTAGCAAAGCCATTCTGGTGGAAATCTGATGATCCACCTGACTTTTTTGACCATGCATTTATTATATATGTATATATATATTTTTCCTTCTTATTGTAATTAAATTCCATATGTGCAGACCCATCTTTACAACTTCTGAGTGAATCCTTTCCCACTGGCCTTTTTCTTTCTCTATATAGAGTTCTGCTGATTTATTCCAACGTGATATAGAAAGATGAGCACATCTGCTTTTCTCAGCTCATCATTCATCCCTCTACCACCATCTCTTCTTTCTTCTTTTCATGGATGCAGAAGTTTCTTGGTTGCCTTTCAGTTCACGTTAGACTTTACTCTCTCTCTCTCTCTCTCTCTTTACTCTCTCATTCTTTGCCTTAATTTCTGCTTCACCTCTGTTTCTTTCCCATAAAATACACAAGCAGAACTGCTGTGAATTTATTTCTGTACAGAGTCTCAAAGACACTTTCTTATTCATCGTCACAGATAAAACTTGTCTATTGTTTCCATGGTTCCCATTTACTGGAGCATTTTCTCCTTGCTTCTTGCTTGGCCTTGAGCTTCAATCTTTGAATCTTCACTGGCTCCTGCTCCCTATCACATTAAACAAATTTCTTGTCTTCAGGATATCTGCATCCAGGCTCTCAGGTTCCTACTACGGAGATTCTGATTTTTGACCTCTGATTAGCTTGTACCTGTCACAGGAGCAGTCTAAAACAAGCTTGGTTTTGCTCCCTTATATAGCCTTTTATGCACAGGAAGAGAAAGTTCCTTTTACAAGCCTGCATTGTTATCCTGTTTCAAATCCCTCTAACTTTCGTTTACTATGGTAACTACCAAAATTCCTTATGAGATATTGTGTGCAATAAAGCTGAATGTGTGATATGAAATTTGCCACTATATTCATGACCAAACTTGACGTTTACTAGCCTTTTTTAATGTAATAAACTTGTCTGCTTAAGCACTGTAAGACCTCTGAAACAGATGCCTTGTGGTATGTGAGTCTTAGCTCATGAATCACCCATGTAATAATTACAGTAATGATGATGATAAAAGCTAAACAGCTACTCCAATGAAGACATAAGCTACACTATGGTAATCACCTGAGGTGCTTACAAAGCACGGAGTGGTTACTGCGATTCGTTTGTTGCTTTATTACAAAATTTTAAAGAGTCTGATGTTTGTATGTTCCTAAAGCAGATGCTCTGTGTGTTGTTACAAAATACAGAAACCAAGGTTAGGATAGGCCACTGTGACAAAGAATGCACAAATAACAGGTAATACCTCTTGCTAAACAGAAGACTCCGAGATCATTACACTTGTTTCTACCACCTGAGGAATGAAATCTTAGAGACATAATTTAATTCCCCTTTTCTACCCTCACAAATGAATGTTCTAAGAATGTTTTATGTAAATGTGAGATGCTAAGAAACTAAAAAAACTGAGCTTTATTCTTTATTTTAACCATATAACCCTTCTTCAGTACTGAAATTGAAATAATTGTTCTTATCCATATCTGTGAAGCCCCTGCCTTGAAGTTTTTATGCTGTGCTGTATCTCAATTAACATTATTTAAAGGTTAGCTAAAACCATGATTTGATGAGATTGATTTCTGTTATGGTGACAGCTATTGGGAGGGTAAAGCAAGATCTTGCTGAAATCCCTGTCTGCTAAGGATTTTTGGCAAGACAAAAAACAAGAGTGGAAATTCTCAACAATGAAACAGTCTCTTACAAAGCAGGTACTATTAAATGTATATGCACTAATAAATACACGTTACACATTAAAATAGAAGTCGTATAAGTTCATATTTTTCAACCAGAGCAGTGTGGCCAAGTAGGAATGAGACCCACCCCATCCTGCTGTACATACATATGAGTGAATCTTGTCCCATGATGTAGGTGATGTGGGGAAAGGAAAAATAAATACTGGTAAATCTAGTGTTCAATTTCAAACACTTAATTACAGTTTGCTGTTTTGGAGTGCTGAAATATCTTTTGTTCACTAAAATTTCTGCTGTGATTCTTAGGAAAGACAGAAAGCAAAGTATTAATACCTTAGGTTGCAAGTAGTTGTGGTTCAATTTCTTTTCTCACAAAAGCTAGAGATTCAATATCTAGCTTGGATCATTCTGTCCCTCTCCTAGTAGTGTAGAATCATCATCTTCAGAATGTATTTTAATTGTTTGTCACATCTACATTGAAATGCTTGCAAGTACATGCAGGAAAAACTTCCAAAGACTTCTAGGGCAACTTTGGAAATGCAACCTAGGAGACATAGTCTTATGAAAATGTAATATAAATTATATTTTGTAGGCTCTGAAATTTTTCTTAAGCCCATCTCTGAGAGTATCTCAGTGGCATGTAGTTTAGTTTGCAAAAACACTCATTGCAGACCCTCTTGACACAAGTAAACAGAGAGCAAGAAAGGTGCCAAAGTGGGCCGAGGCCAAGCGTATGATGAGGAAGCTGTGACATCTCTGATTCTGCTGCCCACTGTGCTCAGAGCTTAGCGGGAGCAACAAGCCCTTCCTAGAAAAGAGGCAAGTTATCACCAATCAGCTCTTAGTAATGTGTTTTCCCTCTGTGAGAGGTGACTGCTTCCTGCTGTTGCCTTCTGCAGAGTTCCGACTGGTAGGCTTAACCCCTAATTTGGGAAAGAATAATTGCTCTAACAGTCACTGAAAAGCTGTCAGCACTTGCTTGGAGGGGCATTTCCTGTGCTTTTGTATGAAACATTCACCTTGTAGTCACTGTTCATTTGTACTACATCTCAAAGTTCCCTGTATTAAAAATGGAAGACGGGAGGGTTAACAACACTTAACTTGGATATAGAAAGAAGCTTACAAGGTATGTTGTGGTAGTGCATCGCTTTACTGAATAAGCAGGAAGCAGGTAGTGTGTCTAACAGTACTGTTCGCCAAGGGGAAATCAAATCTGTTACTGAATTCTGCAAAGATCAGTAACTCTCCCTTTTACAAAATAATGAAGCAAAGTTAATCATCTTCTCTTGCTTCCTAATTTAGTTATTCAAATGTTCAGTGCAAACAGAAAACATGAAAGAAAACTCAGGAGGATATCTGTGTAAGATATTTATATAAATAGAAACATTGGGAAAAGTAGTTGTGATTCTGTTTAGTTTTCTACTTCGGGAAAACCAGCCAGGAGAGGACTGCAGGAGCAGCACTGCCGTAAGCTCTTGCTGAGGGAGAAACTGGAGCACAGCTCAGTACTGTTTGTTTTCATGTAGGTTTAGATAATAAAACACAGAAGGCTGAAAGGGAGATTTGATTTACTATTGTTCATAAACCGCATTTTCTTAGGTCTGCAAGCTTCAGCTGTCCCTGCGTTTTTGCCAGGGTTTTAGATTTTTGCTTTTCTTTACATATTTTTCCGTCTGTATTTTCTGTTTGGATGATAAAAGGTTTAGAAGTCTAGAAGAGGAGGAGAAGGAGAGTGGTTTGCAGCAAGGAAGTGAAGTCTCTCATTTCATTCATTTCTTTTCTCATTGTTTGGCAGGTGGAAAGCACAGATTTACAGAGCTGAACTGGATCGGCTGAAGAAGTGGGAGAAGAGAAACAAAACAAGTGCAGCACCATTGAAAAGAGCTTCAGCTTTATCTGGCATCATCACCACAGCAACCAGAAAATACAATTAAAAGACAAGGGCTAGAGCAGAGGAGGTGAAAGTGCACCTCTTTACCTTTGGACAGAAGGCAGCAAAATAATTATGCAGGACAGAAAAGAGTATTTGATGGATCTAGCCAAACTGTGGCAGAGGGAAGTGTCCCTTCATTAACAGGAATGTGCCACTGTTTATGCACTGGAGAGGGGAGTGCCATGAGAACTACTGAAGAGACTATTTCTGTGGTTGCATATCTACATGTGTTTGCACCACGGCTGGGACTGAATTAGGTGGTACAGGCATCTTGGACCATCACGTATTGGATAGTGACTTTTTTTGTTCAAGGTGTACCTGGCACAAGAACTGAAAGACACTACAGATTTTTTTCACTGGCACAAAGAGAGCGAGACAATCTCCAGCCTTTCCCTTCTATAACTGCCTGCTATACCATGGGATGTCGGCAAAGCTCTGAGGAGAAAGAGGCAGCGCGGCGGTCCCGTAGGATTGACCGCCACCTGCGCTCTGAAAGTCAGCGACAACGAAGAGAGATTAAGCTCCTTCTCCTGGGTACCAGCAATTCTGGGAAGAGTACTATAGTAAAGCAGATGAAAATCATTCATAGCGGTGGCTTTAACCTGGAGGCCTGTAAGGAATACAAACCTTTGATTATCTATAATGCAATTGACTCCCTCACACGTATCATTCGGGCTCTAGCCACCCTTAAGATAGAATTTCACAATCCTGACAGAGCATACGATGCTGTGCAGCTTTTTGCTCTAACAGGGCCAGCTGAGAGCAAGGGCGAGATTACCCCTGAGCTGCTGGGAGTCATGAAACGGCTCTGGGCAGACCCTGGGGTGCAAGAGTGTTTTTGCCGCTCCAATGAGTATCACCTAGAGGATAATGCTGCATACTACTTAAACGACCTCGAAAGGATTGCAGCACTGGACTACATCCCTACAGTGGAAGATATTCTGCGTTCTCGGGACATGACCACAGGGATTGTAGAGAATAAGTTCACCTTCAAAGAGCTGACTTTCAAAATGGTGGATGTGGGTGGACAGAGATCTGAACGCAAAAAATGGATCCACTGTTTCGAGGGGGTTACAGCAATAATTTTCTGTGTGGAGCTGAGTGGATATGACTTGAAGCTGTATGAAGATAACCAAACAGTAAGTGTACCTTCTGCTCCTTACTCTTCTCTTCTCTTCCTTTCCCCTTTGCCAGCGTTTGGCCTTTTTTATCTCCCTCACTTCCCTCCCAAGGCAGTAATCCCTGAGTTCCCAGCCCGAAATGTGATTTCCTTCCCCTCAGGCACAATCTGTAGTAAAAAGCCAGAAGCTACAATTCCTTTCTTTAGATAGTTTTTCCTACTGGTCATATTTCTTTTTTACTATTACTTTTGGGAAATAGAAGCCAATGGAATGTGCTCTTCAGACAACAGCAGATTTGGTTTTTGTGCCTTTTTGCTAAATGTTTGTCTAGTTAAGTGTTAGACCAAATGTCACTTTTAAAAGGTAGACAGTAGTGACATTCTGGTGCAAAGGGATGGTTAATATGGATGCCATGTTTTGCAAGTCCTGGGAAATTTTTAAGCTAAACCACTAACAAGTAGCAGTTTTCTCCCCATATTTTTCCAGGATTTTGAATCAGAATTTGGGATGAAATTGATTTTAAAAAATAATAGTTCAGATGTGGTTTTTAATTAGTATGGAACTTTAAAATGTTGTTTGACTGTTTTTGTTCAAATGGCTGATTTGCCTTGTCCAATTAATAACTATTCCTGTTTAATTCCCTTTAACGTTATTAGCTTCTGATTTTCACAGCATGCAAATACAGTAACTATGGAAAAATATATGAACACTTAGGCATATGCAATTGTGTGTTTACTATCACATTCAGCTTGCCTGAGTTAAGCTTTATGGTGTTTTACTTGAACTTAGTTTTTTTGACAGACTTGTAAAATGTGATGCTCAAGAGACGGGAGTTTGTGGGTAGGAACACATAATGAGTCTGTCATCTAGAGGTTCATAAACATGCTGTATTTATGTTTGAAAACAGCTGCCTTTCAGGAAGAATTAAAATCTATACTGTAAAATCATAAGGTTAACCTTAAAATGCTTCTATTTCTCTTGTACTCTCTTGCACATCTTCAGTTGTTGTACATTGAGAAAGCTTGTTCAGCAGTGTTGGTTCCTGGAGTACTCCAGAACACCCAAATCCTTGTTCTTTTACAGCAGGTGCATTACATGAGTGTTGTTGGGGAGGAAATTGTTCCAAGAAATTTTACATGCTGTTTGAAATCTAACTGCACCTCAGTAAATCCACAGAAAGAGGACCTTTCAGCCAGGTCTAATGATCTGGTTTTGGCAGTCTTGTGTGGACGAGGATTATTGGTCAGCCTGATTAGACAGACCCCCATTTATGTGTAGTACACACAGCTCAAAGTTTCTCTACCAAGAATCTGAAGTCAAATGTAGTGTACTGCATTTGTACGTGTAAGATCCCTATCACCTTTTTGACATCCTCTAATGCTTGGATGACTGTGACACCACTGTATATGCAGCTATCCATTTCCTTTTCCCTTTTTGCCCTAAAACAATAATTTCGAGGAATCCCTGAGACTCTCATGACTGATTACCAACTAATAGAGACTTCTCTAAAATGATCAAGTGGGGGAACAGGCTGAGAGAAAGGGAACTCTGCCCACAAACAGACTGGGTGGGAAGGAGTACTGAAGCTCTACATCAGATGTCTGTCACATTGCAGGTCTCTGTTGTGAATTCTACCCTGAAAAGCTCCACTCGCCTGTCCTGTGGAAGGGGCCAATGGTCACCTTCTTCACTGTTGTTTATTTTGTACTGGACTTGTGAAATGTCGACATAGTTGCATCCCTGATTTTTTTTTTTTTTTTTTCATTAAAAATAGTTTATTGAGAGCTGCTGTACTCTTTAAAGATTCCAAATACATTGTCATGGTTTTGATAATGATTTGAATAACTGTAGTGGCTTTAATGGCTAAATGTAAAAGCCTCCCCAAAATTATGCATGTTTTCTATAACACATGCTGTTCACCAGATTCCTGGGGCAAGATGAACTCTATCAGTACCTGAAACAACTCCAGTCTGCATTTTATACAATATCACTTATCACAGAATCACAGTACAGATTAAAATATTGTCAGGTAACCTAGGGGATTCCAGAGTTGTGGTGATGGGAGCTTATTGTAATTGAGGTGGGGAAACTTCATGAGATGGAAGTGGTTCAAGAAAGAAATTACATAGCTGATACTTCTGACATATTTCCCGGAGTTTGTATTGGAAGCTGACAGCAGTCACTAAGGTAGAGTTGGAGGAAGATGTTAATATTTCCTTGCAAGCCGTATGAAAAAATCACAGACCAAAACCAAATAAATATCAGACAAAACCCATAGAGCAATATTTCTCAGAAATCTCACCCTTGGCTTTTTGTGTGCTGGTTTGTTTTTACTGCCATACCTGTCTGTTCAAGTTCCCTATTCTGCAACCAACTCCTTCCCTCCAACCCAGCATAAGACTAGAACATCACCGAAGAAAAGAGGTAAAACTATTCCCTTAATATCCTATGTATGTAGGAAAGGGATATCATTTTATACAGTCTCTTTTACTGATAAAGTGATATGAAATTATTTCAATTCATTCGTACTTTTAATTCCTTCGTCAGTATTTTTAGTTGCTAATAGAGTTTCCTTACAAAGATTCATTAGAAGGGAAGTTAAGTGATAAGTTTGAAAGGCAATTATACTTAGGTATGAACCAAGACTACTAAATAGTTTCCAAAAATATTCCCTTTGTTTTACAAGCTTGCCTTGTATGGTTGAATTCCTTTTGTGTGCATTTTCTATGATTCTTCAAGGGAAAAAGACCTTGTGGTCAAGAACATTCCCCATAGCTGACTTTTGATAAAACCTTTCACAAATACTTGAATTTTACTGCAAATGAAATATGCATTTTGACTACTAAGTCTTTTGCAAAGATTCTTCTTATTAGAAGGCAGCTAAGTGACAAGTTTGAGAAGTAATTATGCTAGGTCATGAGAAATATCAGACCAGATAAATTTATTTTAAGAAAGAAAAAGAAAAGATCATTACCTAATTTTTAGTAGCATTGTCGGGTTTGTCTAGATCTTTCTGTCGTGCTGCCATCCTCTCCATATGCTTGAGGCTATTCTACAAGTGTGGAATTCTCTCTTAACAGCTTTTTGCAAAGACAGGATATTTGCAATGATCCTTGTCAGAACTGTTTTTGTTGGTATAGCTTCCGCATATATATTAATAGTCGGTCCTGAGTAGAGCTAACTTGTGAAACCTATTCAGGGTGAGAATATTATAGTGAGACCAATGTGCAGAAGGGAGAACAAAAATACTGCCCCAAATATCAGTTGCCTGGACAATTTTTCCTTTGTGTGTTATTAAGAGACAAATTAAGTTACATTTTATATTGCCTGGAAAGAAATGAGAGAAGGGAAAGACAAAATTTTTATGGGGCTTTTGTCCTTCTGCTACACTTTATTCTGGGTAACATCACTTGCAGAGACAATCACCTGAGTTAACAATTTGTATGTCTGGCCAAACCAATATTTTGACTTGTCTGTTCAAAATGTGCAACACTTTGCTGTTTACTAAAGAGCAAGATGGTGAAAACTATAATTCTTCACTTTTTTTGATTCTCTCCACCTTGTGTTTTTGCTTCTGTCACTCTCTATGACAGTACTTTTCCTGCTTATCTAGGATTATCTGCAAATGTGATCTGGGCCTGTTTTCATTTCCACAATGTCTTACACATTTTTTTCTACCTAACATGTAATAAATATAGCTTCATCTTTCCATGCACATAGCTAATATGACTCATCTAGGCATCAGCTGCCTCTTCTTTTGACACAGTTGCAAAATTGGTTTGTACAATACCTTTGGAATGCTGTTGATTTATTACAAGATTATTATTCCTGACCAGCACTCTGAGAAGGCTGCCTTAAGTTTTTATATCCCCATCCTGATTTAATCTCTATTATACCAAATAAATTACTTGTCTTCATTTTTAGGGTCCTTAGCAGCTGATTGACCTGTTCTATCTTTTATTACATATTAAGATGTCATCTCTGGCCTTTGATAATCTGAAATTACGAAGTAATGTAATGATTTTTTTTTTCCACCTGACATGTTGCATCCTGCACTTAGGAGGAGTTTTCTGTTAATCCCTAAGTGTCTCATCATTATTTAAATTTGCCTTTAAATTAATGTGTGCTAGAGAATGTTAAATCATCTGTACTCTCTCATGTTAGTACTCCTGTCTCTCACCCTGAAAAGGAGTCTTGCGGTTTCTTTGCCAGTGTCCTCATCTGTCTGTGTGCACTCAGTTTTGTGTTTCATACCTGCTATACATCCTAATGGATAGTTTTCCATTTTCTTTCATAGTCTGTACATGCAACAGGGTTCTAGACCATTAGAAAGGTTCTTCAAAGATACAATAATAAAGTAAATAATGAAATAAGTTAAACATGAATGTATAAATGAGAATTCCTGAGGTCAGTATTTGCAACAGAATCACATGCTGCAGGAGAAACCAAGTAAAGCTTGTACACATCTGCTTTTCCTAGAAATGACACTAGTTCAATAATTTTATAAACATGAATGCTAAAAAACCAAAACAAACCGAACACTTGGTGGCTATATTATTAGAATATTTTATGTGAATTGGGCAGTATTTGTAAAAGGAGGACATTCTAGTCCCCTCACTGAAAGCTTAAAACTTAACAAATACTACTTTTTTTATAATACATGCTTGAAAGGTGGTGGGGTTTTTTAAGCTGTGAATATTTGAGAACTGAAACATACCTAATAATGTTCTCATGGGGTTGTTTGAAGGGGTCCTCAGTCTAGACCAAAGCCTTTTCAAGTACAACTTTTTTGTTGTCTTTTGCATTGAAAATGTTCTGTGGCTGCCAAACTCTAACCTCATCCCAACTTGAACCTCATTTTGCTTAAGTTAACTGAATTGGTTTCTCTTCTAATTTCGAGTCCTATCACCTTAACTACAATATAAAGTTTTGATTCTTCAAGAGAGATGACAGATGGTTTATCAAAGATTACAATGTATTCACGTTTTTGTATGTTCAGATGATGCCACAAAGTGATAAGAACTTGCTCAATCAAATAAGCCATCAAAACACAACCTCATAATATTATGAACTCATATTTCAAATGTAAGAAGGCATATGTTAGGTTTTGATATAACAAGGCACAGTAGAAAGAGCAACATTTTCACAGTTAAATACAAATAAGAGCATACAGTACTGTAACAAAATAATCCAGAATATATCATAGCATACATTTTCAGAAAGCATGTTTACTAAGACCTGCTTCACCTTGCAATTCTTGATATGCACTTAAGCCACTTGCATGATCATTCCCATTGCAGGCAATAGTGCAATTAAGCCAGATTAATACCATGACTAGTGTTAGTCGAACTTTTGTTTGTAGTGTGAGCGCTTTTGTTTATGTAAATTCAAGGTTCCTTACATTTCTTATGGTATCATCACCTTTTTTGTTTGATGTATGTGGTGTTTCTACATGGGCTTTTCAAGAGTAGGTTCTTTGGAGCAGAAGTCAAGTGCTAGGAAGACAAATCACAGTGTTGCTATTCCAGCAGTTTTTTAAACTAAAAATAATGGCATCTAATATTAAAAACTTAGGTAACTGCCATTTCTCTGGCAGTTTGACAAGGCTTTTACAGGAACTTGAATTCCTTTAAAGATACTGTTAGACATTTCAGTATCTTGTTGACTCATATAGTGCGCATACCAGAAAGAGATTTTGGAGTTGTAACAGCTCGATCTATGAAAATATCAATTTGATGTTCAATAGTGGTCAAAAAAACAAGCAACGTTAGGAAAGCACTACAGAAAGAATCAGTATCAAATGCAGAGCATGTCTGTTTTTAGGATGCTATCTAAGTTATTGTTCTCCCATTATGAGGAAAATATGTTAGAACTAGAGCAAATATGACCTAAAGTACAGAATATTTTCAATAAAAATAACACTTAATAGATGGGGACTTTTTCTCCTGGCATACAGAAAATTGATTCCTAATCATTAGCTATTGTCTCTCTAAGAACCAAGAAAATCAAATTATATTAGTTGCTAAGATGTTCTGAACAAGGTAAAGGCAGCTCAGCACTACACAATGTAGAGTGAAATTATGGAGCATTTTGCCTGAGTATGTTGTGGCACCAAAACTCTGAAAAAGTTTAGAATGAAATAGAAAAATGGATAAAGGAAAATATCTGAAGACCTATTAAATGTTAAGATAGTGCTTTCATCTTGGAAGTTCTGAGTTCAGATCTTGAGAAGCAGGGATAAAATACTAGGGAAGTATTTGTGTTTCCCCTGATCTTAATTTTCTTCCCCTCCCTAAATTATCTGTTATTAGCAAGTGTAAGACATGGGTTTTTGGGTAAGATGGATCTTTGTCTCGGATGGCTGTGGTGGTGGGTTTTTTCTTTGGGTATTTTTCTTTGTGTTTTTTTGTTTGTTTTTCTTACGAAAAGTAATGGATGAGACATGTGTGATGTGCCATGGATTTTCTTTTATCTTTTTTTTTTTCAGTTGTGTGCTGCCAAGACTGAATACTTCAGCCTGAGTCTTGGGATGTATTTTTGAGTATCAAAATGCATTTTTAAAGCTATTAATAGGCTTAGTTAAATTTTGAACCTGTCAACCAATGACAGTGTCCCCTGATTATACTTCAAAATTAGCAGACGATGAATAACTCTTCTACTTCAATTAATTCAGTTCTATAACTCCTGTCACTTCTTTTTTAGATATTTAATTCTGATACTGTCCTTTCTTTACATTATTAAATCGATTGAAAAAACTTGCTTTCAAAATAAACAGCGTAGTCACTCTCTGCGTACTTTTCCCTGCTATTTACTGATTGGTCATATTTTTCCTATTTTTACAAATAGGAACCAACCCCCAAACATTTATCATCAGTAGAAATAAAATATTGATAATGGTTTAACACAATTTAGCATAAAAATCCATGTAACGGAAGTCCCATCTTTAGAAGCAATAATCCTTCAGTCCACCAGTTCTGGGGAGAAGGCTTATGACTAAACTAATGTTACTGAATAATACAATTGTATGTCATACATATGCTACATTTATTTAGTTTTTTTTTAGAACCCCTCCAGTTTAACAGCCGTATGTTCTCCTCTTCTGCTGTTTCCCTGGCAACATGGCATGGCAGAGTGTTGTATCAGTCGACACTGAGCTCTGCTTCAGCAGTGTCCTGCCAAAGCCAGCAGTGTTTCCAGCAATCCGAGCCCTTTCACTGCAACTGTGACACAGCAAGGAGAGTTTCTTACCATTAGTATTTGCCAACATCAGTTGGAATGCCACTGGTGTAAATGTTTATGCAGCAGTGCCCTGATAATACTGCCTGGGGATGTCATTGGACTTCTCAGATATTTTTACAATGCTTTTTAGTATTAGGTATAGTTCAATAGTATGATTTCTCCTGGCAGTGATACAAAAAGGGATGATTCTAATAGCAGCTTGTATTGTGCCTTTGCTGTTCTTCATAAATAAAATAAAAGCAATAATTAGAAAGAAATAAATAAACCACCAATAACCCATCCATGGAAGAACAATCAACATGAATTGGAAATGTGAGAGGTTAATAAACGAGGTTAAAGATATGTAAAAAAAGAAATAAAAATAAAAATGAAAGGCTGACAAAACTAAATGCAATGTGGCTGTGCCTAAAATGTCCTGGAGGCAGCATTCTGCAGAGCATCTGCCTGTCATTGCTATCCAGAAATCCACACTGAGACTTGGAGCATTTTAAAAGGTTTCAAAAGGTTAATTTGTGTTGTTTAGCTAAAAAGATTGCTGAGTACCTGCTTAGTGTGTAAGTACCTGAAGGAGTAAAAAATGCTCAATACTTAGCAAAATACATGATCTAATGGAGAAGGCAACATAAGAAATAAATGGCTACAAGCTAGGTCAGTTAAATACCAACTTGAAATAGACTTTTTTTTTTTCTTCTCCAAATTTTGGGTTTTTTTTAGGAAGGAGACACAACCAGCTTTGCCGATAGAGTTTAGTCAGACAGCCATTGCCAGCTACAAATGACTAGGCTTAGGACGGAGAAAACCCAATAGATGGAAATGACCATAGTTCTGATCAATGGAAGTTAGACCAAAAGACCCAATGAATCATGACACTCCCAGTTTAATATTTACTTATACAGAGATAAAATAAAAGTCCAAATTTTAGAGCCTTTTTATTTTATAAATTAAATAATGTATTCTGGCTAAATCACAGAATCACAGAATGTTAGGGATTGGATTAGCCAATTTAGGGATTGTCTTTGTATTACATACCGTGTTCCAGTCTCCTCAAGGGTGAAGATACTATAGTGGAGTATGCCCGTGCAATGGTCTTTTAAGAACTGAAGCTTATATTTTTAATCAGAAAAACTGACCATCTAGGATATAACTGCTAGCTTATACTATTAGGATAATTCAGTAATGCTTAGGATTCAAATCTCTGCCATTAAAAAAATAACCAAAATAGTTACTCCAAATAAGAGTCATGAATAAAAGTATAGGCAAGTCAGTACATTTCCTGCTTCCAGTTAGATTTTATATGATTAAAAGAATGTTAAGGTTTTATGGCTATTTTAGAACATTAAATGTACTCAGAGTTAAAATGTATGAGAGTCTTTTTGAAAGGGTGAAATTTTAATTGCATTTTATATCAGATGCTCTATTTGCGATAAGTGAAAGGAATTGGAAGCTTTATACAGGTGAGACTTCAAAACTAAATAGTTTAGAGTTGTGAAATATGTTTTTCAGTTACAAAAGATAATTCTATAAGTACTTTTAATTTTGTATTTTTTCATCTTGTCCTAATTCTGTTTCTTTTGCCTAAGCACTGAAGTATACAGTTATGCCATAACTGCTACCAAATATTGTAACAGAATTATTAAAAGGTAAAGGAGGAGACAAAATCTTGCTGTTGTTATAGGACCCATTATACAGACTTGAGAGGTACTGAAGGCAGGAGGTAGGCAGGGGGAAGGGAGCAGCATGGCCCTGCCAGCCAACATACACAACCACTGCTGGGTGATCTCAGCAAACCACATTTACATTTTAAATAGATCCTTTCTATTGATGTAAGGTAAAGTAGGAATACAGGCTGTTTGTCCCCCAGATATTATTTTCAGAAGCATAAAGAAATCCTGTTGGTTGTGTGGGTGAAACCGAGGAGAGGTGAGATTTTTTTTTTATGTGCTTTTTGCTGACTATTTACACAATACAGTTATCACTACATTGTACAAACATAGCAGAGACCTCATTTTAATCCTATATTGCATTGGTCTGTTTCATGCATTGCTTAGAAGTAGCCTGATGTTACCATAGGCCTGGCAACAAGTCCAATTTAGAGATCCAAACCTTTTTTCCTGTGCTGCTCGCTCACATTCTCCGAACTGAGCTATTTTTTGCTGGATGAGTTCTACTGATCGCATTTACAGTGTGACCTCCCAAACAGATGTGATAGCATAACGGAGGGACGTTCCACTGTGCTGTAGGAGTAGGGTAATTCCTTTTCCAGCTTCACTGTCAAGGTCAGCTTAACAGGGAGCTATAGCCTAATGCTGCGGCGTTAGAATTTGTCACCGGTCAGCAGCCATTCTCACAGCAAACATAGACCCAAAGAACTCTTCTAGTTCCCTTGCAATACAAGACGAATTATTAGCATACTAGGAAAACAGGGATCTTGAATCAAAGCCACATATCCTTGACATGGAGCAGCTCTGATTGTAGCTACAAGACCAAGGCATTGAGAAGTTGAATGTCATGTATCTGTATTTCCACATGTTATGGTGGTAGATTTAATCTCCAAAGATATAAAATGAACTACAATATCACAGAATAAAAATTTTAGATTTTGCAATACTAGTTTATGAATGAGACATGGAAACAGAGGAGGTATGTTTGTTTCCAGGGATGTTTAGCTGTAGATTGGGTTAATACATCTCTGCATTTCTAAGAGAGAAAATGTAGTAAGTTTTAATAGCAAAATGAAATGTAGTACACAAAGGAAAAAAATAATATGGTCTTTTCTCAGTCAAGTTGAAAAATTCTATTTTATTACAATATTAGAGTTTTAAATTATATTTTCACCTTCATCCTGTTATCTTGTTTAAATAACTCTTGCTGTTTTAATCGGCAGTCAAGACCGGAGCTATTACTACCCTGAGTGTAATTATACCTTCTGTCTGCTAGTAGAGGAAGAAGAGAAACTGCCAGTTACTGAGTGTTCATGTTTCCAAACTACACAGTCACAAAATAAACTCTGTACTTCAGTATCCATTATGTACCAGCCCCTCCCCTCTCTTCAATATTGATGCAAAAAATAGGGATCTATTAAAAAAACAAAAAACAACATAAACCACCAAAAATAGACACCATAATTTTAGCAGACTTAGAACATAGACATTACTATAACTTCCTCTTGATACTATTTGCTAAATTGGCTAATCCATGGAATTCAGTGTCCAAAGTGGGTCTTTCCCATTCAGACATTAAATTCCACAAAATATCCAGTCATCCAGCCTGAGACAGGGTTTCAGCCACACAGTGATCACTGATAGTTGTAAGAAAGTGACACTTGAAGTTAGGCGGAGGTGTCCTGAGTAAAAAGGAGAGATGAAGCTTTTCTAAAATGTTACCACTGCTATTCTGCTCAAGAAGACATTTAAAACAGAAAGGCTACAGTGAGTCAAAGAAATGTCACCGTGTTCTGAGAATACAAAAGCCATTCTGTACTTAAATCATTCAATTTCTTCTTCAAAACATGAATATTTAAAATAGAAAAGTGCATTGACAAAAAATGCTGATGTGAATAAGTGAAGAGAGCACTCAAGGAAATAAAGTTTTTGAGAAGTACCCTTACATTTTACTTAAAAACCCAACTCACCAAATATACTATAAAAATCTCAGTCTTCAGAGCCTGACTGGTGGCAATGGAGCTTAGTTCTAACTAAACAAAGATTGTAAAATTGCTATCCTAAAGTGTATTTCAAATCTAGGTGCAAATAATTGCTCATCCCATGAGGTCCACTTCACTGGTGAAGTGACTGGTCTTCTCTAAGATACAAGATGAAAAAAATCAGGAGTGTGTCTTTTTTTTCCTAATGAAATATTCAGGGATGTTCTTGTACCACTGCCATCTCTGGAGACAGACTGATTATAAGCTCTCCTGCAACCATTTATCTGGAATCAAGGATCACAAGGAGTGTCAGTGCTTTTCTAGAAGCTTTTAAAGACAAGTAACATAAAATAGAACATAAAATAGACCCATATTAGAAACCTTTACTGCTGAGTCTACCATGGTACCTAGGTAAATTATGGCATGTGCCTAAGGCACACACTTCCTTCACTTCCTGAACAAGAATTTTTAAATAGCATATATGGTAAAAGGTAGTGACATAAATTATATTTTCGATGATTGGTAGTTTAAACTGTATTTTCAAAACTGCCTATGTGATGTCTTAAACACTAAAACTGAAAAAATGAATATTCTTTGAAAACTCTGTGAGGAATTCCATGCCTTATAAGACATATGATAAATGTACCATACCGATTCATCATAACACAGTAATCTTGGCTACCCTTAGCACCACTACAAATCTAGTAATTTTTATCATCTGCTACTTAGTTGTATTATCATCTTCAAAAATTCTTGCTGCTTTCTGTTGAAATGACATTTCATATACTATTCCCTGAATATTACAACAAAAGAAAATAGCTTCCCTTAATTTTTTTCTAAGTTCTTCTCACAGAATCACAGAATGTCAGGGATTGGAAGGGACCCCGAAAGCTCATCCAGTCCAATCCCCCTGCCGGAGCAGGAACACCCAGATGAGGTTACACAGGAAGGCGTCCAGGCGGGTTTTGAATGTTTCCAGAGTAGGAGACTCCACAGCCTCCCTGGGCAGCCTGGTGCAGTGTCTCTCACCCTCACTGAGAAGAAGTTTCTTCTCAAATTTAAGCAGACTCTCTTGTGTTCCAGTTTGAACCCATTACCCCTTGTCCTACTGTTGGTTGTCACCGAGAAGAGCCTGGCTCCATCCTCCTGACACTCACCCTTTATATATCTGTAAACACTAATGAGATCACCCCTCAGTCTCCTCTTCTCCAAGCTCCAGAGCCCCAGCTCCCTCAGCCTTTCCGCACATGGGAGATGCTCCACTCCCTTCAGCATCTTTGTTGCCCTGTGCTGGACTCTCTCCAGCAGTTCCCTGTCCTTCTTGAACTTCTCCTTCATTTCTCCTATCCACTGTCAAAGTAGTTACTGCTGAAGTTCCTTTTCAGTACATAAAGAAATAAACTTGTGTATGTGTGTATATACATACAAATATATATATGTAAAACCTACTAGATATAGATGCAGTTTGAATTTCAAGATACAGTTCTCAACATGTGGAATTCTGAAGTAGGTGTGCTGACGTAACTGGCATTGCATAGATTTATGTGCTAAGCTTTCTTTACAGTTACTATTGCATTCATCAAGGATTTTTAACTGCATTTGGTGATATAGGTAATTATAAAAAAAATCTCAGATTTGAGTGTCATGCAGTTATATTTGCAATACCTGCACATTTCAACAATCAGTTACACACGTGCAGTACTATAACAAGATTTGATGCCAAAAAATGTAGGTTTTTTTTTTTTCATACCTAAAAGTATAGGTGATGTCTTGGAGCATTTATCATGATTCCATTAGATACTAGAGTCAGGACTGCCGAGACATGATGATAATGACAGTCTACACCATATTTAAGAGCCCTTGCCAATAAGCAGACTGAAATCTCTTTAGTCCAGCTGTCTGTGCTCAGACTCCTGCTGTAAATCTCATCTGGCCTTGTGGCAGTGCTGGAAATCACCCAGGCGAGGCTTAAGACAGACTTTTCATGTTACCTGTGTAATGCACTGCAAGGGCACATGGGCTGAATGGCAGACTCATCCAGCCTACTGCATCCATCATCAAGAAAGGTGAGTGCATGGTTCACATTCAGATAGTAAAGACATCCTTCTGGCATGGCCCACGGTTTACTCTTTGTCCTGATGTGTAAGTGTGGGCTTGCATCTATGACAAGTAGTTAATGTGTTTAGATTTCAGAGAGGAATTAGTCCTATATTCACTAGGTAGTTCACTGCCCTTCTAGTGCATGTAGTACAACTACTAGGACAACTAGATGCACTTTTTAAATCAAAGTCTGCTTCTTTCTGTTTTTAAAGAAATGCAATTAGTTGTTTCTTGGCATTTTAAATTGGAAAATCTGAAATGCTCTTAATGTGATTTTCGTGGCTCTGCTCAAACATCAGGTTTATAAAATGATTTTCCCTATGAAGAAGACAGATTTAACTTTGGCTTTAAAGACTTTAATATATTGGCTGGTGATAGCAACCCAAGAATTTCTGTTTCAAGAAACATACCGTTTTTTACTAGAGAAGACATTTTGGTTAAAATATGTGATCATTAGGACAACATGTGCCTCTCTAGCAAGTTTCAATCATCTACTGTTCCCTTGAGAAAGATTTTACTTTTAATGATGAAATCTTACCAGCATTTTATTTTACATTGTTCTGGGAAGTCTTGTATTTCAGACAGAAATACCTGGTTTCTCTGCAGGTCAGATTTATACATCTATTCCTCCTTCTCTCCCTGTGCAGAATGCATTAAGTTATGCATATGATCATTTACATACAAGGAGTCTAGTTTTTGACTGCCTGTTTCAGCAATACAGCATCTACCATATGAACCATCTCCCTATCTCTTTTTTGGAATATTTTAATGCCAAGAATATAAGCACACTTTTCTGTCATTTCCATGGAAACCTGAAGAGGAACTTAAAACGAATGCAATGGAAAACAGAGGCTGGAGGAGAATGCATCTTGAGTTCTCACTCTGTGAGAACTGGTGACAGAAGATACAGAGAAGGCAGAGTTACGGAATGCCTTCTTTGTCTCTGTCTACTCTGCTGGAGGCTGTCCTGAGGAGCCCCATACTGCTGAGGCCCCAGAGGAAGGCAGGATAATGGAGGAGTTTGCCTCGGTAGATGAGGACTGGGTTAGGGAGCAGTAGGCAATCTGGGTTAGGCAGTAAGGCAATAAATCCATGGGTCTGGATGGGATGCACCTGCGGGTGCTGAGGGAGCTGGCTGAGGTCATTGCTGGACCACTCTCCATCATCTTTGCCAAGTCTTGGGAAACGGGAGAGGTGCCTGAGGACTGGAGGAAAGCAAATGTCACTCCAGTCTCCAAAAAGGGCAAGAAGGAGGACCCAGGCAACTATAGACCGGTCAGCCTCACCTCCATCCCTGGGAAACTGATGGAACAACTTCTCCTTGGTGCCATCTCAAGGCATATCAGGGATAAGAGGGTCATTAGGAGCAGTCAACATGGCTTCACCAAGGGGAAGTCGTGCTTGACCAACCTCATTGACTTTTATGAGGATATAACAAGATGGATGGATGATGGCAGAGCGGTGGATGTGATCTACCTTGACTTGAGTAAGGCATTTGACACAGTCTCCCACAGCATCCTCATTAATGTTTACAGATATATAAAGGGTGAGTGTCACGAGGATGGAGCCAGGCTCTTCTCGGTGACAACCAATGATAGGACAAGGGGTAGTGGGTTCAAACTGGAACACGAAAGGTTCCACTTAAATTTGAGAAGAAACTTCTTCTCAGTAAGGGTGACAGAGCACTGGAACAGGCTGCCCAGGGAGGTTGTGAAGTCTCCTACTCTGGAGACATTCAAACCCGCCTGGACACCTTCCTGTGTAACCTCATCTGGGTGTTCCTGCTCCAGTGGGGGGATTGGACTGGATACTTGGTATACTTGGACATATACAGAATCCTGTAGTTTTGGAAAAAAAAATATTCAGACAACATAAAATTAACATATATAATGGATGATAAAATTTGGGAATGGATGTACAAATGGACAGCCTTAGCTTCTAGCACTGCAAATTCTAGGATTAGTGTAAAGTGCCAGCAGAACTTTCCCCAATGTAGGAGAGAAGGACTTTTAGAATATTACAGTAGGATCAGTTCAGAAGTAGCTAAAGCCAAGATTCTTCATGAGATGTCGATACAGACACACACAAAAATTACTAAGGAGTCTTATTGTATCAGTTTAGAGGTGAGAAAGCTGGGGAGAAAATACACTAATTCTGCCCTTCTGCAAATCATATAATGTATGCTGAATTTTTCTTGAAAAGTTATCCATTTGCAAGGGAAAAATATTTTCACCCATTATTACAAAAGAAAAATTATAAAACCCTGATAATTTAAAAAAGATCTCCTTAATATTTGGCACAGCCCTTGTCCCACATATAGGGTTATTTTTATTTTCCGAATTCATTTGCAAGTTTGAATTTATTTGAACTGTGCAAATTCCTGTGCTGATATGAATGATAAAGACCATCATTAGGAAGATCTGATTAGCCTCTAATGGTACAGAATTATATAAGCACTGTTTCCCATCTGGAATGTACAAGTCTAAGGAAGAAACAACTGAAAGAGTGAGAAGGTTGAGGGTAAGCTGAGATTGTGAAGCGGTGTGGGTGGAGGATGAGGTGGAGCCGGGTTTAAGCAATCTGGTGAAATCAAATAATCAAGAGTTAGTAAACGGGAGAATATTGTTGGTGTAACGTTATTTTGAACATCTTGTTCCTGTATATTTTGATTGAGGCTTTCTAGTGATTATTGTTTTTTCCATGGATTTTCTGCCTCATTCAATGAATATCACTTTTTTTTACGATTAATGAGGGCTTATGCGATAAATAAGACTGTCAACTGTAGGAACACTGCCATCATCTGAGACAGAGGGAGGAAAATAAGAAATGAATAGAACATAGGATTATAGGAAAACAGAGGAAGTTCATAGGGCTAAAGCAGCTAACTGCTACTCTGAATAACTATAGATCTTGGCATAGATCCACATACCTTTTTGGTTTCAAACCAGTGTCTTAAATGAAAACTTTCATAGGTAATCCCCCATTCTTCCTTTCTCAAAGGGACCAAATTTGAAATCCTGTGATTTGATTTGTAGTAGGTCTGATTACTCAGAGCTACAACAGATATCAATGACAGCTTGAAAAACCTATTAAACTTCGTTAAATAAATAAATACATGTGCTGAAAAATTAGGTTTTAGAAAATTAGGTTGGGTGTCTAGAATTACCAGGTTCCTTTTAGCTATAATTTCTCATTGTATAGATTGTATCATTCCCTATTTATAAATTCCTTTTAACGGTACCTCTTGATCTGACAACATGCTGTGAAAACAAATGTAGCCAATGAAATATTCAGATACAATAATTATAAGCTTGAGAAGAAACTAGTAATTTCCTTTGAGCAGCTCATAAATAGTAAGGGTGTAGTAAAGCATGAGTCTATAAATTGAGTTGTGACAATAAAGAAAAATATTGACTGGAACATTACATTGTCCACCTTGCAATATGAATGAGAGAGGTTTCGATGAAGAAAAAATGTGTTCGTGTAACATGAGATTTATGTGAGTAACACTGTATCGGCAATTATGATTTCAGCATTTGACACTTGGTCATTTAAGTTTGCAATCCTTTTGTGTTACATTCCAGAGTAAGTTCCTGTAAATAGGTCTTTACTGAAATTGTAATTATTTTTAGAAATACCGTAAGAAGTACCAGTGATATATGCCGCATATAATTGATTTTGTTTCATTTTCTCTACATGGCATATTATATATTTCTGTATATTTCTATTTTGTGGTGGTCACTAGTTCCTGGGAGGTTCATTTCATACTTTGATAAATAATCTCACAACACTGAAGATGAATCTGGACCTTGATTAGTGTTTACTGTTCAGTCAGTGTTAAAAGCAGAAAATACTGCAGATTTTTCCAACTGGGATTGAAAGATGGGGGGCTGAGCAATTCTAATTCTACTGTTACCAATGATCCTTCATCTCGCCTATATTTACTAGCTTTCATAAATATCCAGATAGTCCCGTTTTAAAGCTGGACTTGATTGTGTTGAAATGAAAACCTACTTACTTGAGAAGTCCTCTTTTATTTATATCATAGGTTATAAGGCTGGGCTCTTTTCATTGATGTTTTGGGTTTTAAGTGTTTTTAATCCAGAGAAAGGACATCCACAGGCACTGGATTTTGTAATCTCTCCCCACCGTTATTCTGTTACACAGAATTATTAAGCTTCCTAGTGCATTCTGGTGGCATATTAGTGGCAAAAAGCAATGCAGTTCTTTAATGAAAAAAAGATATTCTATGTATGCAGTATATTATTTCACTTCAATTAAGGCAAATATTGTCTGGGTGACATGAACCAATACTGACACTGTTATCACCTTTCCCCGTCCCCACCATGTGTTAAAAAAATGTGCATTTCAAAGAAGGTGCAATGAAAAGCATTGTTTCTTTACACATAATCTACCAGCCAGAGCTTGGTTCATGCGTAAACTATACAAAAGGTAGGTTAGCCAAGAATCTGCAACAGCCAATAAATGTTTTTCTTTTCACTTGCATATTCTCATGTAGATCAAATGCAGATTTCTGCAGCATTTTAATAGCTTAGGGGCTACTCTAAGGTCCCAGGAACTTGAAAGAACAGAAAAAAATAACAAATGGGTATTCCATAAAGACAACAACTCCGTTCTTTGAACTTTTCATTCTGCCTCACCAACAGAATAGTGACGATGTAGTATAACTCTTTCCATTAAAAGGATAGCCCTTATGCTTGACTTTGCCTTGAGATCTGCTCAGAACTGCATGCATAAAATTGACTTCTCATTTATGGATTCAACCATAAATATGTTTTTACAGTTCAGGGAATTATAGAAGTGTAGCCTGGATGTGATCTCTGAAGGTCACTTATCCTATCGTCACAGCTGAAGCTGGACTATTGCCAACAGTAAATCAGGCCAGCTATAGCTTTATCTAGTCGAGTGATGAAAACCTCAATGGAGGGAGATTTCACAACATTTCTAGGCAAATTGTTTCAGTGCTATGTTAGTCTTCTAGTGAAAATTTTTTTCTTGACATCTAATCTGAACCTCCCAGGCTGCAATTAGTATTCATTGCCACTTGCTCTTTCACCTAATACTGCTTGGAAGAGTTTAGCTTCATCATCTTTGTAACTATGCTTCAAGTAATTGTAGGCTGTGATTGGATCACCCTTTAGCCTCCTCATTGCCAGCCCAAACAAGCCCAGTTCCCTCAGCCTCTCCTTGTAGGTCACTGCAGCATTAAGTTACTTATTGCCTAGACACAGAAGGCTGATATTAAGCTTAAAGATCTCAAATGAGGACAGTTGGACCACTGGACAGTCTTGGACGACTTCATGTGTAAAACTATGCAACATTTTGTCTATGATGAATACATACTTGAAATGCTCCTTTTGCCCTCGACCTAAGCAAATAATCTAAAGGCCTGAAAGAAAAACAAAAAAAACCATCCCACTTGAAAACAATGAGTAAGTGTCACCATTTGCTGCAGGGTGACAATTGAAATTGATCGAAGTATGTTACCAGGAATAAAAATTCTGGCCTCTACTCATCCTGCTGTCCACCAGGACCCCCAGGTCCCTTTCCCCTACGCTGCTCTCTAATAGGTCATTCCCCAACTTATACTGGAACCTGGGGTGGTTCCTACCCAGATGCAAGACTCTACACTTGCCCTTGTTATATTTCATTAAATTTTTCCCTGCCCAACTCTCCAGCCTGTCCAGGTCTCTGGATGGCAGCACAGCCTTCTGCCGTGTCAGCCACAGCTCCCAGCTTCATGTCATCAGCAAACTTGCTGATAGTACACGCTATTCCCTCATCCAAATCATTGATTAATATATTGAATAATATAGGCCCCAGTACTGACCCCTGAGGCACTGCACTAGATACAGGCCTCCAACTCGACTCTGCCCCATTGACTGTGACTCTCTGGCACCTGCTGGAGCCGCCAGCTCCGCACACCCAGCTCCACTGCTGCTGGAGTGACACCAACTCCACATCAAGCACTTCAGATTGGTTTTGTATATTTTGTATATATATTCTCTATTTATTAGTAGCATTAGTAAAACCCCTTAAAACTCTCCAACTTGAAGTCTAAGTCTCTCTTCCTTTCCCCTTATCTTTCTTATCATCTTTCCGATCTAAAGGAAGGGGTGGCGGGAGGTAAAGGGAGAGCGTCTGCCACAGTTTATTGCCACCTTGCTTTAAACTGTAACACATCACTGTTTACAGTTTAAACAAGATAAATTGCATTTGGCTTAGTTAAAAGTTTTCACAGTCCTCAGATGCCTACCAGTTTTAAAATAGTGATGAAAGAGAAATAATGATTGAAAGATAAAGTTCTTAAGTATATGGCAAAATTGGCAGTTAATTCCCCTACTCATGATAGTCTCTCTCTTAATAATTTTTCATTTTTAAGTTCTAAGCTCTCACAACTGCAACCAGAAGATTTAATGTGAAAGCTGTGAGGTGACACTACATTCCAATTAGGTTCCATTTACCAAATTATTTTTCTAGTTACTTGCTATCTTGATAACAGGGTCTTCCCTTTTGAAAACTTAGTCATTCCGGAACTTGCTGGTGCTAAGCCCACCTCCGCTGTCCCAGAGGATGACCGGGGATGTTCGTGTGTTTGCAAATTATTGGACGAAGAGAAGCAGCCATCTGTTCCTTTGCATGTTCTTTCCCTTAAGCAAGCAATTCCTTGTTCCCATGCTCAGAGAAGAATTTGCAATTAGCCCCCAACAAGGCCATCTGGATAAGGCATTGGCATTATCTTGCTTATACCTCAGCTTGTGTATAATTATGAAATTACAGCAGCACATTTCTTCTAACCACCTGGCTAGCTACACCCTTAGGATTCCTAAACTGGAAGAGATACTGCAGGGAAGAAGAATGCCTTTTCCTACCTTTACTTTTCCTCCACATTAACAGAAAATTTTTATAACTCCTTTGGGAGTTGTACAATAATTTATTCAACTTTTTTATTATTATAAGCCATAACGCTCTCAAGTGTACTTCCCCTATAATATGTACAGTAGTTTTACAACATTGAATTAGGCCCAAAGTACTGTTACTTCTATTAAAAGCCAAAATCATCCTCTCACCTCCACTGTCCAGAATTCTTCATAGTCAATCAACAATAAAAATACCCAGACTCTAGACTATTTTCATCCCCTCTAAGCACAAGCCACACAAACAGAACACATACATATTTGCAAATAATCTTGTAAACAACATATACGGTTTTCTTGATATCCCAAATCCATTCTGTTGTCTTACTCTGGACCACTGAGGTGACTGTTGATGTATGCAAGAGGTTTTTGGAAACCTAAACCACTGCATATGCAGAGGAGTGTAATACCTGCAGAATAATCTCTACAGGAAATGCAGCTAATAGTGTTCAAAACAGTAAATTCATTACAGGTTAACATTAGAAGAAACCAAAGGAATCAATTATTGCAGAAGAATAGGTGGGAATGTTAGAAATTACTGAAGTGTCATAGCGGTTACAGAATCACTATCTAAAGTAAGCAAACATTCAAAGTACTGTACCTGTTGTTTCTTGAATATTTTCTATTCAAAACATTACATTTGTTTACACCTACTTATAGGTGTAAATGGATCAATAAACTCAGCCTTCCCAGAGTGCTTGGTACCATGGACAGCTCCAGCTGCCTCATGGCTGTCACAGCAGCAACACGAGGATGTTCAAGATGACCGTTGATTTCTAACAGACCTGTCTGTTGTTAGTTTATAGCAGCACTGGATTGTTATTTACAAATATATAACTGTGGTGGTCATCCTAAATTGTTCATAAATGCCATTTGTCTACTCAGGGCAGCAGGAAGGAAGAGGTTAAAACAGATGCGGCTAAACTCAGCTTTCACCTATAAATATATAAGTTGTCCCATCAGAGCAAACTGTGTTTTTTTTGTATTCTTTCAAGCTTACCACTAGACAGTGGGGAGAAGTAAGGCAAGGAAAATTTCTGAGTACGTATGGTGTGCTAAACTACACATCTAATGATGCAATGTTACAATTGTGCTGTAGTAGTTCAGTCTTTTTAGAAAAACTTTAACAGCAGAATGTTTCTGTAGTGTGAATTCCTTAGAAATTAGTCAACCCTTCTGTTTAAAAAAATGGCTTATATTGCTAGCCTAAGTTTGAAAAGAAGCATGTTTTCCCACATTATACCTATTGTTTCTAAATCTTCAGTTTTAGACTTTCCTCCATAATTGCCAAATATTTAAAAAAATAAAGGATAGAGGTAGTCTGTGGTGAAATGTATTGTATCAAAATAAGTGAATTAAGATCCCTGAAATTTCATGTTCAGGTAAGATGGGCAGCTACCAAATACAACAAAAATTGTTTCTAAAAGCAGACTTTGCTCATTGACAGACATAATAATGTATTTTGCGTGCTTTCCACAATTATGCTGAAACACTATTGTTGACCCTGTTATTTCTTCTCCTACAGAGTCGAATGGCAGAAAGTTTGCGTCTCTTTGATTCCATCTGCAACAACAATTGGTTTATCAACACTTCCCTCATCCTTTTTTTGAATAAGAAAGATCTGCTGGCAGAAAAAATCCGACGCATCCCCCTAACAGTCTGCTTTCCTGAATACAAAGGTCAAAACACTTATGAGGAGGCAGCAGTCTACATCCAACGCCAGTTTGAGGACTTGAATCGCAACAAGGAGACCAAGGAGATCTACTCACACTTCACCTGCGCCACTGACACCAGTAACATCCAATTTGTCTTTGATGCAGTGACAGATGTCATAATTCAGAACAATCTCAAATATATTGGCCTCTGTTAAGAATCCTTGGGCTTAATCTGTTTTCCTGAGTGATAAAAAAGGGGCTAACCACTTCCACTTCTAGTGGAAAAATAGGAGCAATGCTTAGTAGCCCAAGGAGAGAAAAGGGGAAATCTGATGTATGTACACAGTTCCTCTTATGCCCCCTTAACATCATTTTTCACAAATACATGTTCTAGAGAGTGAAAACCTCCTCTCCAAAAAACACATAACACCTCCTGACCCTGTGAAGGAACCCCAACAACTCAAAAACCCCAAACAAAAACAAAAAAAGAGATTGAGGCCTAACTCTGTGGAGATGTTTTCACCACAGTCACTGCACTTTTATTCCATTTGTTTCATTCCATTTCCTACAGTGGGAGTGTTATCATGTTCTATGTAAGAAATAATTCTTCATCCAGTTGTCCTAAAATTTTACTGACATGAAGATACAAAGCTGTTGAGTGACAGATGAACTCATGTCCAGGCTGTGGAGCAGAATGGTTGTGTTGTGGAGAAATGATAGTTCAAACCAGAAGCTACAGAACAGGAGAGCTTAAGCAAAGTACTACTTAAAGTTGTAGAGAATGGGCATGCACCCACAATACTGGTACACACAACCACATAGTATATATACATACATCATGTATGCACATGCACATGACTCACAGCATATACTATGTAAACACTTCTGCTTTACTTTACTGTTTATCATGGACACCTTGCCTGTTAGAGGAATTGTTGGTGCACAACTGTTCTGTGATTTTCAAACTGACTAGCAGCTCTTTCTGCTCTTTAAGGCTTCAAATATGCAGCAAAACTACATTAAATGAATCTATGAATAGGCCAAATTAAGGTCAGTGTTTCTTTTACTGGTAAGGAGTTTTATACATCGAAACAGTCGTCTTTTACATCTTTTTTTTGCCAAATCTTGTGGTGTTTCACAAAAAAAAACCCAAACTATATTTAAGAAGTAGGTTAGTGTTCCTTTTTTAATACAGATTTAAAACTCACAAGGCAATTTTTAAAATTATTGTTGTAGTGTCTGGATTGCTGAATGTGAAAGTTGCCAACGGACAATTCTGTTCCACTGCTCCAAATACATTCTGGGAATTGTAATATTGTAACAGATTTCCTAAGAAGCAGGAGCCATGGAGATTGTGTAGTATATAGCCTCCAGAGTATTTTTTTTGTTGGTTTTTAAATTATTTTAAAAATGTGATGTATTATTAGAAGGTTAAAGATGAGCGATAAGAACAATAACTAAATGTCTTGATATTTCAATTTAATAATTTAAATTATTTACAGTTTAGTGAGGTTAAGGAAACTGAAGAGATGCATTCTTCAGCTCCAGGTTTCATCTCATAAAGAAACACTACTGGATGGAGTAACATTCCGGCAAAAGTTTGAATACATAAGAAGCTCTGTGGGACTATACTGGAAAATCTCAAATGGATCATATAGACCTAAGTCTTTGGTCAGTTGATTCTTTCCCCTGCCATAGAAAAGACTTCTTAAAGACTTCAGTGTAAAGTTGGCGTGTAAATATATGTTTGATAATTGTAAAGCACATACATACACAGAGACACAGACACACATGCACACTGGGAAATAACCACCTACTTTTGTTCCCCCTATGTTCTATGATTAGTGCAAGAAATCTCAGCCAAGGGCTCTAAGAAATTTAAAACAAAATGATTAATAACATCAACATTTAAAATGTCCACTTAAAATAAATAATTCAAATTATACTGAACGTGTCTGTAGTGTGTTCATTAATCAGTGTTATGACAGTTACTTAATTTGGATAATGTTTGTGAAGTTTTCTTTCCTTTAAGACAGACTGCTGAGTTTTGTTTATTTGCTCCAGACCTTCCTCCTCAGTTTATTCACCAACGTTCAGCAATTTCAATCTTAAGTAATTGCGTTTGAGCAACTCAGTAAGATTTAAGAGATGTGCTCCATTTAATATCTTCACAAATTCTGAATGCATGTTATTTTTATATTTTCTGAAGCTATGAATAGTAGGAATTTTAGGAAAGAAGTTATAGATCAAGATCTATAGGAACTACCAAGAAATAAACTTCCATGGTATCTGCAAGATACAAAATGGAGAAAAATCTGTCTAATTTTGAATTAGGTATTTTATCCCTGTACTGAAGACAAGGGCCCCTTTAAGTATTCCCTATAAACTGTTACACCCGAAGGCTAGAGGCAAAGAGCCAATGATGCTGCACCTTGAAGGTATAAAAGGTTTGTCATGCCACACCAGGAGTATTTAGGTCTTACAAGTAATGGGAAAATACTATTGCCTGCTCGTGATGTTTGCAGTCAAGCGGCTTGACTTGGCTTTACTAAAAGATATGTATGATAATTGCTAGTGCAGGATCCTCTATACTTCATTTATCATCAAAGTGCTATCATTTACTTTAGAAAGTGCACAATATTTCTAGTCTAAATTGCTTTCTATAGTATAATATCCTATTATTAGCCAGCTAAATTGTGAAAAAGTTATAAAATCAGTCAGGGCTTCCTTTTCCAGCAAATGGACTATTAGATGGCATGCCTCCTTCATCCCTAGTTTTTGTAGTACTGCGGCCATTTCGGACTAGTGAAAGAATTGACAAGAAGATACTGGCATTCATTGGAGCATAGCTGCAAGGTAAGTAGTCAATTATGAGGAGGGTAAGAGACATTTTGCATTAAAAAATAAATCTTTATTCAACTAAGAAGGTCCTTCCAATGTAAGTATTATGGGCAACCTACAACAGAAGTGGAGAATCTGGGATATTTTAACAAAGGCCTAAGGGTATTTCTAAGGAAAAGGAGTCAGTAACTTTTCTCATTGAGTGACTGCTATCTTGGGAAGGAGAAAAGAAACTGAAGCACTGCCCTGTGTTCCTACTTAAGAAAAGCATAGGCATGGGGAGAAATAAAGCAGTAAATAATTAAGTTTAAATAATCAATTCACATAATCATGTTCTCTGAATAGCACTTCCTTGCGATTAACTCCCTAATCATTTAATTCCTATGATGTTTTTGATCCTAGTACTCTGAGTAAATCATGGTTACTCTGTTTTCTATCTGAAGAATTCAAGATTTTAAAATAAATTCTGTTTTACACAGAAGTAAAAAAATTATATTTTCTGATTGTATAAGAAAACTGAGGAACAGGGAAGTTAAAACTAAAAAGTCCAGGCCAAAATAGGTGCTGAAATTAAATCTCTTGACTCCTAGTAGTCCACCTGGATAAATAATGCAATTAAATTTGCATCTATTTTCTCAGGTTTATCAGTGATGCAGCTCACTGCCACTTGAAAGAACTGCATTAATACAGCTGGGATTTCACTTCACCTGGGCAACAACGACATTCACAGCAGAGGTGTTCCATCTGCTGCGGTAAGAATGCCATCTGTCCTTCTATCATTTGCAGTCCATACAGCAAAACCGGTTTTGAAGGGATAAAAGTATTCCTAAACAGTCATTATCCACCCATCCAACTGGTTATGATTTTCCAAGGGTGCAATAGTGGAGACACTGAGGGTAAATAAAGTAGGACAAACATTGTTTCTTGGACTCTTCCCAAATAGAGGTTCTGTCAAGCTTAAAAATCCATTGCCTCATCCAATCCACCTCAATCTTTGTCTAAAAGGATTAAGTATTCATAAAAACCAGGATAGGTAACAGGTAAGAATTATTAAACTTTTTCAGTATTAATCATACTTTAATGAGAGAGTTTGTTTTTTTTTCTAGAACTACTTTTGCAGTTGTTATCGCCCAGGTCATTTATCATTGCATAACATCCTTTCACTAACATTGTCAAGTATTGTGTGTGTCAACTAACTATTTTCACAAAGAGTGAAAGTTTTGCTATTAATTTTTCCAATATTCTCAGTTTTCTGCTGCTGACTCTTCTCCCTCTTCTGTTCTCTACTGAACACATCTATCTATCTATCCCACCTTTCACTTGTTAATGATCCCACTCCTCCTGGTGAATACTGGTATACATCCTTAAATTTAGGAATCAAAAATAGTCTGCAAGTGGATTTGTTTAAAATAACCACATTTTCCTAAATTACTCCCATTTGGAGAACGACCAGGTGGCCTGGCATAGAGCTAACTGGAGTCACTGATGACTTCAAGTGAACAAAACCAACTACACTGCATTCCAAATACATGTACAGCCATATGTTCCTTTTGTTTCATATGGCACGTATTGCCTTATTGGCCCTGTAAATTACCTCTGCTGTAGAAAACATCAGAATTCTAGCTGGGGAATGGTTTTTTAGTTACTGACTTCCTCCAGCTGATATGGGTACATCCTATCGCATTATCTGGATGTGAGGTGTAGAAGTAAATGCAGAGAGGAAGGCAGACATCTGTATAAGTCTGGTTTACAGTAAAAAAATTCTGCTCAAGGAGTTATCACCCAAGCCTTAAATACAGGCTTGTACATTTATGTATGTACTTTATATTTTTATCTAAAGAAAAAGAATATATGGCTCAGAACAACACTTTTTTCCAAGGGTAATAACTCAGAGAGAGATACATTCATGCACAGAAAAAAAATATTCAAAACAGACATAAATATCAGGCTTCTAATAAATAAATGAAGTAACTCTCCTTACTTATATTTAAAAGGAAATTGCAATGAAGGCGCTGATGCATAGAATTTACCAAATAACTAGTTTTGCAATTCTTTAAATGACCTCTTTTCATACTACTAATTACCCTTTTTTGCTTTTTGAAGGCAAAACTCCAGAACCATTCCTTGAAACAAGTCTCAGTGTTCAAGATAACCATATTTTCTGTTCACTTCAGAGCTTCTGTGAATCCTTTGCCTTCAATCAAAGACAAGGTTTTGAGGAGATACACTGCTGCAGCTGGCTCTTAGTTCTTGCTGAGTTCTCAGCTCAGCAGTAGTTGGATAATCTTTGTACTCCAGAAGGCAGTTTAATTTATCCTTGTATAGTATAATTTCACATTTCCTGATTATCACCAAACTGGGTTTATAGTTGTGACAATTCCAATCAGTGGCTCCTGACCTAAAATGATACAGTCAGATGCCTGCAGGGACAGACGGAACAATGGGAGTAGAACCGAGTGGCAGTATGGTGCGCCACTACATGTCCTCAGCTTTGGGCAATGTATTTTGATTTATGTGGAATTCATAACAAGCAGTGGTTTATGTTTTGGCACCACCAAGTGCTAACATTGTTTACTACTACAGTAAGTCTCTAAATGACGGTTGTAATAAGATGTTCTCCTTATAACCCTTAGGTTTAATTCCTGCTTTTTAGAAAGTGTCTAACTGCAAACACTGAAAAAACCTCACCCTCGTTTCCTCTCAGGGCCACATGGATAGGGTTGTTTGTTTGGTTTTTTCTCCCCACCCCCTAGAACTTTTATTCATCCTCCAGTGAATGTTTCTGCTTACACAGCTAAACTTTCAGCCTACTTAGCAAATGCTCTGGGTTTTGGGAGACAGAACCTAAAAGCAGGCTGTAGTTTACATCTGTAAGTTTCAAATTCACATCTAAAATGGTAAGTGCAGCAGCCATCAAACTCTGAAGCAGTTCCCCTGTTTAAACTGAAACCTTTTCAGTTAAGTTGTGCATCTTGCAAACATCTGAAAATTCCATCAGCAAAAGGAAACAAGTGGTAAGCTCCCACATTAGCCTGCTAGAGATCTAACCACGTCTGAAGAGTAGAGTTAATAACACAGTTCAATACAACAGCGCCTGAACAGCAAGTCTTATCACTGAATGAGGCTGTTGCAAAAGGGCTAAGAAGAAAGCCTTAGCCAGTAGGGATGAATGGTTAATGATTAACAGTGAACTGCAGAAATTTAGCAACACTTATATATTCTGTTTTCTTCTCCCATGTTTCTATTATGATCCACATATTTACAGGATGGCATCTATTTGTCTACACAGGTAAGGGATGGAATTCTTTAAAGGCAGCCACAGAATCACAGAATCACACAATGTTAGGGATCGGAAGGGACCTCGAAAGATCATCCAGTCCAATCCCCCTGCCGGAGCAGGAACACTTCTTCCCTTCAGCCAGGTTGCAGTCTACCTCACTACCCAGTCATCCAGACTGTGCTCCCTCAGTTTAGCTATAAGGATGCTGTGGGAGACCGTGTCAAATGCCTTACTCAAGTCAAGGTAGATCACATCCACCGCTCTGCCATCATCCATCCATCTTGTTATGTCCTCATAAAAGTCAATGAGGTTGGTCAAGCACGACTTTCCCTTGGTGAAGCCATGTTGACTGCTCCTAATGACCCTCTTATCCCTGATATGCCTTGAGATGGCACCAAGGAGAAGTCGTTCCATCAGTTTCGCAGGGATGGAGGTGAGGCTGACCGGTCTATAGTTACCCGGGTCCTCCTTCTTGCCCTTTTTGAAGACTGGAGTGACATTTGCTTTCCTCCAGTCCTCAGGCACCTCTCCTGTTTCCCAAGACTTGGCAAAGATGATGGAGAGTGGTCCAGCAATGACCTAGACAGGTTAAAATTTACCTAGGCCAAGTTCCAGTCTCATTTGATTTTAAAAATCTGTAAAACAGCTAGTGAAATTAAATTGACAGAAAATCTGATTTTCTGTAGTGATGTGCACAAAGTTGTTTTGCCCACCGTATTAATATCCTTCATATGAATTCAGTTATTTAGGACTTTAAAAAGGTTGCATACATGTAAAAATACATCTTTATATTTTTAGAATTCATGTATGCTCACTCCACAAGGCTTTAAGCATTCATTTAATTTTTTTAAACACCAGTAATGTAATAGAATTCCTCAGACAAGATATCTTCCCACGAATTTAAATAGTATTGCTTTTTAATTGATAACTTCTATCTACTAAATTTTTAATTTTAAAATTATAATTTTCGTCAACTGGAAGAGTAAAGGTTAAGACTTATGTTCAGATTAGAGAACTATTGAAATTATTATAATTGAATCTGGAAATAAAAGTAACAAATCAGCATAAGTTCCCTTAGTGCATAAAAGATTTAGAAAACTATACATACACATAAATATAAAGACAGCACGTACAGGGTACAATGACCTATTCTTCTTGCATGTCAAGGACAAATTCTCATCTTGGATTCCTCTATTTCGACTGAAACATTTAAAAGCTACATGCCTGACTCTGATTTAATCAACCCAGCTTCTGTTTATCTCACTGGAGATAAATGGACATCACCAGAGCAGAACTCATCCTAATCTAAACACCTATGATACGTCACACTTTTTGCCCCTGGAGATACTGATTTTTCTCCTGCTATAAAGAGAGGGTAGGATGACTAGCAAAATTTGACATCTGAAGTTAGGTATAATTTATCACATTTTTAACTTCATATCTAACCAAGTCCATTCAACTATTCTACCTAAGGGTAAATAATATTTGCCTAAGATATCAGAAAAAGCAAACTATTTCATTCTTCCTTCCATCACCCTCAGGGTTTTTTTGTTTGTTTGTTTTTTGGTGTTTTGTTTTCCTGTTTTTTGTTTTTGTTTTTTAAATTCACCACCTAAAAGTAATGTCAAAATGTACATTTAAGAAACACTGCCTATGAGCCTCAAGCCAAAGACATATTAATAGGCAATCTGTGGAATATACAGTGAAATGGATGGTGCCCTTACCTGCTCATTTGTCTCCTCATACACCGTGCTTGTAAGCAGCAGTGAAGGCATAAGGCAAATTTCATGAGATTTGTACCTCCTAACACTAGAAAAACTTCCTACAAACCCTGTGTACTGTGAAATTAGTGCATCATGATGAACAGCTGATCATCATTTTGAACAGAAGAGGACAAAGTGAAATTCAGATGCAAGATTCTGAAATACAAATTTAAGTGTGGAGTCCACACAACCTGTATATTGAACAGGTAGCTTTAATTTACATAAGACCTAAGAAAATTAACAGATCTAGCAGGATCAGCCACCCCAGCATATAGAGAGGACAGGACTTTTCACACAAGGCATTTCACTTGTTATTGATGCAAAGCATTTTCTGTATCTTGGTTAAGTATTCTCACTATTATTACACAATTCGAAAATTTTTAGAAGTGCAAAAACAGCCCTAGGAAACATAGTTGTCTCCACCAGTAAAAAAAGATGACAGTCATACCTTTTAAAGTTTTCTGATAGAACCCAAAGAAAAAATTCTCATGGGAAAACAAACAAAAAATCAGAAAAAATAGTGGTTTTAAATATGATTTTCAAGGAAAATAGAATAAATTTGGGGGATATTACTTAGGGATCAGGTAGGTTCATCTGCCTGCTATTGCCCTTAAATACTGAAAGAATTCCTACCTTCAGGTAATTTGGCCATCATTTCAAAAGTCTGATGTGTGTTTTTCCGACAGATATCTACTGGATCATCCAAGAGCTCAGCGAGGGCAGAAATTACTCCATTTTGTATCAACCCTTGCCTACAAACAACATTGGAGGACGGATTTAATTAAGCATAATATAGCTCAAATAAATCTGCAACATGCTTAATCTTAACTAAATACTTTTATTTACATTGTACCTATCTTGCCAAAACTTAGAAATTCTGTTCTTATTTCTCTCTGAAATGTCTTTATTGCTTCCAATACCATTCAGTATACTCTGGAATTAGACCTACCTGCCAACACTATGCATAGCCATTATATAAAGGACTTCTGTTGTTTTTTGTCGGACGGTACTATCATGATGTTGCAGCAAAGTCTTCAAATTATCCAAGAATCCTGTGAGACACAACAGTTCATTTTAACATTTCTTACCTTCGGCATCAATTTAAAATAGGAATAGTCATTTTTATCTCACAATTTGAAGTGCAAACAATCAGAATTTTCATCTTGTGATGTGACAGTGAAATTCTCATTGTTGTATCTCAAGTAGGGAAGAAACTTTGAAGTTTCAAGGCCTACTGCCAAAAAAGCCATGCTACAAACAGCCTGCTGACTTCTGTACTAAATAAAATCTAATCTTGCAAATATTTATGAGGTGACAGCCATAGTCAGTGGAGCCATTGATGTTTTTAGAAAAGCATACGTTTGCAGGATTGATGCCTGCAATTTTTAAACTTTCTTTAGGTGTAGTGTGGGCTAAGTAAACGCACACAGTGTTGCTTTTCACACATAGAAATAAAATGGGTGAACCATTAATGATTATGTGTATACACACATAGCACTGACTAAAAACAAACAAACAATATCTCATTGCTTTAACAGTTACTGTTAATCAAACAATAACTTGATAAGTTTTGAACATGATCATTGGTATCTCTTATGAGGAAAAAATACGAAGGAAGTAAATGGAAAAAAAGGCAGTGGCAAACTTGAGGATTTCTTCAGTGTCACATAACGACCTATATAGATACAAAACAGACTGCTACAAATTGTGAATATAAACTTGAATGTTTTTTTTTTTAATTAGCCTATGTAAGGAATTTAGTAAAATTCAGAATAAACAAAAGAAAAAAAAAAGATTCTGCATTACTTTTGTATTTAGGTGTTGATAAGCCATTGATAAATCTTAAAGGGAGGATAGTCTTAAAGTAACTGTAATGTATATGACATTATTATATTCTACACCTTTTTAAGGTAATATGAGTAGACATTAAAAACAAACAAACAAAAAGCTTAATGGACATTTTGTTTCTTCAAAGACATTGCAAGGAAAAAAATAATGCAAAAAAGTGGGATTTTTTTGTCCCTGATTGTGTCAAACCCTATGGCAGCAGATCACTTACCTAATTCTACCGCCTGGTAGACTTTTTCTGGGTCATGGACCAGATCACAGAGCGCCATCAATGCCCGCTGCTGAGTCAGCAGCTCAGGGGACTGCAACTCCTCATTCAGTTTAGGAAGGCCCCTCCTCCCAAACGCAATGGGAGCTTTTGTGGGATCGATATTAGGGGGGAGGTTGGCCGAGATACGAGCATGTGCCATCCCAAATTCTCCTGGGAAGGATTCTTCCTATTCCTAAAAATACTCCAAAATGACTGTACCTGGTCACTGGACAGTTAATGTACCAAAAAGACAACTACTGACTTTAACCAGTGCTCTGTGTCCCAGATGAGCTCTTTTAGCACACGCTCATTGTTAGAAAGCTGTGAAAGAAGAGGCTGGAATGGCTTGTGGTCATCAGCATTAATGTCTGCTCACCAGCTGAGTTGTCTTTTCTGGTTTATTTCTCCACTGAACACCAGGGAAAAAAAGAAAAAAAGGCAAAAAAAAAAAAAAAAAGAGAGCTTAAAATTGCAAGGGAGGGAATGTTTTTCAAAGAGTTAAAGGAAACACAAACAAAATGCCATATTTCAAAAAAGCATTTTTTGAGAAAGAAGTCTAGTTTAAATGCGCCCTCAGAATCCACTGAGGTTTGAAAGAATCGGTGATGCTGACCTCCCACCTCTCTCAGTGAAGAAAACGGCTCAGCTGGCAGAAGCATACAATAAAAAGATAAAAAACTTCTCAACAACAACAAAAAACAGCCTCAAAGTTAAAACAACTGCATTTATCTCTTCAGGACAACATAAATAGACTAGATAACCAAATGCGCCCCGTCCCACCAGTCGTCTCGGCCCGTCCCCGCTTCGCGTGCGCTGGTTGCCACAGCATCCGGCTCTTTGCGTACACACCGCTCCGCGAATAGCAACTACGCAGCCTAGAACACTGAGTCTGGTCTTGCGTCAACAGCGTAAGTAACGCGTTTGACGGTGAGTGTTGTGATCGAGTAGCGTCAACGGCGTAGTTGGAGAATTGGAGTCGGGGCCGCTGCTAGCGCAGGGCTCGTAGGGCGGCGCGCGGTTGGGCTGAGGCGCGGACGGTCAGGGAGGGGGCGTGTGGGGAAATGGGGGCCCGGGCGCTGCGGGGTTGCAGTGTAGGGGCTGTTTTACCTCCCTTCACTGCTCTCTCCTCACCTTCTGTTTTTAAAGTAATTTCACTTGAACAAAAGTGAAAAAAAATCTAATTGAACAAAATGGTGCTCGAGTTAATGGCAGAGATACAGCAGGTGGGGTGCCTTGAGGCTTGAAGGAAGCTGAGTAGCTGTGGACTAGGTTTTCTTTCCTAGTTTTCTCTGCAAGGTTGCTATAAGCAGCTAGGTTGTGCAGCAGGGGTTTCCATTATCATTAAGAAGTTTCACGTAACTGCATTCAAGACTTAGTCATCTTTTTCAGCATGATTCTACTAAAACACAGTGTTTCGAGGATGGTACCTGGCGAACGTATCATTGCAGTGTTGCTGCCACAATTTAAGGGCGCTCTGGATTGTCAGATGTCATCTGGCATCAGGAAAAAAAAAAAACAACTCTGAACAGCTTGTGCTATAAAAGATTCTCTCTGCAAAGAGAGAAGTCTTTGTGATGTTTTTCATTATATTTGAGTAACAATTACAATAATCAAAGTTCTTAAACTGGAATTACAAAGGCAAAGTCACTCAGGTCAGCCAGATTAAAATAAAACACAGGGATATAGTTTGGTTTGTTGATCTTCAAAATCCATAAAAGAAAAATTACTAGTTTAAAAGGTATTTTCCGGAAAGGATTAATTTTCCTGCAACATTTTAAAACATTATTTAAATTACAAGTTACTTTCCTGAATTAGATTAGACTTCCAGTAACTATATATTTGTAAAGTGTCACCCAATTTCAATAGGAAGAATGTGAACTTTTCCCGACATAGAAAGAGCAGGACATGATCAGAGACTTCTCTCGTCCTTCATTGTTAACGAGTTGTTTTGTCTTGTCCTTCACCATAGGTTGGAATACTGATTTTTTTCATTAGTGGTTGTGACGTTAACATATTTTATGTACAGCTTCTGAATGCCTTCCTCAAATCCTTTGTCCGTCCACAGAATCTGCTGGTGATACTGTTCCTGCAACATTGATGCAAGGAGGGTTGTGATGCCATGGAGACACTATATTCCTGGTTCTCCCTGGTGACTGAATCCCCTTCAGCTCTGTAAGGAGAGAAAATCTGGATCTCAGTACTCATCATTCTCAGTATTTTTATCAGCTTTGTATTTCTTATATAATTTATCTTTTTCCTCTAATGCTGTGGCTAATTTGTTGTTTTGCTAAATTAAAATATATTTATGTGTGTGAGAGATTTAGGTTAAATGCACTAAATGTAAGTGAAGATGGCCTCTCATTTTTAAAATATTTCTGTTTGGTTGCCTTGGTCCCTCCTGTGCTTTGCATTCACTGAAGTTTATTTATTTATTTATTTTTATTGTAGTTTAGTTTGTGAAATAGCTCTAGGAGACAAGCAGTGAGTCAGCCTATGTACACGTGACATTCTTCCATGCTTAGGATATGTTGAACCAGAAGTAGGAGAGTATGGAGAAAGCAAGTTAGTTTATTAAAGAGTTACTAACTAGCAGGTTTTTTGTTTTTGTCTTCAGAACTGTTATTTTCAGACATGAACATTGCCATCAAATCATTCAAACTTGCCAAAAGGGCAGGAGCACACCATAAAATAGGTCTAGATCGCCCTAGTTTTATAGGGTCATAAGTAGCATGATAAATAGAACTCTGCATATGGTGATAAATAAACACTTTAGTATTTACTTTTGTAAATAACACACCAGCTGCAAATCTGGATTCTTTGAGGGGAAGTGGGTGTTTCAGTATGGTTGCAATCACATGAGGTGATTGAAAAGTAATTCTTCACAAAAGAGAATGAAACCTTAATTCTAAGTAGTGGACTACCAATTTTGTCAAGCATAATACTTTGTGTAGGGTTGTAAAACACAACCGTAGTTTTTTTTGTTATATACTTACTTGTTGGTTAAAATTACTTCTCCACATCAATTTGCCCTTTAACATTCTGCAGCAATGGGGGAAGCTTGTCTCCTGGGTGTTAAGAGATCTAAGACCATTCCAGTATTATCAAAATACTACTCTTAGAATGCGAGAGCTTTCTTTTGTTCTGAAATCTGGAAATTTAAATCCTAGGGAAATAAATAGCAAAATCTTTTAGCATCCTAAATTATGGTCTAGCATACTAAATGTTGTCTAAACTAATGAGCTGATTAACAATACTCAGGCAATACAAAAGAGCTGTGTGCTTTCTTATGCCTTGTCTTTAGTGTTTGGTACATTAGAAAACAGGATTACTAATGACTAGAAAGACATTTATATAATTCAGAATGTCTCATTGGTGGCATGCACATCCTGATTCTAAAGCTGAGATGAAATCAAGTTGAAATTCTGAAAAAATCCCTCGGGAGTTTCTTTATAATTGCTGCTGTACTTAATATTAGCTATGTAATACTTGCCCACTCCTTTAGTTCCTTGTCTGCTGTGTTAATCCTGATCATTGTATCCATATATACAACTGTCTCTGAGGAAAATAGAACTATTTTCTTACACAGGATTAGGGGACCATTTGGTTTATTAAGGAGTAGTTTTTGATCAAAGGAATCTGTGTTGCCCCTAAAACCAGATTGTTCTTTTAAAACTAGGGCCCTCTGCATAGTTAAATTACTCAAACTCCGCCTTTCCTCCTTGCTCTGTGGAAGGGGAGGAAGGGAACTGTTGCAGGCCTGTTGCTATGGGCACGCAGCAGCTGAGCTGTTCGTGTGGCTGGGATCCTGCTGCATCAGCTGCTGCACGGTGAGTCCTTCCTTACACTTTGCTACATGATGAGTGTTCTTATTAGAAATGTTCTTTTTTGTGCCAGGAAGAAATCAGTGCCCTATCAAGGGTGCCCTCCCCCAACAACCCACGAGGTTTCATTGCATAACCAAATTGATATGTCTCAAGTGGGATATCTAAATGCATTTGTGATTTTCATGTGAACAATATTCTTTTCCCATGTCAGGCTATCTACTGATTTCATTCTTCTGAGCTGATCGTGGATGAAAGTTTGATGTTGTGCCACAAAATGTGGCAGCTTCATCTTTCCTCCTTTCTTCTTCTGACCGAATGAAATCTGGTATCCTCTAACATTTATTAATGTGCTTAATGCAGAGGCACTTCAAACAATGTTGTGTGAGATTTTTAAATTAAACACTGTAAAGTCCTTTGAGGGCTAAACTGCAAGCACTTACCTTGAAGTAAGTGAACAATTCTCTGCCCTCCTGTGGAATTAGAGTTGGTGCCTTCCAGTTTCAGAAAGCCACTGTTTGCTACCACAGCTATGTGCACTGGAGCGGTCCCTTTTACGTAAAAAATGGGTTTCTTTAGAGCAAATAAAGTCAAAGAACTACCAGTTGTACTGAAAAGAAAAACGATGATGACTCTGTAAGAACTGTTAATTGTTTTTTTTTTAATCATGTTTTCCCTGTATTGAGTCAATTCTTGAATGCCAAATTTCTCTCTACATATTGCCTGTCTCATAGAAATTAATTGAACTGGAGGATGAAGTCTAACCTAATGCATTTGGTTCCCCCAGTGAGTAGGGACAGAATAATCTCCCAGTTTCCTAAGGTAAGCATTCTTTATCTCTCTGATCACAGTATGTAGTACCTGCCACATTGAGCTATCTTTCCCTTGTAATAATAGTATTTTAATTTAATGTACAGTTGTATTCTGCTAAAATTACAAATTAAGAATTTCTTTCAAAGATAAATATAACCTCATGTTTCCACTCAATGCTGATGTATTTAATAATAATCCGCATTTCTTCTTTTAACCTTTACAGAAAATGACTCTTGCCACAGAATCACAAAATGTCAGGGATTGGAAGTGACCTCGAAAGATCATCCAGTCCAATCCCCCTGCCAGAGCAGGAACACCCAGATGAGGTTACACAGGAAGGCGTCCAGGCAGGTTTTGAATGTCTCCAGAGTAGGAGACTACACAACCTCCCTGGGCAGCCTGGGCCAGGCTCTGTCACCCTTACTGAGAAGTTTCTTTTCAAATTTAAGTGGAACCTTTCGTGTTCCACTTTGAACCCATCACCCCTTGTCCTATCATTGGTTGTCACCAAGAAGAGCCTGGCTCCATCCTCCTGACACTCACCCTTTATATATCTGTAAACACTAATGAGGTCACCCCTCAGTCTCCTCTTCTCCAAGCTCCAGCTCCCTCAGCCTTTCCTCACACGGCAGATGCTCCACTCCCTTCAGCATCTTTGTTGCCCTGCGCTGGACTCTCTCCAGCAGTTCCCTGTCCTTCTGGAACTGAGGGGCCCAGAACTGGACACAATATTCCAGATGTGGCCTCACCAGGGCAGAGTAGAGGGGCAGGAGAACCTCTCTGACCTACTAACCACCCCCCTTCTAATCAACCCCAGGATGCCATTGGCCTTCCTGGCCACAAGGGCCCAGTGCTGGCTCATGGTCGTCCTGCTGTCCACCAGGACCCCCAGGTCCCTTTCCCCTACGCTGCTCTCTAATAGGTCATTCCCCAACTTATACTGGAACCTGGGGTGGTTCCTACCCAGATGCAAGACTCTACACTTGCTGTTGTTGTATTTCATTAAATTTTTCCCTGCCTGACTCTCCAGCCTGTCCAGGTCTCTGGATGGCAGCACAGCCTCTGGCATGTCAGCCACTGCTCCCAGCTTCGTGTCATCAGCAAACTTGCTGATAGTACACTCTATTCCCTCTTCCAAATCATTGATTAATATATTGAATAATATAGGCCCCAGTACTGACCCTTGAGGCACCGCACTAGATACAGGCCTCCAACTGGACTCCGCCCCATTGGCCATGACTCTCTGGCTTCTTCCCTTCAGCCAGTTCACAGTCCATCTCACTACCCGGTCATCCAGACCGCACTTTCTCAGTTTAGCTGTGAGGATGCTGTGGGAGACTGTGTCAAATGCCTTACTCAAGTCTAGGCAGATTACGTCCACCACTCTGCCATCATCCATCCATCTTGTTATGTCTTCATAAAAGTCAATGAGGTTGGTCAAGCACGACTTTCCCTTGGTGAAGCCATGTTGACTGCTCCTAATGACCCTCTTTTCCCTGTTATGCTTTGAGATGGCACCAAGGAGAAGCCATTCCATCAGTTTCCCAGGGATGGAGGTGAGGCAGAAGCGGCAATTCAGGCAATTTTCATTTTCTGTTTGCATAGAAACTTTAGTCATACAGTAGATCAAATGTAGCAGGCACTGTAGAAACACAGACAGAAAAGATCATTGATGTCCCCAAAGAGTTTTGTACTCAAAGTATAGTAGAAGAGTTAAGGACAGGGAAGGACAAGGAATTACCATTCTGTTTTTTCATTTGTTCAAAAGATCCTTTTAAGAGGGTTAGCATTTTTTCTGTACTTGATCTCAGCCACATACTTTGCTTTTAATTTTATGATAACTACTACAGTTATTTAAAGCAAATATAAGGTAAAATAAGTTTTCCTCATTTTTAACCAATGCCTATTTAAAACTAGTAACAGAAATAGTGCTTCACACATATAATAGATCTAAAAGACTTTATAGTAGTACTGACTTGCTGGTAGTATGCTCCCATCTATGTTTGTCTTGTGTGTCTCAGATTTCTGGGATAATTTAAGGTACTTGCTATTGTACCAAATGATAAGCAAGTGTGTGTGACTGGAAGTTTAGCTAGTATTCAGATGCTGACACTCAGAAAGGTGGTTTAATGATGGTGCTATCCAAAGGAGTTTTTACAAATGTGACTGTGGTGAAGCCTTACTGCCTTCTAACCCAAGTTGCCTCTTTTCTTATGACAGGGTATCCCTGTGCTATACAAACTCTTTGAATTAATCTTCTTATCTTTTTTATTTCCTTGCTGATCTGACTTCTTGCAAAGTAGACATCACATAGTTTATCCTAGTAGCTGTTCTCTCCTGTTTTCAGTGGTACACACCTGAAGCCTGTCTGCAGTTCAAAGAGCACTTTCATGCACAGGTCAGGACTGCTTGTCAATGGAGCACTGGAACACTTGGGTAAGTTTGTAATAAACCACGTACGAAATGAAGAAAGTATTTTAAGCTTTTTATAGCCTGATTCCTTCATAGGCTTTTCCTTCCTCAGTCCACTATGTTTCAAGGTAGCTAAGCCTGTGCATGTGGCAGTTGTCTGACCTATTTGACAGTAAATTAGTATAAAGAGCCCCTTCTTTCCATAAGTGACAGATACTTTTTCTGCTGGCATAAATAGCATTGAAAAAATTGCAACAAGTAGTTTAGAAACTTTGAACTAAACCCTTAGTTCAAAAGATTGACTGTTTAAAATTAGCGTTGACTTTTGCACATGCAAGTCAGTATGGCAACCAAATTCTAGAGAAGTTACAAGGAATAGGACAGATCTAGCCTTGCTGTATTCTCTGGTGTTCCAAAAGAGCATTTAATAAAGGCTTGGGGGGCGGGGAGGTATAAACATAGAGCAGTTCTAGGTTGCTTGAAACACGTGAGAATCTAGCTTTAGTCTTTTAGAGGTACACATGCTAAGAAATTTTCCTGAATGTTTTGTTAAAACTGGAGCAAAATTCTGCTAAATGTGTAGCATTAAAAAAAAATCCAAATAAAGTGGTTTATGCCCTTGTCATATTCTTTGGTTTTTTTTTTTTTTACATCTTCTTTCTCCCAGAACTGTTACTTGTACAGATTTAATTCCTGAAGAAAGGCAAGAAAGCTCAACTCTCTTAGAAATCATCACTATTCAGTTAAAATAAATAGCTGTATGTTTTAGTGATAAATGCTTCTGTGTTCCAGTGTGAAAGATCTTTCATAAAGTGGAGCTTCTATGAATACTGACAATTAGCTCACTATTCTTTCAAATCTAGAGTTGTTGATTACCATGCGACTTGTCATGGAATCCATCTTTAAATGGAACTTTTTATTCATTTCACTAGGGAGTCTTGCTAAAATATATTTTAGCCAAAATACACCTCCCTAAGAGACACCAGTGAGTTCATTGCCTTTTAGAAGCATAGTCACTATCTTACTTTCACATTAGTTTGTTACAAGTGCGGCCACCCAGTTGGTGTTTACTGGCACACAAATTGCCTTATTTTTTCTGAAATACTAGTCATGCAGGTGGGCAGTCAAGATTTGGACTATTTAGAATAGATAACTTGGAATCAGCATCCCATGGAAGCCTGATAAAACAAGAAATAATATTCAATAGAAGATTAATTCCCTTGTTTAAAAAGCCATTCCTTGATACAAAAGAACCTTTAATCTCTTAAGCCATTTTTGTGGTATGTGCACAGGAGATGTCTATTCAAGTTTAGGTCAACAAATACATCATTCACTTATCCAGCTGTATCTCCTAAAAGGTGCTCTACATTTCAGCTTTGAGAATGTAGGCTTTGTCACCTAAAGCCCATCAATTTTATACTCTGGGAGGACCCAGAGCAAAGAGGATTATTTGCATGAAGCCAACTTCAGATTAATATTATTTCAGATAGCCAGAAAATGTCTTGACTCTAATCATGTGGTTTGGTTTCTTTTCCCCCTCACCCAGAGACAAATTCTGCAGTGAGTTATTTCATTATCAACAATTTCCTGTTTCTGAACTTAGGACTTGATTTGTACCATTAAGGTCAATGAGAAACTTGTGATTAATTTTAATGAAAAGGATACAGATACTCTATGGTCTTATGTGCAAACTGCCAAATGTATGTACTTTTAGTCCAAGCAATTTTAATAGAATAGATGTCCCACTGGATTGTATTTAAGAAAAAAAATATGCAGACTAAGAAATAGACTATTTCTGTTCCAGAGTTTCTGTGGTTTTTTAGTGACCTTTTTCTTTCTTACCATTTAAGACTCTGATCCTGCAGCACTGTAGCATTTAGGTAAATTGGAGTCAGAGGTACATACGATCATCACTTGCAATTTAAAGATATAAATCAGAGTTTTTAGAGAGTGTTAAAATTGCTTCTAAAAACATGTAATGTTTTCAAATATTTATAACAGGCTGAAAATATCCAAAGTGGTTGTGGTAGGAGACCTGTATGTTGGGAAAACCAGCCTTATCAACAGGTACAGTGTCTCTCAGCAGATGTTTTGTTTCTGCTCTTTCTCAAATAAATGTTATAATGTTTCCATTCCTGTCCATTCAGAGCAGTAGTTCATGGTTCTGTTTTGAACCATGGTTTTGTTATTAAATAAAAGACAAAACAGGCTTGATATACAAACACAGAAAGTAATGATCTGGCACTTCTATCAGTATATGTTATATTCTGAACTATTTTTATCCAGACCTTCTCTAAAGGCAAGGTACAAAAGAAAAATCTTTCCATTGTCTGAGTCTTGGTTTCTCCTTATTTGTAGGGTGGTTCACTGAAACATTCTTAAGGCATCCTTGTGTGGGTACCTTTACTCATTTCTACAGCTGCAAGACTGTAGGAGAAGCTCGAGTTTTTTGGTAGCTTATAAAATAAGGCAGATAAAATGCAGAATGCCTTAAAGAATAGTTATTCGATGCTTTACCAGATGTTAAAAACAGCTCTTATGCTTTTTTGTATCTAAGTCCAGTGAACAGATCACTGAATGTCTGTAGCTTATGATCACTGTGACAGATTTCTGTCTATGTTTGTGTTTTATTATTATTATTCCACATTCTTAAGTAGATATGTAAGATTTTTATCTCATTGATTAAACATGTGGGTCATTATTTATGACCCCAAATATATTCCCATGTAACTAAAACTATAAGATACTGTATCTTCCTTGACAGTCCAAAACCATTTTATTCTGATTCTCATCTCAAGAGCTTACTAGATATATGCGCTTTCTATTTTGTTATCCAGTATCTCCCTTTTTTAGTTAGTTTCTTGGTGGTTTTATATATGTTTCTGCAATGTATAGCCACTCCACAGTTAGTTAATTATTTTCTTCATAATTTACTCTAGATAGTGTTAGTTTTGCAGTTGTTTGTGCTGGGTGTTACTAGTATATCAGCATTTTTTTCTAATTGCAGATTTTGTAAAGATAATTTTGATCGAGACTACAAGGCAACCATTGGAGTGGATTTTGAAATTGAACGTTTTGAAATAATTGGAGTACCATACAATCTCCAGATGTAAGTTGAAACAGAGCGCTTAAGTACTGCACAGTGTACAATGTCAGCATAGCTTGAATTGCTGCAGGCTCTGGTGGAATAATGATTTATTTTTTTTAATAATAAAAATGCACAAAAACGATATCTCAAAACCAAGTTCTGTACCTAGACTTGCAGTTTTACTAAAACTCTTACTCTTTTGGATTTCATAAGCTACTAAACATCAGATTGCATTGTCTGCAGAATCTTCAGTGCCTGGGTAGATCATTTCCATATGATGAGCATTAGTGCCCCCTCTTGCTGAGGGATTTCCATACAAGATGAATTGGCAAGTATCTATGACTGGCAGTAGGAGGCTATAAAAAACCCCAAACCTCTGTAGTGCCAGTAGTAGCTGAGAAGACTGCATATCATATTCGTTAATATGAAGCACTTTCTTGATTAGTACTTGGTGGACTGAGCTGTAGGTCTCTAATTTGTAGTGTATGGACAGATACATCTAGCAGTTCCAAGATTCTAATATGGGCTAGTATCTGATTTAGCTAGTATTAGCACAGAATTTTTTCAAAATTAGATTGCTCTAGAGATACATGCAAATGACATAGAAGCGGAAAAATGTTTTAAGAAAAGGATATTACCATGTAGAATATGAATATTTGAATTGTGTCTCCAAAATGACCAGTATTAAAAGAAAAAAAAAAGGCTAAAACCAGAGTTCACATGTCGTCATTAAATAATAGAGCTTTACTGTATTTCTGTCAGTAGTTAATGAAGAGCATGTTCCAGATGGTAGCTCTTCTCTAATATCACATTCTTCTCTAACTTGTACCAGTCTGCTGCTTCATTAGCATGTTTACTCAGATTACATTGGCTTTCATTAACCTGAAATTTCTTTTTGTGCCCCATTGCACAGATGGGACACAGCAGGTCAGGAAAAGTTCAAGTGCATTGCATCTGCTTACTACCGAGGAGCAGAGGGTGAGAACAATATTAATTTGATCCTGGCTGTGACAGGTTATGCTTCATGCAGAAACATATATGCATTTGTGCTCCTTGAAAAGGTACCTGTAGACAAAGTGTGGTGGAATGGATTGTCTGTTATTGGAGAGAAGAAGGGACTAAAAACCTCATTAATTGTTGTGGTGTCACACCTGCAAGCTCTGAATGTTCTGATGATGCAGTGATAAAAATTTGCACTTGTGTCTAGGGGCTTTGGGTAAGATTATTGCTGAAGTTAGAAGTGGATGCTTCTAGCATTCCCTTTGGTTAGAGACAATATGTACAGGAATTTAAGTGGTCCCAAAATAAAAGGAGTAATAGCACTATGGACAGGTAAGGACTAGATAAGGTTGAAGACTGAGTCTTACTGCGTGCTACAGAAGGAAGAGGAATGAGCAAATGGGTAGTCTCCCATCTCCTCTGTGTGCAATCTGCTCTTGCACTTAACATGTAAATGTCCTCTCCGTATAACAAGATGAGTTGGAGAGCCTCCTGATACACTTTCTAACTTAATTACTTTTTTTTTTTTTTCCTGTTCATGTCTGTTACTGCAGTTATAATAACTGTGTTTGATCTGGCTGATATCCGAACTTTGGATCACACCAAGTAAGTTTCTGTATTTTGGCTTAGCCTTTGGAGCTTTTACAGCAGGTTTAATGGCCTTGTGTTGCCTTTAGTTGCTGAGAACATGCTGGATTGTGAGTGTATTTTCTATTGAGCTAAGAAGTTAAGAATGCCAGTCACTTGGTTGAATTACATAGGATGAGATTTTTCTGAAGAAAATGCAGAGCATAAATCTGAGCTACTTACCCTTGATTTACCTTATCATCAGTGGAGAGAAAAAGGCACTTGAGTAAGAGCTTGATCCTTCCGAAACTAGGCGCGCAGGAAGAGATGAAGTGCACCCCAAAAGCATCCTTTATTTTTTTTTTCTCCCTTTGCTGTAAACAGAATAACAGGCTGGCATCTGATGTAAATGGTGAAATTGATGAGATACAACTCATGCATAATGTCTCAAGAGCCTCACATTTTTAGGTGCACTGCTAGCCTGAATTATTTTCTTTCTCTGGTTTCTGTAATGATTCTGTTGGGAGACGGACTGTCAAAAATAAGAGAGAAAATTAAAAACTCAGAGTATATGTAGAGATAATAGAGCTTTACTGTATTTCTGTCAGTAGTTACTGAAGAACATGTTCCAGATGGTAGCACTTCTCTGATATCACATTCTTCTCTAACTTGTACTAAACTTACTGTTTCAGATACTTGTAATGGTTTGATTACAACAGCACACTAATTGTTATGAATAAACTCATTTTGCTTTTAGTGCTGGCTGCAAAACGCTACATGGTTCTATGGTCCACATGGTTGTCGCCAGCTTAGAGCATATGTATTTCTAACATACTGTTGTGACTGTAATGCAGGTACATGTTTCTTTACAACCTGTACTCTCTCTTATTTTAATGTCTGTTAGACTATTTCCTTAGAGTACAGCTGTGATACTTAGCTCATTTACATAGGACTTTGTAAAATAATATATATATTAGTGTCTCTGTTTGACTAAAAATAATTGAAGCCCGTGAACCTTTCCCCCCACCCCTTCCCTCCTTGACTTGTGTTGGACGACTCAAGAGGAACTTGATTGCTAGAGTAACAAAAACATAAAAGCTTCTGAGACAAGAATCATGCAGCCTTCATAGGGAGCTGTTTTATAATGCTAAATAGATTATTTTGCTCTTCTTTATCCCATTTATATCTCATCTGCTATGTTCTTCGTATTTTTTCCTCTGCTTCTGTTATTCCTTATCTCAATCAAAACTTCGTCCACTCCCTTGTACTGATAAATACCCTCTCTGAATTTGCACTCTACGGAAGGCATGTACTGCAAGGAGCTCAGTAACAGTTCCTGGTCTCCTTCTGTCTAGAAGAAAAGTCTTTTGATACTCTCACATAAGTTCATCCTCTCACTTTTCTTGTGACCCTATTATCTGTCACTTTCTCCCATATTCCTCAGTCTCTCTGACTGATTCTGTCATTTCTCTTTTGTATTTCAGACAGTGGCTAGAAGATGCATTGAGGGAGAACGAGCCAGATTCCAGCTTCATCTTTCTGGTTGGAACAAAAAAAGATTTGGTGGTAAGTAAATTGAATGCAGATGAGGAAATCAGATTTCCACTAGTTCCTCAAGTGATTTTCCTTACAAGTTGTACACAATGTTGTTGAGATAAAGACCTCGAGGGAAAAACCGAAACAGAAAGAAAGAACATCACAGGTAAATAGAACAGCACACTTGGTCTCAACTTATGAAGACACTTTCTGAAGAAATGGGTAGTTAGTGAAATATACCTAGTTCCATTCCTTGCACAACATTTTCCAAGCACACACCAACAATTGCAAAGGCAGAGAAAAGTTGGATGCACAAAATAACAGAGTACCTAATGATTTTAATGATGGTTTTGTTGTTTGGTTGTGTGTGTGTGTGTGTGTGTGTGTGTGTGTGTGTTTGGTTGGTTTTGTTTTGTGTTTTTGTTTGTTTTTTGAGACAGCACATTCATTATTCAGAAACAGGGAAGAATTCTTCCTTAATTGAATGTGACATCATTTTCAGAAGAACAGGATATAATGCACTCACCCTATACCATTCAGAGTCTTCTGTCTTTCTCTAGCTATCAATACTTAATTCTTAAAGACTTAAAAAGAAACTTGCTGTTTAGTTAATTTTTTTTGAATTATTATTCCTCCTCTCCAGCTGCTACAGTGTCACTTAAGCTGTTTGTTTCTTATGCTTCACAGAAAATAAGTCACAAAAAGCTGCACGTCTGTCAGGTTTTTTTGGTACTTCGTGTTGCTTATGCTGTAAAAACTAAATGTGCCAGACCTCTGAGGACACAGATCTGAAGTCTTGTCTAAGCTAAAATTCCTTATTGTAAGTTAGTTTTGGGTTTTAGAATGATAGCACTTTCAACTGAAGGGAAGACAAGAGTGAAGCAAAGGATTGTGGGATTTAGGTATGACTTCAGGATGAAGTCACTCGACTTCTCTTCCTGATGTCACATCATTCTTTCCAAATCTTTAGAATTCTTCTCAATTGTGCAGGGGTTCCCCATTCTAAGACAATGCACAGAAAACTGTACAAACCAGCAAGACTGGTAGCATTTATCACAAATGGGCTAAAGATTGAAAGCAAATAGCAACATACTGATACGGTTGATCACAGAAAACAAATGAGAGGGGGAAAAAGACCTGAAAACTTAAGTGCAAGAGTGCAAAATCCATTTAAGGGGCAAGAAATTTTTGTCTTGAGAACAGACAGAAAGAGTAAACATAAAAAGGGGGGAAGGCCATTGTCTTACACTATAGTGAAAACAGATGATGTAGAAAAAAGGATCCAAGACAGTGACAAGAGAAGATTAAACACAAAGAACCATTGCGATTAGTCAGTCCTGCAACAATTTTGCTGAGGATGATGGGCTGACAAGAACTTGAAGACCAGTAACTGGGCTGTTTTTAGAGCTAACATACCACACTATATAGTTACATACAATGGTCACGCTTGTTAACTGTTGTTTTGTTTCAATGCTGTGGGAGGTGAATGTAGACTTCTATTTTAAAAGCAGTCCTAAGTACTTGAGTGTTCTTGCAATCATGTCTAATTGTACAAGTTCTAAGGCAAGGCCAGAAAGGCCACTGTGAAAACTGGAAGCATCACAGTATAGGTGCCAGCAGTACCTTTCTGTTGTTACCAGCCCAGATATGCTTCACATGTTAAAGTTATCCCATGTTGTTTACTCAGTCAGATGCTGTGTGTGAAAGGACCGAGCTGGATGCCATCCGCTTTGCCAATGAGATGCAGGCAGAATACTGGTCGGTTTCAGCCAAAACAGGTAAGTTACTGCAAACGATGTAAAACCAGCATAACCACAAAGGCTTACCTTACAGTTGAAGGAAGTTAGAAGTTCCTTACCCCCCCATTTCTATGCAGATTTTTTTGTTCTTGCACTTTGTTGCTATTGTAAACTTCAGGTTTATTAGTGGTTGATTAATTTGTACTGTCATGTTTACAGAAAAGAGTACTTGAGCCGCTGTGCAATGTCTGAGCATGTTTAATTCATACATAGTTACGTAATTACTTTTGTACACTGCTACTCAACATTAGCAGTGAAAAGAAGATTATACCACAAGCTAAATTGTCTCTGTTGCTAAATAAAAATAAAGGTACGGTACGGGGTACAGTATTCCAGAGTAAGAAAATGAGGAATTTTCTCTTCAGTGATCAGAATGGAGGACAGATTGCTGTAGAGGCCTGTTCTGTTCCAGTATTGAGCAGTGGTCTGTTCACAGACGTGCTTGCTATTCTTGATCATGTGTTGATGTGCAGTTGTAAAAACACATTCTTTCTGTCCTGTTTCCTAGGTGAAAATGTCAAACAGTTCTTTTCGCGAGTTGCTGCCTTGGCCTTTGAACAGTCCATGATAAAAGAGCTGGAGAATTCTGCTGGTCACATGGCCCAAATTGGAACAGGAAACCTCATCAGTATGTTAAGTTTTGCTTTTTGTGTGTATTTTTCTTGTTTACAGTCTAAAGGATTGGGGAGGTTTTTCAAGCATTAAAGCCCTTTTCAAACACCTGCCAGCGTAGTCATAGAATCATAGAACAGTTCGGGTTGGAAGGGACCTTCAAAACTCATCCAGTCCAACTCCCGTGCAATGAGCAGGGACATCTTCAACCAGTTCAGGTTGCTCAAAGCCCTGTCCAGCCTGGCCTGGGATGTCTGCAGGAATGGGGCATCCACAGCCTCTCTGGGCATCCTGGGCCAGTGTTTCTCATAATAAAAAATTTCTTACTCGTGTCTGGCCTGAATCTCCCCTCCTTTAGTTTAAAACCATCACCCCTTGTCCTATCGCAACAGGCCCTGCTAAAAAGTCTGTCCCCATCCTTCTTTAAGGTTTCTTTTAAGCACAGAAAGGCCGCAATAAGGTCTCCCTGGAGCCTTCTCTTCTCTAGGCTGAACAACCCAGCTCTCTCAGCATTTCCTCTAATGATCCAGCCCTCGGATAATTTCTGTGGCTCCTCTGGCCCCTCTCCAACAGGTCCATGTCTGTCCTGTGCTGAGGGCTCCAGAGCTGGATGCAGCACTGCAGGTCATGTCAGTGTCTACTTGACTTCCAGTATATAGGTGTGACTGGGCCTGCATTCAGCTTTTGTTATCCTTAGTCTTGGATGTTATAATTTCTTGTGAATTGATTTTATAACTTTTTTGCTTCTACAGAACTGGAAAAGAACAGAATGGAAATCCCAGAAGGCCACACTCAAATCAGCCTGGGTTGCTGCTAACTGTCAACCGTTTCTGCAAGCACCATGCTTCTCTGTAGTCCCGCACAGAGCACCTGCAACAACGAAAGCTCTCAAACTAGAAATAGAAAGTTTTACTTTTGGAAATGAGGGAAGAAAAACTTATCAAAATTTTCTTTCTGAGAGTTCTCTTGCTGCTGCAGGCATATTTGTGCAGGATGGTACAATAGTTACACAAACCTATCTCTGTGTAGTGGAAACACGACATCCTTATATTAATGCAGGAAGACATTACCAGTGCCATGTGCTCACCTGTCTGCCAGAAACACTTGTAGTCAAAAGTTATGTAACTTCAGTGTGATGTTCTTTGATAATTCTCTAGAGGTGTCAGTGTAGTCAAATTCTCATGGGAGCGGAAAACAAATGACCGTTCAGAATAAAGGGTGCTATATATATGTTTTTGCCCTTTAAGATCATAGTATAAAATAACTCTGACTTGCTTTTATGCATTCCAGATATTTAAAAACTGTTCCAAGGGAAAGATTTTTGAATAACAGGTATGCAAGTATGCTAATGCAGACTGCATAGTTTTCACTGTGCTTTCTCCATCCAGGAAAAATCTGTATTATTTTTCATTTTCCACTTGAGAATCAGAGCCCAGTATTTAAATATCTCCAAGCCTAGGTGAAGTCCAGGTAGGAACTTGTTTGTTTTATCCCAACTGTCTAATCTTTTGAAAAATGTTACCAGATAAGAATGCTATTCTTTTTGACTCTCTTGACTAGGAAAGCATGGCCACATAGTTGTATGGCATAGAAAAAACAGATTTAATGCATTCCATCTTTCAAAGAGGATGCAGAATCCTTCTCTGGGTTGATCTTCATGAATATTGTCTACATTGCAGTTCTACTTTGTTGCTAAGAGTAATGACACTTTCATTTTATTCAAAATGGGTGGTTTTGTTTGTAGTAAAGTAACATGATTCTGGAACCATACACAGTCTCAGTCAGGAATTTGTTCATCCCTGTGTGTGGCAGGAACTCTGAGCTGGTAAGGTTAGTTTCAATGTGGCTGCTAAACTCTTAGTCACTCTACCTGCTTTTACTGGACAAGATGATTTGATCGCTAAATGCTGGGAGCAATTTGCTCTACTACTTAATAGAAACAGTAGTAGTAGAGAAATAGTTTTGCCATTTTGTGAAAAGACTTGCAAGTGTGTGTAGATTTAGATATAATCAGAAAAGTAAGAAAAATTATGAGTTGAGATAAAGACAGTTTAAGTAAAGCAAAAGCTTCACAGACAAGCAGAGCTAAACAAGGAATTAATTCACTACTTCACATCGGCGGGCAGGTGTTTTGCCATCTCCAGGAAAGCAGGACTCCATCACGCATGATGGTGACTTGGGAACAGAAAATCTATAACTCTGGATGTCCCTTCCTTCCTCTTTCTTCCCCCAAAATATATACTGAGCATGATATGGGAGATCCCTTTGGCCAGTTGGGGTCAGCTCTCCCAGCTGTGCCCGCTCCCAGCCTCTTGTGCAGTTGGCATGATGTGAGAAGCTAAAAAGTCCTTGACTGCTTAGGAACAACTAAAATATTAGTGTATTTACAACATCATTCTCTTCCTAAATCCAAAACACAGCACTGTCCCAGCTACTAGGAATAAAATCTACTCCACCCTGGCCAAAAATAGGACAACATCCTTTTTATTACTTTTAGTTTCTTATGGTGTAAGTTAGAACAGCTTCATAGAATATGAAGAATACAGATTTAGGAACTCTGTGTCCTTTTTTTTTATCAGACAATCTTCACTGTGGCAAGTGTACCAATTATGTTGGCAAAGATGCAAATGTAGCATTTGGTGGAGAAAATGAATATGTGTGGGTATGTAAGAAGTTATTTATCCGAACGTGTAATATTTTGACCTTATGATGTTCTATGTATTTGTTCATCTCCCAAATCTGTTTTACAAGGATGACGAATATACCCTCCACTTTTACCATGTGCTGCACCAAGTGGGCTGCATAGTCATGGTCTTCACGTTTACTGAGTTTGAGTAGAAAACATGGTTCACTGTACTGCAGCAGGTCATGTTGTCTAGGCCAGGTGCTGGGTTTCAGTGCAGCCCTGTTGTTCGTGTTTACAGTTGCAAAATGACTCAGTAACAAATCTAAGAAAGGATCAGGATTCCAGGTTTGGTCTTTTCCCTGAAAAAATATATCTCCTAAGTGGTTTTTGTTGTTGTTGTTGTTGCTGAGCTCAATTATTGTACAAAATCACAGGGATACAACCTCTTCAGCAATACAGTCATGTTGCTTGGAAATCAACTGGGACAGTTTTTTCTAGTGATTCAGTACATTGCTTGATATCATTACTAGTTTGTATCTTCTGGAGCTCCAAAAACTTCATGTACAAATGCAATACTCTGTCAATCATTAACTATCACTTGTCAAGAGTCTGACTCCATTTATTTTACAATGAATGCTTTGAGAATGGGGTTTTTTGGTTGGTTCATTGTTTTTGGGGGTGTTTTTTAGCCCCATTGAGACTTCTTCTGCAAAGAACTCAGTATTAACAACTGATCATCTAAAATGAATCTTGGATCATGTTGCAAATAATGAATTGCCTAGGAAAGCACAAAGAAAACTAACTTTGGTGGAAAAATAAACATAAATTTGCAAGTTCTTAAATGTTTCTCTCTGGTCTATGTTTTACCTATGCATGTTAATCCATTCTATCTACAACTTAATTGGCTTTGAAGAAGCCTTAATATTGTGGAAAACAGTGTTGGAACAACTGTATTAACTCCAAACATAAATAGGCTAAACCATGATTTTTATACCAGTTAAAGGCCTCACAGCAATCATGGCAACAGTTGCAGTGCCAGCTTCCTTGTGGAATTTGGAGATGAGAAACTGGAGAAGTGAAATTAAGAGGGAATCCAAAGCAAAGTTAAAGAGCAATTGTAAAAATCAATTTTCCAGAAGAAGTACTAATATTATGCTGTTTCTTGTCTTATTAAGTAGAAGGTAATGTGTAAATGAGTTCCTGTTTAAACAAATATGCATATCTCTTTGGGCAAAACAGCTGGTGATGTAGCAAAAACTCTTTAAGAAATAGTCACTTGACAGGCAAAGTTTATTTCTTACTATAAAAGCCTTTTAATTTTTGGTGTTGTTTCAGCCTTTTGAGTGATTATTTGACACTTAGGATATTATTATTTCTGGTCTTACAGGTCATGTGATTCAGATATTTCTGAATCCTGTTGGTTCCCAGCTCAGGCTCATCTTACTGTGGTACAACTGGAATCTATTTTTCATGAATAAATCTGTCCCCCTCTGTGTCTTTTCAGGTTTTCATCAATAGTTAGGGGTTATTGTAGGGAGTACAATATAATGCACCGGTGAGTGCTATAAACTCTCTGTATCGCTCCATCTGAGCGTGTGAGTTAAAATGAAGTATTTGGCAAGTGGAAGGTGTAGCAGAATCTGCATTTGGTAGTGGAGATAGTTGACCAGTTTCTTGCATTTTTGGCCAGAAGCTTGTTCTCACAGCAAGACATTGCCACTCTCTGAATGCTAAGAAGGGGAGTTCCCATTCTTCTGGGTTCATACAATGATTTAGAGTGGATGGGACTTCTGGAGACTTACTGGCCTTGTTAAACTCTACCACAGAGTGCAGCTTTGTGCTACAACAGTATGGTTTCTTAGTTTCAGCCACAGGTTAATGAGAAATCGTGTTTTATTTGTATTTTAAAAGACACTGCTTATGTGCTACTGTGTTGTGTGATTTGGGGTTTTTTTTCCTCTTTTTTTTTTTTTTGGTCTTTTGGTGTGGTGGTATTTTTGTTGTTGTTCTGTGGGTTTTGTTTCGTTTTGGTTCTGTTTTGTTTTTACAAAACCTCTGATTGTCTTGTGTGGACTCATGCTGAATAAAGTGTTCCCAAGTGACAGCGCCCAAGTTTTTGAGCCTAAACCACATGGCTTCACTTCCCACAAGAGGGAGCTCCATGGTCACTGTAGCATTCGTTCTGGTTCAACCGAGACGGGCTTTGCAACCTCTTGTGGGCCAGCAGAGGTATGTGCTGGACTGTCTGTCTGTAGTTTAGCCCCCTCATCGCAGGATTCTCAGTCTCAAATAATAGATATGTGTCTGCCACCATAGCCTTAATGAAAATTTTTATCCTATTAAAATAATATTCTGATGAATGCATAAAATATCAGCAAAAAAATCAGAGGTCCCTTCAATTTCCACTGAAATTTTTGCTGTTGTGGTACCTCAATAGATAAAGAATGTGCAGTTGTTTAATAGTACTATTCACTAGAAGTTAAATGTGCTCACAGAAATCCCTTGTCTGGCTCATTAGAATTCCTGCTCCTTCCAGAAAGGGCACAAATGACAGAAAAGTGACTCTGAATAGAAAAAAAAAAAAAAAAACCACACAAAAAAACAACACAAAACCTCTAGATATAAAAAATCAGAACCGTGAGACTTCAGTAAAGGTAATGTATGAATTCAGAATATATCCCTATGTTGCAATATGCATGTTATAGTAATAACCATGCCAGTACAGTCTTAAACTTCATATTACTAGAGCCACACAGCATGTCAGAATTCTGTCATTCAAACTGGCACCAAGACAAACAAATAGCAAAAGTATCAATGGTGAGAAGCCAATTTATTTTATTTCTTGAAAGATTTATAGAGGTATTTACTAAACGTATGTATTTTATTATGACTTAGATTATAATCTGTTTTCCATATAGGTCATCCAATGCCTGTTATGTTTTAAAAGCTGAGGAAACAAGTGCAGGAAAAGAGGTTAAAGCCAGGAAACAAAAAGCGAGAGAGATGAACTATGCAAAGCTGAATGCATGATTAGCCACTTGTGATATGCCTGAAAATACCCCAAACCATTTTGTTTGGCATATGAAAAAGCATGAAGAGAAGAACTGTTTAATGGATTATGAAATATTGCCTATTCCAAAGGTAAGAGAGCCACTCCTGTGGACTTGTGATTTTCATTCTTACAGGATTTTATTAATTATTGTTGGGGCTATATTCCACCCTCTTTTCTAGTGACACATACCAGAAAAGATGTACCTCACTGCAGACATGAAAGATGCACATTTATGGGGCATGTGAGATGTACATATCTCACTTTTTTCTATCATCCAAACAGGCAAGATGGTATTTCAGGTGTATTTGTTAGCACTTTTTCAGAGGTTGAATTAGTATATGGAAAGGATACAGGGTTTAAGCAAGATCATGTACTGTGATTTCAGAAGGAGCAATACCCAGCAGCCAGACTTTTGTTTGAATCATTTGTCACCCTTCACCCAGAGCTGAGGTGTGGGGCTCTGAGTTATTGTGGCTAGGATAATATACAGGACAAAAAGTGAGACTGATGCCTGAACAAAGCAACCTTTATGGTTAACATCCGAGTGATTTTGCGGTACCAGTTGCCCATCTCAGGTATCCAGCTTGTTATTTATTGGCAAGGCAGGAAGGATGGAGTGAATGACAAGCCCACTGCTAAACAGCACTTGCATTAGTGAGGGAAAACGTGACCTTTGAAGGTGAACTGTATCAGTGCCTGGGGGGAGAGTGTTGCTGTGAACACAAGACAGCGTAGAGAGACGTGCTGGTGTTTATACATAATATATGAGGGCATAGATGTATGGACAAGAGTGAATACCTCCCTGTGCACACAGATGTGTGTGTGATATGTTCTTTGCCCAGGTTTAGGTATAGTCATGTCTGTTTATGGTGATGTCCAGGCCTGTGGGTGCCAGCGCGAGCAGATGCGAACGTACACGAGTTCGCAAATCTCTGCCTTTGTCTCACCGGCAGCCGCCTCCGAGGGCGCAGGGCCAGGCCCCCCGAGCCCAGCGGCTCCGGCGGGCACGGCCTCCCGCCGCCGGCCCGGGCTGCCCCTTTAAGAGGCCCCAGCGCCGTGTCAATCGCCGCGCCTGGTTTTTTCCCTCTCCTCCCCTTCCGCAGCGCTGCGATTCGGGCGCCGCCGCCAGAGCCGGGCCGCGATGGGTAGGCGCGGGCAGGCGCTGCCGCCGCGCCGAGGGGGCTCCGGCGGGGCCGCGGGGCGCTCGGGCAGCCGGGGGTAGCGACGGGACTGGCCGCGGGACGCGCCGCCGCCTCGCTGCTCTGTGCGGAGGCTCTGGAGAGCGTGTGCGCCCGGACGACAGCACAATAGCCGGGAGGAGGAGACAGGGAGAGGGGCAGGGGGAGAGGAGAGAGAGAGAGAAAGAGAAAGCACAACACTGGGTCTGGCGAGCGGAGGACTCCTGAGCGTGGCTGCACTGAGGACCCTGCCCGGGACTGCACCGACAGGAGGTGGGTGGGGGCAATATTTACCTTCTCTCCCCCGCCCCGAGCCTGCTCCTTTGTCCACCCACTTTGAAGTGCTCTGAGATCGCCGGGGTGGGAGCACTGTTGTTCGCTAGCAAAATATCAGTCATGCTGGGGAGACAGTAGCGAGTGTACGGGGGGCTGGGGCCGGCAAAAGCTGAAGGAGACGGGGAGGAGAGACTGTTCCGAGGATTGCTGTTTGCCTCTTAGTTTCCCTGCATGGACCGTGAAAGGGACGCGTTGAGTTGACCCTGCCGGAGCTGTTTCTGATTCTACATGTGAGATCCGGTTGGTTTGTTCTCTCCACCTATCTCTCTCCAGCCTCCTTCCCGTATTCTCCACTTACTCCTGTATGCAAAATGGTGGACCCTGTGGGGTTTGTGGAGGCTTGGAAAGCACAGTTTGCGGACTCTGAGCCTCCTAAGATGGAGCTGAAATCTGTGGGAGACATTGAACAGGAGCTGGAGATGTGCAAAGCATCTATCCGGAGACTGGAGATGGAGGTCAACAAGGAAAGGTTCCGCATGATTTACTTGCAGACTCTTCTGGCAAAGGAGAAAAAAAGCTATGATAGACAGAGATGGGGTTTTAAACGTGTTTCTCAATTGCCTGAAGGGGGTGCAGAGCAGCAGAACCAGGACCTGCATCATCACCAGTCTGCTGACCAAGATGAATATGAAAAAAGCAAGTCACACCATGGGGAGGAAAAGTTCAAACCCAGGATACCCTCTCTGCGGAAGCTGTCTACCCAGAGTGATGGGTCAGACCTGTCGCCTTTGGACAGCCCCCATCATGGAGAAGGAGAACAGGACAGGTGTAAGTACTATGGTGACGAGAAACTGAAGAGAGTCGTAGAAGATATGGAGAGTCGCTGTGATACAGATGGATCTCCTTCGAAACACAGATCATCTTCTACTCGCAGGCTAGTGGGATCTGCTGAGAAGGAGGGATCATTTGAACCGATTTCTAAGGAGAGAGGCAACAGCACCAGTGTGGCAGCCCTAAGGTCCAATTTTGAGAGGATTAAAAAGGTTAATTCACATTCTTCTGGAGATAACAAGGATGTTGTTGAAAAGCCCTTTTATGTGAACATGGAGTATCATCATGAGAAGGGTCTAGTAAAGGTCAACGATAAAGAAGTTTCAGATAAAATTAGCTCCCTTGGTAGCCAAGCCATGCAAATGGAACGCAAAAAGTCTTTGCACTCCCTCCCTTCTAACATGGTACCCAGCCTCAGCGAGTTCCAGAGGCCTGCTTACAGAGGAAGGTCCTCAGAGAGCAGCTTTGGCTACGATGGAGAATATGAGGATGCTGAACTGAACCCCAGGTTTCTCAAAGATAACTTGATTAATGCCAACGGCAGCAACCGCTCACCTTGGCAGCCCATGGACTTTCAGCCCTATCAAAGTATCTATGTTGGTGGAATGATGGAAGGAGAAGGGAAAGGACCTATCCTCCGAAATCAGGGCACAACTGAGCAGGAAAAACATCTCACGTGGCCTAGGAGATCTTATTCCCCCAGGAGTTTTGAAGATATTGGAGGAGGATATACTCCTGATTGCAGCTCTAATGAGAACCTTACCTCCAGTGAGGAAGACTTCTCTTCAGGGCAGTCCAGCCATGTCTCCCCCAGCCCCACCACTTACCGCATGTATCGGGATAAAAGCCGTTCTCCGTCCCAGAACTCTCAGCAGTCCTTTGACAGCAGCAGTCCACCCACCCCCCAGTCTCAAAAACGGCACAGGCAGCAGCAGGTCATTGTGTCTGAGGCTACTATTGTGGGTGTACGAAAAACAGGACAGATCTGGCCAAGTGATGGAGATTTGCCTTCTGGGAGATGTCACCAGGACAGCTGCTTCCATGGGGATACAGGTGTGTACTAGCTTTTTGTTTAGTCTTTTAAATATATTGAGCGGGAAACAACATCATGGAAATGAATGGGAGAGGTTTTCTAGGTGACCCTGGGTGAATTGCTCTAAGGGGGCAACTGTTTAATATGAGATGTCTGTGTTTATTTTGTAGTTTTCCTGGTTTAGGAAGGTCCTGCAGAAGTATATATCAGACTGCATTTTAGGAACACAGATTTGATTCCCAGAACCCCCAGAAGGGTTGATCCAGGATTCTCTTGAGAGGATCAACAGAGTCCTGTGTTAATCAGTTCTTAAAGTTTCAGTGTGAACACTGAGGTAAAAGGGGGCCAGAACTGTTCAGTAATCACCACTAGATTGTTCCCTCCCTCATATTCTTGTGCTGAGGAGTAGTTAAACTCTGCTGGTAGTAAGCCAACATGCTACAACCTGAGCGTTTTGCTGGAGCTTTACCAATAATGATGCTCCTCCTACAATCTTGTTTTTTCCTGTCTGTATTAATTGGAGTGCTAGTTTCTCGTTCTGTCTCGTGTCATCCTTCAATTAGAACTGATTGGAGGTGATGATTGTACAACCCTGTTCTTGAAGCTTTCTGCTGTCAATAAGTGAAGGAAGAACTTGGAATATCAGGAAGCCCAGAGAGAGAACTGTTAATTTAATTTCAGCGGAATCAAAATTTTTGTTTGGGGAGAATGGGCAACGTTTGAACCCGTTCTTGTGTAACTCACTCAGGCATTCAGGTGTGTCTGGAATGGCAGTGGATTTATAGTTGGTGGAAGAGGCAAACGGTGAACTATGTCGATTCAAAAGAATGTACTGAATGTATGTGGACATCTGAATCTATTTGGCAAGGCGTATATGTAAATAGTATCTTGTGCTAACACTAGTAGTCTTCTATGCAGTAAATGAAAAACAATCAAATCCAGGAATGAAAAACAAGCAGTATGATTGTTTTGCTAGACTTCGGTCTTTCTAGATCTGTGAATTATCTTGTGGATTTTCTTTGCCTCTTTGAATCTATCATTTTTAATAAAGCTTTGATGTGTTCTTTGTCAATGTGACTGAATTGCTGAAGTAGCAGGTGAATTGCAAGGCCTATCAGAGGTGTCACCTTCTCAGGGTGTATGAGTTCAGTGTATTTGTTCTCAGAAGAGTAACTTTGCTGAAAGGAGATGCCTGCTTTTCCTTGCCCTGCTGATTATTTTTTTTGCCAGCAATACTTTGGGGAGCAACAATAGAGGGAGAACTCTTCCCTGCCCCCCCGCCATCCTGACATCCCATTGTTGTACTATTGGAAGGCTGTATGGTTGTAGTGGATGTTCACTGTACATGAAACCACAGCGCCCTGTCCTTGCAGGGACTTCTTCCTGATCAGATTGTATATACAGACTTGTTTTCTATCTGGGACTGCTGCATTCTTGTTCGGTTTTATGCATATGTTTGTGTCTTAAGGGTAGTACTTGCAATGCAGGGGAGAGGCTGGATCTTGCCTGGTTTAAACTGAGCTGCAGCCATCTGTCTCTGCTCTTGTTTACTGATGCTCTTTAGATGACTGGGAAGCCTCCTGGCACTTGCAATTTTTGCAGAAGAAAACAAAGGGGCAAAAATAACAAAGGTTGATAAAGCTTGAGGATAAATTCAGCTTTCAGAAAGGCAATAGATAATTTTTATTTCAAATAATGTAGCCAGGATACAGTGATTAAAAAAAAAAAGGCTGGTGAAAAGTTGGAACAGTTACAATCCCTGATTGCACTGAAAAGCTTTGTGTCTTGTTCTTAAGGATGGCCACACAATTGCAGTCAGGGACAGAATGTAACTGATCCACCTTCTGCTTTCCTCAGCATAGGGGGTAATATGGCAAGCTTAGCAGGAACCTTCACCAGATGGCTAATCATTACTGTCTTGCACATTAGCTGGTGGCAACTTTTTACTTAACCAAAAAGGCTTATGCCTTCAGGAGGATTGTGTTTCTGATTAACTCCTACTGAGCATAATTTTATATAAATTTTCTTTCTTTCCTGATTAGGAAGAATTTTCATCTGAAACCAGTTGGCAGAACCTCTTTTTCATAAAACAAACAAAAGGCATGAGAGATCACTCTGTGATTAGCTGGCTGGCTACCATTCCCAACTATCATGCTCTGATGTGGACTGTACCACCATGTGTTACGAAAGCAGTTCACAGATCCAGCCAGCTTTTCCTGCACCTGTGGTTCAGTCACTGGTTCTGCCAGGCTTCCCTGAAGTTTTGTTGTAACAGAGAGCGCAAGTTTGAATCACAGCAGGTTCTGGCCAGCCTTAATGTTAATTAGCATCAAGCGGGATTTGTTCAATAGTGTTTGGCTTCTTTGTGCGTTCAGATTTTTGTATGCTTGCTGGCTTTGCTTTTCATGATTCTGGCCATAACAATGCTGATTGTGGTGTGGACAGGTGCAGTGTGAACTTTCTGCCATCCCAGTGCATCTTGAGCTTGGCCAGCGGACACATGCTGGTTTGTCCAAATTCTTTCTCGAGTTCTCAGGCAAGTGATAATTTTCTACTTTTCTATTCCAAAAAAAGGACTAGAAGGAGGTCACCTCACTCAAGTGAATGGGCTCCAAGCCAAAATTTCAATCTGGGTTCTTGGAGATGGGTTATCAAAACCCTTAAATCAGACCAAGGTAGTAGGCTTCCTTTTTTTTTCCAAGGAGCAAAATGAGAGCTTCAGGGCTGAGATTTGGTAATAATTTTACTTTCTATTAAATGTACTTAATGGACCCTGAGCAAAGATATTTATGTTAGGATGAATTATGCATCACTGATTTCCTGTAGTGGGAATAGAAAGAAATTATAGCCTCTACTAAGTGTGGGAATGCTGAATGTCCCTTTCTGAAAAGCATGGGGCATTCTCTATGTTTTTAGTGAGTTTGAGGTAGACAGAGGAAAGCGTGCTGGAATTTACTTATGCTTGTAAACTGCAAGACTCAAAATTCCTGCTATCTCAGCTGAGCAGGATGCCATTTTAAAGCACATACTTATAGCTGTGGATTCTTCATTTTTTTTATGCCTTAAATGCCTGACCAGATAGGCAAGCATCTGAATTACCTGCTTTTAAAGGTAATTCTTCATACTACTTAATTTTAAAGCCCCAAGAAAAAATGAAATATGTTGTCGTGGAAGTACATTGTTCTGTACCAGTTTCTGAAAGGGTCTGTTCCTGCATTACTCGCATGTTCTGAGATCTTGGACAAGTTTCTTAATTCTGCACTTTTTCCACCCACTATTGTATTCTGTGGATTTTACAAGATGTAGTCAGAAAAGTGCTTTGCAATGTTTCAGCAGTACAAAACGACTCATGAGGGAACATGCCAGTGCCGTTGCTGCTGTTCAGAAAAACAACTTTCCTTTGAGCAACTGAGGTGGATTTCAGTCCACTGTGTAGTGATTCTTCCTTCTGAGGATCTGAAATGTAGGAACTTTCATAATATGCAGCTCACTTGTTAATGTTAAGGGCTGCTGGCCAGAGGTCTCACTGTCAGTCTATGTCTTACTTTGGGTCAGGAATGAGGTTTGCATTTTCTCTGACACTTGTTTAGTTCATTTTGCAAATACTTTTAAAACATGTTTTAATCCTTTGCTGTGATGATCAGTGGATTTCCTAGGAGCACTGATGACAAGATGATGTTTAAATACCCCCCCCTTGCTTTCCAGAGATTTAGTGGCTTTTGAGATTATCAAACTGCTTGTGCTACCACTCCCCTCTTCTTAGTCTGGGGGATTGAAGAGCTTCCTCTTTTTCTCTGCTGGATTTCTCTTTTCCTCTAGCTCAGTTTAGTGGAATCTATGGAGCTTCTGCTTTATGTCCCTAATGACTATAGTGGACTCTGCAGCCCTGTTTGTTTGTTTGTTTGGCTTTTTACTTTCTTCCACAAACAGTTGCTATCCTTTACCTCAGGCCTACCGTTAGTAGTGGCATGCAGATACATTTTATTTTTGCTTTTCTTAGGTTCACCATAGATCATGGAGTTTCTCCCACCCCAACATTCAGGTGGTTCTGCAATCACAAAGCACCTGCCTTTGAAATGAGAGTGTAAACCAACCCAGATAGTAGTTGCCTGATACTGGGAAGCTGTAGAGTGCTGATGTCACCTGATACTTTTGTGTGAAGCTCATTTTTGTGGTCCATGACAGAGATATTGAAGTGGGACTGGCTTTCCCGTGGAGTAAGTAGAGAGAGAGCTATGACTTCTGCGAGTAATAGGTTAGGTAGAAAGCTGCTGTCATCCCTGCATAATTACCAACGATTTAAAAGTGGTCTGTCTGGCAGTAGGGATGAGCCTGCTTTGTGCAGCTGCCATCACTGCGTGAGGGCCTTTGAGGCAGGCAGTGACCTGTGGCTGGGCAGGTGAAGTATAATAGCAGTGCACACTTAGAGTTTGGGAGTGGTGTAGGAACTCACGTCTAGGGCCAAGCTGCAACAGAGCCATGTGAATATCCATGCAGCATCTGTATTTGGATGACCACAGACTAGAATGCTGTTCTGTATGCCAAAACAATTGCACCTAGGTGATTTCAGCATGGTGATTTCACAGAGCCAGGGGCTAGAGCCCCAAAGCATTGCCGTGAATGCCACACAAGATGCTAATGCCTTTCATTTCAGCAGGAAATGTGTAGGCAAGTGGAACCACAATATTAAGTCTGTGGCTCAGTGAACTGTTTCTATGGTCCTTGCTGGCTCTGTTCAAAGTACTGAAAAAGCACTGGTTTATGGCCAAAGCAGTTGAACAGACATGTGTGTGAACTGTGCATCCATTCTGCCTCACAGTTGTCAGTCTCTGTCTGAATGCTTTTAGAGGTAAAACACAGAGAGGTGGTTGTTTTGTACAAAATTCTGGTCTTGCCCTGAGAAGTGGCAGGGAGAGTTAGGAGCATCATGGGCTCACCGCCTGCTCCAGTGCACTACCTCCTCTCAGATGGAGGCTTCTTTCTAGGTGGCTGAAGGGAAAAGAAGAGAAAGGAGGAGTAGAAGAACCTGATGTCTTGGAACTTTTTGGCACTGGATTCCTTTTCTGGATTAAAACTCTTTTCAGCTGTTTTTCCCTTTCAGAACCAAAGGTGAGCAAGGGAGCAAAGAGTTCAGGTTGGGGATGAGCATGGTAGAGCTGTTTAGGGTTTGGAACTAATGAAGGAACTGGGCTGGTGCAGTTGAAGCTAATTGCTGTGTGGAGAAATAAGCAAACATGGGGAGAAGATGGGTCTGTCTTTTGATGGTACAAGCACTGACCATGGCTTATGAAGTGATTCACTTGTGCATGTAGGTGATGGACTTTAAAGCAGCAAAATACATTGAGGAATGAGGTGTTTTGGCCTACTGTTTTCTCATCTCTGGCAAAACAATTGCACAAGTGTGTGGTTTTAACCTTGAAGATTTTCAGTGTTTAGTATAAGTGTACATGACCCTACATACAGACTTCGGGAGGTACAAAACTGGAACATTTTACTTTTGATTCTTGCAGTTATGGTCTCTGAGGCTAACACTGAGACAGAGAAAGCTAGGCATCTACTAATGTGTGGAATTAATTTCTGTACCACCTCTCCTAAGTGCTTCAATTTGTCTAATATCTCTGGTTTGGATATTTGTATAAACTGCTAAGGACTGTGTTCAGTCAGTCCTTCACTGACAGCTTGCTTTTCACTGCTGCCAGAAATTTTCACTGAGGTGTGAGCAAAGGTAGTAAAATGAGTTGGGTGGAATGGAGAGAAGGCAACTTGGGCAGGGGCAGTAAGGTTTAATTAGAAAATTTGCCAGACCTTCAAGTGTGGGTTAGGAAATGCTTATTTGAATACTGGGTAGCACACTATAGCTAATGATACTGACTCTTAAAGGAAGCGTTGGGGGAGAGGAGGGTGATTCGTAATCCACGTTGGACTTTGCAGGCTTATCTGAAAGATGGGCCAGGAAAGGAGCCTGTGAAGGTTTGGGCCTCAGTAACAGCCTAGAAACAGGTCTCTGTCTTTCAGTTCTAGCATGTTTAGCAGTTCTCTCTCTAATGCCCTCCCTTTCTTCCCAACCTCTTAGGAATAAACAGTTATTGTGCAGAGGCGAGGGAGACCTGTATTTCAGCCTCAAGGAATTTTGGAGGTCAGTTCATAAAGGTTAATGGGGTGAGACTTGGCAAGCTGTCTGAGGAGAATTGCTCCATTTCAATTACCATAGGGAAGCATATTGCTGCTCATGAAAATCAGACTGTTGATTGGAGGCACAGCTTATCTGGAGCTTGCTTTCCCCCAGAGAAACCAAGACTAGCAGGTTTTTTTGACTGTCTCCTCTTTGATTTGTTCTGCACAGTCAGATAAGCATAGAAAGAACAATAAGGGCCTGATCCTGTTCTTTCCCTTGTGAAATGTCATTGACTTTAGTAATCTCTTGCTGGCACATGTAGGAAAAGAAATGGTGTTCTGGTACAGGTTGGGTGGCAACTTTGCTGTGTAGAGGGACAGACTGCAAGTGACAACAGAAATGCTGGCTTGGATTAGTTTGGGTGAACTGCATGTGAATGCAGTACTTCCAAAACAACCATTTGAGTGTCTTAAGTTACAAAGCAGGTTTTGGTCAGCTCATTGATAACGCAGTGGATTACTTTCCTGATCATATCTTAAAATTACATGTGATGTGAAAGTAACCATAAACTGTAAGTAAATCTTTGCATGTTGGTCTTTCTTACTGCTGAGGCAATTTTACAAATCCATAACTTTTCTAAACTTGTTTTGATTTGTAATGTGTGTTTTAAACAGTAAAACTGTCCCACGTAGGACCAGCAGGGTGTATTTCTGTCACAAATGTGGCTGTAGTTTGCAAACCTTCCTGTTACTAAAATAACAAAAGCATGTTTCCCTTTTGTCTTCCAGCTGCCAAAATGGTATCTCCCAGACCCTTTCTTAACCAGGTTACGGCTGATGTAGTAATCAGATTATTGCAAATGTAATTGGAATCTCTGTTTCAGGGAAAGCTCTACCCAAATGTGGCAGCTGGGGCTGTTAGTTGCTTATGGCTACATGAATACATAAGGAGTATATGTGTGTGAATCTACAATGATTGCCCCATAGGAAAAGTGAATTAGTAAAGTTCAGTCTGTTGGTTTACACTACTGAACTGTGCCTGTTGGTATTGCAGGCCCTTTGCCTAGTTGTTATCTTCTGTTATTTTGTTATTTGTAATAATTTCACCAGTCCTTGTTGCTTCTGGGTTTTTTGTTGTTTGCTTGTTTCTAATTTATTTTGTGGAGGGGGGAAATTCTTTTCTAGGGAGACTAAATCCACCACAACCTTCCTTCTTTCAAAAATTATATATATATATATGTATGTATATATATATGTATATATATATATATATATATATATATATATAAATCCTCTTCTGCAGAATCTGCATAGGTTAGGCCTCACTCTGAAGTATCCAGAAGCCCCAAATTACCTTCAGGTCTATGACACTAGGATTGCAACAACTGCGGATAACACAGTATTATCTGAAATCTAAGAAGCCAGTAGTTACTTAATAGTGGGCAACTTTTGTGTTTGGACTTGGCAGCTCTTCTCTGGTTGTGACCTGCCCCTGATGTGTGGAGAAGTGCACTATGCAGCCTTGGCTCACTATGTCTGTTTACTACTTAGGGACTTCAGAATATTCTATGCTCAACACTGAAATGCAGCTACTTCTCTGATGGGATGTGTGCCAGCTATTATGTTATCAGAAATTATATACTCCCTTGGCCGCAAAGCTAAGTAACAAGTGCCCATTTTGAACCCACAATATGGGCGAGGCTGGAGCAGGCTCTCGTTGTTAGAGTGGTTTAAAAAACCAAACAACCAAACACAACCAAAACCAACAAAAAACACCACACCCCCCCAAAAAACCCCAATGTACACAAAAAGCAACAAAAATTCCAACAAAACCCTCCGCTACCTAAAGTCACATCTGTGTGTTCTTTTAAAATGGGCCAGCAGCTTCCTAGAATAATCTGTTCTGAAGAAAAATACCTCATTCCCTGGAGCATCAGGCTTCAGACGTGTCTGAGCTGCTCAAAAGTAAATGTGATTGGTTTATTGTCACTAGGGAGGTGTGACATACAAACACAGAGAACTGTATCTGCTGCAGTCTACAATTACACAGCACAGTATGATTTTTTGCTCAGGAAGACAGTAATGGCCTGTCAGCCTGGCTGGGCTCAGGGCTTCCCAAAAGAGATTAGATTATGGTGCTTAGTATGAGCCAAGGCACAGAAAAGCATGTTTCTGTGGCTGTTAGCATCCAGCTGTGTCAGTTCACAGCAATCTTCATTTTTGCTTCCTGCTCACCTAGTTCTGTTCCTGATTTTATATATATATATATATATATATATATATAATTTTTTAAAAAATACTGGTCAGCACTGACATTACCACATGAAGTTTAAGAAAATAATATGCTGATAAAGTGAGTTGGAAGAATTCTGTGTGTTCCCCCTGTTGTTGTCCTTCATGTCTTCTGCAGTTTGTCCCCTTTGTTTGAATTCTTCTAGGTGGAATGTTTGAGTGTGGGAGTTCCCTTCCCTGTGTCTTGTATATGTCTTGCTTTACATTCTCCTGAGGTGGTCACTGGACCTTTCGGTCTGATAGGGATGAAGTCACTGTCATCACTCTAACAAAACATAGTAATGCCTCAATCTGGCAATGTTCTATCATTGTCTTTGAGGAAATAATGGTATTTGGATGAATGACTTTGCCAGTTGTACTGATTACTTACTTGAATTTGTAGATTAGCCAACAGATAACATCCTGTTGTAAACTACTATTATTACGGTTTTCCTATCCAAGCCTGATTGTGGTGGATACCAAGCCCAGTGCTTAGCTGTGATTCAAGTTGCTTTGTATAGGTGGTGTGCAGCCTGCACATCAGGGACTGCAGTGAAGAGCAGCACATCTAACAGTCTGTTCCTCATTTTACTTTGCTTGTTTTCCTTTAATGAAAAGCTGATGAGTGAAATCTGAGTTGCAGAGAGGAAAAAAATCTGGCAAGCTGCAGCCTTGGGACATGCACCACTTCTCTAGCCTAATATGGATCATCCATAGCTCATGGTATGGGGTAGAGGGGTTTGAGGAAGAGAATGCTTTAGCAAAGTCCAGAGTATTGTCTCAAAGGTGCTCTTGGTTTCCTAACTTGGTTGAACAAGAACCTCTCTGCTCACATAAGCATGCACCTCAGAGGCCTTCAAGAGCTGCTTTCTAACTATGACAGAAAACTAGTAGACTTAAGCAATATGTTGCGGATAACAATCACCTGAATAGTTGTTCAGGTAAACCTTTTGTTCAGCCTTTTCCCCACTAGTTATTTCTGAAGAAACTTACCCATAGGAATGAAAGGTGCTGAGAATGATGTAACCACTTTGGGTGCTCCATGGTGTGCTGTCATCCTCAATCCTGGGAGACCCGTGATTGTAATGAGACCAAAAGGCAGATGTTGCTGACAGAACTGCATGATGGGCGTGTATGTGATCAGATGGCAGGGGCTGGTGTGGGAGAAAGGGGATTCTCTGTTTAGTTGTCAGGTATCTTTGGAAGAGCCAGTGTGTGCTCCCCTCAACAGGGAGCCTGGGAAACACTTGCTGTATTTCACTTAGGCAACAGTTCAGTTTTTTTTTCCAGCACAAGGGCCTTTGGCAGACCTGACTGATGGTCCACATGTTCTTTTCTGATGATAAGGGACCAAGAAAATTCCCTGATTTTCCTTTGGTATTTCAGGTGGAATATTGAGCTATAGACATGGCAACCTTTGTGAATTATCTGTACGGAATGGCAGTAATGAGAGGCTGATTGCAATTTGAGATTGTTTACATGGTCTGGTGCTCTTGTCATTCAGGCGAGGGCTGGGTTCTGCTTCTGGTGAGTGCAGGAGCTCTCATATTTTATGAATTTAGATTGGGGCATATTGAAGAAAATTATTTTCTGCATTCTGTTCTGAAGTTTCTCTTACTTTTTGGAGAACTGTGTTAGCTGTCCATGTGCATCTGCCATGTCTCCTGGATGGGTGCTATGGAAACGCTAATGCAGTTTGGTAAGCATTTTTACTTTATTTAATAGTTCTTTTAGTGCTACTCTGCCGTCTTAAGAGGTGAAAAGGCAAGAGGAAGTGATAAAATAGTGTTTACATCAAAACATCAGATAGGATTCTTTCAGTTTGGCCAGTCTTCTGAGATAGGACACTGTCAAAATGAATTTTGGTTGTGTACATTTTTTTTTTAGTATGTGTGGAGAGAAAAATATGTTTATTGTGGTTTTTGAGTATCTGAAGGAACAGAAGAAGATGCCTTCCTGTTGTCTGCAACAAGCTGAAGTTCTGTTAGACCATGGGGTGATCTTGGCTGTTTGCATGTGACCGACCTGCCATGTTTGTGTTCAGCAAACATGCCCGAGCCCTGACCTTGACTACCCCAAATTTATTCAGGCTTGAGCACTGACCTATACATAATTTGTTGTGGTCTCACCGTCTGGTCAAACTAAAATACATACTAATGTGATATAAGCACTGCTTTGGTTTGTGCTCGATATGTAAACATAATAAAATTCATACCACAGATAAAGGGTTCTGCATCTTTCCACAGTTAGTGCTTCTCCTCCATTTCAGTACTTGTATGAGATCTCAGTATCTCTACTTAAAGCAAGGAAGGAGGCTTGATTATCCATTATGTAAATGCGTTCTGAATATATGTGTGCACAAGAAAAATCTTAAGAGTTTTTGAACTGAAATATTTTATTCCATATGTAGGTGTTTCAGGCTGGTTTCAACCTATGTGCAAATATGCACTGTTCCAAGATATAAGCACCTTTATAAAGTTCCACCAGCTGTTTTTCTCATCAATGGGCATTTGCCATGTAGGACTGAGGCACATTGCAAATAGGCTTGTTTCATAGTATTTAATAGTTGGTTGTTTTGTGGTCTTCGAGCTGAATTTTGGTGAGCCCTAGTGTCCTGGAATCCAATTTGATGCATTTCTCCTGGACCACACTCCTAGCTGGCAAATGGATTAACTTCCTCTATATGTACCTGTTTAGAAATGAGTTTATAACTATATATAACTTCTAAAGAAAAATACTATAAAAAAAAGAAAAAACAAAACATGACCAAAAAACCTCAGCTCTGTTGCTGGAGGCTTGCCCTTTCACTGATTTCTACAGGTCATATACTTTCTTCCACCCCTTCTTTCTTGCATCTTAATTCTGTGTTCTTATTAACTTGTTCAGTTTCCCCTCTGAATAATTAAGTGCAAAATCTGGATTGCATTTGTTTACCTATGGCTGGCACCGGTTCTGCTTATGTGTTGATCTCTTCTTTTTTTCAGTTTTCCACTTTTTTGTTAATTTGTTTAAAATCTGAAGCAAAGGCTGCCTCGTCTTACAACATGTATTTGTATATGTCTTCCAGTATTTTCATATTATGCCCCTTGAGGCTAAGTCTTGATTTAAATTGTCTTTGGTGATAATGCTTCATGCTGTGGCATGCTGCCCTGTCGGTTGTGCCAAGAACTGTTCATTTGTAGGCTCATGCTGACAACTGGATCAGGGAATTTCTTTGTAGGCTTTTTTTTTTTAATTGCTTTCCTCCAAACCAAAACCAAAAATCACAAAACTCCCCAATCCAAAACACAACCCCCCTCTAACCGTGGATGCCATCCATCCTCCCCACAAATGCTTGTGTTGGAGCAGCAACTGATTAGTTGGTGTTGGAGGGGAAAGAGTATAATGCCATGGTAGACAATGTATGCTTAAACCCCCAGTCTCCTGGGACTCTGAGGTTGTTAATTCAGATAACAATGGGAACATTAATGCTGAGAAGTCATGTTTAACTTCAGCAGTTTCGCTTCTGATCAGCCAGCTGCTCTGGGATTTCACGAGGAGGTTTGGGGTATCCTCTTCCCTAGTCAGATGCTTTGTTTTTGCTGCTAGAGTGAGAGGGGAGAAAAGGCAGCCTGAGGGCTTGCTAATGTTTGAAATAGTGTCTGTTTTGTAGACTAAATATAAGAAAAGATATATTTACAGTTAGTATTGTTTGTGAGCCAGACCAGATAAGATCCATGTGACTGATTCGCCTTTCAGTTGCCTATGTAAGTACTTCATGTTTTTAATTAATACATCAGCAAATACATTGACTCTTTATGGCCAGGAGAAAATGGAGAAGATGATGCAATTATTCCTTTTCACTAAGACTAAAAAAATTCTCTAGCTTTTGCTAAAAGATTGTTTAGGTCATAAATCATCTGCATGGATGTCAGGTCAGCACAGTTTTTAGAAAAGAGTGGATCATCTTAAGTAACTTGCATTTGGTTTATAAGAGTCTATATGGGAGTGTTCATGGGCTAAGATTTTGTAATATTTGTTATGATGTAATTACTATTACGAGACATCTGCAGTATTCACATACTACGCAGTTGTAAGATGTAATATTTTCCCTTGAGTGTTTTTTGGGGAAGGGGAGTTTCAGAGGTTATTGCTAGGCCTTCTACACTTGTTTGCTTTGAAATATAAAATATCATTGTCCTGGCCTAATAGTGCAATTAAGACTTGTTCTAGACTAAGCTTTTTAGACAAATCATACATTTTTACAGTTTCTCTTCTAAATTTTATTTAGGATGTTTACTTGACTCCCAGATAAGACTTCTATTTTTACCTATGAGTGCTGCCTTTGCACAGATGTGTGAGCTCTTCCGACTTAGCTCTGAATTCCTGCCTGTATAGCAGCCAGGTGCTGGAATTGTGGCTTCCAGCTCCTTTTGCTCTTTCTGTTCCTGCTCAGTCCACAAACATGGAACAAAATGCCCCACCCTGCTGACTCATTGTGCCCGAGCACTCCCTATATTCCTGAAATAGGATTAATATCTGAGGCAGTTTGAACGACTCAACAGAGATGGGTCTGGTTCTCTTCTGCCAAACTTCTTTTTAAAAGAGCTGGTTTCTTCTCTTAGGCCCACGAGTCTTGTCTCTGTGCTCTACCAGGCCTCAGCCCCAAGGTGATTTCCTTATCTTGTGTTCATTTAAAGGGCTTTTGCAACAAACAAAACTGATGTAGAAATCAACTAGTATGTAGAATAATCCTTTTAACAGGTTCATTCTGATACTCTGTTGGGTATTTAAGTGGATTTAACTGCATCGTTTAATATGTCCTTGAAGATGGTTCAAAATGAAACCTGCTGCTGTCAAATTCTGTCGTATCTCTGTACACATACCAAGTGTGCCTGGGAGATGTCAGGCAGTGCCGTAGGCAGCAGGGAGGGGCTGCTATTTATAGGGGAAACCTAGGAGTAGCAAAGCACTTATGCTGTTTACCATCATGCTGTCTACAGCTTGGTCTCTCAGATAATACTCAGAAGTCTAGTTGCTCTGCAAGGATTCGGAAGAAGCTGTTTCCCTGTTACAAGGGCAAACTCATGTTCTTGGGCTTGTTGTTCTTCTGCTTGTTCTTCTCCACTTTAAACAGTTTGCAGTTGTCTAGGGGCTCACCCCAGGGGCAGCTGTGCTACTGTATGTATCCCTTTAGGTTGTTTTGCTTTGGGATCAAAGGACTGTGTGAAGGCAAATGCCAATTACTAATTCTTGGCTTTAAAAATACACAAAGTGACACATTTTTTCCCTTTGATTGAAGTAAACAGCAGTCTGCTTCTTCTCGTCAGCATTCTGTGCAGCCCTGTTGTAATGTCTCAAGTTTTGTATTCCTGCAAACGAGTGTATCCTGCAAAAGGCCATATTTAGCAGTGAAATAGTCAGCAAAATGCCTGGAAAAGAATGTTACAACCTTGAGCACAGCCCTTTGGAATGTAGCAGGTTCCTGATAAGGCAAAAATTGGGTGGGTGAATGTTTTTCAGAGAAGTAGGCCTGTAGAAAGGAATAGTGTTTAAGTTGTTGGGAGTCCTGTCTTTAAAAAATCTTGGGGTTTGTTTTAAGTATAGTGAAATATAGTTTTAATTATATTTAAGTCTGTGTGGAACTTGGGAGTAGAGTCAATTATTTACTTTTAAAAGGATAACTTGTCATTCTCACATTACAAGGTACTGTTTTGAAGTTTCCTTAAAAAAATGTGTATAAGGATCCTATATCTGTCTCAGGAGGCAGGAGAAGAAAACTTAGTCTAAGATTTTCTGCACAAAAGAGGAAGGAAACACGCTATTAAAACTGGATTTTTCTTTCCAAATCTCTTGCACTGTTTTAATGGTATGGGCTGATCTACTCCTGGGATCTGCAGGTGTTTTAGTAACGTGGATAAGTTAAACCAATAATAGCCTGTTCATCCAGGGAAACTGAGGCTCTGAGAATCCCAAATAAAGTGTCCAAGATCATCTACAGATAATAGCTCTGGGGTCTTAACCCTAAAATTTTGTTCTCAGTTCTAGACCTTAACCTCTAAGACAGTCTCTACTACATACGACTCCTCTGTGAAGTGAGGTGGTGACACTGATGCTAAATAAGGTTTATCCTGGCTCATCTCTGTCTGTGGTGGTTAGACAGGTATGGTTTAACCTTTGTTTTCGCCAGTTCTGATAGAGCCTAAAGGGAAAAGTTAGTTAAATCCATATAACCATCTTGTCTTTCCATTATTACTGCCTTTTTGTTGGCTTATTCCACAGTTACTTGAATGATAAAGAACAATAATGGTGACCACAGCTTCTTTTATGTAACCAACCAAACAGCTATTTTTTAATTACTAATGCATGTAAGTGGAGTGAAACTATAGTGTCTCATTACCTGACTCCTTACTAGGAAGCTCTTCTGTCTTGTCTTTCTCTCCAAATGTTTCTATGACATTTAGCACACTAGAATCCAGGATTTTGACTTTTGTTCACTTACTACAGTGCAAGCGAAAGTCTTTTACCCAGAACCGTTGTTAATTGAATGATACTTTGTAATACAGAAATTATGTGGCAGGAGAACATTTCAAGGAAGTCCAGTCTATTCTCCCGTTCAGTTTGCTTAAGAAATCAACCCAGGCTCTAGCTGGCAACAACAGACGAGACAGGAATTAAAAAAAAACGAAATGAAATCCAGTTTCCTGGATTGACTTCTAGACTAACTGGCTTTTCTTATTTACACTTCTCCAAAGCCAGATCTGAATGTTGGGATTTTAGGGAGGGGTGGGTTGATGTTTGGTTTGGATTTTTTTCTTTACTGGTGTGTTTGGTTTTTAACTGCTTGGAAAAGGCACATTTACAGTAAAGGTCATTTGTGTTTCAGATTGACTTACTAATCAGTAAGTTCCTACCAGAACAGTACTCCCCCTAAATTTTAAAGCCCTCCAGGTAGGTCTCATTAACATTGTGTTGTAAGATCAGTAAGAGAGGCTGGTGTAGTTACTGAGCAAAGGAATGCAACTGTATTGTGACTGTGGTGTACTAGCAAAGCCTGGAAACTGCCAGTATCTTCCTTGCAGCAGCTTTGCCCAGGTGTTCACTGTGTGGTTGTCTGTTTATACTCCTTGTACCTGTTTTTGTTCGTTTTTCTAATATTATTGTTTCCAAAGCTCCTTTACTGAGACCTGTGCTTGTGCAAAGTTCTCTTAAGGAAAACCTTAAAGCCTTAAGTTGCTAATGCTCTGAATCAGCAGTTACCTAAACCAGTCTTTGTGGCGAGTCTGTTTACACTAGTATCAAGGAATACAGTTGTAGGAAAAAGAGTTACCCAGCCCTCAGGGAATGTAGCATCTGAGTGGAACAGCACCTACGTAGCTCTCTTGACGTTCTTGTGGGTAACCTTGTGGTGTTAAGCCCTCCTGTGTATGCACCAGCCATTCCCCATCACAGGCTTTTAATCATCAGAGTACACTCTGCACAGGCATCGGTGTGATAGACTCCCACAGTGCCACAGTTTGTTAGAGAGGACCAGACTCCTATTTTGAGCTACTGTTGGTAGGATTCCTGCCCTTCCTAATGCAGTGGAAGGGAGCACTTGCATTGGGAAATTGCTTTTATCTTCAGAGTTATTCTCCCTTTTGTCCAGCTGCATAATCTGAGCTGTCAGATATTGAGCCTTGTCTATCTCCTGATCCTTTGCTATGATGTTAGTTGCTTTTTTCTTGACCACTGAGATATGTTCATTTTTGCAGTCCCATAAAGTTAAGATTACTTCTGCCCTGTGCCTGGGACCAGAAATGCATCTTCCTCAGCAGCAGCTGCGATCATGTCAGATGCTGACTGCTGACTTCCCTCTTTGGTGACAGATTATTTTTTTAATTATTTTTTTGGGTGCTGGTGTTTTTCTCCCTTCTCAGTGCCTTTACCATTCCAGTCTCCTGATCTCCTGTCTGTACATGCCATCCCTAGTTCAGTTTCACATGTGATTATTTTCCTCTTTGGTGCTGATCTCTCTATCCTGAGCATAATTAAGCCCTAATTGCTTTCTGATACCTGGGTAAGAATCCTTTCTGCATATGATTTGCTGCTGCAAGAACCAACACTTGCTTGTTAAGCTAGCTTAGCTACATAATTGAACTATACCCTCAGCTGTCTTCAAAAACCAAATGCATTTTATTTCTGAGTCTTTGTGTCCCTGTCTCAGCGTTTTGCTTTTTAGTCTTTCCTCCATCGTCTAGCCATCATCTGCTGCTTGTACAATACATTGTCACCCTTGAGGCAGCCCTGAATGTGACTGGGAGGTAGGAGGGTGGGAAGGTTGCAACTGGAGCAGCAGCCTTGGGGAAGCTGTGCATCATGTGAATAGGAGCCTGTGCACTGTTGGTGGGGGCTAATGGACTTGGCCGGGGATGCTTCTAGCTCCACTTACGCTAAAATGGTTATTGTTTCTCATTCATAGATAGTACATGTGCTTGAGAGTCTCAGGTGACTGATGGGAGTCAGGCTATAGTGAAGAAGAATGTATGAAAGGAGAGCAAATAGCTTGAGATACCTGAAAAGGTGTTAAACCAGTAAAACTGTCCTTTATCTACTCAAAGCCAGTTGTTTTGTTAACCTTTGATATCCCATGTATGTATTGTCCCCAGGTGTCACTGTACTTCTATAAGTTGCAGAAGAGTTGCAGTTATGCTGCATCCAAGTTACTCAGTAAGTACAACCTTCATCAGGAAGGTCTGTGAGGCTGCTGCCAGGGAATGTACAAGCAAAGGCTTAAGGAAAGGGCAGTAGTTCCTGTGGATTGCACGCTTCTAAATTGTTGTCAGGACTCTTTTTTTTTTTTTTCCCCCCCTCTTTTTTTGACTTCTTTTTTCTGAAAATTGGGCACCCTGTACTGAGGTGGTGGGGAAACAATGTCTGCAAATCAACAGCATAACTAGAAAGAGTATCTGGATTATATTGCTCTGCTTTCATCTCTAAAAACTGGTGTGGCACCATTTTGAGCTACAAGATACAGGCAGGGGTTTTCCAGAACAAGTTGTTTGTGATCCAAATGGACCAGCCAGGGGGAGGGTACATAGCTGTCACAAACCAGGATGAATAAGTTGCCTTCCTGATCCATCCTGCAATGTCTGAGCTGTCAAAGCTGTCAGAGTCTGGGTATATGCTGGAGGATAAGCCATATTTGCATAACATCTTGGAGGGTGTGCGAGAGAGAGGTGAGGTTGAGGGGAGTGAAGAGGTGACATTTAATCCCTTGCTTGCTGAACCGTAAGGGTTTGCTTTGTGTTGGTCGGCTCCCATGTGCTTCCCTCCTACTTTAATGGCTGTGATGAATGACAAATGGAGGCAGAGCAGTGAAAACAGGAAACATAATCCCTCAAAAATAACTGGTGGGAAAGGGAGGAAAGAAACTGTAAATAAAGGAACCCCTGCTTTCATGGGGCAGCCCCACAGAGCAGCCAGTGGCTTGTCAAGGAGAAGGAGCTGCTATTCTCTGAGGTTACCAAGGGGTTGTTGTGAACTCTGGGCAGGGAGAGGAAGGCCTAAATTAGGGGAGCTGTCGTCTGTCCCGTGTTGGTTTTGTTGTTTGTTTTGTCTTTGTTTCTTATTTAAAAGAAGGTTTAGAACTTGCCTTGACTACAGTGTGAGTTTTGGATGGGATGTTATCTATATTCACACAGTTTACAGTCTGCAGAGGCCCTCAGTTTTCTCTGTGAGAAGTGGGCATTGCTTCTGTATTGTCATTCAGTCCTTTGAGAGCAGAAAGGGTGGAGGGGAGGTGACTGCATTAGCTGTATCTGCATAGGGAGAGAGCCATTTAGAGCAGTAGGGGCTGCTCAGCAGGAGCTGTTTTGCCTCACACTACTTTTCTCACTTTGCTGCCTCTGGGCCCTGCTCATTGATTGCTACTACATAAAAGGGGATGAGAGATTCACAGTTTTGTCGCACATCAGCAGAGTTACTGTTTGCAGGAGAGTGGACAGAAAGAGTTATAAGACACAACGAAAGCCTCTCTGCCTGTTGAGCATTTTAGGAGGCATCACGTTGCTGGGTGGTAAGCTTGAAGGCCCAAGGTTACCATAATACTAGATGAGTATAAGTAGCTGTTGCAGCAGTGAGGTGTGCTTAACTAGAACTGGTAAAGAAGGTTCTTCTAAAGCATGCTTCACTCCTGCCCACTTCAGCTCCCGCTGATCATGTTACTGGGGTCAGTTAAACACAATTTGTCTTCTGACACAACAGAGACCTGTTGCACTGCAATACAAGAAAGCCTGAATTGAATGGGATCCCTTTAGTATGGCACAATACAATGGAAGAAAGTGGGACTGCTGAGGGGGAATGTGCTTTGCCTCTCCGCACTTTTGTCATCTTGTGGAAGGTGATGGTTTCCTTCGTAAATTGGTTTGAGCTTTACTTAACGCAAAGGAAGACCAAATCCATCCAGAGGTGGCTGTGGGTGTGTCTGAGCTCAGCCCCACAGCAGCTCTTATTGGGGATGGCCAGCAGCACCACAGAGCTCTTGTGGCTTTGCTTGTTCCACTCACATTTGGTTCGGACACCTTTCCTGAACCATGCTGGGTGTGGCTTCTTTTTTTTTTTTTTAATCTGTATAGATAAAGGACCTCCAGCTGCTCTGTAATATATTCTCTATAATAGCTAGAGGGAGAAAATAAGTTATACTTTGAGCCTTTTTTTCCAAAGTGAAGCCTGTGTTAGTGGAAGAAGTGGCCACATGCCTGCAAGCATGAAGTCTGGTGGTCAGTAGTTGTATGGAATGTAACAGTGACTTGAATGCTGCAGAGTCTGGGCTTGATAAAGTGGTACAAGAAGGGTAGGTGAAAAATTGGATGACATCCCTGTTTATTTCCTGTTTTCTTATGACTTCTGTTAGTGGAATAAGGATGTATAGCAGTGTTTATTTAACTGTAATTAAGTCAGTGTCAGAGAAATTTACCTGTGTATACTTTCAGGGAGTTTCAGCTTATTTCACCTATTACTTATATGTTTGTAAACATTGTAAGAGTTTGAGAGACACCATTTGGGTGGCTCTTCAGTTCTGGCCTCTGCGCAGCTCTGCTTCTGTTCTTGACTTCTTCAGAGCGCTGCTGCTTGTGTATTTGCCCTGTCTAACCCCTGTTAATCCAAGAGTTTAGTGCTTAAACTTCTGCTGCCTGGGCTGCCTCTTAAATTTGCAAGGGTACATGCAGAAAACAGCTGGTAGACCAGCTGACAGCATTAAAAGAAACCAGAAGGTGCCATCAAAGCTGAGCTGGTGCTAATTAATGGAGTTGCACTGTAGAGTATGACTCCATACTTAGCTTTAAAATTGCAGGATGGACCAGTGCCTGAGAGGAGTGTGGTATGTCTACATTTGGGTTTCACTGTTTGCTTGAGTTTTAGAGGGGTAGTGATTGTTTAACCAGAGGACCAGAGAGAACCAGAGGAAGGTGCAGAAAAATTTCAAAAAGGGACCACACATTGTAAATGTCACCTGAACATGTTATATTGATTCTCCTGTTGTCCCTCCCACAATTATTATGCTAGCTTTGCTTACTATTTTCCCTTATGTTCTAAGGTCTGAAATTGGAGGACTTGGCTCTGGGGAAAACTGCAGCTTTTCCTGCTGCTTAGATTCACTTGCTGCTGCCACCGCCCCCCTAACTTGCTGCATTTGGTTCCAGCTGGGATCTGCTGAGAGTTTTCACTTGTTCAGCTGCTGCACCCCTTCCATGGCTTTTTCACTTGCCACTTGTTCTGATGCATCTGTTGCCTATGCTATGGAGCCTGTTGCACGCCCCGGGTTGGTATCTGCGTGCTGGCTGTGGGGCAGGACTGGGGCAGGACTGAGGTTCTCCGGCAGCATGCCACTGCTCGTGTAGCGCTGGGTGGCACTTTTGGGTTGTTCCAGTCCTTAGTCACCTGGACCTTGCCAAAGGCTGGCTGTTGGAAGCTGTGAGTTACCGTGGCTAACTAAGATGCTTTGCCAGACAGGCTTTTCTCCTCTCCTAATCCTAGAAAGGCTGCAGGAAGGTAAGGCTTCATTTTTCTTATTTTTTAAATGCTCCAGCCTTAGGTGGACTTTAAATTTCCCCAATGTTAAAAATTAACCCTCAGAATAAATAACTGCAAGCTGAAAGGAGAGGACGTCAATACATGGGCATCTGTGTGCTTGTCCCAGTGTCTCCCCCATTTTCTTGAGTCCTTTTTTCCATGCTTTCTGGTGCTCTCCCCTGGGCATGTTAGGGGAGGACACCCTCCTCCCAGCCCCCACAGCTCTCCCCTGCAGCTGCCAAAGAGGAGAGGCACAAAAGAGGTCTGTCTGCTCCCTTTGTGGGCACAGCTGATGGCTCAGCAGTGTGTTAGGAGCTTATGCTCTGCTCCAGGTGCTGGCAAGGGAAGGGAGTTGATGGGGGTGAACACCCTGGTGCTGTTTTATTGGAAACTGGGGGAATTCCTGAATTCTTATATTTTGCAGTGAGGAGCAACAGGAAGGATTCCTCCTGCGGCATGCACGTTATGGAGCATTTTTATCTCCAGCCCTTTTCTGCCCAATGTAGCAAGATGGTGTTTTATCTGCCAGCTACGCAGATCTGTTTGTGAAAGAACTAGAACTGTAGATTGATTTTTTTTTTTTTATTTATTTTTTTTTTTAGAGTACAGGTGCCTTTGTCAAGGTTGTTGTGCAGGTGGGGAGGCTTTTGGGGTCTGGTTTGCTTTTCAGAAGATCTGTGCGTTGTCCCAGTGGTACTCTGTCACTTGTAAATATCCTTCACCTTCAAAGGATTTGTGAAGGTACTTCTG